>NC_062290.1:63302325-63917325 GCF_902655055.1 Lutra lutra
TTTTATTTTATTTATTTTTTTTAAAGATTTTATTTATTTATTTGACAGAGAGAGATCACAAGTAGACAGAGAGGCAAGCAGAGAGAGAGAGAGGAAAGCAGGCTTCCTGCTGAGCAGAGAGCCCGATGCGGGACTTGATCCCAGGACCCTGAGATCATGACCTGAGCCGAAGGCAGCGGCTTAACCCACTGAGCCACCCAGGTGCCCAGAGAATCCCCATTTTAGAGACCAGGACACTGAGGTCAAAGAGAGTAAGGAGCCTGCCATCTGTCACACAGTTTGTAAATGGTACACTGGGGATCTCAACCAAGCCTGTCAGACTCTGTGTTCAGGGTTTTCCCACTGCCTCCAGGAAGCATTTGTGAAGAAGCATTTTGGCCTGGAGATTTGCCCCCAGGGTTTCTTCAGTTGAAGCTGGACCTCAGGCCTGGGGAGAAAGGACTCAAAGACACATGTCTTTGGTGAATGAATGGGCCATAACCTCCAAGGTGCATCCTTCAAAGGCCCTTCTGAGCCCTTTGGTCCTTTAAGTCAGGCAGAATGGATTGCCCTGCAGAGGAGAAACTGTGGGTTAAGGCAGACTGTGGGAGTATTGTGTTCACCACTGGTTAATCACTTACTATCATCTGGTCCCATGGGAAATAGTGGTAGTTAGCAATGGTGGCCAGCAGGCTGCTGGGGATGGCTGCTTTGATGGTTCCTACTGAAGTCTGGTGTGAGCACAGCTTGCCAAGTACAGACTGGAAGGAAGCACCTCCTAATTTGCATAAAGGTGCCCTATAGGGCAGCCGTGGCCCTCATGACCTGTACAGCTTACACTTCCTGTACAATTTCCCTAGAGCCATGTTGCTTGTGGCTCATGGATCAGCCTATCAGCATCCCCTGGGAGCTTGTTAGAGATGCGAAGCCTTGGGGCTCACCCCAGACCTCCTGGGTCTGCATTTTGACAAGATCCGAGGTGATACCAGGCACACTGACATTTGAGAAGCTCTGCACTAGAACATACCACCAAGTGGCCTGCGCCCTGTGATTCCTTCTGTTCTTGCTTTTCTTTCGTGAGGAGTAATGTGGGCTGGGTCCGTTATGTTCAGAGTGTGTTTCTGCTCAGCTTTATTTGCCAGTTTCCAGGGCGTGAATGTATATGTTAATGGCAGCAGAAAGAAGGGGCTTAGCTTAAAGTAGGCATTCCCTTGGGAGACAGGGCAGATCCACCTACAGAAGTAAGAAGGGGCAGACTGGAGGTAGAGCCTGTTCTGGGAAGAGGTCGTGTGCATCGTGTGTCTCCCGGATGCCAGAAGGCATGAGGGTTCCTGCATGAAATTGGAAAAGGGCTGTGTCTTTAGAAGCATGAAGACATAGAAAGCCAGTGCTGGAATGAATAAGGGTCCACAGGTCAAGGACTCCTCTGGAGAATCGAGGCGCTAGCCCAAGACTCTGGTCCTGAGAGGTAGGAGCAAGGCAGAAGCCCAATCCTGGGGCAGGTTCTCAGGCTGGGCTGACATGAGGAATGAGGCAGGATTGCATTACTCCAGTTGGAGACATGTCCTGGGACCTAAGACCTAGAGCAAAGATCCAGCTTCTAAGCTACCCTTGCACCCCGATACCTGGGGGCCAAGGCCCTGAGCTCCTGATCTCTTGTTCCTTCCTAAGCTCTAACTGAGAGGGTGGGGTTGGGAGTCTGGGGCAGGGCAAAGCCTACAGGAGCTCCAGGGGAGGTAAGGGGTGGAACAGGTGGTCCCAGAATAGAGCAGAGGGGCTAGGAGAAAGGGGACAGGCAGGTGGCTACTTCATGATTGGCCCTTGTCATCCTTCCTCGCCTCCGTGATTCATCCTCACCCCTGCTCATGAAGGCAGGCCAGTGGCCCCATCGCCTTGGCTCTTGACTTTCTGTTCTTTCTAATCTGGTAATTGTTTTGCCTCTAGGGGCCCAAAGGACCGCCTGGACACAAAGGAGAGTTTGGCCTTCCCGGACGACCTGTAGGTGTCGGTGTTCCTCCGACTGGACATGAGGGGCAGACTCATGGGCTGGGCTAGCTGCTGGGGAGTGGGTTAACTAAGGCATGACCTGTGGGGTTTCAGGGTCGCCCGGGACTGAATGGCCTCAAGGGCGCCAAAGGAGACCGAGGGATCATGATGCCGGTGAGTGACATGACCACTGTCCCAACCCTTCCCCTCCCCGCCGTGGGATAGAGCCCTGAGTCTAGTACCCAAAGGACCAAGAGTGTGCCAGGTCCAGCAAGTGGGGCTTGCAGACAGAATCTTTAGGAGTGTTTTCTCCTTCCTCCATTGCCTTTCAAAGATCCTTCAACCCCTCCCCGTCCTCCAGCTCACTCTCGGGAGGATCCCTGTCCCTGAGAACACCTTAGTGGAACAGAAGCTTCCTTGTTCAAACCCAAGACAGAGATGGGAGAAAGCAATCCAGATGTGGTCAGGAAATCTGGTCTCCAACCCCAGTCTTCTGACCCTGGAGTAAAGCAATCCAGATGTGGTCAGGAAATCTGGTCTCCAATCCCAGTCTTCTGACCCTGGGGTAGTAATCTTTCTTCCCTCCATACCCAGTCCTGGGATTTCACACATCTCTAGGGGCTCAGGACGTGTTCGTGAGCTGGTATCAAAGCTAGGTCAGCTTCTTAGGCGGAAGCTCCCAAGAGGGCAGACACTGGGGACAGCAGCAGGCTCCAGGGTCTACAATAAGGAAGTCAATGTTTATTGAGCACCTACTGTGTCCCACACTCTCTGCTAAGTCTCCTTTTGTTGGCGCCACACTGTCTCTCCTTTGAATGTGTGGAAATCAGGAATGCAGTTTTACTAAAGCTTGTGGGGACCGGCTCATGCTCGTCAAGCCGCTGCAGCTGCTGGGGAAAGCAGGCACTCACTCATGCCTTCACTTAGGATAATGAGTGCGGCTTCCGAGCAGGCCAGACTCCTCATGCCTGTGGTCAGAACCTCACCCCTACTGCTGAGCAGTCCTGTTTCCGATCCACGCTCAAGAAATCTTTGTGTGGTGTTAAGACCAGGCTGACCTGACTTTGAAAATAGCTCTGCTATTGAGGAAGAGTTTTACATACATTCTCCCCGCTACCGAGTCTGGTGAAGGACCCTCCCCACCCCTCCCGCCCCCCCCTCCATACCAGGGATGTGCTGGTGGAGAGGTGGTGGGTTCTGTGTTGGCTGAGCCCCGCTCTGGGAGTTAGAATCTGAGTTCCGACTGTGTGGCCTTGAGCAGGTCAATTCCCCTCTCTGGGCCTCCATCTCCATTTGTAAACCAGGGAGACTGTCTGTTCTGCTGCCTCCCCCATGGGCTGCTATAAAGATGCCCTGAGGGTCCCGGAGGCAGTCGTGATCTTTAGAAGTGTCAGGCCTACCCATGGGAGAAGTTAACTTTAAGTGGACTCTTCTTTTTGAGTAGTGTCCCCAAATCCTGGAGGAAATATCCCACATCACCTCTGCACACAATAACCAGAACTCAGAAAAGGCCTTTCTTCTCCCTTCAGGGCCCACCTGGCTTACCTGGTCCTCCAGGCCCCCCAGGACCCCCTGGAGCTGTGGTTAACATCAAAGGAGTAAGTTGAGTGGGGCTGGGGAGGGAGACCTTCAGCGGGAACGGACCCTGGACTGGCCTAAGCTGAAGTCGGGGGTCCTGATGGCCTCACTTCTGTTGTTCTCATTTTGCACAGGCCGTCTTCCCCATACCAGTCCGGCCACACTGCAAAACGCCGGTAAGTAGTGTGGAGTCATTGCCTTACAGGACAGCCTGGGGCATAGAAAGCAACCTAGAGAAGGTGACCGGTCTTTGTCTTGAGCCCTTGCAGTCCAACAACGTCCTCTTCAATATCTCCCATCACCCCGAAGTAACTAGCTAGAAGCTTCTAGAAAACAGACCGTGGCCATGAAACATACTGGGTCTTCTAAAGGTGCACGTGCTGTCAGAGTGTTTCTTGTATTGCGATCAGGAAAGCAGTGTCTTGTTATTGTAACCACATCAGCTTCCTGCATGGAACCGCCCAGTAAGAAGGAAGACAAACCCTTTAAAAGTATCGATGGGAAAATATAGCAATTCCAATCAGTGTTCTTTGCATTAGGAGCTGTGGGCTAAGACCTACAACTGAGTGTGTGCCGTCCCTTCCCAACTGGGTTGCTGCATAGCACACAACCCCAGAGAGGCGAGCGCTCCCGCCCACTTTGTAACGAGTGAGCAAACTGTGACTCAGACAAGCTCCCTGACTTGTCCAGGTCCATGGTCCTAATAAGCTGGGGTCGTCCCTCAGGTCCCCTGGCCATCAGGCACCAGGTATAGACACTGCGACTCACAAGATTCAGGCATGTGCCTGGTCACCCAGCTAGGCAGTGGCACTGTCGCTGAGGACTTCCCTGTTTCGGGAGGGTCCTGTTTCCATAGGGAGGGCCAGGGAGAGAGGGCCTGTCCCCACGCACAGTGTGATCACTTTCTCATTCATTCAACAAGTATTTCTTGAGGACTTGCCCAGAGCTGAGTACTCTACTGGGCCCTGGAGACACAGGGGTGAAATAGACAGGTGTGGCCTTCCTTCTCGGGAGCTTGCAAATGTCAGTTTACAAAGATTTCTTGCAGTGGGTTCATAATTGATGCTTATTGGGTGTGGTGGTGAGGCTTGGGTCAGAAGCTTTAAAATGACGCAGTCTGACTGGCTGCATGTTTGTCTGGACATCTGTCTGTGTCAAAACTTTGAGGCACACAAGTCTGCAGCCCAGGGCCTGGGAACTCTGGCCTAGAAGGCCGATGACAGAACCCACTAAGATGACCAAGGGGCCTGCCGGCTCCCAGATCTCCATGAGGACCACAGCAAGCCAGGTCATGTTATGGTGATGGCTTGAAGGGACACCTCCAAGAGACGGCTGCATCCCGCCTCCTTATCATACAGAAGGAGAGCCTGTTTGCTCTAGGGACCCCGTGGTTTGTGCCTGAAACCCCCTTCCGCTAACACGGTTGCAGGTGTCAATGGAACAACCATGGGGCAGCACTCGGCAAACCTGGAGATCATTGTAATTATGCTACTGCCGTCACCATGGCCTTTGTAGTAGCCATGGCCCCTGGGGTCATGAGGTCTCTGAAAAGAAACCAGTGATGAGCTCAGAGCATTTTTGATGAGTTTTTGATTTCACATTGTCTGGCCGGACACCATGGACCTTTCTGGACCAGTTCTTAAAACGGACACTTGGAAGAGAACTGCTCTCTGTCCACATCCATCATACCATAAGCCCCTTCTGCTTTCAGCCCCTTTCTGACACCACAGTGTCAGCCCACGTTGGGAGTGGAGGACCCTATCGGTGTAGCCACACGGTATCAGCTTCGCACTGCAGCCTTCTTCCCTAGCTCCAAAGTGTTGATTGTAGGGGTTCCCATCTACGCCCCCTGTTCTTCTCTTGGTAACTGCTGAGCAGCTTGTGACCCTCCATCCAAAAGCAGGAGGATCCCGGTACCAGAGTGGTCACTTTGATTCTATGTATCAACTGGCAAAGGGTGAAGCTGGGTATTAAAAGCAGGGCCGCAGGTAGCTCTGTTTTATAGATGAGAAAATGCAGGAGTCTGGGAATGAACTGCGAAGGAGTGATTATCTAGGATAACTTGGGTGCCGGCCCCTGACTCGAAATGGGGAGTCTAGAATAGCCCTTGAACCAAATGCTAACCCCCCTTATTAATTACCGCTCCCATCATCAGCTCCTGTTCGTTACATCCTTCCTTGATCCTATGCTGCAGCAGAGCTCATGGCTGGCCCAGCCTTGTGACCGTGAACATCACTCACTCGGATGCTTAACCTCTTGCATGAATCGGTCCTAAATCATAAGAAAGGAGGCTAAGGACACTCATAGTTGGCCACGATTTGTTATCTTGAAGCTTTGTGCCTTCCCTTTGCAGAGTTGTCCGGCCAGTGAGTGTCCCCCAGGCCTATGATGCCCACTGCCCCCCCGCCCCAGTTGAAGGCCTGGTTTGGCCTATGCAGTGAGAGCTGCTGGGGAGCTCAGAGTTTTGGGGGGGCTCCAGAGTGCAAGAAGGGTCTGACTCCATGGCAGGGTGCCTTATGACCTTGACTCTCTTCCTCTCCAGGTTGACACCACACATCCTGGGAATTCAGAACTCATCACCTTTCATGGTACCGTGTCCCTTCTTCACCTTATGGTCTGTGGGACTTTTCCAGACTCTTGTAGCTCTGCAGAAGGTGGTCTCCACTCCCAGCGCTGGACCTATGACTCATGGCTGGGAAGATCTAGCTGCGTGTGGTGGGAGCAGGGGTCGCGGGGACAGTGCTGTGGGGCTGGGCACCTCTTTTGGTTTTGTCACACATCTGCATGCTCTGTACATCTTGGTAGGACTTCTAGCTAGCGGGAAGTACTCTGTGCATTTGTTTGTTAGTTTGTTCGTAAAGCATCCACAGAGACCATAGCTCATGACAGCACCCCATGCTGTGGGATGGGGTGCAGCAGGTGAATCCTACACCGTTCCTGCCACCCAGGCCCTTAGACTCCATGAGATGGAACTATTTTAAGAACCATGATAATGCAGTGTGCGAGGAACAAATACAGGGAAGGGCCATGGGAGCGCAGAAGCCCTTTGCTTCTGCGTGTTCTCAGACCAGCAGCAGCAGCACTTCCGGAAAGCACATTAGAAATGCAGCATCTCTAGCTCCACCGCGGACCTGCTCGTCCGAGGCTCCCTTTAAGCTCCTCCTGGAGGTCTATGCGCAGGAGAGCATGAGATGCGCTGGCTCTGGGTGTCTCATTAGTAGATACCCACAGAGGGCATAGGTCAGGAGACAGGAGCCTGCAGGGGAGCAGTCGCTCTGCTTCCCTGTCCCCACACCACATCACTGTTTGTCCCCCTTTTGATTGGGATCTCTGAACACTTGCTGTTTAAACGGGTAAAGGTCATTTTTTCCCCCAAGACTGACCTCTCTTGTCTGTGGCCTGCCAGGCAGTGGTCCCACTGATGATATCTGGCCCCGTGGTTTTTCTGTTGCTTTTGCAAAGCCAGACGGCTTTGACCCTCCATGCTCAGGTCCAGTTCAAGGCTCTGCCCCTGCCCCTGGTGCAAGGTGGACACTGGGGAGGCAGGGTGGGCCTGGATTTGCCGTCTTGGATCCTTGGGGGTTCCCTGTCCTCACAGGGCCACTGTGGGAGGCAGGGGAGGAGGGAACAGACATTTCTGGACAGGACCGCCCCTGGTGAGCCTGTGTCCTGCTACTTACCGTGGCTGTCACTTCTGCTCCCTGCGGTGAGCACCCTCATCCGTGGTGGGGAGCTCAGTAGCCCCTTCCTGGGGCTTCACCACTGTGTATGATCTCACCATGGGTGGGTTGAGGCGTTCCCACCCTCACCCTGAGACTGCATCTCCCTGCTGACCCCCGGCTTGGGGGGGAAGCATCATGCCTCTGATACTCATACTCCTTCCCCCATTCTGAGAAGCCTGAGCCCCCAGCCCCATCTCTAGGCTCAAGGATACTGCTTGGTTGATTTGTCATACCTCTTGGGAACTAGGAATGCAGAGATCTGGTGTCTCCCCCACCCGTCAAAGTGGGCACAGGGGATTGCTTCCCTTCCCCAATGCTGAAGTTCCAGAAGGCTCCCTCCCTGCCTCTCCTCCATAGAAAGAGTTGGAGAGACAGGTTGCTTCTCATAAGTCCTAAGAGATGGTGGTGGGGGGTGCAGCTGGGATCCTTCCAGCTTTGTACATGGAGTACTTAGCTCCCTTGGTGTCCTCTGAGGGCACCCCTGAGAGATTCCTCTCCTCCCCTGCACCACCGTATTGCACAGGCAGAGAGGAGATGGCCCTGGAAGCTTGACTGGGTGTTGAGCCTGTGAGGCTGTGTGCATGCAGCTGTCCAGGAGAGGGTTACCGGCAGCCTCCGCTGGGCCCCCCACCATGCACTACAGCCCCTAAGTTTAGCACTCACTCCATCCTGCCTTGCGTTATCCTTCATATGTCCGTCTCCCCAGGCAGACAGAGTTTTGCAAGGTGAGGGATTGTGTCTCATGTATCTACTTCTGCCCTCCCCATCATTTAGCAAAGGATTTCATACCTTCAATAGGCCTTTGTTTATTTCGTGGACTTTGCTAAAGGGGCTCAGCGTGAAAACTTGTCTCAGAAACATTTTATATAGAATGAAGGTGGTTTTCCATTGTTTTTTTAAAAAACAAAACAGAACATATATGTGTTTGATGACAGGTGTTAAAGGAGAAAAAGGATCCTGGGGTCTTCCCGGCTCAAAAGGAGAAAAAGGCGACCAGGGGGCCCAGGGACCACCAGGTATTCCAACTATTGTTCTGGATCTTGCCTTGGATCTTTGTTCATGAGAAATCCAACTGACTGAGCCAGAAAGTAAGACACATTTTACTACCACACTGACCGCAAGCTCCATGGAGTTCTAGAGAGACCCAGTCATGGGCCACACACATACACTCGATGGAACATTGGCAGGAGAGACCAGTTCCAATCATTCATGCTTCCTGCGCAAAACACGGCCCACAGAGGGCCAGGGACATGCCCAGGATCCCACAGTGTCCGGGTTGTGGGGCCCAGCCTAGGGGCCCAAGTCCAGTGCCTACTCTGTGAGCTAAACCAATGTGAGGTAACCTCCACTAGGGAATAATGATGGTTGCCAACTTGGAGACTTTTATTTATTTATTTTAAAGATTATTTATTTTGGGGGGGCATGCTAGCAGGGGAAGGAATAAAGAGAGAGAAGGAAAGCACGGAGCCCAATGCGAAGCTCGATCTCACAGCCCTGAGATCATAACCTGAGCTGAAATCAAGAACCAGACGCCCAACTGACTGAGCCATCCAGGTGCCCCTAGGAGACTTTTAGTTTTGAATCTCTGAGGTTATAGTTGTGAATTTTACACAGTATTTCCTTTTCAGGCCCTCCAGTAGATCCGGCTTACCTGAGACACTTTCTAAACAGCTTGAAGGTGAGTTTTTCTCTACCAGACATTTGGCCCGTGTTTCCAAGTGCTTGGGCTTAGGTCATAGACCGCTTCTTCTTACTCTTACTGAATGTTCTCGGCTTACAGGGGGAGAATGGAGACCAGGGGATCAAAGGAGAAAAAGGAGACTCTCACAGTGACTTCTCTGTGTCGGGGCCTCCAGGCCTGCCAGGAAGTCCTGGCTTGGTTGTGAGTAGTGACTTCTCCTCGCCATCTGCCTCAGTGAGCCCAGCCTTCCCTGAAGCCCCCCAGCAGGACCAGGCAGTTGGAGAGTCAAGGGTCTGTCACAGCACCAGAAGCTGGAGACAGGACTTGGGGATTGGCCTCCCTCCCTTGTATTTCTTTACTGATGGGGAGGTTGCTGAGGCCCGTGGAGGAATGGGAGCAGGCTGTGGCCGTATGCATTCCGGCAACTTCCAGGTCATTCACCACACTGACTTTTTCACATCAACGGTGGGAAATTCACTCAACCCAAGGAGTTACTAATCGTGGACATATCAGATAATGAAGGCGGAAGGGAAGGGGAGGGAGATATTTTAGGAGGGGCTCTTTGATTCTTCTGAAATGTCATCAAAGAAGGAAACCCTAGATAGGTTCGGTCTTCTTAGGATGCCAAGTTTCTCCAGCTCACAGGAGAGAAATTCAGGTTATGCCTCCAGTGAGATAATGACCAGATCATGACCCTCAGGAGCCCTAAGCTACTCTGGTCCCAGAGCTCACCACAAGGGTGGACCCCGCAGAGCCAGGAGACCGTGGGTCCACTTCCTCCTTTGCTGAGAATTGGCTTTGACACTGAACACGCCCCATCCTCTCTCTGTTCCTGAGTTTCCCAATCTGTGAAATGCAAAGTTGGGGCCCTTCTGACTCCAGGGCTCTGTGGAGTTGGACACAGTGCATGGACATGGACATGGACATGGAGCATGATGACTGGGCTGCTGTTCTCTAGGTCTTCTTCTGCCAGAGCTGTGCCTGGCATAGAGGTTAATTACTGACTTTTTACCAACATACAGAGACAGCTGGGGCCTCTAGAGAGCGATGCTGCGTTTTCTTTTCTGTTACTGTGCTCTTGCCTTGACAGGGCCAGAAAGGGGAGACTGTCATCGGGCCCCAGGGACCCCCGGGGGCTCCTGGCCTACCTGGGCCTCCTGGCTTTGGAAGACCTGGATCCCCTGGGCCACCAGGACCCCCAGGGCCACCAGGACCCCCAGCAATCCTTGGAGCAGGTTAGTACCGTGCGTAGTGGTCTTTCATGCTTCCCTGCTGTTGTGCTCAGGGTCAGCTGCCCCAGCTGAGTGGCATGTCTGGGCCACACTGAGTGACAGAGAGCTATTTCCTGGACAGGCTTTTCTTTCTTTTTTTAAACTGGTGTATAATTTACACGCCATAACATTTACCCATTCAAAGTGTACAGTTCACTGGTCTTTAATATATTCACAAGGTCGTGTTGCCATCTCCTCTCATTCCAGAACATTTTTATCATCCCCAAAAGACACCCTGCACCAATGAGCAGTCATTCGTGCCCTCCTCCCCCCACGGACCTGGGCTCACGAAAGTGTACTTGCTATTGCTCTGGCTTGGCCTGCTCTGGGACTGTCCTATCCGAGGACTCACACCCCACATGGCCTTCTGTGTCTGGCTGCCTCCCCTCCATGCGATGCCCTCCGTGCTCAACCGTGCTGTAGCGTGCCCTAGCTCCTCCTTCCTCGCTCGGGCTGAGTGCCAGTCCGCTGTGTGCACCCGCTACCTCCTGCTGCTGCGCTCATCGGCTGCGGGACACCCGCATTGTTTCTGCTTCTCGGCTATTGGGAATAATGCTGCTGGGAACATTTGCATACACGTTCTTGGGTGGACATATGTTTTCAAGTCTCCCCGGGGGTGTGCTGCTCAGCCTGGCCTTGCCGGGTACCAGAGACACGTGTTGACTCTGTTTCGCCTTTTGAGGACCTGCTGACCTGCTTTCCAAAGTGGCCACCCTGTTTCCGCAGCCCCTCAAGCAGCGCAGGCCGGCCCCGGTGTCTGCTCACTGCCACCCACCCATGTTAGTCTTCTACCCGTTTTATTCCAGACAGCGCCCAGCGCCATGAACAGAAAACTTGTGGTGGTTTTTGTTCACCTTTCCCTACAGCCTAGAGACGTGGAACACCTTTTCATGTGTGGTGGGAACTTCTTGGCTGCTTTGTCAATGCTCGGCCCGCAGGGGACTCGAGGACAAGTGTCGATTCGAACCCTCTATAAAACTCTCCCTACCCAGAGGTCCCTCACTCCCTCAAACAACAAACAGGTGAAGAAGAAGAAAATCTCCCTTTACTGAACGTTCACCAAGCGCCAGCACTCCATTCGTCACTCTCCTACATCACTTCATGGAGTTCTCACAGAGCCCTTCAAGGAAAGTACTAGCATCTCCATTTCACAGATGAGGAAAGTGAGACCCACAAGTGTTTCCAAGGTCGCACGGCTAATTAGGGGCACCGACGGGATGCACACGTAGATCAGCGTAGCTCCAAAAGCCTGTGTTCTGCCTCCCGGGCCCGTGGTGGAAAAGCATCTGTCAGAGCATGAGTGTGTCACTTCTGTTGTTTGTACCAGCACGAGCCATGTGTGATGGAAGGACCCCCTGGAAGAGAAGTGTCAGGGACATCAGGGAGAACACAGGAGGTGGCTTTGGGATTGGGCTTTTGGGGGTTTTTGGCAGCAAGTGATAGAAATGTAACTCAAACTAGTTTAAGCAGAAGGGAAGTTTATTGGATGCGAAGAAGGAGGTGAATCTTTCTTTGTGGGAGGGACCGGCCTACAGCTTGACCTCAGGCACAGCCTAGAACCGGGGACTCGACCCCTGAAGGGTTCTCTGGCCATCTCCTGTCTCGGCTTCTGTCTGTGTGCTAGCTTCACGTTTTCTTCACCACAGACCACATCCCCTGGATGGTGGGAAATATGGTTACTGACAGCTCAGACTTTCCAGCGCTCAGCTAGAAATCTTGGCCTTCTTTCTCGGTTTTAGTCTGAAAGGTCCTGGGGTGGAGAAGGCCTAGGGAAGAATTCTGACCAACCTGGCCTGGCCCCGATGCGCAGCTTTGGGCCAGTCACCTGTGGCCAGAAGGCGGGATCACATGAGAACAGGACGGTGCCTTCTGAATCCAAATGGTGGGGGGTCGGGGAAGGAAGAGGAAGTGAGGATCCTCGTCCAACAAAGAAAGAAGTTGCTGGGCAGATGAAACCAGAGGAGCCAACATAACCTTGGGGGATGAGCAGCAGTGGCAGGAGGAGGAAGGACGCTACGGGACACAGGGAATCTATTGTTCATAGCAGCTCGACGGGAGACGCTGCCCAGGGCTCCTCGCTCCAGTGACGAAGGACTGTGTCTCACCTAGGGCACACCATCCCCGGGTACAAAATGTCCTATCAATTAGCCCACTTAATCTTCGCAGTGACCCTGGGAGGGAAAGGAAATGGATCTTATTATAAAACTCATTTCATGGATGAAGACACTGAGGCTCAGAGAGGCTAGGAGACTGGTTCAAGGTCACAAATCATAGTAAGGGCTTGGCTGGGATCCAAACCCGGGGTCCTCCAACCCTCTCTTCGCCAGACATTCAGCATCTATGTAATGATTTTCAAGTCCTATGTCAGAACTGCGGACTTCCTTGCCCCTGAACAATCTCATAGGATAATTTTACCGGGAACTTGCCAAAACATCCTGAACTGCCAAGAGCCAAGAGCTTTGCAGATTTGGGGTGGGGGTGGGGAGCGGGATTTGGAGAGGTAGAAGGAGAGCATAAGCATTTTTCTAGGGAAGAGGGCTCTGACTCTTCAAACACTGCAAACATCTGGCGGGATGCTGTGTCGTTTGTGTAAAGCACATCCCTAGTTTCGATCTTTTCTCCGTTCTCACCACAGCCCAGGAAGAGGAAAGATTGGTTTACATTTCACAGGTGAGGAAGCAGGGGTTCAGGGAGCTTGTTGTCTCCAGAGACATTTTTGGAAACTCCACTCAGACTGTCCTATAAGAACAACAGAAACAACGGGGATGCAGTCACTTGTGAAACTGAGAAAGTCCTAGTGTGGCTTCATGCGGGGCTACGGTCAAGAATCCCGGCTCTCTCCCAAACCTGTCAGCATGGCAGAGTCCCAGGCTGGGCCCACAGCCCCCCAGCTGCACTTGCAAGGCTCAGGGCTCCACAGTGCTCTGAATGAGGCTGTGAGGGCTCCCCTCGGTGACCCCCTCCCCCGACACCTGAGGTGTTTTGCGGAGAGGGTGCCTTTTTGTAACTTCTCTTTTCTGCTTTGTCTTAGCTGTGGCCCTTCCAGGCCCACCCGGCCCTCCAGGACAGCCAGGGCTTCCCGGATCCAGAAACCTGGTCAGTATTATTACCACTGTGCATTTCTCCTTCTGCTCTGGCTGGGTTTCCTTAGAATTTCAGCTATGGGGTGTAGGGGCTGGCACACCTTTTAGGTAAGAATTAGGTCTCCATGGCCATAGAATTGGTACAATTCCACGTAAAGAGGTTCTTTATGGTGTCTTTAGGTGACTTACCAAGTAAAAAGAGAAGAGAATACAAAATCATTTATGACTCTGGTTCCACCCTTCTAATCCTTAATTGACTAAACGGTCACAAGAACCAATCCGATTACATCCAACACCAGAAGCATCAGAGTATCAGCAGGCTCACGGCAGGGCCCCTGCTGGTCAGACCTCCCCTGGGTCCTTCGCCTTCTCGCTCCTTCCCCCGGACATCTCTCGTACATTCGTTCCCCTGCACACCGTGGGCCCAGAGTGTAGCGAGCGCTCAGAGATGATTACCATGCCCAGAAAGAGGAACAAACATCTCACAAGGATGTCCGGAGTCCTGGGAATGCTCTGAGATCTTGGCTGGATTTTAGCTGGAAAATGTAGCTGTCAAAGGAAAAAAACCATCCAGCAGCTGACAGAATGTTGACATTGGGTGACTTTGGGGCATGTCTAAGCCATTTTGATGCCAAAAGTCATGATTTTCAAGACTAGGTGAAAACTAACTTTTTACGCTCTTTCTCAGTCAAGATGAAAAATACAGGCTCTCTTGGCCGATATTTCTCAGAGGTATGATGCCTCTCAGCAGGTTTTGGTAACTTTTGTGGCTGCTCCTGGAGTGGCCAAGATGGACAGCTGATCTTTTTCTGGACAATTTCTAGATGGAGAAATTACAGACCCCCATTGCCTCTCATGTATTTAATATTACAACTTTTTTGTTTAATTTTTTATTTTTATAAAAATAAAATTTTACTTTATTTAATTTTTACAATTTTACAATTTATTGTAATTGAAATCTAATTGTACAATCTTTTTTGCCCAACTGGGCAAAAAAGCTTCCAAACCTAAGTGGAATGGCCCACCGGCTTGCATTTCTTATTCCAAATGAAAGCAAACTTGAAACTCTTTAAGGACTAGCAGGAGTTGGGGCACCTGGGTGGCTCAGTGGGTTAAAGCCTCTGCCTTCAGCTCAGGTCATGATCCCAGGGTCCTGGGATTGAGCCCCGCATGGGGCTCTCTGCTCGGCAGGGAGCCTGCTTCCCCCTCTCTTTCTACCTGCCTCTCTGCCTACTTGTGATCTCTGTCAAATAAATAAATAAAATCTTAAAAAAAGAAAAAAAAGACTAGCAGGAGTTAAACACATTTAACAATGTCATGGCCACCAAGCCATCACACAGATCCAAGTGGCAAAATGTACCCATGGTTTTTGCCGATGCCAAGACCCAAGAAAGACAACCTCTATATAGTTTTTAACTGTCCTTGTGCCCCTAGAATATCATCTTCCTATTTTCCTTTATTCATTACAGTTCCAGTTTGTGCTCTGAGCTAATTGGTGTTTTTGTTTCCTCATAAAGAATGTCCTTTGGCTATTAATGAAGTTACATATGTCTCAAAGGCACAAAGAGCCTTTCACTGGCTGTGAGGGGAATCCTGCCACCACTCTAGCGATAACGGCACTGTTGGGAATGGAAAACTTTCTGACAGGTGACAGCATTTAGCACCATGGATGACATGCTGCAGAAAGCACATCTGGTCATTGAAGGGACCTTCATCTACCTGAGGGACAGCACGGAGTTCTTCATTCGGGTCCGAGATGGTTGGAAGAAATTACAGGTTAATTCTTAAGCTTCCTTTTAACAAGCTGCCTGCAGATACCCTCTAAAAATAATAACCTACCCCCTGGAAATGCCATTTTTCTGTTTTGAAACTAGGCTGACATTCTCCAGTTGATGTTTCATTTTCAGTGTATTGTTTTCTTTCAGCTGGGAGAATTGATCCCCATTCCTGCCGACAGCCCGCCGCCCCCTGCGCTCTCCAGCAATGTGAGTAGTTGCCCTGCCTTACTTCTCACTCCTTCGCTCATCAGCATCTATGAAGTCCCCCTCAGTGTCCAGAACCAAGCTTTCCAACCTCTGCCCAGCCAGCTGGTGGAAGCCCAGAAATTCCCAAATGCCAACAGAATGCTCTCACAGGAGAGCAGAGCAGGAACCGGACCCAGAGGGTGGAGACCTGCTATTTCCATGTTGTAGCTGAATCCTCTTGTAGCTTCCAACCCCTCTTGGTCTCAGTTTATTCCCCTGTGAAATCATGGTTGGCATAAGTGGTCTAGAAGAGCCCTTTGCTTTTTGCACTCTGTGACTTCTTTGCCTGATAAGACCATCGGCAACTTCCATTGTCCATTTTTTTGGCCCTGCAGCAACCCCTTGAGGCACGTCTTGCCATCCCCACCCTGCTTTGCGGGGAAACAGAGGCTCTAGTTGAAGTGAATAAGTTGGTTCTAAGACACGGTCTTCTGCTTCCTCAGTTCTGTGTTCTCTGTAAAAGATTGGAGAATATCCCCTCCCTTCCTGAGGATCCTGTCTTCCTGGTTGGGGAGGGGGGGCCTGGGGAGGGGGAGGCATGAAACTCCTTAGAGTGTCCTGGAGACAATGACAGACAATGCAAAGCATCACAGTCGCCCCTTGGTGTGCTCTGAGGATCAGACTGGATGCTTATTCAGGACCATTTGTTTCCTCTTTTATGTGACAGCCACATCCGCCTCCGCTGATGCCGCTCTCAAGTGTCAGTTATGAGAGACCTGTTGTAAGTACGGTTCATGCTTTTTCCCCCCTGCAAGTGCTGGGTGTGTGTCCAACAACATGTACTCCCCTGCCCCGTGCCTGGAGCCCTCTCCCTCCCCCTCAAGATGCATAGAGACTAGCAGGGGGGGCAACCCAAAAACCAGGGAGTTACGATAGTTGGTAAGTCATTGAGGTGAGGCACACACTGGGTGCTGGGGGAACGAGGAACCGCAAAAAATTCTGCCTTCTTTACTAGAGGGAGCCCCTAAACTAAGACCTAAAGGAGAGTTGAGAGCAGGAGAGAGGCAGGCAGGAGAGAGTGGGCATATTCGAGGCAGAGGGGATTTGGAACAGAGGGAGGAAAGGGGAGGTACTGGGCATTCGTAGAACAGCAGGTACCTCATCTGGCTGAAGAGGCAGGTTTTAAGGCAAAGAAGGGAGAAATTTAGTTTGTAGAGGACAAGGGCCTGTAAGCAAAGCTAAGGGCTTTGACCTATTCCAGCGGGCAATGAAGAGCTACTGAAGGGTTGCAAACAAGAAAACAGTCTCTAAGATTGGCATTTCAGAGATTACCTTGGTTACGGTATACACATGGTTCGGAAGGGACAGGCCCAGGAGCCCAAAGACAGTCAGGTGGCTATTGTATTCCTTGAACCAGGATCACAGCGGTGAACATGTAGAAAAATAAGATTGGAGAGAAAAATAAAAAGGCAGGAGTGACAGATTTGGTCCCCGGTACAGATATGGGACAGCGGGGATGAGGGCGATCGGGAACAATGCCCAGGTTTCTGCTTGGATCGTCAAGGGTGCTGCTTTTCTTCCGGAGGGTCATTGTGTTGCCAGAATGACAGCACTGACCCTTTTCCTTCATGAGCTTAAGTGAAGGTGTTTAGATCACTGCAGGAACCTCCTGAAACTCAACGGCAGGAAGTACAACTTCCTGGGACTCCTGTGGGACTCCTGTCCCTGCTGTTCGTCCGTGCTGGTACAGGGCAGCTTCTGTAAGGCTCTCTCTTCCTGCCGCCCTTCCACCCCCATCCCAACACGCAGACATAGGTCACATCCACAAGCTCGCATGCCACTTTGAGTTGTCATGGCACTGACCTTGTTCCCAGCTCCAGGGGGTCTTGCAGCTGGAGAGCCCAGTACCACCTGACTCGGTCCAGGGTCTGTGTGGAGAGGTCATCTGCAGGGGTCATCTTGGGCTCATTGCCCACTCCCAGCTGAATCGAGAGTAGCCAAGAGAATGAGATTGAATGGCCTAAGGCCATGCCTTTTTAGCGAGGGTCCTGGGGCATTTTCAAAGAACAGGGCCTGGATTCGCAGCAGAAACGTGTTTCTTGGGGGTGTTGCCACTCACCAGTCAGGACCCCCTCGGGGGCACAGTGAGTCTGAGGTACCCATGGATATGTGAGTGGAGGTCGCCCAGAGGGAGTCGGATTGGGGGCCTGGTCTGGAGGTACTCCGGACCTGGGAGTCTTCTACTGAGCTGTGACCTAGGTGAGGAGAGTGGTAGGATTCCCAAAAGAGAGTGTGTGCACTGAGCAGGGTTGGAGAGCGTAGAGCAAAAGCAGAAAGGACCCGATGGAAGAATCATGAGAACTATAGAAGCCATAGCCCGAGAGGAGGAAAGAATGACAAGCAAGGTAGAAGCCAGCAGTGTCAGAAGCTGCAAGAGGTCCATCCGAAGAACAAAACCGTGTCCTCCAAATTTAGAAGCCAGAGATGAGCATATCTGGGTCGTGGAGGGATGCCAACGAGATTCCGAGTGCTTGAGAGGACAGGGGAGGTGAGATGAGGAAAGAGAGACGTGTGCGGAGGTCACCCTTCCAAAAGTTCGGCCACGAAGGGGAGAAGTTAGGGCAGCAGCTGAAGGATGTTTTAAAGTAGTATTTTATCAATTGTAAAGTCATGTGTATTTTGTAGAAAACTGGGCAATAAATGAAAAAAATGGAGAAGGAAACAGTAAATCCCCAATAACTTTACCAAAACTACAACCACTTCCCAGATCACCCTTTTAACATTTGACTATTGGACTTGTATTGTCTTCATAAAAACGATAGCATGTTCATTATTAAAAATGTCCTGGCTCTTAGAGAAATACAAACATGAGGGCACAAAAGCCCCCAGTCTTGCCATTTGGAAATAGCCATCATTCCAGACAGTTCTTTATGTATCTTTGTTAAAAAAAAAAAAAAAAGGGGGGGGGGTGGAGATGGGTGGGATTAGAAGGATGCATGCACCTGTGCCCCTTCTCCAGGTGTCCCATGGTGTGGGGACGCCATCCTCTGGTGACTGCACTTGGGTGTAGCCACGAGAAGCATGCTGGTTGGAAGGTTGTGGAACCCTAGGGCCTCGTCCCTCGGGTGCTGGTCCTCAGGTCGATGGGAGGGAGGAAGACAGAGCCTGTGTGTGAGGCTGGAAGTCCGGTGGCCTGAAAGTGGTCTTGGTGAGTGAGCAGCAGGCTGCAGCTGCCTCCTCATCCTCAGGCTGGTGCTGGGAGGGCTGCGGGGGAAGCCTTGTCTCAGGTAGGGGGCAAAGGGTGTGCTTGACCTGGACCTCTATCCAGCTTGACGATGCAGGCAGAACCAGGGATGAAAAAACAGGAAGAAACTGGGAGGTGTGGCATGCGTGGTCTCTTCTCTTCAAAATGGGGAAGGAAAGGGGTGGCGAAACAGAGAAGAATGTCCCAAGAAGCGCAGGGGGGACTGCGTGGGAC
Organism: Lutra lutra; assembly: GCF_902655055.1. Lineage (NCBI taxonomy): Eukaryota > Metazoa > Chordata > Mammalia > Carnivora > Mustelidae > Lutra > Lutra lutra. The sequence goes on from NC_062290.1 coordinate 63,321,068, forward strand.
GGTCCAAATGTTGTGGTTCATGGCGGCCAGACCCTTGCTGAGTGGGAGAATGCCAACATGGCGACCCTTGGTGTCGGGCCATGTAGAAGCTTGGTGCTGGGGACGTTCAGCCTGGAGAGGCAGCTCAGGAATGGGGAGAGAAGCGCTGGCCACCTCCTGCCTCACCCCACAGGGCTCATTTCGTGTCTTTTGGTTTAAGACCTTTTGAAATATTTTTCTTTTCTGGGGACTTGGGCCAGCCCTCTCCAAGGTGACATCGAAGAGGGAGAGGGCCACTCTTGGACATATGCCACAGAATGTATTCCAAAGGGCACAGCACAAAGGCCGGGAGAGAGGCATGGGTTTGGGGAGAAGAAGTGTGGGAGAAAACAGACTATGGAACGACTTTTATTTTGGCCGCTGCCCAAGGTGGCAGGAATGTGAGGCTCGAGTTACTGTGTGACCCCTAGTTTCTAAAAGGGTCTATCCAGCAGTCTTAGCAAGATATGTCATGACTTTCTCCTTTCAGTGCCTTTCCCTCTGGACCCTCATGATCAGCCCCAACCTACTCGGGGAGTAGAGGAAAGGGCAAGGCCAGCCAGCGTGGTGGAGTTCTGGGATCCAGTACCAAAGCTGGCTTAAATCACTCTTGGAAGCTGAACTAGGGCAGACCCAGGAGTCTCCAGCAGATGGCCTGCACCCTGGGTTCAGATCTCTGAAGTGCTTGCTTTTGTTTTGTTTTCTGCTATACGGAGGACGTGGTCACCATCTAGAGTGGGTCAGAGAGCTGAAGCCCGCTGCTTGGGCTCCGAGCTCCCTGCCCCAGAGACGGTCAGGCTGGGGCTGGAAAGCCTCCCTCAGGCAGAGGCTGAGGAACACCACCTGTAGCGCCTTCCATCCTGGGGAGTCCAGGGTCTTACCAGCAACCTGAGATGGGTATGCAGGTTAGAGTTGGCTTCTAACTTTTAACTCTCACTTACTTTTCACAGCTGCACTTGGTTGCTCTGAACACGCCATTTTCTGGAGACTTCCGAGCTGATTTTCAGTGCTTCCAGCAGGCCAGGGCTGCGGGGCTGTTGTCCACCTACCGGGCCTTCCTGTCCTCCCATCTGCAAGACCTCTCCACGGTTGTGAGGAAAGCAGAGAGATACAGCCTTCCAATAGTGAACCTCAAGGTAAGCATAAGTATTCTTCCCAGTGGCTGCTGGAGGCACTGGTCTCACAGAGACTGACATCGTCAGAGGCATGCTGGTTCCAGACCCTGCCTGTCCCTGACTGGCTGTGTGCTTGGGTGGATCAGTTGAACCTCTCTGTGCCTCAGCTTCCTGACGTTTGCCATGGTCCTTCCTGCTTAGATGGTATGACTCTTGGAGCAGACAAGTACAGAGTGCTTTATACCCATCATCTTAATAAATACTTCCAATAAAAAGGAGTTATTCTTTCCTCAAATAGTCATATGTGGAAACTGAGGCACAAAGGGAGAGAGGAATTTGCTGAAAATCACTAGAAACCAGAAGTCAGGTCCTTGACGCCCAGTTTGGGATTCCCAGTTCCAGAGAGGAACTGGTGAGCACTGGTCCCAGAGCAGAGCCCAGTTGTCCTGCCCCCTACTTTGGTCCTCTTGGCACATCCAAACTGCCCGAACCTGGCAGGTATTTCTCTGCCCCCTTTTGCTGGCAAGGCACGTCCTTGTAGGACCCCTGTTCCACGATGAAAATGGCTGGTTCCTTTAATTCCATGGAGGGACAGCTCTGTTCCCGCTTACATGCAGCCTGGACCGTGACCTCTCACTGTATTTCAGTTACTCTGAGACCTCCAAGGCGCTGTGACCCGTCGTGCTCCAATTTGGTACCTCCAGACCCCACACCTGGTCCTTTCTTTCTCTTTCCCTGAGGTTCTGTTCTGCCACATTCACCCACTCAGATGATAAGTATTCTTGGAATACAGATAACTGAAGGGCACTAGGCTCCTTCAGGAAAAGGAGTGAGAGGGTCATCTCCATACAGTGCAGATTGGCACAAGCCCTGGCACAACTCTGAAGTTCAGTATATATGTAGAAAATGTTTTAAAAATAAAAATTAGTGAGGCACCTGGGTGGCTCAGTGGGTTGGGCCTCTGCCTTTGGCTCGGATCGTGGTCTCAGGGTCCTGGGATCGAGCCCTGCATCGGGCTCTCTGCTTGGCGGGGAGCCTGCTTCCCCCCTCTCTCTCTGCCTGCCTCTCTGCCTACTTGTGATCTCTCTCTCTCTCTGTGTCAAATAAAATAAAATAAAATCTTCGAAAAAAAAATTAGTTAAGACCTAAAATACACTTTTGATGGGGAGGGACCTTTATATGCCTATAATAAGAGAAATTACCTCAAGAAATAAACAATAAAAGCAAAAGGGTTCAAGGATGGATTGTAAAATCAAACCACAAACATTTCCTGAGTTCCCAGTCAGTCCAGGCTCTGGGCCTGGGGCTGGTGGCTTTGGCATGGGGTGGCCTCTCGGCTGTAAAGAATGAATAAATAGGGCATCTGGGTGGCACACTTGTTAAGCATCTGTCTTTGGCTCAGGTCATGATCCTAGGGTCCTGGGATCAAGCCCTGCATCGGGCTCCCCGCTCCGTGGGAAGTGTGCTTCTCCCTCTCCCACTCTCCCTGCTGTGTTCCCTCACTTGCTCTCTCTCTCTCTCTCTCTCTGTCAAATGAATAAATAAAATCTTTTTAAAAAATCAATGAATAAATAGCTAGTCCGGGGCACCTGGGTGGCTCAGTGGGTTAAAGCCTCTGCCTTCGGCTCAGGTCATGATCCCAGCGTCCTGGGATCTAGCCCCGCATCGGGCTCTCTGCTCTGCGGAGAGCCTGCTTCCTCCTCTCTCTGCCTGCCTCCCTGCCTGCTTGTGATCTCTCTCTCTCTCTGTCAAATATATAAATAAAATCTTAAAAAAAAAAATAGCTAGTCCACTAGCAGGCCCATAGCACAGTAACTCCAATGAAGTATTTCTATCTCTACAGGGCCAAGTACTTTTCAACAATTGGGACACGATTTTTTCTGGCCACGGAGGTCAGTTCAATACACATATTCCGATATACTCCTTTGATGGCCGAGATGTGATGACGGATCCTTCCTGGTAAGTCGGGGGTAAGCCCTCAAAGTATACGGAGTGACAGTTTTAGGAGACATTCTAACAATGAGATGCTTTTACCGGCCGCCCCTCTGGGCTGTTACTAATACAGAGCCTCAGCCATGTGGCTGAAGGCCATAGAGAGAGCCCTGGTCTTGCAGCTGGGAAACCTGAGACCAGTCCCTTAATAAGGGATCTTTCAAGTTTCCTCCACATTATGAGCCTCAGTGGCCTCACTGTGAAATGGACAAGATGATCATATCTATACCACAGGATTGCTGTGAGCATAAAATGATAAGTGTGAGAACATCCAGCATGCTGTAGACACTCAGCAAATGGTAAGGAGTGCTGTTCTTCATGATCCTTTAACCCTGTGCTGTGAGCTGTGCTCTAATTCTTTGGAAATGGTGTGTGCTATTAAGATTAAGACAACTTGGTTAGGGTGCCAGGGTGGCTCAGTCGATTGAGTATCTGACTCTTGATTTTGGGTCAGGTCTTGATCTCAGGGTCATGAGTTCAAGCCCCTCATTGGGCTCCACACAAGGCATGGAGCCTACTTTAAAAAAAAAGAGAGAGAGAGATTAGAACAAGCTTGGCAAAGCTTTCCTCAGTGTCTACCCTATGCCAGGCCCGATACCCACCCAGAAGTCATAGTAATAAACCTTTACAAGGCTCACAGTCTACAGGGGAGGACAATCACCACCTAGCTACAGTTCTAGATGGAACACTGTAATTATAAAATGGAGTAACAGGTATTATGATGATGGGAGCACAGAGGAAAGATTTATCCTTATATGGGGCTGACAGTCAAGGAGGCTGCCTGTAAGAGGAGGCATTTAGTGGACTTTGAAAGACCAGAAGGAATCCCTGGTCTGAAAATGAAAGAGAAGCTACTCCAGACTATGAGACCTTGTGAGCAAAGGTTCAGAGTCACAAAAGCAGAGAGTATGGTCTAGGACAGGTCCGAGCTGGGTGGGGATAGAATACAGAGTGTTCAGCTAGTTGGAAGGAATGACGTTCCCAGTGGTGGGGAGAGACTATGATGTGGGGTCAGACTATGAAGAACTCAAGAGTTGGACTTGATTTGTGACTTAGGCCAATTTGTTCTTCGATGAGGTATGCCACAAAGAAGCAACATCTCGAAAGTAATGTGGCACAATTCCTTTGCAGGCCCCAGAAGGTCATCTGGCACGGCTCCAGCCCCCACGGAGTGCGTCTTGTGGATAACTACTGTGAAGCGTGGCGAACCGCTGACATGGCCGTCACGGGACTGGCCTCCCCACTGAGCACGGGGAAGATTCTGGACCAGAAAACATACAGCTGTGCTAATAGGCTCATCGTTCTGTGTATCGAAAACAGTTTCATGACAGATGCCAGGAAGTAATGACCTTCCAATGATTCATAAGGGTTTTCCAGTTTTTCTTATGTGAAGAGTTGACACTGAAATCTAAAAGGTTTAAATGTTGTAAATATTAGTTTATTTTTTATTACACTTTCATCACAACAGCAACCAAAGAAAACATACCTCAATACACTCAAAACTGAAGACATAAAGGACTCAGATCAAACATAAAATCTGATCCATCTATTGGTGCTAGATTTTGCAGGAGGTCCCGTGTGGTGTGGACACGTCCCACCACGGTTAAGAGCGAGTTGAAAACAAAGGCCCCCTGCATTCTTCAGAAAGGAATTTCTTCCTTTAACCATTGTTGCTGAGTGTAAGATGTCCTTCATGTTTTCTCACAAAGTCAGTGTTTAGACATGTTACCGTTTCTAAGTTATGTGCCGACCGAAGGCCTTATTCTTCACGCATCTGTAATACGTACCCATCCTTTGCTGTTCGTACAGAGACAGAACTGCTCAAAGGATCCCATTTGTATTTTCTGATATTACCAGACTTTAATGTTTATTTCCTAAACTATTATTGCCATCATGCTTTAGGAGTTTTATATTTTTACACAATCATATTTTAGTATGGCATCTGTTTATATAACTCTGACTTGCTGGAAAAGTTTAAGCTCCAAATGATCTGAAACTAGAAAAGAAATTGCGCCTAATGACTATCTTTCCCTTGGAGGCCCTCCTCCCCACCCCCCAACCCCCTGATTGTATGACTTCTTTGGGGCAACACTCAAGAATTCCAACTACCATTGAACCGACAGGTTCATGAAGATGAATTTTGTGAGATGCATATATCTTTGTGCTGTATACTTCGATTTTTTTTTTTCCATGTAAGTGAACATAAAAACATCTTTTCCAGGCACTTTCTTCTGTTTGACTCTTTGCCCCCAGTTCCTTTATTCTCCACCGCTGATGTGGAAGTGGCCCTGGGGCGAGTTTGGTCACCCTGCCGCTGCCACACAGCCCTCAGGAGATGATCAGAGAGCAGGAGGATTTCCCGTCATGCTCCTCTGGGCCTGCCTGTTGTCTCCCCCTTGGTGGGAGCAGCGTGGGGTGGGCAGAAGAACCCCAGCCCGGGAAACACGGTGAACTGTGACTGCAGCAACGCGTGGCCTTGGGCTAGCCTGCTAGGTTCTTTCAAGGAGGTTGGCATAAAAGAGCCCTAATATCAGCTGCCAGTTATTAAACATCAACCTTATTATAAGGCCCATTTGCCTTTCTTAATAACCCTGCAAGGTGGGTATTTTTAGCTCCACTTTACAAATGGGGAGAAAAAAAAAGTTGAGGCTCAGGAAGTCCCTTGTTCCTTGTTCCAGGTGGCCTAGCTGGTGAATGGTGGGGCTGCTTTCAGACTTGGTCTGTGTCAGCTCTTTGCAAGGAACCTCTGCAGGAGGCTGCCTGCCTGCGTTCTCCAGCTCTGAGTCTGTGATGCTCTGGCTCTTGGCTTGACCCTGCTAGAGAAACAGAATCACCAAATCCACCCAAATAGTCCTTGAGGTGGGAAGGAAATTGAGGACAAAAAAAAGCACACAGCCCAGAACCTCCACTTAGGGGCTTCCTAAATGGAAGAGTGATGAGAATGTCTAATGAGTCACAGAATAAAAGGCAGTTATAGGTTGGAAAGTCCCAGAAGTGGGTTGTTGAGGACTGTCCCACCTACCGAGTGACGGGGGCCTGGGAACTGCCTGGCATGGACGGGAACAGAGAGAGGAGCGGGGCAGGAGGCACCTGAGGTCACGACGTGAAGATGCCATCCCATTTTAGTCAGAGCCCACCACGGCCGTGGGTCACAAAGTGGGCAGGGCAAGATGGGAGTTCAGGGAGAGCCAAAGGAGGAGAGCCTCCTTCCGCTAACCCCAGGAAGGGAGGTGAGTTTCCTGCCCTGGCTTCTCAGTCCTCCTTGGGTGCTGGACTCAGTATAACCAGCGGGTCCTCCTGGAAGAGGCCCTGAAGCAACCCAAGCCCTTTCAGTCTCTGAGAATGAAGGTCAAAATCCTGGGCATCCAAGACCCTTCCCTGAATAGCAGCTTTCACGTCACTTGCCAAAGGCCACCAGCCTGGTGTCCTCGTGGGTCACTTCAGTGAGTCACACAGGCTCCTCTGCCAGGCTGTTGCTCGTGTCCCACTCCATGTCAGGACAGCTGTCACTACCATTTGCTGATAGCCAGTGTAGACTGCTTCTTCCGCAACATCCCCCAGTCCCCTAAACCTGTCTACCTCTTGTCATTCCTCCTCCTCTGAGCACCCGGGTTCTTGTCACGCAGTTGAAACACAGAGGCTGAAAGGTCTCTAAGCCTTCACTCTACTCCTGGATGACCTCAGGCCAAGAAGTGGACTGATGCTCTAAGGTACACTAAGGGAAGGAAGTATGCCATGGACAGCTTGTCTTTACAGTACTGGAGGCCTTTGGGTACTGGAGCTGAGTCTGTGTTGTAGACTCTCAAGGTTTGAAGCCCACAGCGTCCAAGGTCCCCCGTCTAGAAGCAGAACCAGAATGACAGAAGCAGCTGTCAACCTATGTGAGGGGCTGGGCCCCATGAAGAGGCAGACTTTGGAGGGCCCAGAGGAGCCGAGAGACTAACAAGGTATGGGGGTGGTGGAGACAAAGCATGAAGGAGAAGGTCCAGGGTGATACTTTCTGCCAACATGAGCACCACGTTCTGGTGTGGAAGAGAAACTGAGGAAATAGGAGGCTGGATCACAAGAGCCACTCTCACATGTCCTGCACCTCTGGACTTTGTATGGCGGATACTACATTGTCTGAACCTGTGGAGAGTGCCAGAAGGAGACCGCATGGACTTTAGGGAACTGTCAGCAATCCAGCACAGATGAACGCTAGTCAGTAAGGGAGACACAAGCCAAATTCATAAGCCAAAAACACAAAAACAGCAAACACACATAAAGGAATGTATTGGTTCTGGAAACCAGGAGGAAGGACGGGGAGTACAATAGACTCAAGTGATGTGATCACTTATTCTGTTCTGTGTGTGCGTCTGTATGTATGTGTGTGTATGGGTGTGAGAGAGAGACAGAGAGAGAGAGAGGCTGTCTGTCTGGTGTCTTGCTTCTGCTTTTCTCTGTATTTGGTCTTCCTTCCCTCCAGGGAGGAACAAGAGTTCTTCGTGTGGTAGGAGTAGTTCACAGACATCCCCAGCCTTACATTGCCCCCCATCCCACCCCAGAGGCTGGCCTCAGAGGATAGAGACTTCTCCCTCCTGGGATTCTGTTAATTTCCAGAAAGGACTTGATCCGTCCCACGTGTGTTGTGTGTCTGAAATGGATCAGCAGCTCCACCCAGGATGAACCGTGCAGAAGGAGCAGTTCCTCCACCCAAAATGTGAGGGTTACGATGACCAGAAAAAGGGGACTCGGGAAGTTGAGAAAACAACAAACTAGCAAATCAAAATTCCAGCACACACAGGGAAGGGCCGAGCGTGGGGGATGTGGTGGGGGTTGAGGTGGGTGAGAGCACACTGGCCTTGAATTCGAGGATGAGGCATTTGAACTTGATCCTGCAATTGGGAGGCATGATGGGAAGATTTTAAAAAGATGATATGGGATCAGGCAGGTCTTTGTTCAAGAAAAATCTAGTAGGTCTTTTGTTTATTCATTCAAACATTCAGAAATACTTTGAATGATGAGTTTGCACCCAGGACTAGGTTTGGATTTGGAAGTGCAAAGACAGATGATGCTCCCCACTTTTTAAACCCACCAAACGCCTTCTCATGCCACCGACTATTGCATACCTCCTGTATATCTCCTTCTCCCTCAAGTCCACAGAGACCTCCCCAGTGGAGGCATGGACATGGGTATAACCTCTGCCTAACCTAGCAGCTGGAGAAGTACTTTTCTGTTTATGCCTTGAGCTCCTGGGTCACTGAGACCCCACTGAGCTCTTCACAGCTCTTCAGTCCCCACTGGATGACTTTCCCCTTTGCCTCCCCCTTTATACTTCACCTTGCAGGGCAGTTGAGTATAGGCAGGCCTTGGTTTGGGTTTGAATTTGAGCTCTACCCCCGAAGAGCCTTGGAATCATAGGCAAGTTATGAAGAATCGTCCCCTCCACTCAACCTTTCCCTGAAGCTGCTTCTTCACCCATAAAACAGAGATAGCAATGGAAAACCACTCTCTGTTAAGTTGCTGGAAGCTCTAGAAAGGGTTTTCTCACACTGAGTAAGCATCCGTAAGTGCTCGCTGTCTTTGGCCTGATGTTTCTTGGGAAGGAGGAGCTGGGGGTCTGGCCTCGCTGGGTGATGTCTTCTGATCTGCCTGGTTTCTCGGCCTGACATCAGGCCCAGAGCTCGGGCTCCACCTGTAAACCCTAGTACAACTATACCTGGGGTGAAGATCCACTGCCCAAGCCCCTAAGTGGGTGAGAGGGCCAAGCTTCTGGCTACCCTCACCCTCTGCTCCTCCTCGTAATCCAACAACTAGTGTTATCATCTGGCTATGCAGGGGCTCCCAGATTCCGCTCCGCCCTGGGGCTGGATTCCACCTGATTGACAGGAGCACGTGCTACAGTGACTATGAAAAAGCCTGATGACTCCCCGGCCTGCGCCTGCCCGGCACCCTGAGTTCCAGAAAGTACCCAGAGTGCCCTGTTATCTGATATGTCTGTAGAGGAGATTGTCTGCCTCCCTCCTCCCCCCAGACTTGCTCTTTTTCCCCTGGGCCTTCTCTCAGTGAATGGCACTGCGACCCAGCCAGCAGCCAAGGAGTCATTTATCTCTCATTCATTCAACAAATATGGATGGAATGCTTCCTTAGAAGTAGCAGTAATAACAGCAGCAACAGCAACAATTTAAGAAAAAAAAACATAAAGGTAAATGCTAGGAAGGTCGACAAAGTCTAGATATTTCCACGATGGCTACTTCTAGTCTTCTGAATGTCACAATATTTAACCAGTATCTCAGGGCAGCTCTGCTCTGCTGTAGGTGTTGGTCTTTGAGACACAGTGAGGTCTTGACTCCTCTCTTACCTTCTGTGGGACTGCTGCTCACACCTCCAGGCTGATCTCCTGGCCTCCGGCTTCCCCCTCCAGTTCCTCCTCCATACCAGGAGACAGAGCTTTCTTTCTTTTTTTTTTTTTTTTTTAAGATTTTATTTATTTATTTGACAGAGAGAGATCACAAGTAGACAGAGAGGCAGGCAGAGACAGAGAGAGAGAGGGAAGCAGGCTCCCTGCTGAGCAGAGAGCCTGATGTGGGGCTCGATCCCAGGACCCTGAGATCATGACCTGAGCCGAAGGCAGCGGCTTAACCCACTGAGCCACCCAGGCGCCCCGAGACAGAGCTTTCTAAAGAGCCTGCCACACTCTGTCATTTGCGTTTCCTCTTGGATGAGCGTTCATTTGCAAGCAGTTTATGTGGGAGGTGGTCCCGGGACACACCCGACAGGGAAGTAGGGAAGTGAGACAGAGAAGGCAAGGAAGGCTCTAAAGGGGGTATCCGGTCACCATTGTGGATAACCAGGTCATGTCTCCTCTCAGGAACTCTGGGACTCTGTATGCAATGAATAGACACCACAGTATTTCCCACCTAAGGGACAAGGGAGCTGTGGTTGTGATACACCAGCCATCACTGGAAGGCAGGGGTGCATTAAATTCCAGTACTTCTGAGCGGCTGTGCCCAGGCAGAGTGGGCTCAGGCTGCCAGAGCAAGCCCTTAGGGCAGACTCTACAAGGACAGGTTGGAGGTCTCTGGGCTGGGCACCGCAAAACCTGCAAAATCAGGCTCCATCTAATGGGAAGCCACACGGGTTTTATTTTAAGAATAGCGCCAACCAGGCAGAAACCTCGAGAACTTTTTGGGAGACAGAAACCTGGCATGAGCGGGTATGTGACAAACAGGACAAAGGCAGCATCTGCCTGGGACTCTGTCTGGCCCCTGATTTCCGTAGGACCATGCCAGCAGGGGCTGGAGGCAAATGTGCTCTGGGGGCAGCTAGGAAAGCTCCCAGGTGACCTGTGCGACTGCTTGCAGCACTCGGAAGACCCATCCCTCCTTTTCAATACAGACTTTCTTATTTACAAATACCAGAGAATGACAAGCATCTGTTAGTCATCCAAGGAGATTAAGTGACCTCAACATGGAACCAGAAGATCGATCAGAGCCAAAGAAGAAGAATTATTACAGAAAGCAGGAGGTAATTTTTAAAACAATTCAAGTGTTTATTTCAGTGAAAAGACAGAGCGCAGAAGAAGCACGGAGTAGAATACTGGGACACCGAGAAACAATCCTTGGAAATAAAATAATTGTATGCGCCCCCAAATCAAATAGAACTACAGCATATACACTACTGAAAACTGACTTAGTGAGTTGTCAGATAAATTCATAAGAATTAATGCGATCCCCTCAGAACCCAGACAAAAAGATAAACTCATCAGATGAAACATAGAGAGGAAGATAGATATAATATTCCGTATTTATGTAATAGCAGTGTTAGAATCAGAAAGAATGGATAGACTTTTTTTTTTTTTTTTTTTTTTTTAGGATTTTTACTTGTTTATTTGACAGAGGGAGATACAGGAAGAGAGGAGAACAAGTAGGAGGATTGGGAAAGGGAGAAGCAGGCTTTCCACTGAGCAGGCAGCCTGTTGATCGCAGGACCCTGAGATCAGGACTTGAGCCAAAGGCGCTTAATGACTGAGCCACCCAGGCACCCATTTTTTTTTTTTTAAACTCTCTACACCCAACTGTGAGCTCCTCTGGGGGACCCAAGCCCAACCACCTTTCTTAGTGTCTACTTCACCCCACCACAAATTCTTCCTTTCTTGCCAGACAGCAGTAGGAGTATAAGTACCTCCCTTCTGCCCCATTCCCAGCTGGAAACAACGCCAGCCGTCCTACCTTTCACAAAAGTCTAAGGGCAGATTAGAAAATGATAATCAGCTTGGGAACAGCAGGTCTCTCAGGGACCCCCTCTCTATGGCTGACTTCTTGACGCCTCCCCAGTATTTGGCTTAGGGGGAGGGTTGTCGCTCATTACAAACATTGCTCTCCCCACAAAGCAGAGGATTCTGCCTCTAGCCCACTTTTCTTTTCTCAGTCCTAGTCATCTCAGGAAGATTAGAAAGGAGGCCTGGAGGACAGCTGATAGGCACATTCTGACACCTTTCAGTAAACCCCACCAGGGGAAACTGGTGCTCTGGGGGTGGAGGGGAAGGGGCAGCTCTCTTGAGATGGTGGATGCTTAGAACCTTTTTGTCTTCACTTCTGGGCTTTAGCTGGAATTCCTGGACAATAAAACCCCCCACTGAGTATCCTGTTACCTTTGAACATTGGAAAGGGGACAGGCTTGCAAAGATCTGGGGGAAGGGTATCATCCCAAGAAGGAAGAACAGTAAAGGTAAAGGCCTTGAGATTCAAACTCTGTTGGTATGTATTAGAGGCAGAAAGAAGCTGGTAGAGCCGAAGCAGGAGGCAGTGAGGGGGAAGACAGCACCAGCCGAGGGAGGATGGGTGGAAGCCACAGATCACCTAGGCTCCTGCCCACTAAGGTAAGGCGTTGGGATTTTATGTGTGGTTGCTCTGAGAAGAGACTGCAGGGTTTTAAGCAGGAAACACAAACTAGCTTTATTTAATTTTTGGCAGAAGCAAATTATACAACTGAATGCATCATTATGATATTTTCCACTGTCAAAGAACACAAAACCAGCATTGACTCTTCACATACACCAAGTGAGTCTCACAAACACATACTCACCTCCTGCTGGTAGCATTCATTTTATTACTGACATAGATACAACTATCTAGATGTTTGCTCTCAGCAGATCTGTTAGGTTTGACAGTGTATGAACTGATTTTTTGTTTTGCAAAGACCACTGTGACTTCTGTGTGCTGAATGGACTTGGTGGTGGTGGGGGCAATGTTGGAGGCAAGTGGCATACTCAGAAAACTGTCGCAGTGATTTAGCCAAGATGCCATGTTGTCCTGGGCCCCAGCTAAGACGAGGACACAGTGAGAAGTGGGCAGATTTGGGCTGGGTTTAGGAGGAGCCTCCTGAAAGGGCTCCATAGTCGGAGAAGGATTCCTGGGATTTGGCCCTGGCCAGTTGGCTGGATGGTGTCCCCACTTCCTGGTATGGGAATGACTCCCCCAAGTCATAAATCATGGTTGGTTGGTTGTTTTCTTCGTTGTTGTATCCCCAGGATCTAAGAGATCCAGCAGTTAGTAGGTGCTCAATAAATGTGTGTTGAGTAACTGAAAAAGCAACAACTGGGCCAGGTTATAATTGAGAAGCCGAAGAGACCTACTCATTCTCTTGCCATCTATGACTAAATGATGCACGAACCCTCTCCCTGTATGTTTGGAAAATTCTATTTTTAAAAAATGGAATGGGGAAGCAGTTCCGGTTGTCATCAGCCAACTACCTACACCCTATCCTTCCGGACAGAGGCGGGAAAAACTCACTTCTCTGACACAGGAGCAAATTCCCCTACCCTCCTCTTGGTCCTGCCTCTTGCGGGACTTGGAAGAATTCCACTGAGCAAACCAGACCTCCTAGCGGAGGGCTGTCTTCTCTTGGCCACAGGCCTGGAGGAGTGTCCATTTCCTGGGGGCTCAGCTTCCTGGCCTGAGCTGGCTTGAAAAGCCAAGAGACGAGGAAGGTCCTTTCAGGCCCTGGGCTGTGCCACATTCAATACTGCTCCAAGACAAGATGCTTTGTCTTTATTCCCGTACTCTCCTTCCCAGCATCAGACTGCTGCTTTTGCAATTCTTCAAGGAAAAAGATCACCCGACTCTCTGTACCCTTGGCATCTCACTGTGAGGAGAAAGGCCTTCTCTTGCATCTGTCTGCCGATCCCTTCCACTTTTAAACAGCCCAACTTTGACGAAAGCTTCCTTTTCGGTAGTGCATAGACGGCCCATTCTAGCATCCTGACATCTTTTGATGGAGAATTCTTGGAAAGGCTGCTGACAGCACAAGGCCTGTAAGGCCTACTTCTCCCCCACTGGCAAAGAGGAATCCCCGAGGCTCTGCACCACCTCAACCGAGCCAGTCCCCCCTTTTAGGGTCTCTTATTATCTACAAATCTCCTCGTGCACGGATCAGTTGCTCTATTATTCACCCTTCTTTGGTTGTGGGACAGAAATCCAGCTAACCCTCGCTTACCTAGAGAAGGAGAGTTCCTGGTGCTTGTACCGAGGGCGGGGGCGGGGGCGGGGAGCCCTGGGACTGGGATCACTGCGTCCAAGCAAACAAATTATACTGTCAAGTTTTTCCACCCTGGACTCTCCACGCTTTTCTCTGCACCTCTCATCTTGACTTTTCTGTGTGCTCGGGCCCCATTTTCTCTTACGTGGGATGGCTTCATCCTGGCGAGGATAGGGCACAGGAAGCATGGCCACCCGAAGCTCCTGACCCGTTCTTTAGCTCAGCGAGGCCGAGGCCGTGAGAACGCTGCTCTCTCCTCTGGGCACTTAACCCGATTTGAGTCCCACCGGCCGCTCCTGCCAGCGTCCCCCAGTCTCCGCTCCCAGTCTCCAGGCTGCGGGACGAGGTTCTGTGATTGGTCAGGCTTCGGTTGCGTCATCACCCGGGAGCGGGGTGGGGGGGGGGGGAAGGGGGGAGGTGTCCGGAACCTGCGTCCGGCAGCCCCACCAGAATCCAGCAGATTTTTGAGGGAGGGGAGGTGAGACTGCACTTTCTGCAAAGAAAGTCGGGAAAAGGAGCCAGGCAGGCAGACACAGCAGGAGATCGGACTGAATGCAGTCCGGGGACCGAAGAGGGAGTACGCGCTCAGGCTGGTGTGGTTTTCTTTGCTAACTTACACCAGAAATATGCAGGTTGCGGGCAGGAATGGTAGTGAGGAAGTGAGCTCTGCGGCTTCCTCCGTGGAGACCCGTACGAGCGAGGGGTTAGCGGTGAGAGGAGGTCCTGCCCTCGCACAGCAGCCCGCGGGAGGCCGGGGGAAGGGGGGTGGGATCCGCTTCAGGGGATGACTCAGTGCGGTGTATACCGTGCCTTCCTCGGTTCTGCTCTGTCCAATTCTCCAAAGCCAAATAAATAGGAAGTGTGGCAGACTGGATTCTTTTTAGCAGCAGTACACTTGGGTTTGTTTTCGTGGGCATGAGTCCACTGGAAAGCAATTATTTTCTCTTGCCTTCTTGCTGCATCAGAGAAATGGAGCAATTTTAAAGAGATTTCAAAGAAACAATTTTGTAGCTTACAAAATGGAATCACAGAGGGACTGCCAAGTTGGCTGTGCTGTTATGTCAGGCCTGGTTCTTTTAAAAAAAAAATAAAATAAAACTGTGTATATTTAAAGTGTACAACATTTTGACATACATATACATAGTGAAAGGATTACTACAGTTAAGCTAATTAACATATCCATCGCTCCATTTGTTACCATTTGTGTGTATTTATGTGAGAGTGTGTGGTGAGAGCACCTGAGATCTACTCAGCAAATTACCAGTATGCAATACAATATTATTATTTTTTAAGATTTTATTTGTTTATTTGACAGAGAGAGATCACAAGTAGACAGAGAGGCAGGCAGAGAGAGAGAGAGAGAGAGGGAAGCAGGCTCCCCGCTGAGCAGAGAGCTCGACGCGGGACTCGATCCCAGGACCCTGAGATCATGACCTGAGCGGAAGGCAGCGGCTTAACCCACTGAGCCACCCAGGCGCCCCTACAATATTATTTTTTTTTTTTTAAGATTTTATTCATGGGGCACCTGGGTGGCTCACTGGGTTAAGCCTCTGCCTTCCGCTCAGGTCATGATCTCAGGGTCCTGGGACCGAGCCCCACATCTGGCTCTCTGCTCAGCAGGAAGCCTGCTTCCCGCCCCCCCATCTCTGCCTGCCTCTCTGCCTACTTGTGATCTCTGTCAAATAAAAATAAAATCTTTAAAAAAAAAGATTTTATTCATTTATTTATTTGTCAGAGAGAGGGAGAGCACAAGCAGGGGGAGTGGCAGGCAGAGGGAGAAGCAGGCTTCCCACTGAGCAATGAGCCGGATGTGAGACTCGATCCCAGGAGCCTGGGATCACGACCCATGCAGAAGGCAGATGCTTAACCGACTGAGCCACCCAGGTGTCCCTACAATACAATATCATTAACTATAGTTACCACCCTGTACATTAGATCTCTAGAACTTATTCATACCACATAAGTGCAACTTTGTACCCCCTGCCCAACATCTCCCCATTTCCTTGCCCTCCCCACCTTCGGTAATCACCTTTCTACGCTCTGCTTCTAGACTTTTTTTAGATTCTACACACGAGTGAGATCGTGTAGGATTTTTCTTTCTGTGTCTGGCTTATTCCACATAACATAACATCCTCTGGGTTCATTCATGTTGTCAGAAATGGCATCATCTCCTTTTTTAAGGCTGAATAATATTCCAGAGTGTGTGTGTGTGTGTGTGTGTGTGTGTGTGTGTGTGTGTAGGTTGTTTCCATATTCTGGCTATTATGAATAATGGAGCCATGAACATGGGAACATGGGAGCACAAATAGATCTTCAAGGTATTGATTTCATTCCCTTTGGATACGTACCCAGCAGAGGGGTTGCTGGATCATATGGTAGTTCTAGTCTTAATTTTCCAAGGAAACTCCATACTATTTTACATAATGACTATACTAATTTACATTCCAACCAATAGCATATAGGAGTTCCCTCTTCCCCACATCCTCTCCAATATTAGTAATCTCTTGTCATTTTGGTAACAGGCATCCTAACAGGTGTGAGGTAATATCTCACTGTGGTTTTGATATACATTTCCCCCATGATGAGTGATATCAAGCATCTTTTTCATGTACCTTTGGCCATGGTGGTTGTCTTCTTTGGGAAAAATGTCCATTCCAGTCCTTAGCCCATTTTTAAAATCAGTGTTCTCTTTTGTGTGTTTGTTGTTGTTGAGCTGTATGAATTCATTATATATTTGGGATAGCAGCCCCTTATCAGATGTATGGTTTGCAAATATCTTCTCTTCTGTAGGGCGCCCCTTCCTTGTGTTGATGGTTTCCTTTGCTGCAGAAGCTTTTTGGTTTAATGTAGGTCCACTTGTTTGCTTTTGCTTTTGTTGCCTGAGCTTCTGGCTTCCTATCCCGAAAAATCATTGCTAAGACCAGTTCTTGTCTTTGGACAAGAACAAGTGTCAAGACTTGTTCTTGATCATATAGTTTATGAAAGTCACATGCTAGAGTCAGGAAATATCTTACAGATCACAGCCAACCCTGTCACACAGCAGAAGAGGAAACTGGGGGCCAGAGAGGGGAAGAGAGTGATTTAAAGGTCCCTTGTGAGTTTGAGGCAAAGTGAAGTCTCACACCAGGTCTTCTGCACTGTTGCACCTGAATCTTGCTGCTGAGTCACTCAAGACCGCTTCATAAAGTAAATAATGGAGTGTCTCCTACAGCATTGCTTCTAAATGTCCTTGAAGACAGTTGATGGGAAATTTCAACCTGCTGCTGCAAGGGAAATTGCTAAATGAATTCGATTCTTTTTTTTTTTTAAAGATTTTGTTTATTTATTTGACAGACAGAGATCACAAGTAGGCAGAGAGGCAGGCAGAGAGAGAGGAGGAAGCAGGCTCCCCGCTGAGCAGAGAGCCCGATGCGGGACTCGATCCCCAAACCCTGGGATCATGACCTGAGCCGAAGGCAGCGGCTTAACCCACTGAGCCACCCGGGCGCCCCAATGAATTCGATTCTTGCATGCCAAAAATATCTCTGCAAAGATGTGCCTCTGTACTTGTTTAAACACGGGACACTTGAATTCAGCCATCAAGGACATGCCCTGGCCTCCCAGGGGCCTTCTGGATCTCTGAATTCCTGTGGTCTAAAGGCGGTCTCCCTGAATCGGCTCCTTGACAGTGTTTTTGTCATCCCTGGTACCTTCCGGGTTCCCTCATCCTGACTGTTGTGCCATGCTGCTCAGACTGGCCCCCTTGACCTGACCCCCACTTTCACAATGAGGCTGTGTGGGTCCCTTGCTCCTCCAGACCCACCTGGCTCTGTGCCCTGCACCCTGATCCATCTGGAACGTAGCACTGGGTTTTCTTGTGCTTTGGCTCCCAGGTAGGTTAGGCCAACTGGCTAGAGAGGGAAGGGAGGGAGGAGTGTGAATTCAGGGGATTTCTCTGCCAAGTTTCCTGTCTTTGGGCTCTCCAAGGTCTGGCTGCACCCCTCCATAGAAAAGAACACCATTGTCAAGTGGCATCCTGGGCAGGCCTCTCTCTCCACGTGCCCAGAGCTCCTCCTCCCTGCACCCATTATTCAAGCTGGGCTAGTGACAGCAGGTGCTGTTACCGGTGCCTCAAGGAGCACCGTGGGCTTCTGAGTTCACCATCGCACTTTCCCCATAGCCTACCATCCCTTTGAAAACAGTCCTTTTATTAAATGCTCCTTAAATTACCCCGTTTACACGTGTCACCTGTTTGTCTGGGGCTTGGACTGAAAAACTACCTAAAGCCAACCTGGGACTTCGGTCTCCCCTCATCTCTGGGACATACTCTATCCCAAGAGAGACAGTGTTTGAAGTCTAAGTTCAGGAGTCTTTTTGCCTGGAGTAGACTTGAACCTAGACTCCTAAGTCTTGATCATGAATTCTCACTTTATTCCTGAGAACAAACCTCCAAACCTAGGAGGTTTGTTCTCCTCACATGGAGATGGCAAAGACCCAGAAATCAGGACCTTGAGCAAGGAGCCCATTGAGCTGTACTGTTGTCTGGCCAGTGCTCTGTGTCTCCTATGGCAGAGGGGCAAGGACAGGCCCAGGAATCCAGAAAGAGAGCTTACCCTGCAAGCACCAGAGTGCTCCTGCACTTTCTCAGGCTTCGAGGAGCTAGGAGAAGGGATTTGTGTCCATGCTTCAGCCTGAGCATGAAGGACGAGCAGCACCTGCCAGGCCTTGGTGTGACAATGACAGTGGGGGGTCTTCTAGCTGGACTGAAAGAGCCCCTGGGGAAGGGGAGGCACAGTACTCTCCTCTCTGCACTAACCCCCTGTAGCCCACAAGTTCAAAGTCCTGGTCCCCCTAGACTAGTCCCCCCTGGCGTCCCTGAAGCTCCAAGTCCCCGTTCTGGCAATCACGAGCTATTCAGTAGTAGCCCGTGCCGCCTTTATTTCTGTCCCTCATTGTGCTAGACACAAAATATGTGCGATCAAGAATAATTTACAGTCACTTACAACCTGCTTCCTTCAGACTGCCACTTGAGCACAAAACTGTGTGGGATAGCAGATTCACAGAAGAAATAAGCAGTTGCAAAGATGCCCAGAGTGATAATATTATCTCACATGTTTTACAGTTTGTCAGACATTTTCTCATGCAGTACATACCAATTGAGTCTCACAATAAACCTATTGTATATGTGTGTATCCATCTATCTATCTAGCTAGCTTTCTATGTATCTACCCATCTATGTATGTATCAAACGCATCAGAAGAACCCCAGGCTTCAAGAAATAAAATGACTTACCCAAGGTCTTATAAACAGCCCGAATGAATTCCTTCTTTATACTTCTTGTGATGTTGTTGTGTAATATATTAGTTGTGATTATGTCTGTCTTCTGCTTGAGTCTGTGAGCTCACCAAGCATAGGGCCTGTGGCTTATTATATTTTTTGTAATATAGGCCAATAGGTGTGTGTTTGTGTATGTCCATGTGTGTACACTGTACTTTAACATTTAATGAATAATAAAACAACCAGCCATGTATCTACCACTTAGATTAGGAAATAAATGTCTTACCATCCCTGCTGAAGGCCCTTCTTTGTCCTTTCCCTATCTCTCTCTCTCTCTCTCTGTCTCTCAATCTACTAAACTACTATTTTGAATTATTTTATCATATTAATGAATCCTTAAGAATATCTTCTTTACTTGTGTATGTCATTTAATGTTATGTAAATGGGTACGTGGCCCATTTATCCTCGCTGTACCCACACAGCCTCCGCATTGTACACAGACACCTCTCATGTACCATAGGGGCTTGGCCTAGCCTGGCCCTTAGCGTGATCAGAAAGCACCTGTCTACTTGCTATAATCCAGTCACCAAGGGGTCGAAGAAGGCTGGTCAGAGGTTGGAGTTGGGTTCCGGGTGACAAAAATCGTGGAACAAAACATCTTGGTGCCCCCAGCTGTATTGCATACCCATCCTGCCTCCAGAGAAGCCCGCTGTGGCCACAGATCTGGTCTGTTCCAGGGGACCATCCTGCAGACTGCTTACTGCTTGAAGCAGGAGTCCCACTTTGGAGCTCAAAACTCTCTGCTCTCAAGGCCAGTTTTCTGAGTCACAAGTGGCAAGCACCAGCCCTCTACGCTTCATGACCTTGTACTCTCCATTAATTCAGCTTCCACTTCCTTACACACTTCCCTGTTACATTTCTGGAAAATTTATGACCCATTTTAACAACCATTTAAACAGTGCAAGCGGTCCGTGCAAATCGTAAGGGCAGCATTTTCCAAACTGTGGGCTGTGACCCCCTAAGGAGTTGTGAAACCCATCTAGTGCATGTGGACCAGGGTTTTTAAAAACTAAGGAGATAGAATTGAGTGGTACTTGGTCAAGAAGCCAGAACTACACAGTATCAGCAGGCATTTCCAGCAGCAAGCAAAGGGTAGATACTGGTTTGTGCAAGTTCTGATACAGCGCTGTGGGGTCTGGTGGGGGTGGGTACTGGGTCACAGCGTTAAGTGTATTTCTTACTATGGATCATGTACAAAAAGCGTTTGCTAGCTGTTGCTCAGGAGGAAGTTTGCAGAAGACACTGGTTGCTTCCTCATGTGTCACTGAGCCTCTCTTTCTCTTTCTCGGTGGGATAGCCTTGTGGTCTGGGTGAGCTCTAAGAGTATGCATTGACTGATATAAACCAAGTACTGTAATTGCAATCAGTTCCACCATGATTGGTTCATGGGTGGGCTGTAGTCCTAGGCCTAGACCAAGATATGTCTTAGTCTATGGCCACAGTGAGGGGACATATGATCCAATTAATCCAGGGATTCTGTCTCTTAGGAAATCCAACCAAATCCTGTGATGGGCCTATAAAAACGACATATAAATACTTTGGAGATGCCCAATCTGGTCTGAAACACAAAAAGGCTATTCATTGTCCACCCCTCCCACATGCGGGCCAGAACTTGCCAGGGAGGGAGGAGAGACCAAAAAAAGCAAACAAGACACGGGATGAGTTCCAAGCTACACCACTGATAACCTACTTATAAAAGTCCTAAAGTCCTGGTTTTGCTATCCTAAAGAGAGCATGGTAGTTGACCATGGGTCCCTCTTAAGCTCCAGGCTCCCCCTGGGAGGTGTTTACCTGTTGGAAGAACCTGGGCACTCAGCAGCTGAATTCCTGGGGAAACAGGGATTTGGGAAGTCATCTGCATGTCCGTGCCAGAAGAAGGCTGGGGAGCAAGTGAGGTTGTCCAGGAAGAGGTATGAATTGAGTCAAGATGAGTAGACCCGGGACAGACCCTAGGGAGCAGTAATGCTGGACAGACAGAAGAAAGTGTTAAGAGGGAAGACTGCCACCACCGCTGCACCTGTCCCGCTGTACCGCGGGAGACACAAACAGCAGCAGTTGTCCCGCCTGCCTGCTCTGGCAGCCTGCCAAGACCTGGTGTCCATTTGCCCACCAGATGCCCAGGACTTTTGTGATAGAGATCTGGGTAGTGGAAGAAGTGGAGAGAGAAGTTCTAACTGGGTAGATGTCAGCATGGGCAGAGGGCCTGTCCAGAGGGAGGAAGAGGATGGGGTGGCATCGGCGACATTTGGTCGCTTAACTGTAATCTTTCTGGCACCATGACAAATTTCATTTTCAATAAAAATGCAAATGACTTTTTGTGTGTGTGCTTTGGAAAGTCAGACTGTTGTTTCTTCGCTCAAACACAATGCAGGATCTGGGAGGTGGTCTGGAGATATTGAAGTTCGTTAATTGTATTCAGTTAATTAATATAATTAACAATAAGGTAATTGTATGCAGCCATCTCCCTCACTTAAATGTGAGCTCCTAGAAGGAAAACAAGGGCTGACCTGGAAGGAGGTGACCTATCTGTGTTTGAGAGAGGAAAGAGGAACAGTTGCATGAAAAGACCTCTTGCTTTAGTCCTGCCCTTCCAGGGCCCCTACCCTTCCCCGTACAACCCGGCTCCTGAGGGCTGGGAGACAGAAAGCCGTCCATCCAAAAAGCCTGACCCCTTTCTCCTCATGCTGGCTTTTTGTTGGGATTGGAAAGAAGGAGCCCATCTCAAATAACATGAAGTCATCTGTAAATGGAACTCTCGAGTAGGGTGAGGAGCAGAACCTTCCAGAAACTGAAATACAGAGATTCTGTAAGCTTGGTGGTGTACA
Source organism: Lutra lutra (assembly GCF_902655055.1). Taxonomy (NCBI): domain Eukaryota; kingdom Metazoa; phylum Chordata; class Mammalia; order Carnivora; family Mustelidae; genus Lutra; species Lutra lutra. Next base: position 63,342,852 of record NC_062290.1, read on the forward strand.
GCATTTTCTTCTTTCATTTCCTTAAGCCTCATGGTCGAATTCTTTGGAAAGTACCTATTGTCTCCACTGTCTTACCAGAAATGAGGTAAGAGTTTGAGTTACATTCTGGGGCCTGAAGGAGGAGTCGAAACCTGTACTCTGGGAGCCAGAGTTGGTAATGCTGGCATGGTCTGGGCCTACCTGAGTGGAGCTCATCCAACGCTCAGGCTCTTTGAAGTCTCTCCTAAAAATGTGTCCTGCCCATTGCTCTTGACTCGGGGGAGATGCTTCTCAGAGCCTGGCTTCCACACCTGTGTGCTGGGTCTGCCCCGCTCAGCCTAGACATGGGAACGAGGCAGAAGCCTAGGTGTCTTCCCAGTGGAGGCCGGGTCCCAAAGAGAGAGGCTGGGACTGCTTACCATCCAGGCCTCTGAGCGCAAGACTGGTACAGAGCCATGGTGTGTGGTCTTGGGACTGCTTCCCCGGGGTCAGAGAGAAGATGGCTCACACCTGATAGCCCTCAGCCTGAAATCACAAGGGCCAGGAAGCTGGCATTACTTTACGGTTTTATGACAAGGTAAGGAGGGCGGTAAAGGCCAGAGAATGTGTCTCTGGGGAGACCCGGAAAGCAGTGGGGAGAGCTTAATGCACGGCTGTGTCTTTGCAGATCAAGCAGTCAAAATTAAGCAAAGATTAACTACCAGGATTAAACCTACACACACAAAAATTCACATATGCCCAAGAGTCTGCTTCTGTTTTCCAGTATCCATGGGGGCGTTTACAAAATTAATCAAAAATTAACAAATAAATAAAGCCCCCAAAGCGAAGAAAGTATCCAGAGGACAAATTCTTTCTCCATAGTGTGTTTAAAAGGAGACATCCATAACAAAAGTCTAAATGAAAACAAAACAATACAAAACACAAAACAAAACATTTTCTTAAAGCAACCCAAGCATTTGGGGAGACCAGCTTGACAGAGGCGAGTGGGATAGACAGCCTGTGAGCATATTTTTAATGTTTGAAAAGCAGCAGAGACAATGGCAGAAGCTGAATCTCTTTTGCACTATATTGGCAACATAGCTTTTGTTTGTTGGTATCCCCTCTGATACCTATAACAGTTACAACCTTGTTACGCTACAGCAGAAAATTCAATGGTGATTTTTTTTTTTAAAAGATTTTATTTATTTATTTGACAGACAGAGATCACAAGTAGGCAGAGAGAGAGGAGGAAGCAGTCTCTCTGCCGAGCAGAGAGCCCGATGCGGGGCTCGATTCCAGGATCCTGGGATCATGACCTGAGCTGAAGGCAGAGGCTTTAACCCACTGAGCCACCCAGGCACCCCTCGATGGTGATTTTTAAGATGTCTGCGTAATAGGAGGTTAGGCAATAGGCGTTGCATTCCTGACAATTGGTGGACTGACCCTCCCATGGGATAAACCTAAAAATGCCCAGGAAATATGGCTTCCTAAATGCCTTTATCAGCTGGCAGGAAAGTAAGAAGATTCTTGGGCCAAAATACTAAGAGAAAGAAGCGACTCACATCATGGTAACGGGAGCACTGTAGCCGGCTGATGCTCTGAGGGCACTTACTGAACCGGATGAACTTGACTTTCTGATGTCTGGTCTCCCAGAGTACAGGGAATCACAGAGCATAAAGATCAGGGGCCATTCAAGGACTCCGGACACCTCCTCCATAAACACAAGACCCCAGAGTTCTATAATCCCAGTGAAAAGGTGAACCAGAAATAGCTATTAACTACCAGCGAGTTGCAGGAACATGGATGCTGAGCACAAAAAAAAAAAAAAAAAAAAAAAAAAAAAAAAAAAAAGGGAAAATAATGTCATCACTGAGAATCTGGAAGCACAGCTGTCCTTCATGCAATCTGAAGCCCCACATCATATTACTTGTGAGTTCTAAACAATAAACACATCAACCTCCCCCCCAAATTCAAGCCAATAATTTCTTAAAGTAACCTGAGACTGCTAGCAGTACAGATCGCAAGAACAAATGTAAATATTCCTCAGAGGACCCGAACTTTACCTCAAACCTTAAAGAATTTTTGCAACTAAAATCCCAAAGAAGATGCACCACTTTCAATAAAAAGGAACAATAAGAATACAGACGCGCTGTAAATGAGAAACAACAGACACAGAAATAGACCCACAAGAGTTCAAATGCTGGAATTATCTATACAAATACAAATATGATATAAGTATGATTGCAATTTTTTTTAGCATACCAATGCTTTAAATGCTTAAAAAAAAAAAAAAAAAAAAGACCAAACTGAAAAACACACATTGGAAAACAAGGAACAATAAAGGAAGACCAAACAGATTTGGAAAAGTTCCAAATACAACTTCTACAAATGAAAAAATATTAAAATTAAAACTTAATGAAAACAAATACATGGAGGTTAACTGGCATGCTATTGAACAGTGAGTGGATCAACCAAGAAATCAAAGAAGACATTAAAAAAAAATACATGGAGACAGATGAAAACAAAAAACAATGGTCCCAAATCTTTGGGATGCAGCAAAAGCTATTTTAAGAAGGAAGTTTATAGCAATCCAGGCCTACCTCAAGAAGCAAGAAAAATCTCAAATAAAAAACCTAACCTTCACCTAAAGGATCTAGAAAAAGCAGAACAAACAAAACTCAAAACCAGTAGAAGGAAGGAATTAATAAAGATTAGAACAGAAAAAAATGAAATAGAAGAAAATAGAAGAAATATACAGAAATCTATTGCATTTCTTTTTTTTTATAGATTTTATTTATTTATTTGACAGACAGAGATCACAAGTAAGCAGAGAGAGAGAGAGAGAGAGAGAGAGGAGGAAAATAGAAGAAAAACAATAAAACAGATCAATGAAACCAGGAGCTGGCCCTTTGAAAAGATCAACAAAGTTGGTCAACCTTTAATCAGATTCACTGAGAGAGAGAGAGAGAGAGGACTCAAATAAATAAAATAAAAAAATGAAAGAGAAAAAATAATAATTACAGTATACAATTGTATAATCAATTATAAAATGCAATTATAAGAGAATATTAGGAAAAATTGTATACCAAAAAATTAGACAACCTGGAAAAAATGAATAAATTCCTAGAAACATATAACCTTTCAAAACTAAATCAGGAATAAGTAGAACATTTGAACAGACCAACCGTTAGCAATGAAATTTATCAGTAAGCAAAAAACTCCCAATATACAGAAGCCCAGGACTAGAGAGTTTCACAAGTGAATTCTACCAAACATTTAAAGAAAAGCTAATTCCTATTCTTCTCAAACTATTCCAAAAAATAGAAGAAGAAAGAAAGCTTCGAAATTCATTCTATGAGACAAGCATTACCTTGATACAAAAGCCAGATAAAGACACACACACATACAAAATTACTGCAGGCCAATATCTCTGATGAGCATAGATACAAAAATCATGAATAAAATATTAGCAGACTAAATCCAGCAATATATTAAAAAACGATTCACCACAATTAAGTGGGATCTACTTCCAGCATGCAAAGGTGGTTCAATATTCACAAATCAATCAACCTGATACACCACATTAAAAAGAGAAAGGATAAAAATCAAATGATTGTTTTAATAGATGCATAAAAAGGACTTGACAAAGTACAACATCCATTCATGGTACTATACTTGATCTTAGCCAAAAGGCTGAGAAGTGATGACATCCATTCATGATAAAACCCCTCAGCAAAGTAGATTTAGAGGAAACATACTTCAACATAATAAAGGCCATATATGAAGAACATACAGTAACATAATACTCAGTGGTGAAAAATTGAGAGATTTCCCATTAAGGTCAGGAACAGGACAAGATGTCTACTCTCATCACTTTTATTCAACATAGTATTGGAAATCCTAGCCACAACAATCAGAAAAGAAAAATAAATAAAAGTTATTCAATTTGGCAAGGAAGAAGTAAAACTTTCGCTACTGCACATGACATGATATTATACATAGAAAACCCTAAAGGCTCCACCAAAAAAAAGCTATTAGAACTGATAAATAAATTCAGTGAGGTGGTAGGATACAAAATCAATATACAGAAATCTATTGCATTTCTTTTTTTTTAAAAGATTTTATTTATTTATTTGACAGACAGAGATCACAAGTAGGCAGAGAGAGAGGAGGAAGCAGGCTCCCTGCGGAGCAGAGAGCCCGACGCGGGGCTCGATCCCAGGACCCTGGGATCATGACCTGAGCTGAAGGCAGAGGCTTTAACCCACTGAGCCACCCAGGTGCCCCAATCTATTGCATTTCTATACACTAATAATGAAGTAGCAAAAAGAGAAATTAAGAAAACAATCCCATTTATAATTGCACCAAAAATAATAAGATAGCCAGGAATAAACTTAACTAAGGAGGTGAAATACCTGTACTCTGAAAACTATAAAATATCAGTGAAAGAGACTGAAGACAACACAAAAAAATGGAAAGACATTCCATGCTCATGTACTGGAAGAACAAATACTGTTAAAATGTCCCCACTATCCATAGCAATCTACACATTTAATGCACTCCCTATCAAAATACCTATAGCATTTTACACAGAACTAGAACAAATAATTCCAAATTTTGTATGGAACTACAAAAGACCCTGAATAGCCAAAGCAATCTTCAAAAAAGAACAAAACTGTTTCAAAAATAAAATAATAAAAAGAACAAAACAGGAGGTATCATAATCCCAAGTATCAAAATATATTACAAAACTATAATAATCAAAACAGTATGGCACTGGAGCAGAAAGAGGCACATAAATCAATAGAACAGAAAAGAGAGCTTAGAAATAAACCCATGATTATATGGACAATTTATCTTCCACAAAGAAGTCAAGAATATCCAATGGGGAAAAGACAGTCTGTTCATGAAATGTGTTGGGAAAACTGGACAGTCACATGCAAAAGAATGAAACTTGACCACTTTCTCACATCATATACAAAAATAAACTCAAAATGGATGAAGGACCTATCCTGAAACCATAAAAATCCAGAAGAGAGCACAGGCAGTAATTTCTCTAACATAGGCTGTAGCAACATTTTTCCAGATATATGTCCTGAGATAGGAGAAACAAAAGCAAAAATAAACTACGGGACTACATCAAAATAAAGAGCTTCTGCACAGCAAAGGAAACAATCAACTAAACTGGAAAACAACTTACAGAACAAGAGAAGATATTTGCAAATCACATATCGGATAAAGAGTTAGTATCCGAAATATTTGAGAATATATTCAACTCAACACCCCAATAAATAATCCAACTAAAAATGAGCAGACGACATGAACAGATATTTCTCCAAACAAAACAACCAGCTGGTCAACAGACATGTGAGAAAATGCTCAACATCACTTCTCATCAGGGAAGTGCAAATCAAAACCATAATGAGATGTCACCTCACACCTGTCAGAATGGCTAAAAGCAACAATACAAGAAAACAACAGGTGTTGTCGAGGATGTGGAGAAAAGGGAACCCTCATGCACTGTTGGTGGGAATGCAAATTGGTGCAGTCACTTTGAAAAATAGTATAAATGTTCCTCAAAAATCTAAAAATAGAACTCCCCTATGACCTAGTAACTGTACACCTGGGTATTTAGCCCCAAAATATAAAAACCCTACTTCAAAGAGATACATGTGCCCCCATATTAATTGCAGCATTATTTACAATAGCCAAATTATGCAAGCAGCCCATATGTCCATTTATAAATGAATGGATAAAGAAGACGAGAAAGTGTGCGTGTGTGTGTGTGTGTGTGTGTGTAATGGACTATTACTCAAGTCATAAAAAAGAATGAAATCTTGCCATTTGTAACAACATGGATGGAGCTTAAAGAGTATAATGCTGGGGCACCTGGGTGGCTCAGTGGGTTAAAGCCTCTGCCTTCGGCTCAGGTCATGATCTCAGGGTCTTGGGATCGAGCCCCACATCAGGCTCTCTGCTTGGTGGGGAGCCTGCTTCCCCCTCTCTCTCTGCCTGCCTCTCTGCCTACTTGTGATCTCTGTCTGTCAAATAAATAAATAAAATCTTTAAAAAAATAAATAAAGACTATAATGCTAAGTGAAATAAGTCAGTCAGAGAAAGACAAGTACCATATGGTTTTACTCCCATGTGGAATTTAATAAACAAAACAAATGAGCAAAGAAAAAAAAGTGAGAGAGAGAAACCAAGAAACAGGCTCTTAACCATAGAGAACAAACTAGTCGCCAGAGGGTGAGGGGTGGGGGGATGGGTGAAATAGGTGAAAGGAGATTAAGAGGACACTTATCACGATGAACACTGAGTAATGTAAAGAATTGTTGCATCACTGTATTGCACAACTGAAACTAATATAACACTGTATATTAACTAACTAGAATTGAAATTTAACAATTTTAGGAAACTTAATGGAAACAATAATTTAAAAATGAAATTTAAAATGAATTTTATTTACTGTAACATAAAAATTTAGCTAGAAATAAATTTAACAAATGTTGTGACTTCTACCAATAAAAACTATAAAACATTATTGAGAGAAATTAAAGACCTGAATAGATGGAGAAAGATGCTATGCATTTAGATCGGAATAATCAATATCATAAAGATGTCAGTTCTCCCCAAATTGATTTATAGATTCAAGGCAATTCCCAATAAAAATTCTAGCAGGCTTTTTTTTTTTTTTTGGTAGATATTGACAAACTGTCATTATAATTTACTTATTAAAATAGGAAAAACAATGTTGAAGAAGAACAAAATTGGGAGGCAAACTCTACATGATCTTAAATGTTACCATAATGTACCATAATCAACACAGTGATACTGGCATTAAGATGAACAATGAGACCATGGTAAAAGAAAAGAGAGTCCTGAAGTAAGCCTGCAAACATGCCCTCAAATAATTTTTGGAAAAGTATCAACGTAGTTTCAAAGGGAAAGAAAAGTTTTCTCAGCAAATCATAGTGGAGCAACTGAATGTCAGTACAGAAAAAATTAAGCCTTGACTCCAAGAGTTAATTCAAGGTGGCTTAAAGATTTAAATGTAAAAGCTAAAACTTTAAGGCAACTGGAAGAACACATAGAGGACTATCTCTGGGGTTGAGAGTAAACAATTTTTTCAAGACAAAACACGACAAGAACTAATTGTAAAGAAAAACAATTAAAACCACTACTCTTTAAAAAATAACATTAATAAAATAACAGAACCAAAACGTTCACCATACACACATTTGGCAACGGACTCATATCCAGATAATACAGGTAACTCCTATAAATCATTAATATGAGACTGGAGCAAAAGGCTTGGACAGGCATGTTCCAGAAGATGATATGCAAATAAATACCAAACACAGATACTCAGCACTTCCTCTGATTTGAGGAGATAGAGATCGGTGCTCGGGGAGCCTGCAGCTGCTAGAATGTGGCAGGCAGAGTTCTGGAAAGGAAGGAGTTCTCCAGAGAGCTTGAGAAATCCACATCGGGGTCCTCTGGACTCTTTGGCTGAATACTAATCTTTTGCATGCAGAGAGTGAACCCCCACAAGGCTGGCAAGAACAACTTTGGGGACAAGAAAAAATGCTAAGAAGCTATAAAACAGATTCTTAGAGTTCAGACCAGCTCAGGAATCATTTGCGTTCTCTCCAGCCAGAGTAGAGAGATCTTGGGGACCATACAGAGTATTTAACAGAGATCCCAGAAAGACCATATCTTATAAGTGATGCAGAATTAGTCTTAGAATGATGGTTATTTTGGACTTGTCCCAAAGGAGTTTTAAAATAAGCCTCAAAAGGGTGAAACTAATCTTCAGGTAACTTCACTCACTGTCAGAAAAAGTTCAAGACTCTTCAGGAAAATAAAGCATTCCATACCCAAAAATTTACAATGTCTGGCATCCAATAAAAAGTCACTAGACATAAGAGGCAGCAGGAAAATGTGAGTCTAAAATATCAGTAAACAGAAACAGACCCAGAAATGACAGAGTAGATGGAATTATCCCATGAGTACATTAAAACAGCTATTATAAATATGGTTCATATGTTTAGGGATATAAAGAAAAATGTAGACATTACGAGAGGAGGAATGAAGATTTTTAAAAGAACCAAACGAAACTTCCAGAGATGAAAAATTCAATAAAATAAAAGCAGCCAGATAGGGAGCAACAGGACTCTCTTTCGCTGCTAGTGGGAATGCAAAATGGTACAGCCGCTTTGGAAGCTAGTTTGGCAGTTTCCTACAAAGCTAAACATACTCTTATCATACGATCCAGCAATCATGCTCCTTGGTATTTACCCAAATGAGTTGAAAACTTATGTCCACACAAAAACCTGCACAGGGATGTTTATAGCATTTCATCCATAATTGCCCAAACTTGGAAACAACCAAGATATCCTTCAGGGGGTGAATGGATAAAGAAACTCTAGTGAATCTATATAACGGAATATTATTCAGCGCTAAAAAGAAATGAACCATCAAGCCATGGAAAGATAGGGAGGAAACTTAAATGCATATTACTAAGTGAAAGAAGCCAATCTTAAAAGGCTACAGTATGATTTTGACTATGTGACATTCTGGAAAAGGCAAAATCATGGTGACAGCAAAAACATCGGTGGGTGCCAAGGGTTAGGGGGAGGGAGGAGGCTGGGCACAGAGGATTTTTAGGGCAGTGAAACTACTGTGTGATACTGGAGTGGTGGATACACATCATTAAACATTTGTTAAAACCCATAGAATATACAACACAAAGAGTGAAGTCTAAAGTAAGTTACGGATTTTGGGTAATAATGTGTCAGTGCAGGATTCATTGATTCTAATAAATGGACCACGCTGATGGGGGTTATTTACAGTGGGGTAGGCTGTGCCTGGGTAGAGACTGGGAATATATGGGAACCCTATGTAATTTATGGTCAATTTTGCTGTGAAACTAAAAAATGAATATTTTATTTGTTATTTATAACATTTATAAACATTTTTATTTATAAAAAATAAAGTCTATTAAAAAAAGTAAACAGAAAAGACCAATTACCTACAAAGAAGAAATGGACTAATACTTGATTTCTCATGAACTACAATGGAAGCCAGAGACAGTGAAATGATCGCTTCAGTTGTTGAGAAAAAAACAATTGCCAATCTACAGTTCCGTAGCCGGTGGAAAAAAACACACTGTCCAAAAATAAGGGTTAAATGTAGTCATCTCTATCAAACAAAAACTAAAATTGTTTGCTACCAGTCAGCTTTCGCTAAGGGGAAATTGAAAGGATGTACTTCAGGCGGAATTAAAGTGATTTGAGATGGAAAGTCTAGGGATAAAAAAAAAAAATGAAGATCAGAAAAAGTGGTAAAAAGTGTTTGCAAGAAATGGCCACACTTACATCTCTCTTGATATCTACACCCATTTGCAATGTGATTTTGCAGTTCCTTTTATCAAGGGGTGGAATCTATTTCTTTTGAATTTGGGTTTGGCCTAATTCATTCCCAAAGCAATGGGAGGTGGCAGAAATGATGTGCCCGTTGTAAACTGCTTTTCATTATCTTGGATCCCTGAACTGTCATGTTAACAAACCCAGGCTAGCCTGTTAGAGAGTGAAAAACCACATAAAGGAGCTGAGCTAGACCATTATAGATCTGTTTGGTTCCCAGATGACCTGCCACCTGATAGCAGACTCATATGTGAGCTCAGCTGAGATCAATTTAAATTGGCCTAGCCCAAGAAAAACAGCCCAGCCTATCCACAGTCTCGTGAGAAATAATATATAGTTATTATTCTAGGCCACTAAGTTTTGAGGTGATTTGTTATTCAGTTAGGAGCCTAGGGGTTAGCAATAGATAATAATGGTATAAATCAATACTAGCTTGTAGGCTAAAAAATAAGACAGAAATAAAAATATATAATAGATAGCATTGACCAGAATTAAAGTGTTTTAAGGTTAAAAAAAGGAGACGTTTATTTTTCTCGTATAATATGAACATCAGTGGTAAGCATTTAGAGCTGGTACGGTTGCTCAAGGAATTTATCAAGGACCCAGACTCTCTCCACTCCTAGTTATCTACTCTATTCATTCCTAGTTTCTCTAGGAATGATGGTGTAGATGGTGTTAAGGACACTGTCCTTATGCTCACAAAATGGCTGCTGTACTTCCAGGCGTTGCAGCTTTGTTCCAGATGGAAAGAAGGTGAGAATGTGATGAGTCTTTATAAGGAAAACAGTATGTTCCAGACAAGCTCTTCCTGGCAGACTTCTTATATTTCACTGGCTAGAACTCTGTCGCGTGGTCGCTAGAACTCTGTCGCGTGGTCATATCTAGGTGCAGATGCCTGGGAAATTAAGATTTTTAGCTAGGTGAATGGCTTTCCCAAAGGAAATGAGGATTCTGTTCATAAAGTGAATGAATGTAGGAATGAATATAGTTTAGGCAACTAACTGTCTCTGCTCTCCATTTAGGAGAAAACATTTTACCTGAGGGAATAATCCAAAAGGAAAAGCAAACAATGTGCTTGGCATAAGGACTGAGAGGTAGCATTGTGCATAGGACAAGGCACTGGAGGGAGAGTCTCTTAGTCCTGGCTCTGAAGCTGACTTGCTGGGGGCTGGTCCTCAGTTTCTTCCCCATCAAATCAAGACAGAGTAAAAAAGCCTTTTCCAGAGCCATAGAGACTGTGAAGGGAATTCATATTAATGATAGATTTTTTCATGTGCATAGCTCATTTAGACCTTACAACAAATATATGAGTCAGTGTCATTATCCCATTTCACACTGGGGGATGTGAAATCTCAGAGAAATCAAGTGGCATGCACAGATCCTACATCTAGTAAATGGTAGAGCCGGAATTCAGCTAGGCCTCCAAAGCCAGAGGCTTCTTTCCACTGCCTTCCCTTTCTCAAAAGGTAAAATAAGTACATGCATTTTTATTTACTGAATTTCAAGATAACACTTTCTAAACCAGCATCTTTCCAAGTGTGGCCTGGTGACACCCGCCTCAGAATCACCCGGGGCCTCTGTTCCATATGCAAGGTCCTGGACCTCCTTCAGATGAACTGATGCAGACTCTCTCAGGCTCACACCCGGGAATCTGCATTTTTAAAAAGTTTCCAGTTAATTTGGTGACGTTTTAAAGTTTGAGAACTATGATTTTAAACTTATAATTTATTGTTCCATTCCAATGTAGTTTATTTGTGGATCCATGGCTCATGGAAATTTCTTCCTAATATCAGGAAAATAAATTTTAAAAATAGTCTGTTTCTCCTTCCTGTTCTTCAGTGTTCTAACGAAGACACTTGATTCCATGGAAAATGTTAAGGAACTGGAGGTGTGTCATAGAAGATAACCCAACACTGATTAACAGAGGCTCTGTAAGGCAAAGGCACAGGTTAACCGAACATGAATGCTGATTAGAATCAAACAGAGCCTGAAGGGGCTGGGCAAAGGAAATGGCGTTAACTAAATATTTACTATGTTCTTTTAAAAAAATGTATTTACTATGTTCTAGATGCTGTTCCAGACACATTACGTCATCTAAGGGGCCCAAGACATGTGATTCAATCCCTTTTATTTATAAATGGGGTAAGTACAATATTTCATTTTATTTTTTAATTTTTTTAAAAAATAAAATATTTATTTATTTGACACAGAGAGAGCGAGCACGTGCACAAGCAGAGGGAGCAGCAGAGGGAGAGAGAATCAGGCTTCCCGCTGAGTAGGGAGCCAGATGGGGGGCTCGATCTCGGGACCCTGGGATCATGACCGGAGCGGAAGGCAGAGGCCCAACTGACTGAGCCATCCAGGGGCCCCTACAATATTTCATTTTAGAGATGAAGAATCTAATAAGAGAATCTGATGAGAGGACACCTCACTTGTCTGAGGAGACTCATTCATTCATTCATTCATTCATACAATAAATATCTCCTGAGCTCTCATGGAAGACACTGAGACTAGAGCAGTGGAAAAACAGTCTACAGACATCAGGTATCCTAAGACCTGGACTTAACCCTCCACATCTCCTCTGAAAAGACTGGAACTGAGAGCGCAGATTGGGACTGGAACCAGCCAGAAGCTGTCTTTGCCTGCTTGGTCGGCCCATGGCAGGGAGTAGGCGGAGAGCTTGCTGCTGATGGCCTCCAGCAACCAAGAGAGCCCAAGAGAGCAGGCTATGCCATGTTTTTGTTAGTAGCTGCATCCCTAGGTAGGCAGTTCCGTGTATAACCACCCCCCCTTACTCGTCCAGGGAAGAGGATGAAGTGTCTGGAGGAAGGGCCTAGAAATAGAACTTGAAAGAGGGGGAGAAGAAGCCCCAAATCTTTTATCTTCTCACTGACCTTGGGAGGTAGATATTATTTCCATTTTACAGATGAGGACATGGACACTCAGAAAGGTTAACGGACTTGTTCAAATAAGAGTCCTACTCAGGAGGGGAATAGGGGAGGTCTCAGATCCCAGCTCCGACACCCCCACCCTGCTCTCTTACAGCTCTGGACGGAAGTCTTGGCAGGCAGGTCAAGTGCTCACGGAGGAGCAGCGCTAAAGTGATTCGCAAATCGATCCCAGAGGGTGACTCTGATTCCTGCCACCAAGGTTTATTTAATTCCAAGCTCAAATCACACAGAAAATAAAATTTTCCCCTTAAAAGGTTCTGTGGAAAAATGTTCTCTGTTCTATGTAACAGCCTCCTCGGCTGTGTTTGTGTCTGAAAAGAGGACTAGTCTGACAGGAAGAATTACAAATCTGGAGCTCATTTTGGTGTCCCAGAGGGAAGGTGGGTGGAGCGTCTCACAATAAATTAGGAATTCAGAATGAAAACGTAGCCGAGTTTATTTGGGTTTCTAGTGACACCTCAGAATTATTGTGCAGGCGTGTCAGAGGCAAGTCAAAGTATTGACTGCTCCCCCTCCGCCAAAGGAGGAGTGCTGCGAGCTAAGAAGAGGAGTCCTAGTCCTTTGGGGGTGAGGATGGGGTCCTTCCCTTTCCCACCTGGATTAGGAAGAGGTCAGAAGGAAGGAGTGTGATTTGGAGCCCCGTTCTGGGTCTGCTCTTTGTTCCGAAGAAGAGAGGCTATTTGGGGGGCGTGTCGGAGCTCAGGATCTGAATGAAGTCTGAAACCAGGATTTCAGGACTTTCAGGGCCTGGAATTCGGTTGGGATTAGACACTAACAGCGGGAGGAAACAGAAGACTGAGTCGTATAGGGAAGGCACTGAGGAAAGATTTTGGGGGCATGTTGAAAGTTGAGGCGTGGATCTGAGAAGTGGAAGTTGAAGGCTGCGTGACGATACCTCGGATCTGAGTGAACGTGTTGGGGATTGGTGGTGCAGGGTTGTGAATGGGGTTCGGGTGGGATTGGGGTCAGTACTAGATCTTACGATCTTCGAGAAGGCTACAAGAAAAGAGCCTAGAGCGGCCACAGCCTTTTTCCGAAAGCGACTCACACCCAGACACACCCCTCGCATAACCCTAGACCTCCGGGGCCCGAGGATAGGCCATGCCAGGGCGCGCTACACCCTGCCTCTACTCCGCCTCCTCCTAGCGGGGAGCGGCTCTGGCTAGGGCAGGGGTCTGGCAGCACTGCCCCCGGGGGAGTCTGGGGGCGTGGCCAGAGGCCGGGCGCCCGCGGCTGTGGATTGGCTGTCCAGGGGGCCTGTAGGCGGGGCTCCGGGCTGGGTCCCGCTCGGCCGCTCGCAGACGGCCGGGAGGCGGGGCCGGCGGGAGCCCGGCAGCCAATGGACGCTCAGCCCCCGAGCAGTTACAAAGGGCCGGAGCGAGGCCGCGGCGGCGGCGGGAGGTGGGGCGAGGCAAGGCTTGCTGAGGCGAGGCGGCGGCCGGGCCGGACCGGGCCACAGGCGGTGGTGGCGGGACCATGGAGGCGGCGGCCGCTGCTCCGCGTCCCCGGCTGCTCCTCCTCGTGTTGGCGGCGGCGGCGGCGACGCTGGTTCCGGGGACGACGGGTGAGCGGCAACGCGGCGGGGCTGGCGGGCGGCTGCGGGGCGCGCGGGCCGGGCCCGGCCTCTGGCTCGCTCCCTCTCTTTCTCAAACATGGCGCGGGGCCGGGGGCGCAGGTGGCGGCGCCCGCCCGGGGCCGGGCTGGCCTGGCCTGGCGGCCGCCACGCAAACTGCGGGCAGGGAGCGCGGGCGGGGCGGGGCGGGGGCGTGTGTCTGAGCGCTGGTGGATGTGCCCGGCAGCCGGTGGCGGCCCCTGCTCCCGGCTCCCCTGGGGGAGGTGGCGTCGGGTAGAGCGGTCCGAGGACTGGGCTGCCTTCTGGGGAACGAGGGGGCGCGGACCGAGGGCCAGAGGGTGTGCGGCTGGCCGGGCTTGGCGGAGCCGGGGCGCTGTGTGGCGTTGTCTGGGCACCCCCCACCCGCGAGCGGGAGGGTGCCCGGGGCTCCCGGAGCCTGGGGCGGGGTTGGGGTCGACCGAGCCTTCCCGGGTGGGGTAGGAACTCTGAGCCTGCCGGGCGGTGGGAGGGGGCGACGTGTGATGGAGACTCCCGGGTCACAGGGCCGGCCTGGCTGAGGTCGCCGGCCCGACCCGGCTGAGAGGGGCTGCTTCTCCAGCCTGGGGTGGCTTTGGAAGTGGAGTCGCGAAGCTTTGTGTGAGGAGGAGGAGGCACGAAGATGTGCGGAATGTTTCTTCTTTCGTGCGTCTGGAAGTGTTGAAGTGAATCCAGTAACCAGAAGGCTACAGATTGTTTTCGTAGTAGAAACTTGAACGTTTGCTCACTCTGCGGGGTTTGGAATGTTTGAATGGAAATGACTCTGTGAATTGATCAAATGCTTTTATTTCCTCGAAGGAATATCGCTAGTGTTCCTTTTCTTGAGTGACAGTGGTTTGAATCAGTAGTCTCTGTGTAGTGGGCTTTCAAGGGAGAATGTTTGCTCCGTTTTCCAAAATACTAAATCAGGATGGGGTACGTGGTCATAACCAATCTCCCTGGAAAGAACAGTGAAAAACTTTGTTAACATCCAGATTAAAATACTAGAAACTGAAATATAGATCCTTAGTGTTAGAAACTAAATTACAGTGAAAGTACATTTCTGTCTCTAAAACTGAATACCAAATGTTTTAAAAAACAAAAGCTCAAGAATGAGAGTGCCGGTAGCTGTCTGTTAAGAGCTTACTATGATGTAGACGCGTGAAGTACACCAGAGTACATTATCTAACGCTTATGATAAAACCCTCAGGGTTAGTGGCATTTGGCCCATTTATAGATGAGAAAACTGAATTTGGAACAGGTTAAATACTCAATTGCTAGGGACTGGAGTTAGGATTTGCACCCAGAGTTCAGTGTTTCAAAAACCTATGTGCTTTTATTAAAAAAAAAAAACAAAAAACCCCCCCAAAACTGTGTGTGTGTGTATACACGCACACACATGACTGGCACAATCCATATTTCTATTCAGTCCACTAATGAATAATTGGTCTTTATTATCCAATTTTTAATTTTACCCTTACAATATGTAAATCAGGTTGGCTTCCTTCTGACTCCTAGCACATTCCTGGAGTCTCTTCATATTGGGCCTACGTTAGAGGAAACTGGATATTTGACACTGGTCTAAGGAGTGGGGGCAAGGTAAATATGTGGACAGGTGGGAGAATCAGTAGTTACCTATTGGCATTAAGTTCACTCTTTTCCACTTAGCCTGGCACACTAAGCGTTCATGTATTCAAGTAACAGTTTTAGGCTTAATTGATATAAGGAACATTGCTCAGTCTATGTTTGGGAGAAGCTTATAGACTACCTGGCATGTATACGATACAAAGCTGGTTCAGGTGAGTAATAATTCTTAAGCCTAGACTACCTCGACTGGTCTGCCCACGCTTGTTGGTTGTGTTGATGTTGATCTTTCATACATTCTGAAGAAGTTCAAATGCACTTTTAAATTTATAATTTGGCTTCCTTTTTAAGACCTTGCAGTTGTTCCTTATTGTCTGGCTGTCAGTTTTGTATTTCTCTGCCTAGCTTCTCCTCTTTCTAACATTGATTTCTGTAGGGAAATTAGTTCCCTGTCCCTAGGACACAGATGAGTACTGTACTATGTCTACATATATATTCCTTGTGAGATATATGTGTATATATATATACACACATGTATATCCCTTGTGAGAATCTGGTTTCCTTTCTGCCATCATGTGAGTTTTTTCTTTGAAAACATGCCTAGAACCCAACTCTTCTTTTTATCAGTGCCTCTTGAATGTCTCTTCCTTTCTTTGTATGCAGCCATCAGGTTAGTCCTGCCTGTTACTCTTAAATTTAGTTGTTTTCCACTTTCTCTCATGTAGGCTTTTCTATAGGCTACTGCCAAGCTAATCTTCCTCAGGCATCCTCACAAAGGGTTTACAAGATTTTCCATTTGTATTCAGCACTTAGAGAAGCACTTGTGGCTTATGATTAAGCCATCTCTGAGTATTCAACCAAAGATCTCACTTCTTGCTACTACTCTAAGCCCTCAGTTCCAACCATTTCTGTTTTTCCACTGACTCCTGAATTTTTTTTTTTCTTTTTCCCTTTTAACTACATACTTAATTTTGTCCCTTTTGGGAGTATGAGGAGAGAAGTTCTCAGTTCTGGCTTCATGTACTGGTTTAGTTCCTGAATTCTTTATTTCCCCGAACTGTAGAGCACTTAGGGTTACAGTTTGGTTGTTTATTTCTACCGTCTTGTGCTGTTATTTATCTATACTTGTGAATGTGTTATAGGTCCCCAGAGGGCAAAGGTATGTCTTTTCTTTCCTTTATGCTCTCAGATCCTAACACTGTGTTTTATATTCTGTTCCATTTACATGCTTGTTGATTAAATGAATTTCATTTGACTGAACATTCTTTGGTATTTATACTGTTTTACATGAGTACAGTTTATGCAATATTAATTGACCATTCTGTGTATATAATAATAGGAAAGTTGTGTAATGTGACAAAAGAGCAGTTGGTTATTAGATTTGATTATTAGACCCAACTTCACCTCCAGTTATGCAGAAAATCTAAATGGTACCCACATTTTCTAATTCGTGAGCTCTTGAAGACCAAATGAGAGTTGTTTTGGAGTTTGAGATTGCTATTTTGTATTGACAGTAATAGGTAGGACTGATGTTCAGGCAGCAATTGCCACTGGGTCACATGTGTTTTGATTGATCAGACATCCTTTCTGATTGGTTGGTACCATTTTGGAACCAGTTGTTAAATATTTTTAATATCACCCCTACAGAAAGGCATCAACAGTCAAAGAGAGAAATGATTAATGTAGGCTGATGTGATTGGGGGAGGCTTTCTGGACACTTCAGGACTTAAACTGACTTTGAAGGGTAGCTAGAATTCAAGTGGGCAGAGAGGGAGATTTGATGAGTGGTAAGCTATCCTGAGGCCTACTCCAGGGCAGAACCAAAAGTTTTATTGACTGGCTGGCAAGTTCCTCTTTAGAGTTGAGTTCCTTATTCTATACTGTAGGGTTTGGATGTATTAACCACTATTTCTTTCCCCCAGTTCTGAAAACTCTGTAATCTGTGACTGGAAACAAAATAAAAAGGTAATCTAAGTGGGATGAATAAGGGAAAATAATACTATGGGCCGCCCACCAGGGGTAGGCATTCAATTGGTGAAGATTCTAAGTCACTTCAGTTTATAAGGGAAGAAAATAACATAAGAGGTTAGGTGAATTTCTCAGGGTCAGGCAGAACTAAGACAAGAATTTAGATTATCTCATTCCAAATCTGTGCTCTTTAAGGTATGAAGGACTTGGAGGGGGGAGGGCAGGGTTAATGGAGTGACTTACCTAAGTGAAGTTATCTTGAATTTCACAGAACTTATGAAAAGTGACTTCTGATGGACTGTGGGCAGGGAGGGGTGGTGGTGGTGGTGATGGTGGTGGTGGTTAAAAAGTCCTCAAGAGGAGGTCAATATCTTTTTTATATTGATGATAAAAAGACCTGGTGTAGAGCTTATTGACTGAGAAGAGTAGGCTTCAGTAGTTTAAAAGATGGTGAAACTGGGGTTTAATTAAAATGGATGTAATTGAAAGGCCTTGCAGTTACAAGGTCTAGGTTTAGAATTTTAGATGATCTCCTCTGTTTTTGAAATTAAATAGGAAACTGACATAAACAAAGTAATGGAGAGGGAGATAAATCTGTTCCTCTGGGAAGGGCTGCTTATGTGTAGACCTTTGCTGAAAGGTTCTTTTAGGCCTGTTGAAACAGTTTATCTGAACTCTGCACCATTCAGGTAGTATCTTTGTAGTGTATCAGATATGTTCATTTCTAATGACGTGGGTTTTGAAAATGCCATTATTTTATGGATGGCTCTTTTGATGTGAGAACATGTTTCTTCAAACCACAGAGCCCTCTGCACATGTCAACAAACTGCCTGCCTTTTGCTGTTCTTTCTTGGTTGTGGCTTACATAATGCGAGTTCTCTGAACAGATGGACTGTGGTTTATTATCATGTGATTGGGTCACATCTTTGCTTCCTGCTTCTGGAATTGAGCAGATACTGGCATGTTTCTCAGTGATTTTCTTGCTTTGTCTCATAGAACTGGCTTGGGAAAACTTTCTTAAAAATTATGGTTTATCTTGACTGAGCCTAGCTCCAATAGTTAGTGTAATTAATGCCTTTCTTAATTGAGTTTTCACAATATCAAATCCAAACATTATTCATAAACATTAAGTTTGTTGCTACTTTGAAATAGATCCAGTTTTAGCTGTACAGTTTTGGCCCAGATAATGCAGATAGGTTTCTTATGGTTACCTTTTTTGATATGGACTTATGATTGGTTGATTTGTAGGGCTTTTGCCTTAAGACAATCACTTTCTCAAACATTATGAAGAGTAAGAATAGAGTAAGTCTGGATTCAGTTTGTATGGGTCCAATTTTATAGATCAGATCTGGCCTTTTGTAAAACTGCTCTCTTGTTTTGGCATTCCAAGAGAATACACATTATAAAGAATGATTCCTAACTTAAAAAAAAATATGACTCGCAGGGGATACAGGTTGCTTTGACATTTCTTTTGAAGATTCAGTGGTCCATGTACCGTTTTATCAGTCTGAAAAGAACATATAAGAATGTGCTAGGGGAGCTTGGGTGGCTCAGTGGGTTAAACCTCGACTTTTGTTTTGGGCTCACTCAGGTCATGATGTCCTGGTTGTGAGATGGAGCAGGAGCACCTTGTAGGGCTCCATGCTCAGTGCAGGGTCTGCTTGGGATTCTCTCTCCCTCCCCCTCTGCACTCGCCTTTGCTTCATGCTCTCTCTTCCTCTCAAATAAATAAATAAAATCTTAAAAAAAAATGTGGCAGGATTCTATCTGCCTATGTCATTTAATTCTCATAGCCAACCCTGGGTGATAATTGTATAATAGCACAAAATCTTCTTACTTATGTACCAGGTAATTTCCAAGAGAATTTTTATTTTTCATTTATTTATTTATTTATTTGTTTATTTTGTTTATTTATTTGACACAGAGAGAGCGAGAGAGATCACAAGAAGGCAGAGAAGCAGGCAGAGGGGGAGGAGGAAGCAGGCGCCCTGCTGAGCAGAGAGCCGGACACAGGGCTTGATCCCAGGACCCTGAGACCATGACCTGAGCCAAAGGCAGAGGCTTAACCCACTGAGCCACCCAGGCACCCCTTCCAAAAGGATTTTTAAAAGATGTATTTATTTTAGAGAGAGAGAGAGAGAGCGTGCATGTGAGAGAGCACAGGCAGGAGGGGGGGAGAGAGAGAATCCTAAGCAGACTCCTCACTCAGTGTGGAGCCCATCATGGGGCTCCATCTCATGACCTGGGTGGAGATCACAACCTGAACCAAAACCCAGGGTCAGTTCTCAGCTGACTGCATCACCCAGATGACAGATGCTGGCGAGGATGCGGAGAAAGGAGAACCCTCCTACACTTTTGGTGGGAATGCAAGCTGGTGCAACCACTCTGGAAAACAGCATGGAGGTTCCTCAAAATGTTGAAAATAGAACTACCCTATGACCCAGCAATTGCACTGCTGGGTATTTACCCTAAAGATACAAACGTAGTGATCCAAAGGGGCACGTGCACCCGAATGTTTATAGCAGCAATGTCTGCAATAGCCAAACTATGGAAAGAACCTAGATGTCCGTCAACAGATGAATGGATAAAGAAGATGTGGTATATACACAATGGAATACTATGCAGCCATCAAAAGAAATGAAATCTTGCCATTTACGACGACGTGGATGGAACTAGAGGGTATCATGCTTAGCGAAATAAGTCAATCGGAGAAAGACAACTATCATATGATCTCCCTGATATGAGGGATAGGAGATGCAACATGGGGGTTAAGGGGGTAGGAGAAGAGTAAATGAAACAAGATGGAATTGGGAGGGAGACAAATCTCACAAAACAAACTGAGGGTTGATGGGGGGAGGGGGGTTGAGAGGGGGGTGGGATTATGGACCCTGGGGAGGGTATGTGCTATAGTGAGTGCTGTGAAGTGTGTAAACCTGGTGATTCACAGACCTGTACCCCTGGGGATAAAAATATATTATATGTTTATAAAAAATAAAATTAATAAAAAAAAAATTTTCCAGATGCCCCATTCCAAAAGATTTTTTTTAACATCTGTTTGTTACTAAGTCCAGGTGACCAGTGCTCAAGAGGTAACTGTAGGTTTGATGACATTGGTTCCAACCAAAGATTCTTTTCAGCTCTCTTAGATGTTATCCAAAGATATTAATATTCTTTCATCTTTTAATCATAAATATATGTATTTTTAAAAAGACACTGCATCAGATATAATAGAGGTCTGTAGACTAACAATAGTCTAACCACTGAAGTTCAGATGATTGTGCATGACCATTAACTCCATCTGCTTGGGTAGCCAGAATGAACAGGATTTTTGCTCAGATTGGAACTTAGTTTGCATCTATGAAAGTTTGTCAAAATAAGAGCTTCTGTGTTTCCATTTTGCAGACCAGGAAACTGAGGTCATGATGTTAATAAATGGTGGGACCTGCGCTTGAGCATTTCAGACGGTGTACTCTTACCTGTATATCGTGTTGCTTCCATAGACAGTAAAGTCTTTGTTTTGGCACTTCATCAGGAAGATTTCCTCTTTTTTTTTTTTAACCATGGGCCTTTGCTTCAGCTTGTCTTGACTATAGTTTGCCTCTCCACAACTCCAAGTTACTCAGAGGCTTGTAGTCTTTGAATTATAGTTTTAGGTAATTTGAATCTCTCTGATGAGTCTAATGATAGTTGATCACTCATTAGTTGTATTGATTTATGTATTTTCATAGCAAACTCTTTGCTTTTCAGAGTAACATGAGCACAGACCTGAAAGTATCTGAAAATCTGAATTGAGAAAAGAAAGCTGTCACTGTCCACCATGAACACTTTGGCTTGTTCTACCCCCCCAATGCTTTTTTTTAATATGATAAAACCATTTTTTAATCATTCTGTCTTTTTCAGCAGTTTATCAGAACTATTAAGTTTGTTTTTTTTTTTTTTTTTAAAGCAGATTTTATTTATTTACCTGAGAGAGAGCAAGCGAGATAGTGCACAAGTGGCAGGGACGGGCAGAGGGATCGAGAGAGAGAGACAAGCAGACTCCCCACTGAGCAGGGAGCCCCATGCTGGATCTCCATCCCAGGACCTCAGGATCGTGACCAGAGCTGAAGGCAGATACTAAACCAACTGAACCACCCAGGCGCACCCTGCTAATAAAAGTGTTTTTAGGGGCATCTGGGTGGCTCAGTTGATTAAGCATCTGCCTTCAGCTCAGGTTATGACCCTGGAGTCCCAGATAGAGTCCGATATTGGATTCCCTGCTTGGTGGAGAACCTGCTTCTCGTGGCACATGCTCTCTCTCTCCCTCTCTCTTTCTCGAATAAGTAAATAAATAAAATCTTTGAAAAAACGTGTTTTTAAGTTGGCAAAGAGCTTCAGCTTTGTAGAAGAAATAGCTCATTCAATCTTAACGAATATTTAGTAGAGGCCAACACAATGGGAAATAGAGAAAGAGGCGAACTTGCTTTCAAGAAATAAGATGTTTGGGAAATATGATAATTACAGATTCAATAATAGCAACCACAGGCACTGCTTTATAGAAATGGTAGGAATTGATCTCCTGCCTTGTGGGATGGGTAGAGTTTAGAGTGGATGAGGCATTGGGAATGGAGTAGAAGGGTGGTTCTATGACATTTCAAAGAAATCATAGGAGCTGGTAGTGGGGCCTTTGTTTATATGGCTGTCACTTTGCCTCCATGCTCTTCCCTATGTATCTGCACAGCCTCCTCCCTCAACCTCTTGCACATCTTTGCTCAAATGTTAACCTTTTTCTCAATGAGGCTTACCCTGACCACCCTTTAAAAAATTGCTATTATCCTATTCTGCCCCCTTTTTTTTTTGTAACATTTACTACCTCCTGAAATCCTTTATTTACTTACCCATAGTTACTTATTTACTATGTCTGTTATCTCCTTCTTCCTACTAGAATATAAGCTCTGTGATAATGGATATTTTTGTCTTGTTCACCAGTGTAAAGGACACAGACAGTATGTGGTGTGTTATAGGCTCTCCGTAAGTATTTGTTAAATGGCAGTAGATCTTAGTTGTAGAAAGCTGAAGTACGAAAATTAAGGACTACATGAAATCAAAAAAAGAATGACCAGGATTTTTACACCCGCATAATGCCTAACTATGCCTAGTAATGCCTAGTAATGAAATAGCTGAAAGAAAGATTGAGGGGAAATGAAATCTGATTTGAACATGTTGAGTTTGAGGTAAAGGTAGCATCATCAAGTGGAGTAGGCAGCAAGATGTAAGACTAGAACATGGCTGGTAATGGGAGGGAATCTTAGGCAAAGAAGCAATTACCAACATTTGCCTTCGACCTCATTCTCTCTCTTGCTGTCTTTCAATTCTGGTGCCCTAAAAAGCCACCTTAAGTGAAGTATTTATTTTGACCCTGAACTCCTAGCTTAGATCTGGAACCTTGCTCTGTTCACTGAGATACTCTTCTCTCCTGGATTGCAGATCTGTGCTTTGTTCCCTTTACCCCCTTCCAATGCCAAAGAAGTATGTACTCAGAATTATTTGTGATCTTTTGATTGTACTGACATTAGCCTTCATGCTCTCTTTGACATCTTGGGAATCTGCTCTGGTTCCTGGATGAGGTAGAAAAGAGGCCAACATACAGGCTCTCAACCTCCCTAGCATTCATAGCTTTGAAATGAGCGTTATTTTGTAACTTTCTTATGTGGGAAAAATTTATTCACTGATCAGCTTGTGTACTCTGGCTGTTTTCCAGAAAAGGATTTTAGGAAGCTTGAAATAAAAACATATGCAGTAAGACCAGAACTAATGATCAGAAAGATAAGAGCCAATAAGTAAAAGGGGAAAAGAAAGAACAATTATCCATAACTTTAAGCTGAGGAAAGCTTTTGTAGTTGAACACAATAGTTAGCTCTGTGTTTTCTAGCAGTGAGAGCAATAAGGGAACCTGATAATTTGCATTTTGTTGCCTATTATTGAGCATTTATGGGAGGCTGCCACTTTCCTTAATAAAGAGGAACCCCAGACACAAAGATGCAACTCAGGGAGAATCTCTAAGTGATAAGGGGTTGCTGGACCTCAGCCCTGATTCTCTTTCTCAGAGAATCTCTTCAACATGTAGTGAGGAGCATGCTACCATTTTTCTTCTTCATACTAAGTCTGTGATCCAAGTATGGACACACTAGTTTTACCCTAATGCCAGTGGAACAGCTGAGGTAAGATTGTAGCGTTTAAATCAAGCTTTGCTAAAAGCTGGAGGTTAATGAATAGAGAAAGCAACATGAAACTGTTCAGGCTGGTTTACAAAGACATTTTCCTCATGTCCTTATCTTTTGGCCTGTCTCCATCATCTGAGTGCTGCCACCAGAAGTGAATAGAGCTAGGCATTTATCTTTCTTCAAACAGGGCCAAAACAGCAAGGTGCAGAGAGTGTCTTTGCTTGGGTTTCCTTTTTGAAGAGCTGCCTCCTTTCTGGGTGATGGATGTTGGGAACGATGACTTCCTTTTGGAGAGACCACACTCACTCGGAGAGTGTGGCCCTACACATGTAGGTTGCATAGTAACCCCAATATCCATGTCAGAGATACCCACGGATGTTACCATGAAGGCTATTTGATTGGAGACATGCCGAGTTCAATGGGAAAAATAAGTTTCTTCCTATTCTTGAACATCATCTATTATAGAAGTCTTTGTATAGGGGCATGGGAAATTAAGTGAAAAGTTTGGGTTTATCACTCTCCATGACTTGCGTAGATTCAGTTTCCTTCCTTATCCTGCAGTTCCAGGGTTTTGTTCTCATCAACAGGGCTGAGCCTCCTTATTTTTGTTCATTTGCTTTAGGATAACCATTCCATCCAGATTTCCTAGGTGTGAACCTCACTGATTACATAATAGTGCGTATTTATAGTTCTAGGACACCTTGTGCGGGCATCCTGTTACATTTCTACAATATAAGATCTTTAAATATGCATCGAAATACAAATAGCTTTCATGGAAAAAAGCAAAAACAAATGGCTTTTTCTTTTAGAAGTGAGAACTGATAAATATATTTGACAGTAATGAACATGGAGATAGTTAAGCCTGAAGAGGAATGTAGAGAGAGAAAGTCACTAACTATGGCTTTTCGTTTGTACAAACACGACAATATATGTATGGTCTTTGTTGGTTTTTTTCCTTGATGTATTCATTCCCAAATCAAACCATAATGTGCTCTAATTGAGTCTCTTTGTTTAGCACATGGCTGTTGATTTGAGTACTTTCTGCAATTGAAAAACTGACATTTTAATTTTGTTATTCAGTGTGCAACAGATTTAAATAAAAACACCAAGATTGTGTATTGTAGATTTTCTTCAACAATAATTATATGTAATTATTTTACCAAAATAAACAAGTTAAAGTAGTTTTAGCTGTTTTATCTCATTTCACATTTGGAAAAAAATTACAAACCAGGGACTAGAGGTTGCTTGTTTTTCTCAGTGAGCATAGATAATTTCTGTTTGCTGGTTCCAACTAGTTCACCAAAGCAGTACAAAACTGATGCTAGTAAAAAGTACTGAAAATGTGAAGGGGAAGTACAACTGGAAATAGGTCAGACTGGCTACGTGCTACTAAAAACAGTTGGTAGTTTTCATGTGGTATCTCAAAAACTTTAAAGGACCTGTGAAGAGTAAATGAAATTATAGCATACTTCCTGCTACATAGAAAACAAAGTAAATGGCAGTTATTAAGGAAACTATTTTTCATAGAAACAGAATTTTTAGGCTAGAAAGGATCATAACTAAGGGGATCATGATTACATTTTGTCTCACTTTATTTTACAGATTAGGAAACTGTGGCTCAGAAGGTATGTGGTATTTCAGGATAATCAGGGTAATTTCAGGATAATAATTAAGCTAATGACTAAACAGGAATCCAGCATCTTCCTCACTCAGAACCTCACTTAGCATCCCTTTTCATCATGACCCAAGTCTCCATTACGGAGAATGATTTTTTTAATTACCTAAATTTGTGGAAGATCTTTTCAAATGCTATCAAATCAGACCCTCAACAGATGGATACATAGATGGATAAATAATGATGAAATCAATATAACAAGATAGTAACAACTACAGAATTTAGGTTGTGAGTATATAGGTGTTTGCAGTTGTCAGTTTTTCTGAATATTTGAAAATCTTCATAATAAAAAGTTGCTGGAGCATAATTTAAATAAATCTGTAGTATCTCCTCATCATCCCAGATGTGTTTCTGTCATTGATCTTTCTAAATATAGACAAACCAGCAGTACTTGCTTTAGCCAAAGGAAATAAAACAATCAGGATCCAGTGCCTCTGGGATACACATTCTAGGCCCTTTCTTTGACATTCTTCAAGGATTGATTGAGAACCACAGATCTGTCATGATGTTTTCTTTTCCTTTTCTTTCTTTTCTCTCTCCTGTTTTGTTTTGTTTTTTTTAATTACAAAGGGTAGTTGTGCATTGCAAATTTGAAATTCCCTAATCACCAACAAACAAGCCAATTAACGTAGTCATCACTGTAGATCACTTTCCTATGAAAAAATGCTCTAATTTTTTTTTTCTATTGTTTTGCTTTCACCATTCCCATGGTAAATTTTAACTTTTGTTCTCTTCCTTATTTATAATGCATTTATAAGCTTGGGTCTCTCTCCCTTCATGTAGTCTTTTTTCCAAGATCACAGTCGTTTCTTCCACTTTATTCTTTAAAAACCCAAAAATAAAAAACATGGCCACGTATTCTTTTAGCTAGGGACTTTCCACCATTTCCCATCCTTTAAGTTTTGTTAGATCTAGCCTTCCCTTGCCTTATGATGGGAAAAGGAGAAGGAGGGAGGAGTTTCAATAAATATGAATTTAGGAGTCAGGCAGAAACTGTGGGGGATGGTCTTCAGGGAGCAACAGACTCAGAATTAGCTGGGCATTGCAAACAGATGGTATATCCTAAGGAAATAGCTGTTCTAAGCAATTGGGTGCTTGCATCTAATTTAGCTTAGAGATCCTGGAACTGGAGAGAAAATCTCATGGAGCAAATGGATACAATCACCTGTGAAACATTCTAAACCATACTAGGGCCTAGTAATTACTGACTTCTGTATAGATGTCATCAATTCTATACATATGCTACATAATTCTGTACAGCATAATTCGATGTTGTTATCTTCAGTTCTCCAAAGGCTAATAACATCAAGCCCTGGCAGACCCTTATCTTTTAATAACCAACCCCCTAATAGAGGTCTTCTTCAGTAACCAAAATGCTAGGTAGCATCAATGCTAACAGCAATTTGAAACCTATATTAACAGTGCTAAGCCCCTGGATATTTGTTTCGTGTTGTCTGAAAACTTTCCTTGGTTGGTTCTTCTGAAAGGAGCTCAGACAGCACTAGATGCTCACATCTTCATGCCCCCAAAGAAGTCATGGATTTAATGGTGAGAAATAT
This sequence comes from Lutra lutra, assembly GCF_902655055.1. Classification (NCBI taxonomy): domain Eukaryota; kingdom Metazoa; phylum Chordata; class Mammalia; order Carnivora; family Mustelidae; genus Lutra; species Lutra lutra. The sequence continues at coordinate 63,369,766 of NC_062290.1, forward strand.
TATAAAATACTATAGAAACACGAGTATTGTAAAAGTATAAAAGTCCCACCATTTTAGCTGGCCTTTTTGTCCTTGCTTGGTTTAATTTAGCCATATTCCTCTAGGAGACTGCAACCAGAATTGAACAGCTTGCTTTGATATTTTGTTTGACAAGGAAGATGAAAATTTCAGACTAGGGAAGTCAAGAAATTAAAACTTGAGTAACTGTATGTGTGGTTCATCAAGTTCCTGAAATTTCCATCAGTGTCTCTACCATCCCTCTTTTAGCTAAATTCAGTGAGTTTTTGTTCTGAAAATGTATGGGAATGACATAAAGCTAAATACTAAGAGACTCAAGTATAGAAAGTGTGATTCCTTCTGTGGAGCAGGAAATAGGAAGGGCTGGGTGTTGGGGGGGCTGAAACCTTTTGTTGTGTGGGTAACAGTCTTGTAGAACTATTTGACACCTTAAACTCTATACATACATAACTTTAACAAAAATAAAACCCAAGTTAAAAAATTAAGTGGTAAATGGATGACAGTTATAAGTCTTTGAATGCTTAATAAAAATGAAGAGTTGAATTTCTCTGTTGAAAAGTCAGATTCTCAGGTTGGATTAATAATGTACACAGAGGGCTTCAAACTTAGCTATTTTTTTTTTCAAAAGACACCTAAAGTGACATGAAAATGTTGAAAATAGTAGAATAGAAAAAAGCAAATCTGACCCCAAAAGATTAAATACAGTAGGATTAATACATGACAAAATTCAAGCAATAAAAGCATTAAAGGGAAGAAAGAGGTGTATTTTATATTAATGAAGTACTGTCTCTCAAGACATGTCATGAATCTTTATGCAACTAATAATGTCAAAATATATAAGGCTAGAACTGTTAAAAATACAATAAGAAATTGATAAATTCACTATAGATGAAGAAAAGAATATTTGAATAACTGTAGTAAAGATATAATACATCCCAGTTTTTTGATCGTGAACAGTATTCTTTTAAAATACCTCTTGAGTTTTTCCAGAAATTGATGATAAGAAGGTCTACAAAGAATACCCAAAGTAGAAATTCATAACAACTAAAAGAAAAAGTTAAAATAAATAATACATTCACTTATTAAAATATACAGATCACTTTGCAGAATACTGATACCTTATAGTATTGAATCGTCCAGTGAGGAGACTGGCATGTTCCTCCATTTACAAATAAATGAATTTTATTTTATATCCTTCATAATTTATGTCAAATAAGTAATGCTTTGAAGCATTCCCTTTAGAGGTCAGGTCTTATGTATTGTTAGATTTATTCCTAGATATTTGATTTTGGATGCTTTTGTAAATGATATATTTTTGAATTTTTGTTTTCCTTTTTTTCCTAAGATTTTTGTTTATTTATTTGTCAGAGAGAGAGAGAGCGAGAGAGAGCAAGCATAAGCAGGGGATAGTGGCAGGCAGAGGGAGGAGCAGGCTCCCTGCTTCTCATGTGGAGCCCCATGTGGGATTTGATCCCAGGACACTGGGGTCACAGCCTGAGCTGAAGGCAGGTGCTTAACTGATTGAGCCACTGAGGCATCCCAAATTTTTGTTTTCTATTTATTGCTTGTTTAAGAAAAGCACTTCGTTTAAGAAATTGGCTTTCTTTATGTGGTGACTTTTGTGTTTTATCATGAATAGGTGCTGAATTTTGTTAATTTTTTTTTTTTTTTTTAGTTTTGTTTATGTCATGATTATATGATCCATTTACATTTTTCTAAACTACTTAACTCTCTTATTCCCAAATCTATATACAAATCTTTGTACAGCATGTTCCTGGGAACACTTTGCTTTCTTCTTTAGCCTTCTGTAAGGCTCAGGGGAGGCACCATCTTTGAGACAAGTCTCCCTTCTCTCTGCTCTCTCAGCCCATTGTGTGCACTACCCTCCATCTGTAGCATGTCGGCTCTTCTTCACCTTACGTTGTGAGCTCCTCAAGAGCAGGAATCTCATGGTAGGTATCTCTCTTCTCCTAAAGGTCTTTTTTTTTGTTCCTACACAGGTTGCATACACTGTTCTTTCCTGGTAAAAGACGTTTAGGCCTTACTCTGTGCTTCTAAAATAGTGAACTGCATAGTGCCACCAGCTCTTTCTTCAGCTGTGGCTCTAGGAGGCCTTTTGCTATTTGCAGGCCCAGGTGTGACTCTTGACTCTGCTCTTCCTTTAATTCAAAGGCAGCTGGTGGGTGGTTACCACTTCCTTCTCTTACCACAGTTCTGTTTCAACTTCATTTTAACCCAGAATGATTTGCCACTTTGATTTAGGTTCATCATTGTACCTCAGTACCTATACAACCAAGTTACATCACCTATAGCCACTCTTGCTCTCCAGAGGAAGGCTTGAGTCCTTCAACTTGTCCTACTTGGGGGAAATCACCATAGATTTTTCTAACAATCCTTTTTTTCCTGTGCCTTTAGAATATATCTAGATTATGTAGATGTAACTATTTGGGCACTTCTGTTTCCTCATCTGTAAAACAGGAGGTTAAGATCAGGTAATTATCAGGTTCCTCTTAGCATGAACATTTTATGAGGTTTTTTTTTTCCCCCCAAGAGTTCACCCCCACGATGAAGCCCAACAGGGAGCTTGAACTCACCACCCCAAGATCAAGACCTGGGCTGAGAGCAAGAGTCAGACACTTAACCGACTCAACCACCCAGGTGCCCCTAGTTATGATTAGTTAGGGATATGTGCACACTGGCTGTGTTCCAACACTTTTTAGTTCGGGTTGGAACTGAAAATAAACTTTCTTGTAGGTACATCTCATGCTACTACAGTGAAGTTCTTGGATCTAACCCTGTTCAGACAATCGTATTGCTGGAAAAGCTCTGTGGGTATCTGTGAGTGCAGAGATACACAGATAGCTGCTGGGACTGTTCACTGCTTTATGTGCGCACTGTTTACATTAGATATTGTGTGTCAATGTTGTTTCCTACAGCTGTGTAAAGATTTTCTCTGATTTTCTGTCCAGCATATATAACAGGAACTGGCACGTGGTAGGTACTATTAAATGCCTGTTGGATGAGTGCATAAATGAATTGTCGAGCATTTTATCTGCCAGGTACTCTGCTAAGTATTCTTATATCTATATATATTAACTCAGTCCTCATCTTCTGAAATTGCTGTTGTTACAAATTTAGAAAACAGGCTTAAAAAAAGTTAAGCAGTTTCCCCAAGATTACTTAGAGGCTGTCTGGCAGAAATAGGATTTGAACTTAAGTCTTTTTGTCTCTGAATTCCATTATGTAAACTACCATACTTTTGTAATACCCACTAGTCAACATAAAATATAATGAGAAACTATAAAAGTGTGTTTCTATTGGGAAAAGTAAGATATTCAATTATTCTTTTAGCGCTAATCATCAGAAATAAAAGTTTCTCCATTTCTTTTTAGGGGCTAGGGTAAGGCACAGTGCATACATCTGTTATGTGTACCAACATACCCCCCCAACTTGTTGACGTGGGAAAAAAAAAGATGACCACTCAATAGTGATGAAATTGTAATCCCATTATATATAGTTTTAGTAGTATGACCATTTTCTTGTCCTTAGAAATGCTTCTAAAATATCAGCTTTAATGTCTATATAGTATCCCATTTATGATTGTATCGTAATTTATTTTGTCACTACCATATTGTCATTCATATAGGTTGTTTTCAACCATAAAATACTGTAACAACCATCTGTGTGCTTATGTCTTTGCTCTTATCTCCTGTTATTCCTTTAGACTAAATTCTAAGAAGTAGAATTCCTGGATTAAAAAGAACTAGGCTTTACAGTCTCTTACTTGGCAAATTGTTTTCCAGAAAGAACTTTAAAGTTTTGAAATCAGCATGAAGTATCTATGCTCCATAGAGTAAATATCCTGAGTTGGAGTTTTGAAGATAGTATAGGGGAAAGGGATGGGAGCGTGGAAAGGCATTTTTAATTTTTTTTTTAACTTTGAATAGATCTAATGCACTCACATTTTTTCTAAATTCAAAAGGTACAAAAGAGTGTGTAGTGAAAAGTCTCCTCCCACCCCTATCTTCTGGGTATCCAATTCCCTTCCTTGGAAGCCAGTGTTTTTCTTTTTTTCCAGAGAAATACTTTGTAATATCTGTGTGTGTGCATTCTCCCTCCTTCCTTTGCTTTTTAGCACAGATATTACTGTATCAAATACACAGTTCTGCACTATGCAGATTTTTACTTAGTACATCTTAGGGGTCAGTCTACATTAATACATTATTACATATATAATACATACATACATATATAACACATACATAATACATTAATACATAGAAAACGTTTTTTTGATATTACAGTCTTCATTTTGTAGTGGGACCATTATGTTATTTTACCGGTTCTATTGATATGTGCATAGGCAAGATTAGAAACAATCTAGTATAAACTCTTAGGAAATTAATAACCATGTACATAAGGCATATTAACACATGTAAAGTATATCTATAAGCTACATTCCTTCTGGGTCACAGGTTATGTTCATTTGTCATTTTGAAAGTGTCAGGTTGCCTTCCATTTATATGGAGGAATAGGTTATTCTGGATAATGGGATATTTTATATCACATGGGCACGAGGGAGGTACCTAAGTGGGAGTTTTGGATAGTTGAAAGAGCATTGAGAGACGGGAAAAGGACTTCAAAAATGAAGGTAGTAAAGGATAAAAGAGAAAATTTGCTTGCCATTTTATTGAGGACCTTGGTGGTAGCGACCACCCACATACTAAAGAGACACTCCTGGAATGTTTATTCAAGAAATATACTGGATCCCTTCCTGTAATGCAGGGTCTAGTAATGCAGAGATGCATAAAGTACTCATAAAATACTAACCCAGGCCCTGACCCAAAGAAGTTCACAGTTTAATGACAAGACGAACAAACAATATAAAATGAGATGTGCTGCCATAATCGCTGTACCTTGAAGATGTGAACTTAAGTTCAGTTGGTCAAAAAATGAAAACATGAATGTTTAATTTTTGATATAACTTGTAAAATAATATAATCTTACTTTTAAAGAAATGTAGATGTGACTTTGGGTGGCTCAGTCAGTTAAGTGTTGGACTTTTGCTCTCAGTTCAGGTGTTGATGCAGGGTCCTGAGTTCAAGCCCCACATTGGACTCCATGCTGGGCCTCACACTGGACCTGGAGTCTACTTAAAAAAAAAAAAAAAAATTGTAACATTTTAGATTAACCTTTTACTTAATGCAGGAGATCCCTACTTCACAAATTCTGAATACTGGTTATTAAGCCTCTACTTAAGTATCTCTAATGACAGAGAAGTCATTATCTTCTGTGAGGCAATCAGTTCATTATAGGGAGGAGCTGTAGTTTGGAAATGATTTTTATGAAACAAAATTTACCACATCCTGACCTCATGATTTGATTTATTATTGGAGTAAGGTAAATTGACACTACATCTATAAAATGAGGTGGTTGTCTCCACAGATCCAAAGTTTCAGATCGAACTTTGTTGAATTTATTCTTTGATTTTCTGACTCATATTTACATGGCAGATTGATGTTCAAGTAACATTTACTGATTACTTATTATTTGGACATTTGTGGAATTTTGTGTCCAATTCTCCCTCTGTCTCCCCCATCACCATGGCTACAGTTAATAGTAAATGCTGTTGACTCTTTTCAAATCTGTTGTTAAATAGATTCCCCAAATCTGCTAAGCAAATTTTTATTCTGTACTTGTGCAGTTTATTTTATTTTGAGACTAAATGAAAGCCTTTATAGTAATTGCCCCTATTAAATCTCATCTTGCCATTTAGGCAACCTGTTCTTAGTGTGGGTTTCTCTGATATCAGTTAACGTAATATCAGCTAATTCCATGGAGCTCAGGAGATTAGCAAATGGAGGTATTGTGGAGAAGCAAGTGATTGAGAATTTAAGTGGGTCCCTAGTCTTGCAAGTTGGAGTTGTATGTGAATCAAAAATGATGTTTCTTAAGTGCTTGGACTTTCTGGAGAAATGTCTGGATAAATCATATTTTTTGTTTTGAAGCCCTAAATTTGGGACTGCAGTGTTATCTGAACTAGACTAGAGAATTCACTTTCATTTTGTATGGTACTTGGTATTTTGACAAGCTGACTTTGACATTACTGCTGCTAGGTAATCTAAAAGGGTGGAGTTGAGAAGAACCACTGAGTGCTTTGAAGACCAAACTCAGTTGATGGTCAGGGTTTTAGCCTTGTTCACAGAGATTTGCAGTATATTTAAAAGAGGAAGAGCGCATATATATGCTTTCCCCAGAGCTGGAACAGGGAGAGGAAGAGGACAAATCCCTCAAGAGAGGGCATGGCTTTGGGAGTAGTGGGGAGGGGAAGGCAGAAGAACTGGAGTAGAGACATAGACTAGCCTGTAATGGGGTAGACATTAGTACCTGAAAGGATTTGTTACAACTTCTGACTTTGCTTTTTCTTTCATCTTTGCTAGCAGCGGTGTGAGCTTCTATGTTTCTTTTTTTTCTCAGTGTTCCAAGATTCATTTTTTTAATGTACCACACCCAGTGCTCCATGCAATAAGTGCCCTCCTTAATACCCACCACGAGGTTCACCATCCTCCCATGCCCTCCCTTCTAAAACCCTGTTTGTTTCTCACAGTCCACAGTCTCTCATGTTTCATCTCCCCCACTGATTTACTCCACTTCACTTTTACTTTCCTTCTCCTAATGTCCTCCATGTTATTCCTTATGCTCCACAAGTAAGTGAAACCATATAATTGACTTTCTCTGTTTGACTTATTTCATTCAGCGTAATCTCCTCCAGTCCTGTCTATGTTGATACAAAAGTTGGGTATTCATCCTTTCTGATGGTTGTGTAATATTCCATGGTATATATGGACCATATCTTCTTTATCCGTTCGTCTATTGAAGGGCATCTTGGCTCTTTCCACAGTTGATGACTGTGGCCATTGCTGCTATGAACATTGGGTTACAGATGGCCCTTTTCACTGCATCTGTATCTTGGGTACCCAGTAGTGTAATTGCAAGGTCATAGGGTAGCTCTATTTTTAATTTTTTGAGGAATCTCCACACTGTTTTCCAGAGTGGCTGCACCAACTTGCATTCCCACCAACAGTGTAAGAGGGTTCCCCTTTCTCCACATCCTTTCCAACTCTTGTTGTTTACTGTCCTGTTAATTTTGGCCATTCTAACTGGTGTAGGGTGGTATCTCAATGTGGTTTTGATTTGGATTTCCCTGATGGCTAATGATGATGAACAGTTTTTCGTGTGTCTGACCAGATGGGATTTATCCCTGGGATGCAGGGGTGGTTCAGCATTCACAAATCAATCAATGCGATAGAACAAATCAGTAAGAGAAGAGAGAAGAAACACATGGTCCTCTCAATTGATGCAGAAAAAGCATTTGACAAAATACAACATCCATTCCTAATTAAAACTCTTCAAAGTATCGGGATAGAGGGAACATTCCTCAACTTCGTAAAATCTATCTATGAAAAACCAGCAGCGAATATCATTCTCAATGGGGAAAAGCTGACAGCCTTCCCATTGAGATCAGGAACACGACGAGGATGCCCACTCTCACCACTGTTGTTCAACATAGTACTAGAAGTCCTAGCAACAGCAATCAGACAACAAAAAGAAATAAAAGGTATTCAAATTGGCAAAGAAGAAGTCAAACTCTCTTTCTTTGCAGATGACATGATACTTTATGTGGAAAACCCAAAAGACTCCACCCCCAAACTACTAGAACTCATACAGCAATTCATTAATGTGGCAGGATACAAAATCTCACAGAAATCAGTTGCTTTCTTATACACTAACAATGAAAATATAGAAAAGGAAATTAGAGAATTGATTCCATTTACTATAGCACCATGAACCATAAGATACCTTGGAATAAACCTAACCAAAGAGGTAAAGGATCTGTACTCGAGGAAATTGAAGAAGACACAAAAAGATGGAAAAGCATTCCATGCTCATGGATCGGAAGAATAAACATTGTAAAAATGTCTATACTGCCCAGAGCAATCTATACCTTCAGTGCCATCCCAATCAAAATTCCCCCAGCATTTTTCAAAGTGCTGGAACAAACAATCCTAAAATTTGTATGGAACCAGAAAAGACCCCGAATTGCAAGGAAATGTTGAAAAAGAAAAAGCTGGGGGCATCACGTTGTCTGATTTCAAGCTATATTACAGAGCCGTGATCACTAAGACAGCATGTTACTGGCACAAAAACAGCACATAGATTAATGGAACAGAATAGAGAACCCAGCTGTGGATCCTCAACTCTATGGTCAAATAATCTTTGATAAAGCAGGAAAAAAATATCCAGTGGAAGAAAGACAATCTCTTCAATAAATGGGAAAACTGGACAGCTATGTATAGAAGAATGAAAATTGACCATTCGAATATGGTGTGTACACCATACACAAAGAAACTCGAAATGGATGAAAGACCTCAATGTGAGGCAGGAATCTGTCAAACTCCTAGAGGAGAACATAGGCAATAACTTCTTCGACATTGGCCACAGCAACTTCTTTTAAGACATGTGTCCAAAGGGAAAGGAAACAAAAGCAAAAATGAACTTTTGGGACTTCATCAAGATAAAAAGCTTCTGCACAGCAAAGGAAACAGTCAACAAAACAAAGAGGGAACCCACAGAATGGGAGAAGATATTCGCAAATGACACCACAGACAAAGGGCTGATATCCAAGATCTGTAAAGAACTCCTCAAACTCAACACCCAAAAAAACAGATAATCATGTCAAAAAATGAGCTTGTTTTTAACAGTAGCTAAGTAGACTGAATAAAAGGCATTGTGCATATCCTTCACCTGCCTGTTGGTGCATATTTGTAATATTTGGAAATACTCTCACTATATAGTAAAGTATAATTGTGCTGTAATGGGAAAGGAAAGGAAAAGAAGGGTCATGACCAGCAAAATCAGAATTCAGTCTCTGGTGAGAGAAATCTTCATCCCTCTGTACCTTTTTAACTGCTGAGCTGTCTCAGCAAGAAAGGGGTCTTTTTATCACATATACCACTATTAGAAGAATAATGTTGTATTTGGTTTTAAATGTTTTGATTTTGCACTAAAAAGCAAGCCAAGCAGAGCATTTCTTGGAAGATATATTATGAGTCTGGAGCACAAGTATAAGGTCAAGAAGTATAGAGACGTAGATCTGAGATATCCCAAAGGACTATTGACTAAGTTAGGGAAGTGTGATGTCATGTAAACTAATAAAGATGTGTCAGTGTCTAAAATTCTAAGGAATTTTAGAAAAGAACATTGTGAATTCACGAGTGAATTTCTCCAGATGTTTTGGTCAAGTTCTTGATAGAGGGAAAGAAGGATTGAAAAAGGAAAGAGTATTGAAGTATATACATCAAAAGGGGGATAAGCTTTATAGACACTATCACTCTTGGCCTGGAAGACAAGGTTTCTGATACTAGTTTTTATTTAATCAGCGAAGGTCATAGATATTTGTTCTGTATACTCTTCACAGGCTGTCTACTTTCCCATTTGTCTAGCCAGATACATAAGCTGTGAATCAACCCTTGGTGGCCGTAGCATTTGGTAAAAGTATAGTGTTTTGATGTGTGACCTCCAGACACTGAAATGAGGCAATGATGGAAATTTCCTTTATAGTTGGGATGAAGAGCCAGAATCTCAACTTGAGATTTATCACCATCACTGAAGATGATAACCTCAAGGATTCTGCCATCTCTCATTACTGTTGCCACTTTCTTTGATGACATCTAGATGTTCAGTTTCTGACAGTCTTTCACATCACACCAACATCTTCAAATTTTAAAATTCTTTGATTTATTCTGCAATCTTTGGAAATTTCTATTGCTAGTAATTTTATTTCCTGGCACAGGATTGACAATTTTCTGTGAATACAACAGCTATGTGCTGAACCATAATGAAATCTTTATGAAGACTTTAATGGGGATTAAGGTTAAGTTAAATTTTAGTTTCAGGAGAGCTACCAATGCAGATGAGTAAGATAGTGATTAAATGAATAATCCCTTCCATACATGGCCAAGTTTGCACATGCAGAAATCGCAACAACCGTAATCATGTCTTAACTTTTCTGTCTAGAAACTGGAGTTTTCTTTTTACCTTGATTGTATTGCAGATGCAAATTTCAGAAGTTTAAGTGTGGGCAAATGTGCATTTTAGAATGGAGGAAGCATTGGCCGCTGGTAGATATTAGGGCACGGAAGCAAAAGGTGACCAAGGTAGGAGAAATGTCCTCAACAGGGAATTTCATTCTTATCTTTGCTGTTGGGCAGAAGAGTTAAACTAGAGGTCCACACAGGAAGCTGTACCGCTGAATCACAGAGAAGTCTTGAAAGTTTTGAGTTATTTAACATAAGAATACCAACACAGAAACGTACAGATATCAACACCATCACATTTATGATGTGATGTAGTAGGAATTTACATTGACCTCTAATATGGATGGAGTGTTGTTAAATTATTTTGATACTCTTAAGGTTTGTTTTTTCATTGATAAAATGACAGAACTGAATTAAAATGAGATGATCTTCGAGGTTTCCTAGGACCCTGTTTGTCTAGATTGTAGAGTGGAATTTTACACGTTTCTTTGGGGAAGATGTGTTTTTCTAGTGGCCTACAAATAAATTGTGTTTGGAACAATGCCATTTATTATATTTGATAATTCTATATGGCCACATATGATTTGTATTAATAGTCTCAAAATGTGCTGATGTATAGTATCTCATTTGATGATTTCATTGAGATGATGAAATCGGTCAGGAATGTATTATGTTCGTTTTGTTGATAAAATGAAACCATTATGAGTAGTATCTTGAATAGTTATTTAAATTTGATAGTCTCATTAACACATTATAGCCACCAAGCATGAAATCCTACCACTGAGAAAAGAAAACCCTGTCAGGACTGCTTTCTCACCTTCAACTATTGATCAGTTTTACATATTCTCCAAGTTCTGATTTGGATGTCCTGGGCAGCTTTTCTTGCCTTCCCTTCTACGTTGGCAGAGTTAAAGTACTTTGATCATTCTCTTCCAGCATCTGGATTTTAATGATCTGTTTAATGCCTTACTTACTCTTCCACCCTGGTGAGCTCCTTCAGTCCAGGTTGTCTTATTTATCCCTCCAACCCACAGCCTGCTCAGCATCTGGCATATGGGTATGCTCAATGAAAAATGGCAGAATTAAATGAAAGTCAAGTTGACGAGGTGAGGCTGATGTTAAGGGATAGGGTGGCATGGGGCGTGAAATTATGGGCTGTGGGGTAGGAAGAAGACATCGTTGTATATCTTTGTTAGATAGATATTTTGCTCTGTAGATGCATTTGAAAATCAACAAAAATAACAACCTAATTAAGAAAGGGAGATAACGAGGGGTCAGATCTATCTATTAATAAAATAAGTTTGAATTTTTTAAAAATGGGAATTAAAGTTCATGAGTTCATGGGAATTTTTAAATTATCTTATTTTTCCCCTAAACTATATTACTACATCTCATACATTTAACAGCAGTCTTGTATTCAGTCTCAACTCTGATTTAAAGTGGTAAAATAGAAGTTTAAAATTCCCTCAAGAGGTAAAACCCTTACCTTGTTAAGCTTTATGTTAAGTAATGTTTCTGTTTGTCCAGTGACCTGTTCTTACTGAAAGACTTGTTAAGAGAAGCCCTTTAGCACCGACTTTCTCAAACTTGCCATAAGTAATGACCTCTTTAAAAGAAAACATATGGAATGTATTTGTCATGTTACTTAAATTATATAGCTATGAAACTAGATATAAAATTTTTATTTTTGGCTCATTTAAAACTATAAACCAAGCCTGCAAATTAAATACAAAGACAACTACACAACTAACAGATTTCAAGTTAATATTGTTATTTAGTGTGACAGGTGATGTTTAGGTTTCACAGTAGAAAAAAAAAGAGCCTTAGGTCTCATTCCATTTTAAATCTGTTTCTGTATTTTAACTTCAGTGATACTAAAAGCTGCAAGTGCCCATTCTAGGTAATGTTGTGCAAGGTGCTATTAATGACTTCAGGCTTTGTTTGTAAGTTCAGGATTGTCAAACCTCATATCTAACCAAAACACTTGCCAGCAAGCAATCCTCAAATACCAATTTTAATGAGATGTCAGCTGTGGTGTTCATTTGAAGATGAGGTTAACGTTATGTCATTACTGAAATCTTTATTAAATGGTTCTCTACACTAGCTCATGCTGGAAGTGGGAATGGAAAAATGTCACTGGATACTTCAACCGCATTTACTTCTAATCAACTTTTGCAATTGTACTACAAAGATAGGATCCATGTAATTATGGTAGCATATATATGGTATTAGCTTTGAATATACCATGCCTGTCTTATCATATGCTGTGATGATTCTAGATTCCTTTATTTTTCACTGTGGGTTACAGTTACTATGAGAGCTTTGCTTATACAGAGTGCCATTAGGACATTTGACGTGAAGAAGAATTTAACAGAACTGAAGAAGCATCAGTGAAAGTCTTCTGACAGTACTTGTTTAGATTGTGGTTACTTAGCATTTTAATCATTCATTTTAGATTATCTTATTTATTTAGATTATCTTTTAAATGAAAACATTAGCAAAATTTTGTACACAATTCTTAGACTCCCCTTCTCCCAACATACTTGTGACCTCCTGTTTGGGATACACTTGTTTTAGCATACATTTTTGTGATTACCAAGTTCAGGATTCAGTGGTGGAAAAATAAATTTTGAAAAACTTGGCCCTTCTTAGTGTAATGAGAGACACTTTAACAGCAAACTATAAATAGATTGATTTGTTCTATATACAGAGAGCACTATGGGAACATATTGTAAGGACCTGCCACTTACGTTAAGAGTAGGGGAGAGTTTAGAGCCTATCATGAAAAAGATCTTGTTTGAACTAGGCATAGAGATAGTATGTGTAAAGACCATGGCCCTGAAAGACATGATTGTTATAATGGTAAGAAGCATGAGGCCCTAGATTGCATTTGTAATGTGAGTGGTAAGTTGGACCCCAAAAGTAAAAGTCTTAATTGTTAGACCAGGTGTTTAGGTCTCATTTCATATATGCTAAGGGAGAAGATGAAGATCTTAGAACTGAGAGGATATTCATGACGGTATTTATATATATATAGCAATTACCACATTGTATGATGTATTATTAATCACTTATATATTAATAATTAATATATCATAATAATACTATTAATTACGTATTAATAATTAATTATGTATTAATTAAGTAATGTATCAATTAACAAGGCCTCCTTCTGTAGGCCTTGGAGCTCTTCAAGGGCTGTGACCATGAATTATACCAATCTTTGTACACTAAGCTTTTGGCACAGTAACTGATAAGAGTAATGATTAGAAAATATTGGTTGACTAACCACAAGTAAAGGGGATTCAGGAGAGAATGATGATAATCTCCTATGGTGGTGGTTTTAATCTTTTGTGGGTGATAGACCTCTTTGTCATTCTCTTGAAAGCTATGAACCTTCAAAATGCAAATACATACAACATTTGACAGTTTCATGGCATTCATGTATCCCTGAAACCAGTCCATGGGTTTCTGATTCAGAATTCCTCTTTAGGGAATTGAACCTATAATAATCAGCCCTAAACCTCACCATGAATAACCACCATCTCTTTTAATAATCTTTATATGTTAATATGATTTCACTTGTGGAATTTAAGAAACAAAACAGATGAACATACGGGAAGGGAAGGAAAAATAAAACAAGATGAAAACAGAGGGAGGCAAACCATAAAAGACTCTTAACTCTAGGAAAAAAACAGGGTTGCTGGAGGGGAGTGATTGGCATGAAGGAGGACTCTTGATGTAATGAGCACTGGATGTTATATGCAACTGATGAATCACTAAATCACCTCTGAAGCTACCAATTTACTGTATGTTAACTAAATAGAATTCAAATAACAAAATTGAAAAAAATTAAATAATTTGTAAATGTTAAACTATGATTGTGTCTTTTTTAAATACTCATTTTGAGTTCTTACTGTGTTTGGGAGGAGTTAATTCAAACAGTTGAACGTCTAAGAGAAAGAACAAATTTTTTTTTTTTAATAATGATTAAGGTAAAACTTTGCTGGTCTGTAAAGGTAATAAACAAGTATATTAATTAATCCAGCAACCAAGAATCGCTTCCTCAAGGGATCCTGACATTCCTGAATTTGGGTTTAGCAAGTGAGGTAAGGTCCCCAAGACCACCCTCAGGCTGAGTGATTTGCCAGAAGGACTCATGGGACTCAGAAAAGCTGTACTCCTGGTTATGGTTTATTACAGTGGGAAAGATACATATTAAATTATCAAAAGGAAAAGGCAAATCCCAGGAGAAACCAGATGCCGGCTTCCAAGTGTCCTCAGCCTGTGCAGTAGCACAGGTGCATGCCATAGCTCAGCAACAGTGTGACCGCACATGCACGGTGTTGCCAGCCTGGGAAGCTCAGCAGAGCCTTCGTGCCCAGTGGTTTTATTGGAGCTCAGTCACACAGGCTTGTGACTCCATTCTTATCATGGAGAGTATTTCAAGGGCTCAGAGCTCATTTCTTAGGGACTGGCCAAGGGCCAGGCCTGAAAACAGGTCTTTCTTGGGAATGTGCAGGATTTGAGCAACTCAACCCTGCTGAGTTAACCCTTCCTGCACAGCAAGTTAGCTGTGCAGAGAGTTAGCTTTCTTCTGGCCTGCCTGCCGAGCTGTTCTTTTTCTAAATACACAGTCTTTGTGGACCTACTTGGTCTCATCATAAGTAGCCATTCTGTATACTACATTACCTGAACTGTAACTTTTTCCTCTCCAAAAAGTAATTGTCAAGTTTCTTTGGACTTAAGGACATACCTGTGTTTTGCAGTTTCATGAGATTGTAAGTACCCATTCTATCATTGATTTAACAAAAAAATATTTTTGAATGCTGGTTTTTACCAGGCCTCATGTTAAATATCGATTTACAGAAATGATTACTATGGATCTTGCAGTTTCATAGTGGAGAGAAAAAACTAGCAATTCTGGTAAGCAGTGTGTGCTTTGGACAGTATTTTACCTCATTGGAGAACATGGTGGAGAGGGTGTCCGTGTGTCTGTGTATATTGGAAGGTGTTGGTAATTAGGGGAAGACTTCCCGAAAGGAGTCACCTCTTGAGCCACGAAGATCAAAAGATACAAGTGGTCATGGAGCATTGTGTTTCTCCAGTGTATGGGTGGGTGTGTGATTGGAGCATTTATGTATTACTGGTGCAGTCTTCTTGGCTTACTGAGCAAGTACACTAATCCTAGCTAGAAGATGTAGGTGCTTCCTAGCGTTTGCACAAGAGGAAAGAGTGTCTGGCTTAGTACAAATCTATTTCCATTTTATTCCATTGCCATCAATCCACCCAAATGACATTTCTAACCTACCGTCAGTAGGTAGAAGTACTTTCACACATTGCTTCCCAGTGGGGGGAGTATGTGAATACATAGCTTTCAACTGATAAGTAAGTATGACCATTAAAAATTTAAATGTACTGTGTTTCAAATAGGAGGGCAAATGCTTGCCTTAACTTAATGAAATTACTTGTAAGAATTTGTACTTGGAAGCAAAAAGGTTTTAGAAAAAAAACCTGGGTCCAGATTTTACCATCTTTGGCTCATACATATGTGTGGTTTTCACAGAATTTGGAACTTCTGAGAGTAATAAGAGTTTTGTTTTTTGAACAGTGCAGAGAAATTGTATGATTATAATAGGATCGGGAATGTATTATTTTAGGGAATATGGGATAATTTCAAATTGTTAACCTGGAGAATTTTTTCTAAGAGAATCTTATTCTCTTTTTCCAGCATTACAGTGTTTTTGCCACCTTTGTACAAAAGACAATTTTACTTGTGTGACAGATGGGCTCTGCTTTGTCTCTGTCACAGAGACCACCGACAAAGTTATACACAATAGCATGTGTATAGCTGAAATTGACCTAATTCCTCGAGACAGACCATTTGTATGTGCACCGTCTTCAAAAACTAGGTCTGTTACTACAACCTATTGCTGCAACCAGGACCATTGCAATAAAATAGAACTCCCAACTGTTGGTAAGTTGTTGTATAAGATTTTTTTTTCCTTAACACTGCAAGAAAAGCTGATTCCGACTATGGTTTTAGAACTGGAAGGGATCTTAGAATCCAGTTCAGAGGCAAGAAGGAACTTGTCAGTGGTTGTAGAGTTACAGGAGTAGCCAAGATCCCGACTTGTGGGTGTTGTGTTGTTTGACAACCTGGTTCCAGTAATAGACTTTCTCTGAGGTCACTTAGGCCTAAAAGGCTAGCCTCTTAAACGTGAAATTCCGACAAAGCTGCCATAGCAGTATGTCCTCAGGCAGTCCCTTCTTTATCCTTAGAGTGGGTTTCTTTTCCTTGTATAATCATCCAGCCTTTTAAAGTAATTGATAATGGGCAGCACTAAACAGCCCAGATGCCTTCATTTTGTAATTTTAACCTTGCTTTATGATCTTTGTGTATAAATCATATGATTTCTAAGTTTTTTGTCCTTCACTGTAGTTTACATTTTACAGTGTCCAAGCAGAGCCAGGAATTTGAAGGCTTTATACACTCTTAGGATTAGTTTAATTTTCAGGTTCTGGTTTAAGATCTTAGTCTGAGCCTATCCTTCCTCAAATCCCAAATTTCTACTGTCATAATCAGAGGAATATAAAAATGCAGGAAACTTGTATTCATGCTAGCCAAATTGATGGAAGAATACTACCCTCATTCCTATGCTTGTGAGAAACTTCTTTAATTTATACTGCAGATAACTTCAGACTAGTGAAGATTGACTACCCATATGAAAAGAAGTAAGTGAAAGGACCTCTTACAAATCCCACCAAACCTTAAACTCTGAGGGGTTTGAGGTGAGGAGGTTATAGGAGCAAAGGCTCCATTCTCCTTTAGGAAGAATCACCTGGCTTCATTGCTCTGGGAGACAGACCACAGTGCTCACTCTCCACTCAGCTGGTCCAGGCATCATGCTGACTGAAGTAGGAAGCACTGCTGTGGCCCAGCAGAAAAGGGCCAGTTCCACATGTTACAGGGGGAGGCAGTCCTGCACTTCATTCAAGGGCTAACAGAGAGTAAAACCAGATATTCAGCATTACAGGGAAGCTTCCCCATGGCAAGTTTCTATCGGACTATAATTTTTCTGAGTTCTGTTCAGGGTATCTGCAATTCTAATATGAAAAAGAAAATTGTAATTCCAGAATTTCCCATTTCTGTTGTTTGGGCTCAAAATATCTAAAGGAGGGCTCATAAAGCCTGTGAAGAACTAACTTCATTTCTAATGCTAAACATACATAAATCCCTCATTCCCAGGTCTCTGTTAAGCAAACAGCAAAAAAATTACCAAATAAAAAGTTTCAGTGGTTCAAAAGAAGTGAACTGAACTGGGTAGATGTCATGATAGGGAAGAACTTTCAGATAGTCCAAAGTTCGTTTTCGGTTAAAGATCACTTTTTTAGATGAAAAGCTCAATTGATTATTTTAAAAAATGTAATACTGAAAGTGAGTAGCAGACTGGAGACTAATATTTTATAGCCTAGTGTGAGAAAAGCTCAAGGCAAGACAAGCTTGAGAAATTGTGTTACAATTCAGGGAGAAAAGATAGTGAACAAATTAAGATAGAGGATAAATCTAGGTGACCCAATATACTTACTGCAAAAATTCCAGAAAATGACATAGAAGCAGACAGAAAAGAATGTGCTAGCAAAATTAATGAAATTAATGAAAAAAAAATACTTAACCAAATACATATAATAAAAAAATGTCAATTTTAAGAACAAAGAAAAATATTGTTTATGCATTCAGCATAAGGTAACACAGCTTATCTCTTAGAGACAGAAAAAGTTCAGATTTTCTTCTTTTTTTAAATACCGAAAGGCAGTGAAACATCATATATATTAATTGTTAACCAGAATTCTTTAGATCAGCCAAGATTTTCCATATATAAAAGCAATAGTCATCTTTAGAGAATTAAGTATTCAGTGTATAAGGACCCTTCATCTTAAAAGAAATCACTAGAATTAGGATTGGATCATAAGAAATCAAATAAACATCCCAAGAATGGGAAAGTTACTTCCTTAGTTCAAGGCTGAAGAGCAGAGGAAGAGTAAGTGGATGTTGACTGAGCTGGTGATCAAGAAGGGGGGTGGCCAATGGGTGAAGACTGGATGATTTCACTTGTTCTGGATCTGAGCCCTGTGAGCTTCTGGAATGGATCTCTGACTAAAGGGAGTAGTGGCCAAGTATAGGAAATACGGAGGATTAAGAAATTGCGGTTGCCACCTTCAATGTTTTTGCTATTGTTGATATTTATTTCATTTGAGGCCCTTTTTCAGGAAAGCCCTCATCTGGCCTTGGTCCCGTTGAACTGGCAGCTGTCATTGCTGGACCAGTCTGCTTCGTCTGCATCTCACTCATGTTGATGGTTTATATCTGCCATAACCGTACTGTGATTCACCATCGAGTGCCAAATGAAGAGGATCCTTCCTTAGATCGCCCTTTTATTTCGGAGGGCACTACATTAAAAGATTTAATTTATGATATGACGACATCAGGTTCTGGATCAGGTAAGGGAATTATTTTTCCTTTTTCCTAAGGAATCTTCTAAAAGTTAGCTGTATTATTTATTTTATTAGTTGGTTAAGCCAATTTGGCTTAGTGTGTTTAAAACTTAGTGTGAATACTAAGTTCAACCTTAAGCCCAATAGAAGTCTGACTATGACTATTTTAGCATAGAAAATTAGAATGTACTTTTTACTGTTGAAATAAGTAAGTCAGCTTCCTGTTTGTATAAATTGCAAAGCTTTCTCACCTTATGACTCCATGAGATAGAAAGAATAAGGATAATTATTTTCTTATGGATGAGGCTGAAGTTGACAAATACTCAAATGATCTCCAGCTACCCATTCTATTCAGGATTGTTTAGCAGCTTTATTTTTATACTTGAAAGCAAGCAAGACAGAAAATGTGTTTGGAATTGTGAAGGTTATTTGCTTTTTTAACATATGAAATTGCTGTCTTTAGCTCAGACCTAATTTTTTATTAAACTAATGATTTTCTCACTTTAAAAAGCGTCTAACCGGGCGCCTGGGTGGCTCAGTGGGTTAAGCCCCTGCCTTCGGCTCAGGTCATGATCTCGGGGTCCGGGGATCGAGTCCCGCATCGGGCTCTCTGCTCAGCAGGGAGCCTGCTTCCCTTCCTCTCTCTCTCTGCCTGCCTCTCTGCCTACTTGTGATCTCTCTCTCTGTCAAATAAATAAATAAATAAAAATCTTTAAAAAAAAAAACCTTTTAAAAAAAAAAAGCGTCTAACCACCTTGTTATCCCATATAGTTTTATGGATCCATGGCCTCTGTGATGTTTGCTTTTCTCAGTTCCATTTGCTGATTCTTGTGGTTTCAGAAATAGACTGGCTAATTGCCAGAATCATCCCTTGAAGTAGATTTTGGTACAGTGGTACTTCATGTTTAAACTGAAAGGGATTTATTTTTTTCACTTGCATGTGCTTTGAAAGGATGCTAGGAGAGGCAGACCCCTGTCCTTCACAATATTGTAATTTGACACTGGGCTAGGAATCAAGAGATCTAGATTCCAGTGCAAGTTTGTCTTTGGTTGGCTCTGATCTTGGTTAAACTGTGTTTCTACTTTTGGGCTTCTGTTTCCTCATCACAAATATGGAACAGATACTGAGATATACTGTCTTGAAAAATATAAATCAACTTCAAAGAAAGCCCTGGTTCATGGATAAAATAAAGATTTGAAAATATGTATATTTGAAAATATACATAATGAAAATCTCACTAGGGGCACCTGGGTGGCTCAGTGGGTTAAAGCCTCTGCCTTCGGCTCAGGTCATGATGCCGAGGGTCCTGGGATCGAGCCCCGCATCGGGCTCTCTGCTCAACGGGGAGCCTGCTTCCCCCTCTCTCTCTGCCTGACTCTCTGCCTACTTGTGATCTCTGACTGTCAAATAAATAAAAAAAGAAAGAAAATCTCACTAATTTTATAATTATATAATTTTATAATTAAGTGACTAAATGAACATTAAAGCAGAAGTTGTGACTGGGGGGAGAATATGAGTAAAGCATGAAATCACATACAGTACTACAAAAGTTCATGCAATGACAAATGTCTGTTTATTTTAAGGAAATGAATATATATTGATTTATATGCATATCTTTTGAGTCATAAAAGTATGAAGAAACTGACTTCTTGGTCTAAAGTCGTCTGTTGGCCATGTATGTTCAGTAAGTGACTTCTGTCCATGACACTGGACATACACAGGCTTGCCACTGGAACCTAGGTCCCTCAAGACAGCCTTTAAGGATCCCTGAGACCATACTGAGCAGGGAGGCAGCAAGAATTTGGATTGAGATGAAACAGCCTTGGCACTGAAGATCTGACAGTCTTTGGGCCAGAGTGGTAGAGGAGAGGAGAGAGCTTGTTTTAGGGTTTCCCTGGAGTTTCCAGTTGATTCTGAGTTAATGTAAAGCATTACCAAAGGAGATTTGGCTCATTCTAGAAGTCATCCTAGATCAAAAAACTATGATAAACAAAGACCAAAGTCCCAGAAAATCAGGGTGTCTAAAGCTCATTTGGAATTAATCCCTCGTGGCCAGACTTACACCCAGAGAAATCACAGGTGCTCATGCCACTTGGCACGGTAGTGCTGTATCAGGCCTCCGGGGGAATCAGCCTACCTAAAGGATTAGAAGAAATTGCTTTCTGGCTGATTTCTGAATAAGAATACATTTATTTACTTTTCAGGATGCAGACATGAAGTCAAGAATGAAATCACTCTTCTTCCATTTTACCTGTATTTTTAGATGCATCAGGAACCACAGCTCTGTTGTCTGAGAGTTTCTTTCTTTCCTTTTATGCTTTACTCTGCAAAAACTTGTCTACATTGTTTGCTAGCTCTGTGGCTTCGGGCAGTTAGCTGATGTCTCATGCCCAAGTTATTTTATCTTTAAAATGAAAGTAATGAACCCTGCCCTGTACACGTCATTGGATTGTTGTGAGGTTCAAATGAGACAAGATGTTTTGATAAATTGTAGTTCTGTCCAAATGACAGGTGTTACACTTAATGAAAAGATACTTGGAAGAAAAATCTGACATATGGTATTAATTTGCTGCATTGTACCAAAAAAACTTAGTTGAAGGCCTCCTTTCCCCGTCATAGTTCATTATGTGCTGAATGGCCTCCAGATTTATTGAGACTGAAGCTATCTTGTGTTGAGTGATAGCAGAAAATGCCACCTGTTTCCCTTCTATTCATTATAAAGCCTTAACGCTGTCTCATGCATGGGACTCATGACTGTGAATCAGTACAATGGCTTTATGTATACCTTCTTTAGTTCTTTTGCTCATTGGGAAAAGGTAAAACTAAACATTTCATGTTATATTCATATGTTTATTATTCAGTACCGTGACTTTAGTGGAGGAAAGGTCTATCTCTATTTCTCAAAGACTGTATCTTTAACTTGGGAACTGTGGGCAGCTCTACGTCTGAAGCTAACCTAATCCCTGTTGTGTAAATTTGAATCACAGGTTGTATGTGCTGTTAAAGTGTGTGTGTACATGTGCCAGTTTCTGAAAGAGAGTGAGTCTCTTAGGACCACTGCTCATTATGCTTGTTTATGCCTGTGGTCTCTCACAACAGTGCATGCAGGTTGTTTGGGTCTAACCTCTGCTGTTCACTGCATGCAAAGCTGCACAGACCCTTGTTTCCCTATGGAAGTTTTTCTCTCAAGCAGTTGTAAGGATAGAGAAGAGGAAAGCAGAGAACATAGAGATTTGAATTAGGCCTATTTATTTTTCTCTTTAGAAGAAAATTACTACTTTTTAAAAATGCTCATGTATTCATGTCAGTTATGGTAACTAAATATAGATAATATGATGAATCTCGATTTGGCTTTGAATTTTAGTTTGGTATCTAGAATCCAGTGATAATGGGGAGACAAAAACTTTTGTTGTCCTGGTAGCCTTTCTTGGCCATATCATTTACATGGGACATGAATGTGTTAGATATTTTCAGACTTCCCATGTGTAATTCCCCTTTCTTCTGTACTCCTTGCCTTTCTAACTTCCAGAGTAGCCTCCTGAAATTAACTCTTGAGTATACTTTAAATCTTTAAGTATATGATATGACCCCGTTCAAAGGCTATAAGAAAATTTTATAGATTAGTATCTATACTAAACCACATAATTAAGAATCTTCATAATATAAAAGAGCTCCTTAATTTAAATAAGGATTTTTCACAGATCTATTTTTAGCTAGCAGCCTCCTTATAAACATAAAAACAATTATTTATAATCAGACTGCTAACTGCTTTGCCAGAGGTGGGGAGGATAGAGAGCAAGGAGAGGAAAAGGACCCATTTGAGAAACTTAGAGATGAAAAGAGAAAAAACTTCTGATCTCTTTAAAGACTTAACATTTCAATTAAGAAATATTTCACATCAGGAAACCAAAGATGGCACATAATTTCATGTACTACCATTGGGCTAATTTGGTCTAGCAAGGAACTCTGAATATAGATTATAAATTACACAAATTTATGTGTATAGATTGTCTGAAAGAAATAGTAGAATTTGTAGAACATGGTTTATACTGGTATTTTTATTGTCAGGGTCAGTATAATATAACACTTAACTTAGTCTATGAGGGGATATGATATTGAGTGAATTGGAATAGTCCCACATATAGTGATACTTAAATGTTGTAGGTAGTGAAAAATCCTTTTCTGTAAACAAGTAAGTGTGGCAATATTTTAAAAATACATATTTTAGAATAGGACACGTCCGGATGGTGAAATAATGCCAGCGTCCCATCACCACGTTCAGTTACTTGGCATCATTCTTTAAGATACTAATGTTGCCTATGCAGCCAATTCCTAGCACATAAATTACTTGTCTTGAAATGGTTTGTGTGGTAATTTTTACTGATTTTTTAAAATCAGTATGGATTGTACATACTGATTTTATGTTTGTGTTCACATACTTTTCTCCTCCCATCAATAAAACCGTTAACCAGATTCATCCTTCTAAAATAAGATTTTTAAATTGCTTCTCCTCATTCATGAACCCTTTTCAGAAATTTTTAGTAGTTCCTATTTTATCCATAGCTCTCATTGGTCATTTTTTTTTTTAAAGATTTTATTTATTTCACGGAGAGAGAGAGTGTGCACACAAGCAGGGAAGCAGCAGGCAGAGGGAGAGGGGAAGCAGGCTCCCTTCTGAACAGAGAACCCAATGTGGGGCTCGATCCCAGGATTCTGGAATCATGACCTGAGCCAAAGGCAGATGCTTAACCACTGATCCACCCAGGCGCCCCTCTCAGTGGTCATCTTGAGCTCAGCATTCCGTACCCTTCATACTCTGACAGCTTTCCTCTCTTCCACTGCTTTCCCATACACATCACCTTCTGTTTAACTGAGCTGGTTCCATAAACATCCATTCATTTCACCCATTCATTTCCCTCTTCTACCTTTGCTTTAATATTCCTTCTACCTGAAAACCTTCTCTCCTCTTCTCCAGGGGTCCTATCCCTTCTGTAAAGGACAGTCAAATTCAACTTACTTTATAAAGCCTACCTGGACTCTCTAGGCAGATTCTAGATTCTTCTATTATATTTATTATCTTATTTTCATTTTATTATGAATTACTATTTTTTGCAAATGTAGTTTGTCACTCCTCAGTGAGATTGTAAGTTCCTTAAAGATAGAGCTTTTAGAGTTATTCTGTCACTCCTTAATGCCTATTTTCATTTTCAGGTTTACCATTGCTTGTTCAGAGAACAATTGCAAGAACTATTGTGTTACAAGAAAGTATTGGCAAAGGTCGATTTGGAGAAGTTTGGCGGGGAAAGTGGAGAGGAGAAGAAGTTGCTGTTAAAATATTCTCCTCTAGAGAAGAGCGCTCATGGTTCCGTGAGGCAGAGATTTATCAGACCGTAATGTTACGTCATGAAAACATCCTGGGATTTATAGCAGCAGACAATAAAGGTCAGTAACATCTGCTTCTCCTTTGAGTATAATGAAATCTGCTTGAGCCTTTCTACAAATACAGCTACTAAACACTGTCAGATTTGATGAGAAATAAATGTTTGTCATACAGATTAAACCCATTAAGTCAAATAGAATATATGAGAAACCTTTACAAACAGGAACTTCTTAAAGATTTTCTTGACTCATGACATGCTTCTAAATCTCCAATTGTTCTATAAGATAAAAGAGCCATTGTTAAATTTAAAAGTGATGTGCTTTTGTTATTTTGGTTTTAGGCAGTTAGTTATTTGAGTATAGTCATAGCATAGAAAAGATAGAGTTTTATAAACTCTGGGTGCTCAAAATTTTGAGGTAAGTTAGAGCCCAGAGATCTGTTTCCTTTACATTTCTTCATGACCATTAGGGCATTCTAATAGATACTAATGACCTTATCTATTAAAAATAACTTCTCAGTGTATTCTGTGTTTTAAGTTGGCAGGGGCTAAGTAGTCTTTTAAATAAACTTTTAAATCAATTCCATTAAGTAGAGAAATAGTTTCTCCAGGGCCACCGTGCCCATAGGTAACCAACTGTCTAGCCGCTTTCTTGCCTGTGGTACAGGTGCCTGGGGCCCTGGATCAGTTCCATGCTGCAAGAAGCCCGGAAGCTATGTCAGTGGAGAGTCAGAATGAGTGCTGACGGGGACCAGTGGTTTCACCCTGTACTTCATCTACTGTCTTGGCTCCGGCTTCTACTGTTGTGCCCATAGTTCCTGCTTTTGTAGCTTCATCAGAGACTCGTGTTAGCACTCTCATCATCCCTGCCTGCAATCAGATGCGTGCTACCACTTTTCTCTTTGAGATTGGCCAGAACTATGGTCCTCTTTTTCCTCCTCTCCCTTACCATTTTCTTCAAGTATTTATTTCTTCAGAATACTGTTTAATGATTTTCCCTTTTGCTTTCCTATATTTTTGAATTTATTAACAGTAAGCAGTTATTACTTGTTTCTTTTTTAGAGTTTATTTCTAGAAAATTTCCAATACATAGAAAAGTGGAGCGAATAGAGCCTGTCACCCAGCTTCAAAAGTGATTAGCTCATTGCCAATCGTATTTGATCTGATTCCACCTACTCTGCCTCTGAATTATTTGAAGCCAAAGATATGATAATACATCTTTTTATCCATAAACACGTTTCATTTGTATCTTTAGATTAAGGAATCTTAATGCAACGTGACCACACTACTGTTAATTTTTAAAATGTCATCAGTATACAGTCAGTTTCACATTTCTGCAGTTGTGTATTCTTTTTTTAAAAAAATTGGTTATTCACTTTTAGGATGCAAAATCCACAGATGGCATTTGGTTGATATTTAATTTAAATCCCTTAAAATTGCTTTGTTCCTCTTCATTTTTTTTTTCCTTGTAGTTTCTTGAAGAACTGGATTGTTTGTCCTGTAGGGTTTATCATATTCTGGATTGTGTTGATTGAATTTCCATAGTATCTCTGAACTTGCTCCTTGTATTTAAAAACTGGTAGTTAGGATTAGAGACAATCTGAGTAATTTTATTGATTTCCTGAAAATATTGTATACCTGCCTATATATTATGCACTTTATATGATATACGTGTATAAAATGTATTGTATATTGTATATTATATATCGATATATGTATCACATTAGGAGCCATACAAATTTGATTCTCTCTCTCTTTTTAAAAAAAATATTTTATTTATTTATTTTAGAGAGAGAGAGAGAGAGAGAGAGAGCATGAGCAGGGTGGAAGAGCAGATGGGGAGGGCAGGGAGGGAGAAAAGGGAAGGAATCTTAAGCAGACTCCCCGCTGAACGCTGAGCGCCACCTGGGGCTTGATCTCACAATCCTGAGATCCTGAGCTGAGCAGAAAAGAAGGGGTTGGATGCTTAACTGACTGAGCCTTCCAGGGGCCTCTTGATTATCTCTTTTTTGTGACTTGGGGCAGTGATGAATGTGATGGATGTAGGCAGTGATGTATCAGTGGCTACTCCCAATTCAGTATTACTTAATGTAAAAAAAAAAGCAGTGGTCATAGTTCGATTAAGTCCTTTGTTTTCATTTTCTTCTGCCTTTGGCACCATTTAGTTTCCCTTCTCACTCTTAAAACAACCTTACAGACAATGTTCTGTGACTGTAGATTTTCTGTGTTCATTTCTTACTTCTTAATAGTTATGTTTGTTTTCTAAAAACTCTTTTTATTGATTTGTGTGAAGGCTCTAGGTCTGCAAACAGTAATTGCTCCCTTTAAGGACTTAGCCACATGCATAGTTTCAAACTCGACTGTGGTGGTTGCTTTTAAATCTGCCTTTTGGGGCTCAAACCTCACCCAAGCCCAACATGTTTTAGACATGTTCCAAGTTGCAAACAGCCTGGCAGAAAATGCCCTTGCTGCTGTGCCCTGAAATTTTTTTTCCCCATTTGCTCAGGCAGCAGCCAAGCTGGTGCTGTCATCTGGTGGTCACCATGGGAACTGGCTCACCCTCTTGCGTCTTCACTACCCTCTTCTTTCTTCTCTGTCAGGGGTTAATGGACTTTGTCCGTCCTACAAACATCATAGGATGGGCTACATCCACCCCAGTTCCCTTCTCCTTTATCTTTATCCTCCTGATTTAGTTAATTCCCCCTCAGGCAACTCTTTATATTACACAGCCTCTTACATGTCCTTCTTCTGCCTCTCTTGTTAATTACCTCAGAAAATCTCTCTTTCTTCCATCTGCCTGTGTTCCTCTTTGTCATCCTTTCAGAATTCAGTCATGATTAATAAGCATGCAGATACAAATGGTGATGCATTTGTATCAGGGAAAAGAAGAGCTATACATTTGAGTAGAATCAGTTTATAAAGTTTAGGAAGAATAAACTTTGTTTATATATAAAGTTTGTAAAGAACTAGTGTCCTGAGTATCTAAATTCTTTCGAAAGTACCCAGAAATCCCCTCCCGAATCTTCTGAAAATACCCTTCTTCATCTCATCTAATCAGTTACTTTCCTTGAAGTAACAGCCTTAAAATATAGAATCTATTTTATGTCAGTTGGGGTGGGTTTTTTTTTGTTGTTGTTTTTTGCAACCATTAGGGAAAGGGGACAACCCATTTTAAGTTCTTATGAGCCATGTATTCTACTAAATGCTTAATTAAAGTTGTCCTGTTTTTTAAATCTTCTTAACAGTTTTGCAAAAGTAAGGTGTGTAAAAGAAGGAACAGAGCCTCACTTATCTGAGGTCACATAGTCAATAATAACTAGGCCCTGGATTTCACCCCAGGGCAGGATGACCCCCAAGTGTGTATCTTTTACTGAATTGTGCTGCTTCCTGGTATGTGGTTTTCTTGCTATTCCTATGCTAGATAAGCTTTTGTGGACCAGCCTAACCTAGAAGCCTAGCCAGAATCTTTACCACGATTTCCATGGGAAAACACATTTCAAATCCATGTATTAGCTTACAGACAAATATTTGGAATACATATTCTTGGTTGTTGAGGTTCAAAATCACCTTATGTAAAACTGGATTCAGCCCCAGCTTTTTTTCCTCCTGACCTGTCCCAGCTTTCCCATTTGTCAATGATACCACTATTTTTATATTTTTTCTGAGCTGGAAACCTTGGAATCATAATCCTCTTATCTGACTTCTTTGTGAACTGAATGTACAGTCTGTGATTAAAGCTTGCATTTCTTCATTTAAGCTCACTTTCAGTTTTGTCCTATACTATTCCATTCCTACCTACTGTGGCCACAGTGGGCTCCAGATACTTCTCATCTTCCTCATGCTCCCCTTTCCTTTCCTCCTTCTAGAAAGAACCACTGAGCACCCAACCTGAACCAAACATTTTTCTAGCCACTCAGGAGTCGCAGCTCTGCTATCTTCTGTGTAGATTCAAAATCACCATCTTTGAACTATGATTCCTTATCTCTTAAGTGGGATTAGTTCTCCTTGCCTTATCTCAAGAATAGGGGGCTTACTCAGAGGGTCTAAAAGCTGTGTATGTAATAGTGTGAGACAAAGTGAAAATATGAGGAAATAACATACAGACTTAAGTACGGTCATCATGTTGCAGTCATGGAATTCAGGACTGAGTAAAAGAGTGGTAAATTTTGAATGGATAAATGGATGTTCTGCAACCCATTTGAAACATTGTTATTCTCCTCTACAGACAATGGTACATGGACTCAGCTCTGGTTGGTGTCAGATTATCATGAGCATGGATCTCTTTTTGATTATTTGAACAGATATACAGTTACTGTGGAAGGAATGATAAAACTTGCTTTGTCCACAGCAAGCGGACTTGCCCATCTCCACATGGAGATTGTTGGTACCCAAGGTAACTCAAAGTACTTATGTTATTTAAGCTTGAAATTCCCATGAATCTAATGTCCGTTAGAAAATTTTTGTAAGAAGTCAGCCTAAATGAAGATGTTTAAAATGAATTTTAAATTTAAAATGATTTAAAATTTTGATGAAATTATTTTATCTTTCTGTTGAAAATTTCAGGTGAAGTTAGGAATAGGGGAATTTGTTTAGAGAGTCTCTCATTGTAGCAACACTGATACGTGAGTTCTTAAAAGTAGCATCTGGTCTTGTGATTTTTGAGGATCTCGATTTGAGAATTCAAGTCTGACAGAATGTGTGTTTTTATGTGTAGTATCAAATGTAATATGAAACATGCTTTTTAAAAATCAGCATGCCACCACCTAATGTTATCTGGCCATCTAATAATTATATTTGACCCTGAGATAAGGAGACTGCATGAGATCATTTTATAGTTGAAAAATTATATACTAAATTTTAGTTATGAAATTGTTATGGTATGATTTTGGTGCCATGTAGGGTATCAAATGCCAATATATCTCTCTTCTCTAGTGATTATCCCCTTGCCACCTGGTGCTCCCTCACTCCCCACATTACTACACACATGCTGTTTCCCATCTTAGCCTCCCTCATCTTTGTAATCATTACTGTTGATAATAACAGGTCTGTTGCGTTATGATTCACATGTCATATAAGTCACCCATTTTAAGTGTGTAATTCAGTGGCTTTTAGTATATTCACAGAGTTGTGCATCACCACAGTCCATTTTAGAACGTTTCATCTCTTCAAGAAGAAACACTGTGCCCATAGCAGTCACTCCCCATTTCCTCCCAAACTCCTTAATCTTGAGCAACCACTAACCTATTTTCTGCCTCTTTAGATTTGCTTATTCTGAATAGTTCCTATAAATGGGATCATATCATATGTAGTCTTCTGTGACTGGCTTCTTTCTCTTGGCATGTTTTTGGGATTCATCCATGTTATAGCATGTATCAGTAGTTCATTCCTTTTTATGGCTGAGTAGTATTTCATTGTTTGGGTATACCGCATTTGTCCATTGGTTGAAGGACACTTGGGTTGTTTCCACTTTTGGCTTTTGTGAATAATGCTGCTATGAACATTGGTGTATACTTTTTTGGTGGGTGTATGTTTTTAGTTCTCTTATACAGTGGAATTGCTGGATTATACAGTCACTAATGGTTTTGAAGCACTACTAGACTATGACTCTTTTGTCCAAAGTGGCTGCAGCATTTTACATTCCTGCCAGCAGTATAGGAGGACTCCAGGGTTTCCATTGTTAGTATTCAAGATTGTAAATTTTATACTGTGTATATTACAGTTGGTGGGTAAAGGAAGTGGTGTAGAGGCTTGCTCCTTGGACTGAAATACCAGTCTGTGACAAGAGTTCCATAAATAATTCATAAGATATCAACAAACATCTTTAACTCCCAGTCTTTGAGTTGTTAGACTTATGTTTTTTGAGCACCATCTTTTGGAGCATGTTATTTTTTCTCTTTTCTTTGAAGAAATGTAATTTCAGCAACTTTTGGTATAACGATTTACTTGAGGTTGTTTAGTCATGTCAGGCATTGGGGGCAATGTGGGCTGAAATGCTGGAGTAGAGGCTTTGAGCCTAAATGGTAGAACTGTGATTGGTATCACCTTTTAAGCAATCACATTTACTTTTTGTTTCTTTAGGGAAACCAGCCATTGCTCATAGAGATTTGAAATCCAAGAATATCTTGGTAAAGAAGAATGGAACTTGCTGTATTGCAGACTTAGGACTGGCAGTGAGACACGATTCAGCCACAGATACAATAGATATTGCTCCAAATCACAGAGTGGGAACAAAAAGGTATGCTTGTGAAGAGTGTTTAATATCTTCTGAAATCAACTTCTTTTTCATTTCCTTCTCGTTTGTATGTACATATCTTCTGAAACTCAAACCTCTACTTTATTAGATTGCCCACAGGTAGAAGATCTCATGGTCTTGCCTGCTCTGAAGCCAAGGTTACTTGACTTTTAAAGATGCCTGTTGATGAAGGTGGCCCTTCCAGAAAATATTATCATTCATTATATTAGTTATAATAGTAATGGTAGCTGATGTTTATAGGGTTCCCAATATGTGCCAATCATTTTAATATGTCATATATAATTTATATATATAATCTCAGTTAATGATCTCTTCAAATGCTATATGATAGCTAGCCCAACCATTTTCTGATTTTTGGTTCCTGGAGATACACCTTTCTTTCTTCCTTAGAATTTCTGCATGTACTGTATCTTAGAGTAGACTTTGCCCTGCTGTTTCCCTGATTTGACTCACCCTTTCTCAGAGGAAACCCTTTCTAGACTGAGGTGCCCTTACCAAGGACTCTCATAGCAGGCTGAACCTGGACCATTAAGGCACTTAGCGTATTCTAACTCTCCATTTACTGTCTGTGTATTCTGCTGGATTGCAAGCTGCTTGAGAGTAGACTTGTATTACCAGAGTCCATTATAGTGCCTAATACATAGTAGATCCTCGGTAAACATTTGTTGAATCCGTGAGTTTTCTAAGGAACATGACTAAGTAGATGTCATTGCCCTCATTTCACAGATGAGAGAACAGCCCCGTGGAAATTAAGTAATGGGGTCAGCCTCATACAGATGGTAACCTAAGGAGCTGAGATTTGAACCTAGGTTTTTCTGACCCAAAAGGCCTTACTCTGTGTATTGTCACAGCATGTTGCCACAGCGTATCTTCACGTTACTGCCTTACTGCCTTGGCCTTAGGTAGAGCCAAGCTTCATTCTATCTCAGTTGTATTTATGATTTCTGGATTCAACAAGGACTCTCAGAACTCTTTACTTAGGGGTCCAGGACAGTGGTTGCTGCAGGTCTTCAGGAATCCTGATCTGTAACCTTAGTAGCATTTTTAAAACTTCAGAACCCTACAATGTGGCATCAGTAGGAGGACTGGCATTCATTTTTTATCTGTTATTTTGTTCCCTGGATTATGTCCTCATTCTGCCTTCCATCCTGTTTTAGTGAGAAGACTTCTAGATTAAATTATGTGGTCCCTGCATAGTACTTGACAAAGTAGGTGGTGTATGTTAAGACATTGATAATAGTCATGATTGTTACATATGTGTCTTTCTTTTTTTTTGTTTTGTTTTGTTTTGTTGAAGATTTTATTTACTTATTTGACGGAGAAACAGAGACAGCGAGAGAGGGAACACAAGCAGGGGGAGAGAGAGAAGCAGGCTTCCCACTGAGCAGGGAGCCCGATGCGGGGCTCGATCCCAGGACCCTGAGATCATGACCTGAGCCAAAGGCAGACGCTTAACCCACTGAGCGGCCCAGGCGCCCCACATATGTATCTTCCATTGGAAACTAAGATCATAAGATAGCTAGATAGCATCAAATTGCTATTTCAGCTTTTCATGACATTTAGTTTATATCATTAATTTTCAAATCAGTTTGGATATTAAATATTTTTCTTGAGTTTAATATGATCTTGGCTATATAATATTTGTGAATATTGATCGAAGTGTTAACACTGGGTGGTTATAATGGAATGATTTTTCACTTTGTACTTCATGAACTTTGGGAAAATTTCCATAAGAGTTATGAGTCATTTTAAAAAGTAGCAGAACCATGCTGAAAGGGGAGAAAAGTCTTAAAGTTAATACTGATTTTTAAAAAAATTTCTCAGGGGGGGGGGCACCTGGGTGGCTCAGTGGGTTAAGCTGCTGCCTTCGGCTCAGGTCATGATCTCAGGGTCCTGGGATCGAGTCCCACATCGGGCTCTCTGCTCAGCAGGAAGCCTGCTTCCCTCTCTCTCTCTCTCTGCCTGCCTCTCCATCTACTTGTGATCTCTCTCTGTCAAAAAAAAAAAAAAAAAAAAAAAAAAAAAAAAAAATCTTAAAAAAATTTCTCAGGAGAAAAAGAAAATATATGAAACCGTTCAAGAGTAATGTGACCACCATTCCATGGAGTAAATTGCTGACTTCTTTTTTAGGTACATGGCCCCTGAAGTTCTAGATGATTCCATAAATATGAAACACTTTGAATCCTTCAAACGTGCTGACATCTATGCAATGGGCTTAGTATTCTGGGAAATAGCTCGACGATGTTCCATTGGTGGTAAATTTCTCCCCTTCCCCCAACAGTTTGTCATGAACAGAGGCTGTTCCAGGAGAGCCTTTTTTTTTTTCCTTTACTGAATGAAATCATACACATCAACAGTCTAAAATTATTTTCACCAGGTGATCACTGAGAGTGCCAAAGAAAATAAAGGAGATAAACCTGCAGTAAGAGGAAATGCAATGACACACTTCTTGTATATTCTTTTACTCTTTCCATTTGAATCTTGGGAAGCATCAGAAACCAAGCCCTTGTTATCTTGGAATATAGTTATTTAGAATGGAGAGGCCACCCAGGAGGCTGTTTCTAGCATGTACCTGGGTCAAATTCATCCCCTCTACTCTCCCCTCCCCCGCCAAGAATGTGGTTATTTTGTCTAATTTCTTAGCTGAAAGTTACATATACAGAATATAGTTACATTGCCATTTCACTACTTTCTAAACTAGGTTTATTTTAAGTAAATTTTAGATTGAGCACTTTGGATATTTGCTTGAACAATAGTTTCTCCTCCTTGCGG
This sequence comes from Lutra lutra, assembly GCF_902655055.1. NCBI lineage: Eukaryota > Metazoa > Chordata > Mammalia > Carnivora > Mustelidae > Lutra > Lutra lutra. The sequence goes on from NC_062290.1 coordinate 63,402,781, forward strand.
GGTCCAGGCTTGGTTGAGATTAGGGACTCAGGTTTATGTGGCAGTAAGAGGGAGAGTGTGTCTCTGTTTTGTAGCAAAGAGGACAGATCCAAGTAGAGTTAAAGGACTTACACCTCAGATTTGCTTGTAGGATTTACATCTCCATGGTAAAGTGTCTATCCTTATACCAAGGCTGAGCACTCACAGAATAAAAACTCTCATTTCTTGCACATGAGGGTTCTTTGGGAAAAGATAATCAGGTCATTACAGCTCGTGGTTAACCATCATTAAAAGAGTCTTTGCTGATCCCACAGTGATACTTAGTTTCAGGGTATGGACCCAGTACCAACTCAGAGAGATGGGCTGTTGATGGCAGGTGTCAATGAGACAGAGCAAGCTATAAGCCCTGTTCCACTTCACTAATTAATTAATGAAACCCTGAAATAGAACTCTTGGGTGTTCCTAGACAAAGAATAGTCTAGCATTATCTGAGTAAATTTTTCAAAAAAATTTTTTTAACCAATATAGGAATTCATGAAGATTACCAGCTGCCTTATTATGATCTCGTACCTTCTGATCCATCAGTTGAAGAAATGAGAAAAGTTGTTTGTGAACAGAAGTTAAGGCCAAATATTCCAAACAGATGGCAGAGTTGTGAAGTGAGTATTTATTTTGGATACTACACAATTTTCTAAACTGCTTCTGGTTGGTGTGTGGAAATTTGGTACTTTACTTTAAGGAAAATAGACACAAGAATTTTCTTTTCTTTTTTTGTCCCCATGGCAGTTAAACCAGTGGGTGAAAAACAGAATAATTTGGTTTTCAGGTTCAGTCTCAAGGACATCAAAAGGGCTGTGTAGCATTTGTAGTGACCATCAGTGTATCAGAATAGTATTTAAATCTACCAGTGAAACAAAGCACTTGCATTTTCATTTTATCTATCTTTTACATGGAATGTGCAATCCAGTTACATTAAATGCACTTACCAGTATGGATGGATTTAAGTTTGCCTTTTTTTTTTTTTTTTTTAAATAAGTGCACTCTTTAGTTCCCATCACCTATTTAACCCATTCCCCAATGTATCTCCCCTTTGGTTATCATCAGTTTGTTCTCAGTAGTTAAGAGTTTGTTTCTTTGTTTGTGTCTTTCTTTCTCTCTCTCACTTTTTTCTTTGCTCATTTGTTTTGTTTCTTAAATTCCACATGTGAGTGAGATCATATGGTATTTGTCTTTCTCAGACTTACTTCACTTAGCATTTTACCCTCTAGCTTCATGCAGGTTGTTGCCAATGGTAAGGTTTCATTCTTTTTAAATATTCCATTGTATATATACCACATCTTCTTTATCCATTCATCTATCTATGGACACAGCTGCTTCCATAGTTTGGCAATTATAAAATAATGCTGCAACAAACATAGGGTACACGTAACCCTCAGTGTTTTTTGTATTTGGTGGTGGGGGGGTAAATACCCAGTAGTGTGATTCCTGGATCATAGGCTATTTCTCTTCTTAATTTTTTGAGGAGCCTCCATACTGTCTTCCACAATGGCTGCACCAGTTTGCATTCCCACCAACAATACAAGAGGGTTCCTTTTTCTTCACATCCTCGACAACACTTGTTGTTTCTGTGTTTTCGATTTTAGCCATTCTGACAGACGTGAGGTGATACCTCATTGTGGCTTGGATTTGCATTTCCCTGATGATGCATGATGTTGAGCATCTTTTTACGTGTCTGTTGGCCATCTAGATGTTTTCTTTGAAGAAATGTCTGTTTGTGTCTTCTGCCCATTTTTTAATTGGATTTTTTGGTTTTTTGGGTATTGAGTTGTATCAGTTCTTTACATATTTTGGATACTAACCCTCTATCGATATGTCACTTAAAAGTATCATCTCTGAGTGCCTGGATGGTGCAGTTCAGTTAAGCATCCGACTCTTGGTTTTGGCTCAGGTCATGATCTCAGGGTGGTGAGATCGAGCCCCCCATCAAGCTTTACCCTCAGTACGGAGTCTGCCTAAGACGCTCTCTCCTTCTCCCTCTGCCCCTTCCCCCACTCTTTTCTCTCTCTCTAAAATAAATAAATTAATTAAAAAAAATCTTCTCCTATTCAGTAGGTTGCTTTTAGTTTTGTGGATTTTTTTCCTTTGCTGTGCAGAAGCTTGTTATTTTAATGTAGTCCCAGTAGTTTACTTTTGCTTTTATTTTCCTTGCCTCAGGAGACATACCTAGAAAAATATTGCTGCAGCCGATGTTAGAGAAATTACTGCCTGTGTTCTCTTCTGGGATTTTTATGCTTTCAGGTCTCACATTTAGGTCTTTAATCCATTTTGAGTTTATTTTTGTGTGTGGTTTAACAAAGTGGTCCGGTTTTGCTCTCTTCCATGTGACTGACCAGTTTTCTCAACACCGTTTGTTGAAGAGACTTTTTCCCATTGTATATTCATTTTTCCTTTGTTAAAGATACGACCGTATAATCTTGGGTTCATTTCTGGATTTTCTGTTCTATACCATTTATCTCTGTGTCTATTTTTATGCCGGTATCACCTTGTTTTAATTACTATAGCTTTGTAATAGAACAGTCTGGATTTGTGATACCTCCAGTTTTGTTGTTTTGTTTTTCCAAGATTGGTTCTGCTCTTTTTGTATTTCCATACAAATTTTAGGATTGTTTTAGTTCTATGAAAAATTCTGCTAGTGTTTTGGGTAGGGATTGCTTTGTATGTGTAGATTGCTTTGAGCAGTACAGACATTTTTAACAATATTTGTTCTTCTAACCCATGAGCATAGAATGTCTTTGCATTTCTTTGCATCATCTTGAACTTCTTTCAGCAGTGTTTTATAGTATAGGTCTTTTACCTCTGTGGTTAAGTTTATTCCTAGATATTTTGTTGTTTTGGGTACAATTGTGAATTGGGATTGTTTTCCTAATTTCACTCTTACTGTTTCGTTATTAGTGTATAGGAATGCAACAAGATTTCTGTACATTGATTTGTATCTTGTGACTTTACTGAATTTATTTAACAGTTCCAGTAGTTTTTTTGGTGGAGTCTTTAGGGTTTCCTATGTATAGTATCATGTCTTCTGCAAATAGAAGTCACCTGCATTTTAAATGGATACGTCCTTTTATCAGGGCAGCCCAGAACAATAGGATGGATGCTGGATGGAAATTAGGAAAACTGTATTCTAGACTAGCCTGGCCACCGTTTCGGAGTCTGACTTTGGGCAAATCATTTCAGTTTTCCAGACCCTATAGGTGCCTTTTAAAAGGAGGAAGTTGGGTAAGGTGATTGAGAGGATGGTTCCGATGATTTGACATCTTACTCACCTGATTTCCTGTGTGACCATTCACCTGGAATGTGGGGAAAATGCTTTCCAGCAGTGCCTGAGATTCTCAACCCCAGCTCTTAACAAAAATTTTAGGAATGCTTTTGTACTTGTAAATTGAAGGAATTCATTAGACAAATTTTATTTAATCTTTTGCAATTGCTAGCCATCACTATTATAATACTAGCAAGGCAGAGCGTTTTCCTCCAGATATGAAGTTTTATAGCTTAAGAGGAATAAAAAGCTGGTGACTTAAGTAGTTGGTTTTACATCTTAAATTAATGTAGGACTCAATAGTCAAGACATTGAGAGAGTTTCAATGAAATCAAGTATCCAGGCCCAGATAAAAATCCTTCTTAGAGTGGTCAGAGAATTGGCATGTTTAACAAATGAAATTGGGCTAGATTTTGTCTTTTACAAATTTGATCTTGATATTATGGAGTTCAAACCCAAAGTATTCATGCATTCATTAAATAAGTAGAGCACATTATTAAACAGATTTCTTTTTTTTTTTTAAATTCATTTATTTGACAGACAGATCACAAATAGGCAGAGAGGCAGGCAGAGAGAGAGAGGAGGAAGCAGGCTCTCTGCTGAGCAGAGAGCCCAATGTGGGGCTTGATCCCAGGACCCTGGGATCATGACCTGAGCCGAAGGCAGAGGCTTAAACAGATTTCTTTTTAAGCATGAGGAAAAGTTAACAGAAAACATGAAGAGCACAAATGCAATTTGCAGTTACTGTCACAGCGTACTGAATTAATGCTATTGCTGTCATTTTTGTTTTTTCTCTATTTGGTTAGTTTTCTATTTCACTTTACAGTAAGTCAGTCTTTCACTTTTCTGTGGTTTATAAATCACCTCTCAATAGTTGAAATACATTAAGAACATGAAACCGATAGAATAACTGAGGAAGTATCTCCCAGAACCTTTTGATCCTTTCCAGTCAGGAACTATAGCTCCCTAGGCCTGCTGTGCACTTTTCATCTTGGAATATCCCTCACCTTTTGTCCTGGGATTCCCTTTGTTTCTGTTACACTGAATCTTCCTTCCTGGACCCCAGTGACTTCCTGTCTCTTGGTGTATTCAACTTCCCCCATCTTTTAAGTCCCTGCTCAGATGTTACCTTGTTAGTAGACATTATACCCATTTAAAATATCACTTTCTTTCCCTGGCATATTTTATCTCCTTCCCTAAATGATGTTTCTCCTTAACACTTACCACTGACTGTCCGTGTATCTCACTTATTAATGAGATGCTTTGGCTCCCTAGAACGTGAGCTTTACGAGGGTAGGGATATTTTGTCTGTTCTTTTTTGTATCCACAGTACCAAAGATGGTATCTGATAAATGGTAGGCTCCCCATAAATGTATAATTATGTGGAATAAGTATATGTATGTGATGGGCTTTTTGTTGTTTTTATATGGAAACCAATAGGAAGTGTCCCTAGAAGTACAAAGAAGTATTTCTTTGATTTGTTCCTTTCTGTTTTCCTCCATTCTCTTTCTTGCACTCTAGTTTTGAATGTTAGCCCCTTGAAGAGGCCTTCTAATTTTCTTATCTTTTCCCTCTTATCCATAGGTTTTTTCCTAAAATTTCTGAGAGGTTTATCAACTTTTATCTTTTTTTAAAATCAGGTTTATTTTCCAATTCTTCTGTCACATTTGTCCAAAGTCAAACAAGAAGCAAAAAACTGTCAGTGATGACTCTGAGTATTTTCTTTATCTCTTTGAGGATATTAATAATAATTTGTTGATATATTCTTCTCTGTACAACTGTTTTGACCAAGTTACTTTGGTCTCTTTGTATCAGCTTCTGTATTCATACTGCTTTCTCCGATGTCTGATCAAACTCCTGTTCTCCTCATGTGTAAGGACAGGATGCTGGAAGCTGATGGAAACTTTGTGCATGGGAACGGACCTTATGCACTGTGACCTTTAGGGTGACCTAACTGGGTTACTTCTGTCAGTGATTGGGAGTCACTGATGTGTTGGTTTCTTCAGGTCTTTCCTCTTGGGCTCACATTTCCCAAATAAGACTCTTTCAGTCTCTTGCCTGGAGAAGTATCTACAAGTTGCTGCCCGTGTTTTGGGGAGAAAACCTATGGTCTTGTCATTTAGTGAGCTGTCAGTATGGAACTTTGCCCCCACGTTCCCCAAGTCAGAAATCTGTTTTACCTCTCCGATACAACCTCTAATCTTTTGCTGGGGTCGGAGTGGGGCAGTCATCCAACTATGTGAAGCTTGGGGAGGGGCAAGTACCTGGGTTCCAGCTCTTTTAGCTGATTGATCCTCCTGTTTTTAGCTTGAATTTCACATCCGAGGAACTCAATGCAGTTAATTCCTTGATTCTAGGGAAGTTTCTGTGAGTCAGGTTCCTTTTTTGCCTTGACAGTTCTGGGTTAGGATTCAGCTTTTTCATGTCTGCTAAGTAGGTTAGCCCTCATCCATCTGCTTTCCAGCTACTGACACCAGTACCCCTCTGATGGAAATTGGAAGTCATTTCTATTCATTTGCTATTACAAATAATGCGGAAATATAACAAAACAAAAAAATTGAACATATAATACTTGGAAATAAGATGTACAGAGTAAGGATCTTATTCAGATGAATGGAAAGCACTCGTTGGCACTCGTTAATTATTTTTCTTCTATTTTTTTGCAGGCCTTGAGAGTAATGGCTAAAATTATGAGAGAATGTTGGTATGCCAATGGAGCAGCAAGGCTTACGGCTTTGCGTATTAAGAAAACACTGTCACAACTCAGTCAACAGGAAGGCATCAAAATGTAGTTCTGCGGCTTTGCCTGAACTCTACTTTTCCTTCGGATCTGCTCCTGGGTTTTAATTTGGGAGGTCAATTGTTCTACCTCACTGAGAGGGAATAGAAGGATATTGCTTCCTTTTGCAACAGTGTAATAAGGTCAACGGAAACTCCCCAGGATTTCTTTGGACCCAGGGTCCTTTCTGTGCACTATGAACACTTCTTTCCCAGAACAGTTACAAAATGTTGTGTAGTCTACCTTTATTTTTTATTAACACAAAACTTGGGTTTTTGTTTTTTGTTTTTTGTTTTTTTAAAGATGATTGCTGGTCTTAACTTTAGGTTAACTCTGCTGTGCTGAAGATCATCTTTAAGGGTAAAGGAGCTGGATTGTTGAGTTATACGAAACATTTCTTATTTTTAAAGAAAGTGATTTATTCCTGGTTAGTACATTCTCAGAGGATTCTGAACCACTAAAGAGTTTCCTTGATTCAGACTTTGAATGTACTGTTCTATAATTTTCAGGATCTTAAAACTAACACTTATAAAACTCTTATCTTGAGTCTAAAAATGACCTCATATAGTAGTGAGGAACATAATTTATGCAGTTGTATTTTGTATACTATCACTGTTCTTTCACATGTTCAGAACATCACATGCCTTCAAAATGGGATTGTACTATACCAGTAAGTGCCGCTTCTGTGTCTTTCTAATGGAAATGAGTAGAATTGCTTACAGTCTGTGTGTCTTAAAAGCTGTAGTATTTTAATTCAAAAAGTTTATTTATCTGGGTAACCCAGACATTTTCTGTTTTGTTTTTTGGAAGGTTTTTTTTTTAGTGTGTCATTTGGTATTCCATTTTGAAAATGCCTTTCTCCTACCAAAATGTGCTTAAACCACTAAAGAAATGAAGTGGCATTAATTGGTAAATGTTATCATGGTCATTTTTGAATATTCTCACATCAAGTTTTTGCATCTAAATTGCGTTGTCTGTAAGTATACCTTAAAAAAAACAAGTGGCACTGTAGATGCTTATAGTACTCTAATAATTTAAAACTTGTAGCATACAGACTGATTTTTCTAACAGGGAAAATTTGTCTAGCTGCTTGTGAAAAGTTGTGTGGCATTCTGTAAGCCATTTTTTTCCTTTATCTGATCAAAGACAGTGTTATTTTTTTAAGAAATGAGTTACATTTAAAATTAGGGTATGGTTAATGTTAAATAACAGGCCTTTTTTCTAGGAAGGTAAAGGTAGTTAATCATTTGAGTAGATAACAGGTGTGCAAGAGAGTCACATTTGTTATGTAGGAGTCAGTGTTCAGTGGACTTTCTGTCTTTGAAACTAAGGTTAGAGTTAGCGTGGTTCTGAGGTCTCACTACACTTTGAGGAAGGCAGCTTCTAATTCAGTCTTTCCTTCTGTGTGCAGATACTGCAACTGCTTATTTACATGGTTAGGTAATAAGTTTAGTGCACCCTTAACATTTGGGATAGTGGTAGCTAAAGAACATTCTGGGTATAGGTTCTCCATTTAACACATGTTTTCAGTCAAATTCAATGTTTAAAGCCAACTCGTCATGGTCTTCACAGTAAGTTGAAACTAGCTTATAATAACTGGTTTTTACTTCCAGTGCTTAAAGTCTTAGGGCTTTTACAGTTTTCAGAGTTCTCTTTATCACTGTGATCTTATTCTGATGGGAGAAAAACTATCATAGCAATGAGGCAAGACATTGACTTCATAGTGCTACCAATTTCCAAATGAAAGGGTCAGAATTACCTTTATAGTATTTGGTCAGTAAGAGATAGTGGCCATTTACACTGACTGAGCTGCATTCTGATTATGTCTTATCTCTTAAACATAGAATAAATTTGAAAGACTATTTGGTCTTAAAGCCAAAGTAATTTTAGAATGAATGACATATGCATAGGAATTTAGTGTCAGTTTCATGTGTTTAAAAACATCATGGGGAAAATGTGCTTAGAGGTTAATATTTTGACTCCAAATTTGAGTTTTTTTCTGTAGTTACCATGATTTTGTCAAAGCAAATGAATGAGTTTGAGGGGTTTGTTTTATTATTATGTTTTATTTCCTATTTAATCTCTAGCTCTGTGATTAGGTACTTTTTTTTTTTTTCCCCATTTCTAAGCCTGCCAGATCTGCTTTATGAAATCCAGGGGACCAATGCTAAAACTATTTTTATATAATTTTGAGAACATACCAAAAGTTCTTGTCTGATCTAAAATTGAGATACATGATTTCTCACTCTCATATAAGGTAATCAACTTTTACTGAAGATATTCTTTATTAAATCAAAGATTCAGTTGTAATTATACTCTTCTTGCCTACGTGGATAAAATGTACTTTTGGTGAGTCAGGGAATTTTTTTAAAAGTTGGAGTTTAGTTCTAAATTCAGTTTACAAATTACTGCAGCAAATTCCTTTTATGGGTAATGACAGTTTGATAAACCCTGATTAATTATTATTGAAAATGAAAGTCACTTAAAAATGAAATAGATCATGATTACTATGGCTGTAACTGCAGATACGTTTGACTAGAGTATTAATTTTGTCATTTAGATACACAAGCCTTGTTTATACTGCCCATCTTCACATGCTCACCTTTCAAAATTAAACTTGGTTTAAAATATACCTTAAGACCAATTACCTGTCCACATCCATTTCGTCAGTGCCCCTGAGGAACGGGGATGAGGGGGGTAAGACCCCATGGGGCACGGGTATCCCTGGTCCTTCCTTCCTAACTTCAGCTTACATTTCTCTCAACCTGCCTTCCTGCTGGCCCCTGACTCAGAGACAGATTGCCTTGCCACCACCCCAGCCATCTCCCCTCAGCAGCCTTTTGAATAGCTGTGGGACATGCTTCCATTTCCTTGAGTCACTGGATGTTGCTGGGAGGGTTCTCTAAGTTTGGAGATGGGGCGGATGATAACCCTGCTGGCTGCTTTGTGACTTCGGCTATGGCCGAGCAGTGGAAGGCAGCAAGGTAGCAGTTACGGCGGCAGGAGTTCATTGTGCCTGAAGCAGGGGCACAGGGCGCCGTCAGAAGAGAGGAGCCTGTAGTTCTGCTGTAGTGAAAGAGCTCAAGAAGGGCCTCGAGTCCGCGCACAGTGACATGGTTAGTGACGTCAGCAATTGCACACTGTAGTTCTTATTACAAAGTGGCCACTTGGCCATTCTGCAGCTCACACGTGAGCTCCCTTCAGTTCCCCCTCTACATCTGAGAGCTGTCCCGTATAGAATATTTTCTAAAACAAGATGGCATAGTGCCAACTAAAATGCAGAACAAAATCAGTATCCTGTTGGACATGTCCTGTCAACATTTATTTTTATCCTTGCACTGAAAGAGTGATTGTAATTCAGCTGTTTCTTTTTGTTTCTTGACTGTGGCAGTGTTCTGGCTCCAAATGATGGAGATTCCAAATAATGGTTCTGTTACAGCATGGCAGGAAATGCCAGTTCAGATATTTTTGAGATCCTAAAGAATGGGTCTGGACGTGTCATCTGTAGCTCCTTGTGTCTGCTTTGGAATGCTGGACTACCCACAGGCCCTCTCTCTAGGAGTGCTGAAATTCTAAGACCTTCTGAGGATTGTCCGTACTCTTAAACTTGTCGGCACCATTATGCAATCTTATTTGTAACTGTAGACTTTCAAGAATGTGTTTAATAACATTCAGCCTGTTTCTTAAAGCTCAAAGAAAAGAACTTAATTGAATTTGTTTTTATATTTTGACAAGATTTGTGAATTGAATATCATGAACCGTGTTTTGATATCCCTTTTTCACATTGTGCCAATGGAATGGGGTGTTCGGTATTTCTTTATGTGTCAAGGAGATGCTTCAAAGTGTCAATTGCTTTAAACTTAAATTACCTCTCAAGAGACCAAGGTACATTTACCTCATTGTATATATAATGTTTAATATTTGTCAGAGCATTCTCCAGGTTTGCAGTTTTATTTCTATAAAGTATGAGTGTTATGTTGCTAAATTACTCAAATGGTACTGTATTGTTTATATTTGTACCCCAAATAACATCTTCTATAGGTTTTGTTCTCTGTATTTTATTGTATTTGTGCAAAATTCTTTTGGCTTTATCAGTGAGATTTCTGCCCTTTCAGATGTGTACAGAAAATATCCATATAAATTTTCATTTAAATTGAATGATTTTGAGAAACCTGTAAAGAGGAAAGAAAAACAAAAACTGCAGTTCCCCAGAAGTTTTTAAAGTTGTATATTGTATTTGTAGTAATCTTCTGAATGAGTTGTAAATCGGAAGTAGAAGAGCGATGCTTATGTCAATTCCTAACACTACAGTAGAAAAATGGAAGCAGTGCAAATAAATGACTTTTTTTCCCCAAGTACTAGTGGCATAATTTAAAATAAAGTGTGTATATTGGACCGAGCCATGCTGTTATGAAATGTAGTTGCTGCAGATAGACATTAGAACTTTTGGATTATTCCCCAGTACAGGTTACATGGTTGAGAAGTGCCCCAGCCCCAAGGTGCCTCCATGGGCGTGGTAGCTGCTTCCCACATACGCAGGGGTGCTGACCTGTCAGTGTGCAGGATGGGACCTGCCTCCCTGTGAACTACGTTGTCTCTTGCTCAGCAAATTTGCTAAGGTTGTGTTAAAGTGAAAGTATTTTGATTCTCAAAAGTTTTGCAGTAGTTTTCAAAGGAAATTTAGAGGGTTCTCATCTTTTCCTAATTTAAGGATCTGTGAGAATTGGCATAATTTGTAAAAATAGCCTTTCCTTTTTTTTTTTTTTTTAAGATTTTATTTATTTATTTGACAGATGGAGCTCACAAGCAGGCAGAGAGAGAGGAGGAAGCAGGCTCCCTGCTGAGCAGAGAGCCTGATGCGGGGCTCGATCCCAGGACCCTGGGATCATGACCTGAGCTGAAGGCAGAGGCTTTAACCCACTGAGCCACTCGGGCGCTCCCCCACCCCCCTTTTTAAAGTAGATTTAAACAGTATGCGGGGAGTGGGTACTTGGCTCATGAGAAAACGGAGCAGAGAGTGGATGAGGAGATGTGGCCCCCAAACTCTTGACTAACTGCTGGGAGGGGTTTTGCCGACTGGCTTGTTGCTCTTGCATTACAGACTGTCACTTCAGTTCAAAGACTGGATTTAGGGATTTTCTTTTTCCTTCTCCATAGTAAAGAAGACACATCACCAGCATGTAGAGCTTTTGTCGAAACATGGAAAAAAGTGAAATTATTTTTAAAAAACAGATGTAGAGAAACAGCAGAACCAGTTTCATACTGGCTTCTTCTAATTTAGAAAAAATGTTTCTACATATGTGGTCTCACAGACATATCTTGCAACTCTGCACTGTTTGTTCGTTTTACAGTTGAGGATTTACAAAACAATGGGGCTATTCTGAAAGATGAGTAGAAAAAGTTGATGTTACAAAAGCTGACGCTCAGTCATATATGGTTCAGCCATGCATAATTTTTAAGAATTGGGAAAGAAATAATATTAAATCATTATGGAAATGAAGGATTCTTTGTGAGAGCTAAAGAGAAATGGGAAAGGTAAGAAGTTTAAGTTAACTATTTTCTATTAGAAGGAGTAGAATTATAAAGGAGGATTGGCAATTTAAGTATTTCAAAGGGGAAAGAATCCGTTGAGAGGATAAGAAAAATCGGAAGGAAAGGGGAATATTGGCATAGACCACTAAAAGAATGTGCACATACTGTGGTAGGCAGCACTAAAACACTTGGGATCTTAATGTTGTAGTAGATGGTGTAGAGGACGTCTGGTTCTTTGCTTAAAGGGAGGTGTGATTATTTTAAAGATTATTTTAGAGAGTGTGTGTGCAGGTGGGGGGAGGAGCAGAGGGAGAGTATCTTTAAGCAGCCCCCCGGCTGAGCCTGAGTGGTGTTCCTGTCCTGGGGACTTCATCCACTGACCCATGAGATCACTACCTAACAAAACCAAGAGTCGGACGCTCAACCGGCTGAGCCACCTACGTGCCAAAAACTATGTGGGAAAGGTTATGGACATCAACCATAAAATAACATTAGAACTGTTGCTTGGCACCCCTGATACTCAAAAGAGGAGTCAGGTGGTCATTGGATTCATAAGCTGAGATAGATGTGGGCATTCAGTGCGGGGTGGGTTAAATACACTTTTGAGACTTAATTCCAGATACGGAGAGATGATTGCACTTGTCATTACCTGGTGTTTGAGTTTTTCCACGTGTTTTCATATATATGATCTCATCTGATTTTCACAACTAGGAGAGATGGTGGCCAACGAAGTGCCCTAAGGAGGGGACAGAGGACTGAGAAGAGCGTTCAGGGAGTGGGTAAAGGTGAACTGGTGCCAGAGAGAGCAGATAAGAGGCTCAGGAGTCACTGTGTGTCCTTCACTGGGCTTCCCCTTGGTGAGCTTCTTTCACTTCTGGCTTGTTCCCTGAGAGTCTGATGTGGGAGTTCAAAGCCTTGCAGCTTGGGAGGCCCAGTGGTAGCTGGGTAAGGCCCCGAGCCAGCTTTGGTGCTCACCTCAGTCTCAAGGAGAGAGAGTGAGGCCTCAAAAATCTCTCAACACAACAACAGGGGGGCGCCTGGGTGGCTCAGTGGGTTAAAGCCTCTGCCTTCAGCTCAGCTCATGATCTCAGGGTCCTGGGATGGAGCTCCGCATTGGGCTCTCTGCTCAGCGGGGAGCCTGCTTCCTCCCCTCTCTCTGCCTGCCTCTCTGCCTACTTGTGATCTCTTTATGTCAAATAAATAAAATCTTTGAAACAACAACAACAGGAACCACCCCCCCCCAAAACTTAGCCAAACATTCTAGATGTTCTCAATATGTAGCAGACCTACCTAGATCTGAACAGGCTACAACAGTTACAAACAGTGCAGGCAGAATATGCCATGGGCACATTTGTCTCTGGTTCCTGAGTAGGGGAGGCTCAGGGAGGGCACTGGGTACAAGAATTTTATACACCAAGCCCAGACCTTTCCTTCCTTTTCCAACTCTTGGATACACAGGAGTGTAGGGAAGGTGACTCCTGCTGCCCTGAGGCCCCTCCAGCAGCTCAGAAGGGCTCAACATCCACCCTGTGGGTGTGACTCAGATTTAGGGCCTGCAGATTCCGATTAAGTTACCACTCTCCAGTAGGCCCCAGAGTGTCCGGTATTTCTACATCTAATCTTAAGCCTGCTTAGGATAACAGTCCCCTTGGGAATCTCTGACTCAAGGCCAGCGGAGGGATGTTGGGCTCATGGTGATGCTTGCACTTTCAGGAAGCTCCAGAGATTTTTGGTTGGGAGGATTTGGATACAACTGGCTTTCAAAAATTAAGGCAAAAAAAAAAAAAAAAAAAAAAAAGGTGGCAAAGTAAAGAGATAAAAAGACTCCGTTTGTTGCCTGTGGATCTGCTTTTAAAGAAACCCTTCAGAATGAAAATAAATAACACCAGATGGTCACTTGAACCCACAGGATGCAAAGAGGACTACTGGAAATGGTAAATACATGAATAAATAGAACCGTGTACATGCATTACCGACGTAACAAATTACCACCAATGTCTTGTCTTAGAACAATACCCGCTTATGATCACATGCTTCTGTAGTTCAGAAGTCCAAGTATAATATGGCTGAGTTGGTTCTCTGCTCCATGTTTTAGAAGGTCAAAATCAAGGTATTGGCTGTACTGCATTCCTTCTTTTGAGGCTTAGGATAAATTCACTTCCAAGCTCAGGTTGTTGGTAAAATCTGCTCCATGCAGTTGCAGGACTGAGGTCCCCATTTCCTTGCTGACTGTCCCAGAAGTTATTCTCAGCCTCTGGAAGCCACTTGCAATTCTTGGCTATTGGTTCCTTTCCTCCATCTTCAACAGTAATAAAGCCGACAACAGTAATATGGGTCCTTTTCATACTTCATCTCCCTGTTCTCTCCTGCCTCATCTCCTTTCTCTCTCCCATTGCATTTCTCTCTGATGGACTCTTGTACCTCCCTCTTCTATTGTTTATAGATTATGTGTGATTACAGTGTGATTACAATGGGCCCATCTGGATAATCTAGGATCATTTCCCCATTTAGTAACCTTAATTTCATTTGCAAAGTCCTTTCGTGGCAGTACCTTGATTGAATAACCAGAGATGAGAATCTTGGGGAGACATTTGCCTACACAATAAATGTATCTTTTCTTTTTTAAATGGCATGTTACTGTATAGAGCAATAATCGCAACACTCTAGCATAGATGCAATATGTATTATAATAACAGCACAAAGGAGGGAGTAGGAAATGGAGCTATATTGAAACAAACATTTATGTTTTATTGGAATTATGTTAGTGTTAAAATGAAGAAGACTGTGACAAATTGAAATGCATATTGTCATGGTCCCTAGAGCAAGCACTAACACAATACTTCAAAAAACAGTGTTAAAAAATCAACAGAAATTAAAATGGCACACAAAAGAAGGTAGCAAGAGAGGGACAGAGAAGCAAAAAGATACAGACATTTGGAAAACAAATAGCAAAATGTTAGCCATAACTCTAAGCATACCAATAATTTCATTAAATGTGATTGGACTAAATACTCAAAAGGTAGAAATTGTCAGAATGGATTAAAAAAAATAAGACTCAACTATATGGTGTTTACAAGAGACACACTTAAGATTCAAAGACAAATAGTTTGAAAGTAAAAGTATGGAAAAACATATACTGTGCAAATGGTAACCATAAGAAAGCAGGAATAGCTATATTAGTATCCGGCAAAATGGGCTTTGAAACAAGAAATGTTACCAGAAATAGAGGACATTTCGAATGATTTTTAAAAGGGTCGATATATCAGGGAGATATAACAACCATTAGTGTATATGCACCTACCAACAGAACCCCAAATACATGAAGAAAAAGGGACAGATGTGGAAGAAATAATTAATTCAACAATAATATGTGGAGATTTCAATATCCTACTCTCAATAACTGATAGAACAATCTATCAACAATTGATAGAACAAACAAAAAAGCAAATAAAAGAACACTGTTAGTCAACTTGTCCTACATTTGTAGAACATCAGCCACCAGCAGCATAAGATACACTCTTCTCAAGTCCACATGGAACATTCTCCAGAGAAGACCATATACTGTGCCATAAAACAGGTCTCAACAACAACAACAGCAACAAATTGAAATCATAGGTAGTATCTTCTCCAACCATGTTGAAATTAAATTAGAAGTCGCCACAGAAAGAAATCCCCAAATATACTGGAAATTAACACATTTTCTAAATAACTCATTGAGGAAACCACAAGGGAAATTAGAAAATAATTTTAACTAAATGAAAACAAAAACATCCAAATTCATGGCATGCAGCTAAAACAGTGCTGACAGGGAAACTTATGCTTTTAAATACCTATATTTAAAAAGTTATTTAAATCCCACAAAGATAGATTACAAATCCTTAACACAATATTAGCAAACTGAATCCAGCAAAAAATAAAAAGGTTTATACATCAGGACTAAATGAGATTTATCCAAGTGCTGCAAGCTTGATTTGCCATCCCCAAATCAATCCTTTACACCATATTGATAAAAGGATAAAACCCATATGATCAATTAAATAGACAACAGGAAAAGCATCGGATAGAATTCAACACCCATTCATGATAAACACTCAACAAAGTAGGAATAGAAGGCAACTTCTTCAACTTAACGAAGGACTCTTCAACCTATGAAAAACCATGTCTAACATACTTAATGGAGGGAGAGTGCATTTCTCCTGAAATCAGGAACAAGTGAAGAATGTCTACTCTCATTTACCTTGCAGTAAAGCTTCTATCTAGCTCCCCCACTTGGTCTCTCTAAAAAGAAGGAGTCATTTAAAGTGGGGGAGGGGAGACAGTCTTTATTCACAAGTGACATGATCCTATAAGATCTTAAGGAATCCACAAAAAAACTGCTAGAACTAGTAAATTAATCAAGGTTATAGAATACAAGTATAATACATACACAAAAGATCTATTGAATTCTCTATATTAACAAAGAACAATCCCCCAAATTAAAAAACAACAACAACAACAAACAACCACTCACAATAGCACAAAGAGAACACAGAAATAGACTGATTTCATTGAAATTTATGTAATTCCTGAGAATTTAGGGATCTAAATAAAGGGAGAAACATTCCATGTTTGTGGATTAGAGGACTCGGTACTATTACAATGGCAGTCCTCCCCAAATTATTCCATAGGTTCAACTCAATCCCCAGCCTCCCTTCCTTCGTCCTTCCTCGTGGCTCCACTAATCCCTGGCTTCACTCTTGCTATTCTGTTCATTTCTTCCATCAGCCCCACCCATGTCCTTTTCTTTGAATTTTTCTTGCACTTGATTTAATTTTTTCTAAGACAGTGGGCTGTCCTTAGAACCCAGCACCTTAGTAAGATGAAGTTTGGGGATTTTTTATTTAAATTATTTAAAGTGAAAGAATACTTTTTATACTTAAATACTTACTGAGCATTGACAATATAGCAATTTCTATACAAATCATTCACATCTTTCTATTATTCTTGTACTGTCCTTCCAGACTGACAAACACTCAGAATACTTACTTACAGCATTCCAGAACTCAGCCCAGCATATAAACATTGTGAACTGGATGATTTTGGAAGTCTTTCCAGTTCTAGTATTTTGTGATCCTAATAGTTTTTTCCTTATGTTTCTTTTTTAAACTCATCAGAGAATGAAGTCTGCTTTGCTGTTACTGGGATGCTGATACTTTCAACAGATGAATGGATAAAGAAGATGTGGCCCATATATACAACGGAATATGACTCAGCCATCAGAAAGGATGAATACCCACCATTTGCATTGACATGGATGGGACTGGAGGAGATGATCCTAAGGGAAGTAAGTCAAGCAGAGAAAGACAATAATCATATGGTTTCACTTATTTGTGGAACAGAAGGAAAAGCATGGAGGACATTAGAAGGAAGAGAAAAATAAAGGAGGGGAATCAGAGGCAGAGAAGAACCATGACAGACCATGGACTGCAGGAAACAAACAGGGTTTTAAAGCGGGGTGGCGGGGGGGGGGGGAGGATGGAGTATCTGGGTGATGATTATTAAAGAGGGTATGTGTTGTAATGAGCACTGAGTGTTTTACGCAAGCAATGAATCATGGAACACTATATCAAAAACTAATGAGGACTGTATGGTGGCTAACAGGACTTAAAAAAATTAAAATATAAAGGAATAAGAGTTTGGTTTGTTAGATGGGGTTTTTTTTAAGGTTTTTTTTTAAGATTTTATTTATTTATTTGAGAGAAAGAGAGCACCCAAGTGAGAGAGCACAAGCAAGGGGAGAAAGGCAGAGGGAGAAGGAGAAGTAGACTCCCCACTGATAAGGCAACCTGAGGTGGGGCCTCAGTTCCAGGACCCTGGGATCATGACTTGAGCGAAAGGCAGACGCTTAACCAACTGAGTCACCCAGATGCCCCAGGGCCTATGTTTTTAAGGAATGTGTCCTAAGCGTGGATGAGTATGATATGGAAATCCGAGGCTCGATAAACCCAAGCTGGGCTTGGCAGAGGCTCACCAGATCTAGTTTGACTCCTGGGCTCTTTGGTACCTTGGCTCTGTGGGAGTTGTTCCAAAAGCCAGTCTGTGGATCGGTGTCCCTGGCTGTAAGGGGACTTGCCCAGTACTCCACACAGTAGGCACTCAAGAGGGACTTGTTGAATGCCTGCTTGCCAGGGCCACGTAATCTGACTTCTCAGAAATGCAGACATTCTTGCTGTGACCTCAGGATGGAGGGTTATCCTGCCTCTCTACCCATTTTTAGTGACCAGGGATGTATTCACTGTTTCACAGTATATTTCTGGAGAGAAATACTTATGAAAAGAAAAAGTCCTTTCTGGTATTCTATTCCCCCTGGTCATTGGTCCCACACACCAAGGCTTTGCCCTAATTTCTGACGATCTCAGAAACTGGAGATCGTCTTGTCCCTTGGGCCAGCTCTTTGCCATTTCTGAAACCCTTGCCCAAGCCCTCCTGAGCATCTCGCTGTACGATCCCGATTTCCTACCCATACTGCTCGGAGTCCATGCTCCCAGGAGAATATAAACCAGATTTCAGGTCTGTGCCGGTCTCAGAAGGTACTGTGAACTTAAAAAACAAAACAGATTATGCTGAGTGAAATAAGTCAAGCAGAGCGAGTCAATTATCATATGGTTTCACTTATTTGTGGAGCATAACAAATAACATGGAGGACAAGGGGAGGTGGAGAGGAGAAGGGAGTTGAGGGAAATTGGAAGGGGAGGTGAACCATGAGAGACTATGGACTCTGAAAAACAACCTGAGGGTTTTGAAGGGGCGGGGGGTGGGAGGTTGGGGGAACCAGGTGGTGGGTATTAGAGAGGGCACGGATTGCATGGAGCACTGGGTGTGGTGCAAAAACAATGAATACTGTTACGCTGAAAAGAAATAAAAAATAAAAAATAAAAATTAAAAAAAAAAAAAAACCCAAAAAGAACAAAACAGAAAGCCATCCCAACTCAGCCTATTCTCCAAGAAGTCCTCAGCAGATGGCAGTGTTGATCTTTCATTGGTTTTCCGTCCGCAGAGAATTTTTTTTGTTTTGTTTTATTTTGACAAATTTAGACCAGCCAACATTTCTGCCTTGCTTTAGATGCAGGTTCCACAACACATAGTTCTTTTTACTCAGGGTTTTTCGTTTGGGCCTCACCAAAAACCTTAAGTCCCTCAGGCAGGCTAATAATTAAGCAAATCTTCAAACCAATATTTCTATTTAAAATGTTTTAATTACAAAAGCTAAGCTTGCTTGTAAAAATTCAAAAAGATACAGAAGTGTAGAAAGTGAAAGTGAATGAAGGTTTTCCAGGTGTTTTACTGGGCATGTAATTTACATCTATAACAATATGTATATATATACCAGTGGGGTCCATACTATTGCTATTACTCTGCAACTTACATTTACTTTCTCCTGGACTGTGCACTCTTCCACAGCAACACATAACACCATCATTTTCCCCATGTTCATGGTTTATAACATTTACATTCTGTTCCAGAAACCATAGTCAAGTCTTCCAGGCTTGAACTTCTGCATACTTAAACCCAATAAAAATAGCATTCACTGTACTGTGGTTATGTAAATATTAATCACGGCAGAACAAAATGAAATCAGATCTACAGTGAAATAAAGAAAATCCCGCGTACTTAACGATGACCACGAAATTGTCCAGGTTCAAAGCTGTCTTTTTTTCTAATGGAATTTCCACTTTATTTTTAAAGTTAATTAAATTGAATTATAATTGACATACAATATCCTGTGAGTTGCAGGGTGTACAGCATAGTGATTTGATATCCTTACACATGAAGTGATCACCGTGGTAGGTCTAGTTACCAACAGTCACTATACAGAGTTGTTACTGGATTACTGATTATAGTCCCTGTGTCAAAGCTGCCTTCTAATTTCATTTTTACTTTCCTCACTTTTACTCAGCTATCATTCTTCTTTAGTAGTTTGTTTTAATCTCACGTTCCTTGAAATCTCATTCCTGCATTCCTTTGGCTTTCCTGCAGTAACCCCTTGAGTGATTTGTGAATTTAAGAGCCGCCATCATAAGATTTCCCAGCACAGCTGACTGCTGGCTTGGTCAACACTGTAATTTAGGCTCAAGTCCATAGTTCATTGGAATTTTAAAGGCATGGTTTAAAAGTGTTTGTGATGTGAAATCTGATGTTAGTCAGATTTGCACTCCTTGGTAAGCTGACCTTTTTTTTTTTTTCTTTCTGGAGGACTTTGAGATTTTATCGTTGTTCTGAAATTTTGTTAAGTATCTAAGTCTGAATCTCGCTTTTATTTATCCTGCTTGATACATGGTGGGCTCTTTCGATTTGAAGATTTGTGTTTTCCCCTAGCTAAGAAAAATTTTCTGTTATGTCTTTGATCCCCACCCCCCGCCTTTTTCTTTTTTCTTTTTCTTCTCTTTTCTTTATCTTTTTTTATTGGGGGGGGGGTAGTTCTTTCTTCCTCAAACTCCTACTGAATGAATGGATGTGATCTTCCTGAATCTTTATCTGTCTATGGACTTTTCTTTCATTTTTCACTGCTTTGTGTTTTTTTCTTGTGTTGTAGATTTCATTGACTTCCAGATAACTGGTCTGGTTTCCAGTCTTGGCTATATTATTCCTTCTGTTTGCTGGATTTTTAAACTTTGACAACCCTTTTGTATATACAGAAATGATTTCCTGTTCTCCTCATGGCTCCCTTTTTAATGGCAGCCTGATCTTGTTTTAGAGATTTAACATTCTCTCAAATCTGTCCAAAGATACTTAGAGTTTTCTTCTTGAACATTCCCTACTGTGTCTTATATTTTCCAAGGTGGCTTGTTTTATTTTTCTTTGTTTAGCTTTCCTGCTATTGGTTTCCCTCAAACATTTTTAAAAATTATTTTTATTAACATATAATGTATTATTATCCCCAGGGGTACAGGTCTGTGAATCATCAGGCTTACACATTTCACAGCACTCACCATACCACATACCCTCCCCAATGTCCATAACCCAACCACCCTCCCTACCTCCCTCCCCCCAGCAGCCCTCAGTTTGTTTTGTGAGATTAAGAGTCTCTTATGGTTTGTCTCCGTCCGGATCCCATCTTGTTTCACTTTTTTCCTTCCCTATCCCCCAAAACCCCCACCCTGCCTCTCAAATTCCTCATCTCAGAGAGATCATATGATAATTGTCTTTCACTGATTGAGTTATCTCACTAAGCATAATGGCCTCTAGTTCCATCTATGTTGTTGCAAATGGCAAGATTTCATTTCTTTTGATGGCTGCATAATATTCCAGTGTGTGTGTGTGTGTGTGTGTGTGTGTGTGTGTGTGTACCACATCTTTATCCATTCATCTGTTGATGGACATCTAGGTTCTTTCCATAGTTTGGCTGTTGTGGACATTGCTGCTATAAATATTTGGGTGCATGTGCCCCTTCGGATCACTACATTTGAATCTTTAGGGTAAATACCCAGTAGTGTGATTGCTGGATCATAGGTTAGCTATATTTTCAACTTTTTGAGGAACCTCCATACTGTTTTCCAGAGTGGCTACACCAACTTGCATTCCTACCAACAGTGTAGGAGGGTATCCCTTTCTCTGCATCCCTGCCAACACCTGTCGTTTCCTGACTTGTTAATTTTAGCCATTCTGACTGGTATGAGGTGGTATCTCACTGTGGTTTTGATTTGTATTTCCCTGATCCTGAGTGATGTTGAGCACTTTTTCATGTGTCTGTTGGCCATCTGGATGTCTCCGTTGCAGAAATGTCTGTTCATGTCTTCTTCCCATTTCTTGATTGGATTATTTGTTCTTTGGATGTTGAGTTTGATAAGTTCTTTATAGATTTTGGATACTAGCCCTTTATCTGATATGTCTTTTGTGAATATCTTCTCCCATTCTGTCAGTTGTCTTTTGGTTTTGTTGACTATTTCCTTTGCTCTGCAAAAGCTTTTGATCTTGATGAAGTTCCAATAGTTCATTTTTGCCCTTGCTTCCCTTGTCTTTGGTGATGTTTGTAGGAAGAAGTTGTTGCGGCTGAGGTTGAAGAGGTTGCTGCCTGTGTTCTCCTCAAGGATTTTGATGGATTCTTGTCTCATATGGGGGTCTTTCACCCATTTTGAGTCTATTTTTGTATGTGGTATAAGGAAATGGCCCAGTTTCATTATTCTGCATGTGGCTGTCCAATTTTCCCAACACCATTTGTTGAAGAGAATGTCTTTTTTCCATTGGACATTCTTTCCTGCTTTGTCAAAGATTAGTTGACCATAGAGTTGAAGGTCCGTTTCTTGGCTCTCTCTTCTGTTCCATTGATCTATGTGTCTGTTTTTGTGCCAGTACCATGCTGTCTTGATAATGACAGCTTTGTAATAGAGCTTGAAGTCTGGAATTGTGATGCCACCTACTTTGGCTTTCTTTTTCAACATTCCTCTGGCTATTCGGGGTCTTTTCTGGCTCCATATAAATATTAGGATTATTTGTTCCATTTCTTTGAAAAAAATTGATGGTATTTTGATAGGGATTGTATTAAATGTGTAGATTGCTTTAGGTAGCATAGACATTGTCACAATATTTGTTCTTCCAATCCATGAGCATAGAATGTTTTTCCATTTCTTTATGTATTCCTCAATTTCTTTCATGAGTACTTTGTAGTTTTCTGAGTAGAGATTCTTTGACTCTTTGGTTAGGTTTATTTCTAGGTATCTTATGGCTTTGG
Organism: Lutra lutra; assembly: GCF_902655055.1. Lineage (NCBI taxonomy): Eukaryota > Metazoa > Chordata > Mammalia > Carnivora > Mustelidae > Lutra > Lutra lutra. Next base: position 63,425,095 of record NC_062290.1, read on the forward strand.
GAGCAATTTTAAATGGGATTGACTCTTTAATTTCTCTTTCATCTGTCTTGCTGTTGGTGTATAAAAATGCAACAGATTTCTATGTATTTTTTTTAAAGATTTTATTTATTTATTTATTTGACAGACAGAGATCACAGGTAGGCAGAGAGGCAGGCAGAGAGAGGAAGGGAAGCAGGCTCCCTGCTGAGCAGAGAGCCTGATGCGGGGCTCGATCCCAGGACCCCGGGATCATGACCTGAGCCAAAGGCAGAGGCTTTAACCCACTGAGCCACCCAGGCGCCCCTGATTTCTATGTATTAATTTTATATCCTAACACTTTACTGAATTCCTGTATGAGTTCTAGCAGTTTGGGGGTGGAATCTTTTGGGTTTTCACATAACGTATCATATCATCTGCAAAGAGTGAGAGTTTGACTTCTTTGCTGATTCAGATGCCTTTTATTTCTTTTTGTTGTCTGATTGCTGAGGCTAGGACTTCTAGTACTATGTTGAATAGCAGGGGTGATAATGGACATCCCTGCCATGTTCCGGACCTTAGTGGAAAAGCTCTCAGTTTTTCCCCATTGAGAATGATATTCGTGGTGGGTTTTTCATTGATGATATTGAGGTATGTACCCTCTATCCCTACACTGTGAAGAGTTTTGATCAAGAAAAGATGCTGTACTATGCTTTTCCAGCATCTACTGAGAGTATCATATAGTTCTTGTTCTTTCTTTTACTGATGTATTGTATCACATTGACTGATTTATGGATGTTTGGAGCCGACCTCGCAGCCCAGGAATAAATCCCACTTGGTCGCGGTGAATAATCTTGTAATGTACTGTCGGATCCTATTGGCTAATATTTTGGTGAGAATTTTTGCATCCATGTTCATCAAGTAAATTGGTCTGTAATTCTTTTTGGTGGAATCTTTGTCTGGTTTTGGGATTGAGGTAATGCTGGCCTCATAAAATTAGTTTGGAAGTTTTCCTTCCATTTCTAGTTTCTTGAACAGTTTCAGGAGAATAGGTATTAATTCTTCTTTAAATGTTTGGTAGAATTCCCCTGGGAAGCCATCTGGCCCTGGGCTCTTGTTTGTTGGAAGATTTTTGATGAGGTTTTCCTCAAACATTTGGTGACCTGTGGCTGTCCATTCCCTTTAATAAATGAAAGACTAGATTAATCTATGTAGCTGGCAAGGCACATTTCCCAGGTGGTCTCTTTTTTGAAGGGGCAGGCTGGCTACAGGTCAGTGGGCTTACCTCTGGATTGCAAGCTGGGGATCCCCATACTTGCCACTGTAAGAAGAATTTTCAGTAATGGACTGGAGCACTTCACTATGTTCTCCTTTTGGACTGAGAAATACCCTCTTCCCCTGACACTTGTGAATGTCTAGAGAGACTTTAAGCTCTATCCTACTTCTCTGGTGAGTTTTGACACCCATATTGGGATCCCTTCTTGTATAGATCACCCATAGTTTTGGAAACCATAGTTCCTCCTTATGGGTTGGGGGTCGGGGCAAGGGAGAAAGGTGGGGACCCCTACTGAGTACAGGCCCTTGCTCAGTTATTCTGAGGATGCCCTGTATTTCTGTTTTGGAGTTTTTGGGTCTGAGTTGGGAGTTTCTCTGGGACTCCCTTGAGAAGGAAGTTCTTGGTCCTGGAGCCTGGGGCTACGGTTCACCTTCCTTCTTTCTCAGTTAACCCATTTCCATCAACTTCTGGCTTCCTGCATTTTCTCAGACTTTCTGATCTGCTGCCACCCTCTCTTGTTTTCTGGCACTGATATGATTTAATTCTCTTTAAAACACCTTATATTTTATTCTAATGAGTCCACGGCATAGCGGAGAGGTGGGTGCATGTGCTCAATTTGTGACTTCCAATGTAATACATTGTTCCAACCTAAAATTTTTCTTAATGCACATGGTTCGAAGGGTCTAAGGATATATAAAGTGAAAATGGCTTCTTCATCCTAGTGCAAATGATGACCACTATTTATCCCCTTCTGTCTGTTCTTTCCTTCTTCTGTTGGAAATAAAGCCCCAAATTTTAGTCAGGCTCCTGAATGCTCCGCTGAGGACACTTCCTCGGTGTGGCCAAGTGACTGAGTTCTGGCCAAAGGAAGCAGCGTGATCAACATTGCTGGGCTCCTCTAAAGGACAGGGATGTGCCTACCAATCCCTTGACTCCCCCTTTCCTGTTGACCAGAATGCAGATGTGGTGGGGAGCTGTCCTTGTCCATGCGGAGCTCGGCAACACCATAGCAATGGCAGGACAATAAATGGGAGGAGCCTGGGAGTCTCTGACCCTTCATTGCCATTCTACCAGCCCTGGTATGTGGCAGAGAAATGAAACGCTATCTTGTTTAAGCCTTATATCCTGGGGTCACGTCTTACAGCACCTATCCTGTCTCCTAACTGAGACAATCTCTGGGCTACTGAGCTCCCCTGGAGGCACCCAGTGTGAACACGTCTCTGGATCCTTCTGGGGATATATGTGTATAAACACACAGACATACATATACATAGCTCCCTGCCCACATTTACATAAATGATATTGTACCAAACAAAACCAAATCTTTAAAAAAAATTATTTATTTATTTGAGAGAAAGCATGCAGGAGGGGAGAGAGAGAATCTCAAGCAGACTCCCTGCTGGGCATGGAGCCCACTGCGGGGCTCGATCCCAGGCCGCTGAGATCATGACCTGAGCCAAAACCAAGAGTCCGACACTTAACGGACTGAGCCACCCAGGTGTCCCCCAAACTGCTACTTTTGGAAGAGGCTGTGCCCTGCTGAAGAAGAAGGAGAATTGCTGGTGACAGCTGCCAGCCTGACTTCTCTCCAGCACTGACAAAGTGAGCTCCGCCTGCAAATGAGATGTGCACCCCCCGCCCCAGCAGCCTGTGAAACCCAAAGCCAGCCCACTCTACGCTGAGAGAGTTTCTAACCCAAACATGTCCCTCAGATGACTCATTACTCCTTCCCCTCTAAAAAAAGAGATATATTGAAATGTTGTAACCACACAGAATAATGTTTGTGAGAAGTTCCTGTAAATTCATTTCCCCCCATCTTGCCTCTTGCTGGAGTCTGCGCAGTAGGAGCTGCTGCTCCAGCAACTGCCCAGTGGACGCACCCTGATCCCAGCCCGGGGGCCGCCTGTGGCAGCTCCGAGTATAGACGATTCAGCTGAAGAATGAGCTGACTCTTAAAGGCCTCCTGGAAAGGTCTTCGCCCTCTGTCCATCTTTCCCTCCCCCCCTGCCAATCCTGGGCTGGGTTCCCGTGCTCTGAACTGATCTTGTGAGAGAAAGCACTGGAAATGGGACAGCTTCTACTCTGAACTTTCTATTTCTACCCTTTCTGAAAAGAAGGAAGAGGCCAAGAATCCACCTAGGTTGGTGGGGAAGAGGACAGGTTTATGGGTTGGCGGGTGAGCTGGATGGGATCAGTCTCAGAACAAAGAGAGCATCTGTGAGGCCGGCTTCCTGTGCAGCCTCGGCCACCACAGAACTGTCACATTTGTGTCTTCCTGATTTTCCTCACTCCTTCTGCCTGTCTGAACCCAGCTCACAACTACACCATCTGCTCACAACGGTGCTTAGGAGCATAGGGGCTTCTTGTGGAATGGATATTCTTTTTAAATTTTTATTTTTCGAATAGATAATGCCCTGAAAGAATCCGCAGACAGGACAGCCACTATGGAAAACAGCATGGAATTTCCTCAAAAAATTAGAACCAGAACAGCCATCTGATCCACCAATCCCACTTCTGGGTATATATCAGAAGGAAATGGGGGGCTCTGGGGGGGCTCATTCGGTTAAGCGTCTGCCTTTGGCTGGGGTCACGATCCCAGGGTCCTGGGATGGAGCCCCATGTCCGGCTCATTGCTCACCCAGGAGCTTGCTTCTCCCTCCTCTTGCTTGTGATCTCTCTCGCGCGCCTGCGCGCTCTCTCTCTCTCTCTCAAATAAATAAATAAACAAAACCTTTAAAAAAAACAAAAGAAGGAAATGAAAACAGCATCTCGAAGAGATATCTGAGCTCCCATATTCATTGCAGCATTATTTACAATAAGCAAGATGGGATACAACCCGAATGTCCTTCAACAGATGAATGGATAAAGATGTGAGATGTACCTGTGATGCGTGTATACGGTGTATAATTCAGCCGTGAGAAATGAGGAAATCCTGCCCTTCTCAACAAGTTGAATAAAATTTAAGGGCATTATGCTAAGTGATAATAAGCTAGACAGAGAAAGACAAATGCTACATGATATGTATCTCGTATGTTAATCATGTATATGTGGAATTTTAAAAAAGCCAAATTCACAGAAGCCAAGAATGGTAGTTGTGGGCGGGGAGGGAGGATGCGAAGATATTGGTCAAAGGAAGATATTGGTCTTACAACTTCCGGTTATAAGATTAACAAGTTTGGAGGCTCTGACTACAGCGTGGCGATTACAGCTAGTAATGCTGCATTGCCTACTTGAAAGTTGTTATGAGAGTAAGTCTTAAACTTTCTCATAGCAGAAAAGAAATGGTAATTATGTGAGGGGGCCAGAGGCGGGTACCAGCCATTGCTACGGTGGCAAGAAGCATTTTTGCCAACATTCTCTCGATGGATACCTGACTCTCAGGACAAACCCATGGAACGGGTCCACCGAGCTCTTCTCACCCGCGAGGAGCGCACCGTGAGCACACACACTTGCTCAAAAACCCAGGAGGACCCACTGGGGTTCTTCTCGGCCCTCGTGTCGGTCACCAAGGGGTTAAGTCTAGGAGGACCCTCCAAGGGACTCCCAAGCCCTTCATCACTGGGCCCAGTGCTCCAGGTGCAACACTTACCAGCAATTAACTTGCCTAAGAGGCAGCATTGCTGAAGGCCTGGCTTCCTAGGTCCTCCAAATTAACATTTAGCAAGCAAAGCGTGGTTAATTGGAAGGGCGGTAGAAAGACCACCCACCTCCCCAGCCTAACTTAATAACCTCGAAAGAAGCCATTCATTAACGGGACTCGCCACACCTTCAGCTCCGGTGGCAGCGGTGCGGGCGCGGAGGTACTGGGCTCGCCCGCGCACCCCCCTCGCCGGCACCGCAGGCTGTGACCCGCGCGCTCCCACGAAGCTTGCCGCTGCAGAGGGTCCGCGCTGGCCTGCGGCCTAAGGGATTCCTGCAAATGCTCTGCTTATTGTCTGGGTGGGGAAACTGAGGCTGAGAAGGCAGCGGGCGCTCCCTTCCACCACCACCCTCCAACCCTGCGGTTTTCGCTCCACCCGCCAGGTGCATCCGAGGTCTGAAGTGTGCCCAGCCGTGTCCTCTCGGCACCTGGGGGCTCGGCACTGTTCAGACCCATGCAGAGAGGGAGAAGCTTCTGTGGACGGCAGCGGCAGCTTCCCCACGCAGCCGGTTCTCGCTGCTTCTCCCCACGTGCGCATTTGGGTGGGATGGGACATGCCTCCCCCGGCCAGGCAATCTGGTGGTGGGGGTCCTGGCTGACCCTCCTCCGCCCAGTCCCCCACCATCAACTCCCAGGGCCCACCTGTCTGAATCTTCAACCTCGCTCCGCTCCCTCCGTCCCAGCTTTTCTAGCTTTTCTCCCGCTCACGCAGAGGATTCCATCCCAGGGGGCCTCCCCCCCCCCCCCCCCCCCCGCCCCATCCCCGGCCTGGCAGGCCTTTCCTGTCGTCCTGCCTCTTTAGGTCCCACAGCGACTGTTTACAAGTTCCTGCTTGGTCTTAATTCCCTACCACATCCCTCCATGTCCTTATCAGAGGGCCTCACCTCCCAACCCAAGAGGATAGACACAGGTAGGGTATCTGTTTAGCGACCCTTCCTCCCTGCTGGGGCTCAGCTGCCCTCCCCCCTTCACTAAAGGGCTGCCCTGTAGTTGTAGAGGTGTCCTGACCTCCCCCCCCCCCCCCCCCCCCCCCGCACGCCCAACCCGGTCTGCCTGCCCTCGGGGACCTCCTTCCTTTCTTCTCTGTCTCAACCCTCTCTCTGTGTGCTGGGTTCTTCCCCCACATTGCAATACTCCCTATGACCGGGTCCTAGTTCTAGAACAGCCCCCTCTCCCGAAGTGCCCTGCGGAGCCCGCCCCCTCTCTCCCGTCCTCCGCTGAGGAGCGATCTGCCTACCCTCAGTGCACAGTCTCAACTTCCGCGCACTCTCACTTGCGCCACAGAAACGCCTTCCCAAGTGCGAAATAACCTCCTTGTTCCTAAATTCAGAAGACACGTTTTAGGGTTGTTTTTTTTTTTTTTTTTAAAGAATAGGATCTTTCTATATAATCTTCTACTGTGGATCACTGCCTCCCTCCTTCCTGAAACTCACTCTCCTTTGGCTTTCACGAAACCTCTCTTCCCTTTACAAGCATCTCCTTCTGCCTGTCCCTTCTGGTCCCTTCTCTCCTCATCAGACATCCTCCTGGGAGCCCTGTCCACTCTGGTGGCTTCCATTACCAACTAAGTGATGGTGATGAGGAGGACGAGGACTCCTGAATCCTATGGTGTCCAGATCTGACCCCTGAGCATTGGGCTCGTCCAACCACCTAGGAGAGAAACTTCCTTGGGAGTCTTACGGTGTTATAAATAAGCTAATTGTCCTCCCCTTGTCTGCTTCTTCCTGGGGCTTCCTGTCTCCCTGAAAGGGTCACCAGGCATGTGGGAGTCACCCATCCCCCCATCTCTCATGTCCAATCAGCCAGCCAATTAATCATCGAGGCCTATACCTTTGATCTCCAAGGGTCCTCTGTATTCCTACTACTGTTATTTTAGCTGTGACAAATTCCGGCCTTGTCCCCCTACTGCCAGAATGATCTTACTAAACCTATAGTTTATCAAGTCTCACCCCTTAGTGGCTCAGCACTGTGCTCAGGTCAAAGCTCAGATTCTTCAGTACATCCTACAAGCCAGACTCCTCAAGACCCCTGAATGGTGTTTCACGTTAGAAGAATTCAGGGACTAGGACAAAAGTTCTCATTGCTGGTCCACTTCTCACGTTTTTAAGATCAAACAGCTCCTCATCAATGGTAGTTCTCAGAACTTTGGTATCTACTTCCTGATTTGGGTCTTGAAACACCTCCAGGAGGTAGGTGTTATTGTTCCCATTTTACAGATGAGAATAATTGAGTCTCACAGAGCTCGAGGTCACAAAATCAAGATGGGATTTGAACACCAGTCTGCAATTTCCTGTGCTCTTTCCATGCCCCCAGAGCAGGGGGCTTCCAGACATTCAGAGACCGCTCGGACCACGCCTAGATCTCAGAGACCTTCTCACATGGTAAACCTCTTTTCCCATGTGCCCCCATATCTGCAGCCTCAGCCCCACTCCCGCGCTCTGGGTCAGAGAGAACCCACTTGCACACCTAGTCTCAGATGGGCTAGGGATGACAGACGGGCAGAGGATCAATAGCCATCTGTCCAGGCTCCACTGACAAACTAATCTTTCCAGTAAACATTTCATTCGCTTCTCCAGGCTGCTTGCACCTGCTGACAGGAGAGGCAGGCTGGGAGGGGGGGGGCGTGCGGAGGGCCCTCTGCTTTATAATAGGGCAGATGTCAGCAGAGGTCTCCTGGCCCCTGAGATCCAGCTAAGCTCGGCTGGAATACCAGTGCCCCACACTGGTGGAATCCAAATCATCCCCCAGATTTTTAAAAATGCCCAGAGACTCCTGGTCTGTCTCCTGGGGCTTTTATGGCTTGCCATCTAAAAGAGACCTCCTCCCACCCTGCGCTGGGATGAAGCTCTTAGGACAATTTCTGTTCGCCCTTCGTCATACTCTCCCTGCCGCGGCTGCTGCAGCTCGTCGCCGCTCCTGGTAACTGTGGCTGTATGAAGGCGATGGTAGCCAGCATCTAGTCGGCCCCTGCTACCTGCCGGCCACCGCACTGACGTTCATGCCCATTACCGTTGGTAGACCCTGCAACAATCTCATGAGGTAGGTGCTGCTGTCCTTCCCCCTGCCGGGCAGGCAAGCAGACCGTCTCTGAGAGGTTTCATGGAGAAGTGGCGTCTAGATGCTGGGTTCGTCTGCCTCCAGAGCCCAGGCTCCTACCCCCCATATGGCTTTGGCTCCCCCACCAGCCCGGGAGCTCTAAGAGGCATGAACCAGGTCTCACTGTTTCACCACTATGTCCCCAGCACAATGATGTCTTAAAAATAATGCAAAGCGGGGGTGCCTGGGTGGCTCGGTGGGTTAAGCCTCTGGTCTTCAGCTCAGGTCATGATCTCAAGGTCCTGGGATCGAGCACTGCATCGGGCTCTGCTCAGTTTGGAGTCTGCTCTCCACACCCCCGCCTGCCTCTCTGCCTACTTGTGATCTCTGTCTGTCAAATAAATAAATAAGATATTTTAAAAAAATAATGCAAAGGTCTACTGTACGTGAGTTTGTCAGATTTCATGGCTCCTTATAGCCATTGGAGGTAAGAAGCTGGTTTTTATTTGTTTTTCTTTTATTGGGGGGAGTGAGGTTTGGTTTTGCCACGCAAATTCCATCTCCTCAACTGCTTTCGGGGAAAACTGTGTCCTGCGAAGGCACTGCGCTCGTTTGGGTGACTTCTCATTTGGCTTACCTGCTCCATTTCTTCAAACCCAACCATGTCCAGAAAATGACCTTTTGCTAACCAGTAGCCCCTACTTTCCCACTGCTATAAAGAAGGCACTCCAGTTCTGCATGTGGGGGTATCTCTCGTTTGCAGAGCTCTGTCTGGTGGCTTTCTCTCCATTTCCTCCTATGTTCTTCCTGTTCCTGTCCCAGGTTGGGACAGCCCTTGCAAATAATTTTGGTTCTGGAACTTTAAATGTCTCCAGGTTTAGTACAAATTGTTGCTTTGGGTAGTTTCCAGGAAGAGAAAAGGGAAATATTGCCATGTTCTGAGGTGACCGTATGAGGGTGAAGTGTGAACCCATCTCCGGGGGAATGCGGGCTCGCTGGTGCCAGATGTGTGTGGTCTTCCCACGGCTGGGACCGCCAGTGTCCCACACTAAAGTCCTCGGTCTCAAATGCTGCGTTGCAAGGTCCCCTTAGGCCGTGCTTTTGGAACTAAAAACAGGAAACACCGACAGGCTAAAAGAAACAACTGTAATAACCTACCGTGTTTCCACCTAGAGGAAACCCTTGTCAAGCGTGACACGGTGGCTTCGAGCATTCAGACAGCTTTCTGTACCCATACGTGCACAAAAAGGAGGATCCTACCAGGCATATGATTTTGAAACCAGATGTTCTCATTTAGCAGTAGATGATGCATGTATTTCCATGTGAAGAGATTTAATTTTTAGTGGCTTTCTGGTCTCCTAGTCTATGCACCAAGTGTGATTTATTAAGCGAGTCCCCTATTGACATGCACTGCTTTTAATCTTTTAACTTTGTATGCAGTGCTACATGGAAAAGCCTTGGCTATATGTTCCTGTGTACCTACCTGCGTTTCTCCCCTAAGGCAAGGTTTCTGAATGGTGACGCTATCGACCGTTCGGACGGATAATTCTTATTGCGGGGGCCGAGCTGTGCACTGCCGAGTGCTGGCGGCATCCTTGGCCTCAACCCCCTAGATGCTGTCCCCCCACCGTATCCTGACAAGCAAGATCCACAGACGGCCTCGTGTCCCCTGGGTAACAAAATAGCCCCTGCTTGAGAGCCAATACCCCCAGGCTAAAGTTGTTAAGCAACAATCTTAAAGGACATGCATATTTTAGGACTTGTTATCTGTTGACAAATTGCCTTCTAAAAAGTTGCACCCTTTGTTCTCACCTTTCGCCCCCCGCCTTGTGAATATGTACATGAATGTCGGAAGCCATTTTATCCATCTTAAAAGAAAAGACAGTCTCCCCGTGTGTAATTTCTTTGCCCCCATGTTTTTATTTCTAGCGTGAGGCTGAGCGTTGGAAAGGCCACACCGATGATGTGGTCTGGTTGCTGGGCCCGTGGTCAGTGGCCTTTCCTTACCACTGACTGTTTTTTTCTTTTGGAGTGCTCATGTTGTCCCTGGTGTCCCATGTCATCCGTTAACAGGGTAAATAAAATGTGCATATCCAATCCTAGCTTGCTGCCTGTCTTTACGTGCTGGTATTTTCGGTCATCTTTGCTCTGGACTCCTGATGGATCCTGCAGCAGACTCCGTGGAGAACATTCTGGTGCATTCGCCTCACGGGGGCCCAACCACGTCCCTGCCAGACTGCCCTGGCTTTGGCTGCTGGAGGATCCTCTCTGGGTCTAATGATCTTTCATGCCAAGATCAACTGAAATCTCCTTTTGTGTGTGAGTGAAAAGATCTCGCTCTGCAACCCGCCATGTCCAGAGGCAGCCCTGCTCTGGAAAGACTGACCGGGGGGCTTGACCGTAATTAGTTCAGGTTAATTATTGCCAATGTGTAGATGCGCAGCACGGGGGGCCTCTTTTCCTCTAAGCCAAGGCCTCTGGAGGCTTCTTTTATGAGCTTGGAACCCTGAGGGAAGACTTCAAGTAATGAATTTTCCTGTAATCAGATTTGAGGGTTTGTTCCCTGAGCCATCCAGTCAGTTGGAGGATGGAGCCCTGACTGGTTTATTTGGCCAAAGGAGGCTGAAGACGAAGCACAGGGCACCTGATAGACAATCCGGGGAGTGGATGGAAAAACATGACATAGGAGATGCTGACCTCTTAAATTTCACAAAGCTTTTAGGGGGGAACGGTTTCATTTATAAGGAGAGGCTACGATCTGGGAACTGTGCAGAAAGAGTGGGGTCTGCTGTGGTGTCGAGTGTCCGGGATAAGACTCTGATTATCCTTGAGTAAAACCTTGTGAGATTTGCCTTCAAGTGCTTCCTGATGTCAGAGCCACAGTAGGTACAGGTGTCTACGGATCTGATGTGTTCAGTGTTTCTTCAGCCCCCATCCACGGGTCCCTGCATCTCCTCAGTCACCAGGAGGCACTGGGAATATGGAACGCGAGATACCAGGCTCCTGCCTGTCTTCAGGGGCGAGCAGGTAGCCTGTATTATTGGGAGAAAATAGACTTTCTGTGTAGTTTGGAATGTACACCGGAATCACAATGGGAACAGTGAAGAGGAGGCCCTGCGGCAAAGTTGGTGAGGCCGGTCCAGGAGATCAGGAAGAGGAGGAAGCCAGGAGTGCAGGCGACCAGTAATGGGAGCACCTGCCGGTCGCCAGGCATTCACCGGACACGAGTCCCTTCTTGTAGGAGTCTCCCGTGTGAGTCTCTGGGAAAGTGTGACAGCCTCACTAGGACAGAAAGGTTTTGATGGTTCTGCTCTCTGTGAACTCAAAATTGCATTTAACTGCTAGTAAACAAGAGACCTGAAAAACAATGGCTTAAACCAAAGTGGGGAGCATCTTTTTCTCTTAGGCAGCACAGGGTTGCCCAGGTCACCTCACAATGCCATCAAAATCTGCTTTCTGCAATACAATCCTTGCTTAGTGAGTGGCTTCCGACTGTGAGTTCACCTCATGTCCCAAGATGGCTGCCAGTGCTCCTACTATATCTGTATTCCAGGCAGGAAGAAGAAGGAAGTGCAGGAAGAGCAAAAAGGGTGCCTTCCAAAGGCGTGAGTTCCTTATAAAGTGATTCCCCCGAAATCTCCCCAGTGACTTCTGCCTGCATCTGCTTGACCACCTCATTTGCAAAGGAGGCTGAAGACTGTGGTTTTATAGTGAGACACAGGGCTTCTTTCAACACTATGGGGATTCTGTTACTGAGACCGCAAAGAGAACAGGCTAGGGGGAGGCAACTAGCAGTTTTGGACACAAGCTCAAGGAAGACAATGAACAAAGAAGGAAAAGCTCCCTCCCTCTCTTCCTTCATCTGGGATACACGGTGCACTGTTAACAGGCAACAGAAGCCTCTAGCAAGTTTTCTTTTGCCCTCTCCTTAAATGGTAGAGGACCCAGGGAAGTCCGAGAGAGCAGCATTCAAAACGATTTCAATTTCCAGCCCCCTGGACGTGTTTCAGCACGAGGCAGTGAAAAGGACTGAGACATCCCAGAGGATTTGACATGGGAAGGTCTTGAATGGGAATCCCATTTTCTGAAGTGTGTTCCACAAGCTGTCCCTCCATGGAACGTGAAGAAATAAATGGCTCTCTGGTCACAAACCTGGGAGACTCTGGATTAAACCAAGTCAAGCTGTTTAGTTAATTGCAGATACATTTGGAGTCATAAACGCACTCACTTACTTTGTGATCCTTTTGGCTTTTCTTTCTAAAAGGGAGCATTTCCAAGCTGATTTGATCACGAAGTCACTTCTTGCATAACTCCCACAGGACGAGGGTTCTAGAGCAAACATTTGAGAACCAGTGGTGAGATCAGAGGCTGCCTGCTCCCCTGCCAGGCTCTGGCCACCTGGGGACAGCCAGCAACCAGAATCATCTCTGCCCCCCTCCAGCTTTCTGAGCCATAATCTCGGGGTGGGAGGCTCAAGGCCTGGACGTCTGCATTTTTCCAAGCTCTCCTGGTAGTTCTTAAAACTCACTGATGTCTGAGGTCCCCTGGATGACAGAGCTGAGCCTCCACTTTACAAATACTCTGACTTGATGAATTTACCTCCAGGTGGCTCCTCCCGGCCCCCTCAAAACTCATTTCTCTCCTCGCCCTTTGGTACCCGGATAATATCCTCGGCTCTGTGCACGGCACTGGCGTTCGTCTTTATTGCCGTTCTCTTATTGATTTAGGCCCATCTCTGCCATTCGTCAAGCTTAGATCGTATTTTAATCTTGTCCTCCAAAGTAGCTAAGATCCCTTCCAGCTTTGTATCGTGCGGACATCTGATTAGCTGGGTCTTGGTTCCATCCTTCAAGTCATTAATGAAAATATTAAATGGTCCTGGGTTAGCACGACGGTCTTCAGGGTTCTCGGGAGATGGATGTGGCTCCTCTGTCTGCCGCTGGTCTCTGCTCCGCGCTGGCAGACCTCGGCCATCACCGCCAGCGTCTCGGTAGGAAGTTATTGCCTTCACAGATCCACGCAGGCGGTGTGGGTCTATGTAGAGGAAAACAGAACCTCTTCCTTCATTCATTAATTCAATACACGTCACGCCACAAATGTCTTTAAGGCATATAATGTTTTTTCCCTCCCATCAATGGCATGCTGGCCACAGGGTGAAGAAGCTTATCCCAAGTGCAGGTGTTAGGAAGATCAATTTTTACGGAGAAGGCAGCTTACTTAGCTCCATCTTGGAGATACACTGTTCCCCGCCGGGCCAGGCTCCCTGCAAGTACTTGTCCATAGCGATGCGGGAAGAGCTCGCTTTTCTGAACTGTTCCTAAGTGCCAGCCACTGCTCTCGCCCCTTTATAGGTCCACTCATTGGATGCTCCAAAGAGCCCGGAGGAGGGGAGGCTGACGTCACCCCCCTTTTCTGGATGGACCGTCAGAGTCGCAAGAAGGTGGATAACACATGTAAGGTGCCAGAGCTGGCGAGCGTCAGAGCGAGAACTCAGACTCCGGGCAGCCCGATTCCTGCGCCCCTGATATTATCGGGCCCACCCTCCTGCACGGCTGCCGGGACCAACTGAGCAAGCAGGTGGGAAAGGCCTAGCAGGGCCCCGCAGCCGGCGGTCGGCAGCAAGACTGACCGTGGTGTTAATGGGTTTTCATCCCCCCCCTCACTTAAGTTTTGGTAACTGTCAACGGGTATGAGTTGCTCCTCTCCTAGAGGAGACAGAGGTACAGAGGTACAGAGCGAACCCCCCAGAATCCATCCCAGGTCCTGCCAACTTGCGCCCCCAAGGCTAGCCCGGAGGACGCCTGCCAAACAGGCCTGGGCCTGAGGGCTCCCGGAGACGTGGGGAGACACGCCCGGCAGGTGGCTTGTTCAGTCCTCCCCACCCTCCCCAGAAATTCCTTCCGTGGCCTCAGCCTCAAACCCATAGCCAGGCGGGGCTGGGCTGAGATTTTCTCTTGTTCAGCAAACATGATCACTCACCGCAGTCCGGGCCTGGCCTCATCGTGGGAGCCGAACAAGACCAGCCCCTGCTTTCACGAAATTTCACCAGCCACAGTCCCCACTCACCCTGACCTGTGGCGGACGTGGAAGCGGAGGTGTCACCAGCTGTCCCCTGCTCTGGGAGAGTCGGGGTGTGGGGGTCCCAGGGGGACATGAGTTGGGGGGCGTGAAAAGCCAGTCTTCCTGCAGGGAGCGAGAGCTGGGCCTCGATGGCAGGTTTCAGTGGCAGCTGAGGGGCAGGCGGGGTGGGTTTTGAGGGGGGACCCACACCTGGCGAGCCCTGGAGCACCCTCAGATGAGCGCCCTGCAAAGCAACAGGCAAGTCATGTCTTCACCTCCGTCCTCAGACTCAGCCCCTCAGCCAGGCCTCGGCAGCTCTCTCCTGAGCTGATGTCCATCTCCTCTGTCAGTGGTGCCATGGCAGCAAAGGCTGGGACCGCAGGATAAAAACCTGTTTCCCCTCCAATTCCCCCGAGGACAGTGGAGGAGACCTGGAGACAGCATCTTTGTTCTCCCAGTGGGCCATGAAGCACTTTGTCCTTTGGCCACCAGAGGGCAACAGTCACCCACACATGGGATTTTCCTGCAGGGACACTGGGTATCCACCTGGTCCCTCTGGGAGGCTGTGGAAGATGACTGCTAAGGAAAGTTGGTGGGGATGCCCCCACCCTGCCCAACTCCCCGAGCTTTTAAATGCCTTCAAAGAGGCTACTCCAATCCCAGGGAGCAGTCTAGTTTAGAGACAGCACCTTAGGAAGCCGGGCCCTTGATCTAGGGAGTCCAGAGGACTGGTTCACAGGGGGCTCTGACACTCCCCAGCCTCAGTGGTCTGGTCTGTAAAATGGGATGGCTTACATGACAGGAGGGAAGGGAAGGGGCTCTAAAGGACAGGATGCGTGAGGACAAGAGGTTTTGATCACAGCTGCTCCTGCTGGTGTCTGTGCCAGGATCCTGCCTGTGGTGAAGAAGGAGGGGGAGACTGAGGAGACCACTGCATGTTTGGGGTGTCCCAGCAGGTGGTTGATTCGTGGTCAAGGTACAGAGCCATGTCCCTACATCTGAGAGCTCAAGGCCAGGAGGGAGGTGAGGACAGGTGGTAGATTGCAGGGCGAGAACTCTGGCCCCGGTTTTGACACCGCCTCACATTGTGACCTCAGTGCGCCTCACTGTCTGTCCAGTGATCAGGAGATGGGATCTCTTGGGGCGTCTCTCAGCCTTCGGCCCTCTGAGCAGTTCTGAGAGGGAAAGATCACAGCTGTGGAAGTCGGAGGGAGGGGGTGAAGAAGAGCTTCTGATGCACCTGGAACCTGGGGACACTCCTCTCTTTCTTCAGGCCTTGATTTTCTCATCTGTGGAATGGGTGGGTTGGACTAGGTGATCTCTAACCATTGTCTCTTCCTCCTCACCCTGTCTCAGTAAATACACACAGAGTCCATACTGTGTTAAAATTTCCTGATTCTGATTGCATTAAACAAACAGACATGTACCTCTGCCCAACCTGGCCAAGAGTCTAGGGAAAGATGTCCTGTGGCCCCAGAGAGTGTCAGTCCTGGACCTTGATATTCCCCCCACCCCCACCCCTTCTCCTTGCCAAAGCTCTCTCCCGTCTTGGTCTCCAGCACACTGTTCACAACGGGTCTTTGTGTCTCTGGCAGCTTCTTCCCTTCTATGTCCATCCCCGAAACTCCTCCCTCAGGTCAGGAAACAGTCCATAGCTTTGTCCTCACTCGTCTCCATCCCCGGTGCCTGACTCACCCACAGCCCACACAGGAGGCATAGGAACTAGTCCATAAACAAGAGCTGGATGAATATTTAAAGGGAAGTAGTAAGTAGTATATTAACAACTTACATGGATGTTGTAATGATCTGCAGTGAAATATTCCCTCACCTCTTTGAGAAATTATCATTCCGAACCACGGAATACATTAGGTTTTATGATCTACTTGCTTCTTTGGGGAAATATAAATCTTGAAACATCATCTTCATATGACAGGGCAAAGAGTCCCCTGGGACACAAGATGTTTAAGAATGTTAACCGAGAATCAGAAATAGTTTGCGATTAATATTGGGGTTTTGTTTATGGGCACAAATAAATCCCTGGTATAGGGCTGACCTGTAAAAATCTGTCCAAGATGAAAACTCCGATCACAAATGATGGAATGGGAAAACAATCTGAATTTAAAGAGGTGATTTGGGGTGCAGGGTTTCAGTGTTTAGGAGCTAATATTTTCTGACTGTAAATTTGTATGCTGTTCAAACATTCCTAGTCACCAAGTAAAATAAATGATGTAGAGACTAGGGATTTATATCAGTGGTCTGCAGCCATCCAAGTTTTGTAAGTAGGTCATGTGAAACAGGACAGTTTCTATTCGTAGGATCGTCAAAAGATCCTCCTCAGCCCTCTTTCACCATTAGGATGAGACCCTGGTGGTGCTGCTTAATGTTGGGGTGGGGGGTGGGGGGGGGCGGAAAGGAAGCCACACCAGCATTTGGGGCTTTGGGTAACTGGAAGTAGTTGCCTGTTCCCTCCTGGGAAGAGTGTTGCTTTGGGAGTGAGAAGACCCACATGGAGCTCCCTTCCTTGTCTGCCCTTGTGCAAGGTTGGTCAGACCTCTTCTTTGCTTAAAACCCATCACAGACTCCTCATGGCTTCTAGAACAAAGTCCAACCCTCAGAATCCCTAGCCTGGCTCATAAAATCCTCTGTGATTGGACTCTGCCCCTCTCTCCAGGCTCCCTTCCCATCGCACCACGCTTTCCGGACTCAATGCGTACTTTCCACACCTTGGTCCCTTAACCTGTGACTTCTACCAGAATATCCCTCCTCTGTGAGGCATTTGGTTAAAAAACTGCTACTTTTTAAAAAACAGCATGAAGGTCATCTTGTCTCTGAAGCCTTCATAAAGGTTCCTGGGAAGAGATAGTTTCTCCCTCCTTCCCATTTCTTCTAAACCCTGAACATCGCTCTCTCCCCGTCTTGTGACCTTGCCATACACAGAATGGCAGAACGGATTTCCCTGCCTCGCTGGTGTCGGAGTTGGCCAAGGGGCTTGATTAAACCAGTGGGTTGTGAACGGCAGAGCCAAGGCCTTAAGAGGCGATGTGTTTTCATGTTCTCTAGTGCTTCTTTGATTTTCCACGGGAAGAACGTGTCTCTGACGGCTGCTGTTCCAAGGAGAATATGGAGTCCTGTGGAGCAAATGTGAGTTCAGCTTGAACATGGAGCCAGTCCCAGCCGCCCTCAGCCGGGAGCAGAGCTGCCCCAGCCAAAGCACAGACAGGTGAGTGAAAAAAATCGATGCTTATGGTTGGATGCCACTGAGTTTTCACGTGGTTCATTACACAGCACGAGGGTGGCAACAGCTGACTAATACACTGTTCATCGTGGGGCTGAGCCTCAGAGAGGCCGTGCATGTGGAGGAAACCACCTGCTAAGTTTGGGGGAATTAGGACGCATGGAGGCTGGTGCTCTAAGCTTCTCAGAGCCTTCCTGGTCCCTGCGGTGCCATGTCTGATGGAGCACAAGGAGGGTAGAAGCAGCGCCGCCAACAGGCGGGCAGGGGTAGTGCACCTGGCTTCAAACCCATCTTGGCTAGAGATGCAGGAATTCCCAGACATCTGGTGGGGGGTGAGGAATGTCTGGGAGAGCTGCTTGGTTTGTTTAGATTAGAGATTAGCACAGAGGTGCTCACATCAAAGGCAGGCCCTTGGGATCTCCGGCTCCAGAAGGTCTTCAGTTTTCCTCCTGTCATGACCAGATCAGATGGGACCAGCCACCCCAGGAAGACCCTAGCACAGACTGCCCTATGGTATAAGGACATAACAGTGCAGAATAAATTATGTTGTTTTAAGCCACTACATGTGGAATAATTGGTTACAGCAGCAAGAGGAAATGAACACAAGGGGCGCCTGGGTTCTCATTTGGTTGAGCAGCTGACTCTTGATTTTAGCTCAGGTCACCATCTCAGGGTCCTGAGATCAAGTCCCGCATTGGGCTCCACACTCAGTGAGGAGTCTGCTTGTCCCTCTCCCTCTGCTCCTCCCCTCGCTCTCGCTCTCTCTCTAAAGTAAGTAAGTAAATAAAATCTTTACTTAAAAAAGAAAAGAAGGAAAATGAAAGGAAAAAAAAAAGAAAAAACATGTAATGATCCAACAGTAGAAGATTGTCTGGCAGAATCTTGTTTTTGTAAAAAAAACAAACAAAACAGATATTTATGGGACAGAGTGTTTAACTATGGTCATGAGTTTGTCCTCTGGAGGTGAACAGATCTGTAGGTCCAGCTCTGTTCCTATGCTCCTCAGCTGTATAATTCTGAGCAAGGGATCTACCGTCTCTGAGCCTCAATTTCTTCATCTGTAAATCTCATATTCTTGTTGTGCAGACTGAAATGTGCCCACTACGTAGTAAGCATCCACTGAACGGTAATATCTATTATTATTATTATTATTATTACACAAAAGGACCTACAGCAATGTGATGGTCATCTCAGGGTAAGGATGACTTTATTTTTCTTGCCCTTGATTTCTGATTTTTCTATCATGGACAAAATTTCCTTTGGAATAAGAAAAAAAGTAAATAGAAGGTGAATTGAAACAATGAAGAATCTGAATATGTTTACAGGGTTTTTTAAATGTCTGATTCATTCTCAAACAAGAAACTAGATAGAGTTCATTGCCTCTTGGGTAATGTTTCCGTTACTTCAGTTTTTTTTTTTTTAAGATTTCATTTATTTATTAAGTGTCAGAGAGAGCGTGAGAGAGCACAAGCAGGGGGAGTGGCAGGCAGAGGGAGAAGCAGGCTCCCTGCTGAGCAAGGAGCCCGATGCGGGACTCGATTCCAGGACCCTGGGGTCACAACCTGAGCCGAGGATAGATGCTTAACTGATTGAACCACCCAGGCATCCCTCCATTATTTTAATTTTCACCAGCTGGTTTCAAATAAATGTTTTCCAAATGTACCACACATGCACTATTTTCCACGGAACTGCTTTTGCCCACGTAGTTTGCTCCCAAGACCTTGCGGGGAAGGGACCTTAGTGGCGGCATGCAGCACTGCGCGGAGGGCGTGGGGGTGCTGTGAGCCAGGTCTCCTGAGAATGTGGGGTCCAGCGGGAGCATCTGGGGACAGAGGACAAATGGGCTCTTGCTTGACACTAGAGTCTGGGAGGAAAAATCAATGTTCGACTGTGATTTTAAGGAGATTATGTTTACTTATGGAAGTCATTAGGTGTGGGTATTTCTTTGCAAATGGCTTCAAACCGCGTCTTTGCTTAGCTATGCAAATGTTAGCAGGTAAAGAGAATTTTATTTTTAATATGAATTCACCAAACATATCAAGTGCCCACCATGTGCTGGGGAGACTGGAGGACAGATTTGGGCAGGGAGTGGTGAGTGGATGGTGAGTGGATGAAGAAAAATGGATCAATCCAAGTCACTGGTTTCTATGAGCTCATTATCTCCTGTAACATTTCCCCATATTTGCTTTATCTCACTTTCTATTTCTTTTAAAATTGTTTTGCAGGGCGCCTGGGTGTCATGATCGTTAGGCGTCTGCCTTCGGCTCAGGTCATGATCCCAGGATCCTGGGATCGAACCCCACATCAGGCTCTCTGCTCAGCAGAAAGTCTGCTTCTCCCTCTCCCACTCCCTCTGCTTATGTTCCTGCTATCACTGTCTCTTTCTGTCAAATAAATAAATAAAATCTTTTAAAAAATCATAAAATTATTTCGCAAAACCATTTGAAAGTAATTTGCAGACATTGTGACTCCTTATCCCTATATCCTTCAGCATAAATGTCATAAGGATAAGAACATAGTCCTAGATCACCATATACTGGTATTACTAAGAAAATCAATAAAAATTTTATAACATCTAATATTCAGTCTATATTCAAATCTCTCTCTTTTTAAGCTGTTTTGATGTAATCTGCACTAAGGCTGTGTTTTTCATTGTTTTTTAATTTAAGTGAAAATGACCTTTGCTCAGTGTAGCCAGTGGTACTGTGTTCTTCCCACAGCATTTGCTGTCCTTGCAGGGTCCTGTGTGAAAGGAAGTCACAGGCTCCGCAGGGCTTGCCTTTATGTGACAACCAATACCAGGTCTTGGGAGAAAAGCGGCCGCTTCACATTCCCCTTTCCAACGGCACCAGGAAGAGCTTAGGCTGTTGTCCTAGAGCAAAGACTCAGACCTACTTTGCCCAGAGTCACCACCTGGAAACTCTGGATTGGGGTTTTCTGAGCACAAAGCTAGAGCTCTGACCCCCGCCCCTGCCCCTTCTGCTCTGCACAGGGACCTCTGGAGGGACCACCTCTGACGTCTGAGCAGGAAGTGGACCCTGCTCCGTGGAGACCATTTCTGTCCGATGGGGATTCTCCTCACAGTCCCTCACAGAAACCATGACAAGAGCTTCAAGAAAACAAAGAAAATAACTCCCCCTGAAGACCCATTGTCGTAGCTCAGGCTGCCATAACAAAATACCAGTACCATCTACTCCCTCAAAGCTCTGGTGGCTGGAAGCCCATGGTCAAGGTGCCATCAGGGTTGGTTTCTGGTGAGAGAGTGCGGTTGTGTCCCTTCCTCTTCTGATAACGACCCAGTCCTTGTTGGATTAGGGCCTGACTGTTACGACCTCAGTTAACCTCAGTTAACCTCCTTAAAGGCCCTGTCTCCAAATAGAGTTATAGCTTAGGGCTTCAACATGTGGATTTGGGGGGAATACAATGCAGTCCATGACACCTGTTCAGTGATTTGACTAAAAGCATATATTTCGCTCCCATCTAAGTCACTGTTAGCACAGTGTAGTTGGCCGTCTGGGTCACCCAGAACCTAGATACTTACTTCTCTTCATTAATGACCATTTCCCCATCTCAGCTGGGTTCCCTTGCCTTTGCCCACAGACCCAGTGACAGGAAATGCCAATTAATCACACCTTGGAGGAACACCCAGCCCAGCCCTCAGTTTCCTCCTCCGGTCTTCTCACAGCCTCCCACTGTAGGGGCTGAGGACGCCGAATGGTCACTGTCGCATCTCCTTTGCACCAAGCAACACTGTGACCGTGCCTTGGCCAAATCAGACTCGTGCCCTTGATTTGACTCTTGAACTACTGAAGCAGAGGAGAGGGTCCTGCAGAAGTCCTTCCGGCAAGGTACTGACAGCAAGAGCAGCTACATGGTTTCGTTGAGGAGGTAGATCTGGAGGCTACGTCTGAATGTCATAACATCAGTGGACTGACAGTGTAAACTCTGCAGCATAAACTCCCGGGGTGGGGGTGAGGGGGCCCATGGCAGCAGCGGTGGTGTCTCCACTGGGCCAGTTCTGAACGTGGTTTCCAACCCTGACCCGGCTGCATAGCCTCAGAGGTCCTTTCGTAGGGTCTGTGTGCTACTTGGTGTCCTGCAGCGAAGTCCTTGTCTGCGTCAATTTCTCAGAGGAGATTTCTGTCACTTGCAGCTAAGAACTCGGGCTTGCTTCCTGCACAACCCCTGGAAGGCCATGTAGACACAGTCCATTAATAAAATGAGTAGTCTTTTGTATTAGCTTACAACTAGGCACAAACGATGCTGCAAACTTCCTTTTTTCCCCAATATACTTTTTATCTTAGAATAATTTTAGACACACAGAAAAATTGCAAAGATGATACAGAGTGTTCTTGTACATTTCAAAAACAGTTATCTCTGTCATTAACGTCTTGTATTCATGTGGTATCGTTGTCACAGTGAATAAACCGTTGCTGATACGTTATAACTAACTAAAGTCCAAACATGATTCAGATTTCTTTCTTTTCACCCATTTTCCTCCATGTCCCTTTTCTGTCCCAGGACCCCATCCATGATGCATTACATGTAGTGGGCACATTTCCTTAGGCTCCTCTTGGCTGTGACAGCTCCCCAGACTTGCCTTGCTTTTGATGATTTGTTTTGAGGAGTATGCATCAGGGGTATTGTAGAACGTCTTCCTGTTGGAGCTTCCCAATGTTTTTCTCAGGATTAGACTGGGGTTCTGGGTTTAGGGGAGGAGGACCCCAGAGGTAAATTTCCTTTCTCATCAGAGCATACCAAGGATACATCCCGTCAACAGGACTGGTCACTGTTGCTGTTGACCTTGGTCGGCTGGCCCAAGTTGTGTTTGTTAGATTTCTCTCCTATCAGGTTACTCTTTTCCCTCTTTCCATAGTGTAGAGGGTTATGACTCACCTCCTTGAGAGTGGGATATCTTCTTCCTGAAAAATTGGTTTCCTACCCCCATTTATTTATTTGTTTGTTTGTCATTTATTCAGATCACTATGGACTCATTGATATTTACTTTATATTTTGGATTATAATCCAGTACTATTTTATTTTGTCTTTTCCATATCTCAATGACATAGCCCCCCATCAATGTGGGTTAAAAAAATTTTTTTTTTCCTTTTAGCACTGTCTTCCTTTTTGGCATTACAAGATGCTCTAGGCTCAGCTTGCATATTTTCTGTGCCATCCTGGGATCGGCCATTTCTCCAAGGAGCCTTGGTTCCTTTGACTGGAGGACGGGTATTAGACATCATGGTTCAGGGGATGGGTGTGCTTGTTGCTACCGAAGTATTTCTATTCTAATAGTATATTCTAATAGTATAACTATTTCTGAGGCCTCTCCGCTGAGAAAACCAGGAAATGCCTGCATGTACACTACCCTCTGTGTATTCGCATGTCTATATGTATTTATTTTAAAAATTTTTAAAAAAGATTTTACTTATTTATTTGAGAGAGAGAAAGAGCCAGGGGAGGGACAGAGGGAGAGGGAGAGAGAGAATCTCAAGCAGACTCCACGCTGAGCGAGGAGCCCAAGGTTGGGCTTAATCCATGGCCCTGAGGTCATGACCCCAGCAGAAATCAAGAATCCAATGCTCAATCGACTGAGCCACCCAGGTACCCCTATACGTATTTCTCTGTGTGACCATCTGGGTCTATCTTCAGTTCAACAGGAATTCATACTGTTATCTCCAACTCCGATCCCTGCCGCCCTCATCAGACTCACCTGTGAACCCCCACGCCAACAATGAGAAACCTGCTCCCACCACCTGCCATCCCTTTAGTTAATGGTCCGATCCCAGTGCTCACACGGAGGAGTTTCAGAATTAACCTTCATCCCCATGGGAAACCATTTTGTCAACTAGACCGAAAGGCTTCTGTGTCGTTCCTTGTGTCTTTCGTTTTACAGACACCACGAATTTCCAAAGTGACTTCAGGCAGAGCTTTCCTCTCCACCCCTTTCCATTTCATACATTTGTGCAAAATCCATTTTTTTTTCCCTTGAGGAAGATTTCAGCCCATACGGAGTCAGCCTGAGACAGTCTCTGGGACCCCTTCTTTCTCCTGACCTTGCTTCCTCTTTTCTACCCTCTGCCTCTTCCCCAAACCTGCTTTCCTCCTGCTGGCCCTTTCCATGGGGTAGACCAGGGGATACGTGCTCAGTCTCTATCCTGAAGGAGCAAAGGGGAGTTCTTAACAATCAGTGGGTGATGCTCCATAGACCTCCCGGGGGTGAGGTTCAGGGTCCCAGGCCCCCCAGAGGATAGAAACTATGAAACAAGAGGATTTCTCTCTTCCTTGTGTTCATGGCCTCTCAGAACATTGCTTCACCATGTTTTTTATTCAAACATAACCGCCATCTTCAGAGGTGAGGCTGGAAAGGAAGAAAGGGATGAATATGGACAGAGAACAGCATCCCACTGCATGGAAGACTGTGGCCTATGCTATAGGGTTGGATGGGAATCTGTCATGCCACAGGTCTACGGGGTAAGAATTTTCCAAAACCATGCACGGAAACAAGATTTCACTTGCTTTGAAACGTTACGTTCTTCAGATTTCTCTATCATATTTATTTTCCCCCAAATCATCAGAGTATTGGAATACTCTGAAACCTCACCCACTCCTCCCTGAAAAGTGATCCAAATAGCATTCTTGGAGTTGTAATAATCCTGTGGCTCTGGCCTGGGGTGGAGGGTGGTCCCAAGTTTGAAGTGGTGTCCCTCATTCTGTCCCTGGGAGATGAGGAGGGAGCCCGACAGCTGACTGCTTCTCGCCTTTGATCAGTACCTTCCTAATTCTAATTGCACCTTTCTCTAAAGTGACTTTTACAGCTTAACCCCTTACCCCAGCCCTTAGGTCCCCATTTAAACGGAGCATATTCAGACCGCTTGCAAACAACGATGCTCTGGGACGGTTCAACCGGGGAAAGGAAACCTGTAGAGGGTCTTATCTGGGGTGAGCGTCTCAAGCATCCAAGATTATCTCCCTGTCACCTTGTGACCCATCTTCTTCATGCCACCTTTTAATTTTGGTAGCAATTACAGTGTATCAGGATAATGCCTATTAGCATATTCATGGTCATGTCTTCAAATTTATTGTCCACACAACTCATTAATCTTCATCTACTTTGTGTGCTTGACAGCTCAATCTATTTTGCAATCTCTGGGAAGCAGCCATAGCCCCCCAAAGCCTTTGTTTCCCTGTAAATAAACCGTGTTGGGGACCAGAGGACAATGGTGCATCCCGTGGTGATTGACACAAGCCACAGCTACTAATCAGGATGGGACTTCATTGCCAGCTGAGTCGAGTGCATTAGGGGCCATTGTTCCGACGCTTCCAGGGCAAGAACACACACAGCCAGTCACCTTCGCAAGATGGGCTGATTGTTCTTCAAGATTAGACCGAGTTGCCTTATTATCCGTCCCAGACAACAAGGCATCTCACCCAAACAGACGCATTTTCAGGAATGGCCCGTGCGCTGGCTGGATTTGAATTGCTAATGTGTAATCTGCCCGGCACAGATGTGCGATGAATATTTGGATGTTGTTTTGCCCGTCAGTCGAGGAGGCTGAATTGATGAGGTGATGAGTGTTCAGTGATGGGTCCTGGATGGTGGCCAACAGCAGAGTGGGAGCACTTGCTCTGTGGATAATCACGTTACCCTCCAAAAGTGCCTTCGCAGTAAGGCAGCAGCAAATTCTGTTAGAGACCAGTTGGTGGAAAGTTCCCTTTGCTTTTCGGTGCAATGAGATGGGTAGAGAAGAGAAGTTGCCTTTATTGTGTCCTTCCTTACTCGACGACTCTTAAGGCTGTGATGTAGAGCTGATGGGTTGGGTTTGATGTTGCCATGTTCTAGCTTATTTGTTTAAGCTCATTTCACCTCAGTTTTCCTCATCTGTTAGAATGGGTTGAAAAATTCTAACAACCACACAGAGCTGCTGTGAGAATCCAGTGAGGTGATAGACATAGACTAAGTCCTAGAACAGTGCCTGTTAGTTAACAGATGTTAACAATAGTTAACAAATGTTAACTATTCCTGTATTATTGGTCATTTGCTTTTTCTCAATATTACTGTGGTCTGATAGCTTGGATACACTGAAAATAAAGTTGAACTCATCTTCATTACCTCAGGATGTCTCCTGCCCTTTACTATGCTGCTTTGTCTGGCATAATTCCACACGTATGGAACATGTCCCATGCTTACATGATCATGGAATCTTTCCCCCAGAAGCATCCTTGATACCTTATTATCCCCAGAACATACAATAAGGAAAAGGTGCCTAGAATATAATACAACATTTGCAAAGCTTTGAAAGAAAAACATGGAATTTGAGAATTTTATATACAATCAAGCTATTTATATGTGCAGGTCATGGGAATTAATTGCTCAAATGCATATATTTCTCTGAGAAATAAGTCATTCAAAGATGTGTTCCATGTGGAGGAAATGTAAGGATGGCAGATAAGAACTTGTAAGTAACAGTGAGATCAGCTGATTGCATTGAAATAAGTCTGAGCAATCGTAGCCACTATCTTGTCAAACTGACATCAAAAGATTAAGAGGCGCCTGGGTGGCTCAGTGGGTTAAGCCTCTGCCTTTGGCTCAGTTCTTGATCCCAGGGTCCTGGGTTCGAGCCCCACATCAGGCTCTCTGCTCAGCAGGGAGCCTGCTTCCCTTCCTCTCTCTCTGCCTGCCTCTCTGTCTACTTGTGATCTCTGTCTGTCAAATGAATAAATAAAATCTTTAAAAAAAGATTAAAATATTTGAAAGAAATTATTTCTATTAAAGTAATGGGAGAACAGCATAGAACATCTGCATTGTTCTATGCAGATGCGTAGAACAATGCAAGAATGAAGAAGGCAAAAGAGAAAGAAAGTGATTTTTTTTTAAAAGAAGGTAGGTAAACAAAGATAACTATCTATCTATCTCTATCTATATAAAGGTATAATGAGAGCAACTCCAGTAATCTTTCATAAAGCATTAAAGGCCACTACTCCTAGATGTAAGGGGAAAAAACTCTAAATCCAGGGTTTCTCTGCTTATTTCTTTTCTTTTCTTCTTTTTTTTTAATATTTTATTTTATCACAGACCTTCCTCCTCGTTCCTTCGTTCCCCCTGGGCTCCCTTCTCTTGGCTCCTTGAGTCCTGCCGCTGTGGGATCCTGGATCCTGGGCACAGTCTATGGGAGACAACCTGGGTCTGGCAAACTGTAGAGCCTTGCCCCCAACTTGCTGTACTAATCTAAGAGAAGGGTCTATCTCATTCCTTCACTGGTGTCTCTCCACAGTCTGAAAAAGAGGACCTGATCCTCTTCGGTGACGCAGACAGTAAAATGGAGGTCTTGGCTCCCACTGGTGACCGCGTTTCCTGCCATGAGGAAGAGACTAGTCTACAGTGAACAACAATGAAGTCTCCTATGAAGAAACGGTGTTGTGGTGGCATCCGAATTTCTGTCTGTTGAACCTCAAGCCTAGATACCTCCCTGCCCTTCTCCTCCTTCAGGTGCACAGATTTTTCTGGAATGACATGACCCCTCCCTGGAGCTCCCTAAAAATTCCCTTTTCTGCTCAAGCTAGCACTGGGTTTCTGTCACTTGCCATGGAAAGAGTTCTAGCTAATTGTTAAGAATGTTAAATAGTGGCACGTCCATCCTGATACAAGGTACTGAATCGCTCTATTGAACCGAAGGGTTAAGTTAGGTTTCCAGGTTCCACAACTCAACAGAGGCATAAAATCTGGCTGCAAGCAAGCTGGTCAACATGGTGATCTGGTTTGAAAATAAAATAAAATCACCAGTGAGTGATTTTATTTTGTTTTGTTCTTGAGAATTACTGTTTTTTTTTTTCTTTTGGTATGTTGTTAGGCAGTATGGCAACCTTTTCATATGTTTGTTTTTTGGATGCTTTTGCTTTCTAAATTTCCTTTTTTGAAAAGTTTACATATTTGCTTTTAGAAATTCAAGTCAGTTTTCCTCTAGGCTGCTTGTAGTAGCAAAAAGTTGAAGCAATCTTGATACATAATAATAAGGGATGAATTAGAACAAACTATACGTCCCCAAGAGGGCCACAGTTGGAAATACAAATGTCTAAAAATATGTTGTGAAAACATAACTGACCATTAAGATTCTTTTATACTTTTTATGTTCAAATTTCTTTTATTTTTTTTATGGGAAAGTCAGCTTATGGAATATCAGAAAACAAAAGCAAACAGAAGAAAAACTTAATGCATTTGGATAGCCACACTTAACCTGGGGACAACCAGAGTTACCACCTTGGTGTGTATTTGATTAGAAACTTTTATAATTACAAATGCACATATATTCCCACATTTCTTCACTTATATATCTTTTTTTAAAAAGATTTTTATTTATTTATTTGACAGAGATCACAAGTAGGCAGAGAGGCAGGCAGAGAGAGGAGGAAGCAGGCTCCCTGCTGAGCAGAGAGCCCGATGCGGGGCTCGATCCCAAGACCCTGAGATCATGACCTGATCTGAAGGCAGAGGCTTAACCCACTGAGCCACCCAGGTGCCCACTTATAATATCTTTTATTTCCTATAAAAATGAAACTATAGCACACGTGCTTTAAAAAAACTTTATGGGGTATGATTTCCATACAATAACATACATTTAATTTAAGTGAGTATTTTATTAGTTCTGAAAAATTCATACATCCTTATAACCGTAATAAATACATAGAACATGTCCATTATCCCAAAGTTCCTCTGGGCCCTTACCTAGTAGGTCTCTGCCTCGCCCTGGGCCACAGGCACACAGTAACCCGCTTTCTGTCACTGTAGATAGGATTTTTACTTTAGGAATCCTAAAGTATGAATTCTTTTGTGTCTGACTTCTGTCACGTGGCTCTGAGATCTATCTATGTCACTGTGTTCATCGGTAGTTCATTCTTTTTTATTGCTGAGAAATATTACATGGTATAAAACCACATTTTATTTCTTACTCACCTGTTGATGGGCGTTGGATTGTTTTCGGCTTTTGACTATTTTTTTAAAAGGATTTTATTCATTCATTTTGAGAGAGAGAGAGCAGAGGGCAGAGGGAGAGGGAGAAGCAGATCCCCTGGGCAGCAGGGAGCCCGATGCCGGCTGGGATCATGACTTGAACTGAAGGCAGACGCCTAACCGACTGAGCGACCCAGGCGCCCCTCAGCTTTTGACTATTAATGAATAAAGTTGCTGTGACTATTTGAATAGAAGTCTTTGTTCAGGTATATGTTCACTTAGTTTAAGCAAAATACCTGAAATGGGATTGCTGGTTGGGATGCGAGGGGTGATGCTTAACTTTGTAAGAAACTTGCAAACAGCTTTCGAAAGTGTTTGTACTTTTTCAAGCCCCAACCAACAATGGCTGAGAGCTCTAGGTGTTCTGTGTTCCATCTTCCTGTCAACAGTCTTCCTCAGGGTCTTTCGTTTCATGGGCGTGTACTGGGATCTCTCCGTGGTTTTAATTCCCATTTCCTTGGCGACCAATGACGCTGACGTCTTATCCTGTGCATACCGTATTTATGTATATTCTCTGTGAAGCAGTCTTTCAGATCTGCTGCTCATTAAAACACGTGGGTTTTGTCCTCTTCCTCTCGAGTTATAAGAATTCTTTACATATCCTGGCTGCAGGTCTTTATCAGATATATTAACTATGAATATTTTCTCCCAGTCTGTGGCTTGTCTTTTCATTTTTTAAAAAAAAGTGTCTTTTGAAGAGCAGCAGTTTTTAATTTTGATGAAATTCAACTTATCAATTTTTCCCTTTAGGCTTTCTGCTTTTTGTGTCCTATTAAGAAATCTTTCCCTACCCCAAGGTTATGGAGATTTTCTTTTGTTTTCTTCTGTAAGTTCTGCGGTCTACTTTTTATGTGTAGGCCTATAATCCCCTTCCAGTGTATTGTATATAATGTGAAATAAAGGTTGAGGCTCACTTTTTCCCCCTATACAGATATCCAATTGTCCCAGCACCATTTCTTGAAAAGACTATCTTTTCCACATTGAATTACCTCAGAATATTTGGCAAAATGACTCTGAGATCATGACCTGAGCTGAAATCAGGTGGGACCCTTAACCGACTGAGCTACCCCCCCCCCCCCCCGGTTTCTCCCCTCCCCCCCAAAACTCACTCTTTTATCTGTCCTTCTCCACAACCACCCTGTGGGGTGCGCTACTTAGAGCCAATCATACCACTTTACGAAGAAGGAAATGTAGATCTTAGGATTATCATCATGAGGACAACTTCTCAATAACTGTGGAACCCTGGAATTCTCTCTGTAACCCAGGAAAGCAAAAGCCAATCAGACGTCGACATTTGAGCAGTCTGTTCTCTTTTGGGGATTTAAAAAATATACTTTATTTATTTATTAGAGAGAGTGTGTGTGAGAGCCTGAGCAGTGGGAGTGGCAGAGGGAGAAGGAGACTCCCTGTTAAGCAGGGAGCCGGATGTGGGGCTCAATTCCAGGACCCTGGGATCATGACCTGAGCCGAAGGCAGATACTTAACTGACTGAGCCACCCAGGCGCCCCTTAGCAGTCTGTTCTAATTGTGTCTGCCAACTTCTTGGGTGAGTGGCAGGTCACAAAGGCAAGTCACATCTATGCTACACTTGTGCCCCTTTCCCCCCTCCTCAAACCCCAACACGCGTGTCTCCCAAGAGCCTCTTCTCTATTTGTCTGAATGACATCAGGGTCTGGCCTAGTGATAGTGCTTCCTACGAGACATTGCAGCATTTGCTTGTGTTCGTGTCGCTGGGTCCGAGGACAGTTCGCCCTCATTGTGAGCCCCACCCCATCCTCCAATCCTCGGGACAGGACAGAGGGCTGGTGCCAACAGCTCCCGGGCTCAGGACTCAGAGGCCTCTCCCTCTCCCTCTCCTCGCTCCCCAGGGGTTGCTCTTTGATCAGAGGGCAGGTGGGAAGCGAGTTGCCAGCCCTGGCTCGCAGGCATGGCCCTGGTGTCTGGACAGTGGCACCCTCACGGGCTGCTGGGGATGGAGCTGCGGGAGCTGCGATGAGTGATGAAGAAATAAGGGGCTCAAAGCAAGTGGCAGGCGATGAGGGGCTCTGATAAAAGTACAGGGGATGTGAGGGGCTTCCTTAAGAAGTTGAGGAGAGCTACGATGACCCTGTATGACCTTATGTGGGTCCCTTTTGCTTTTGTGACCTCTGTTTTCCCACCTGTGTACGAGCAAAGTAGGCTGGGTGACCTCTGGGGCTCTGCTCAGCTCGGAGTGGACTGGATGCTGGTGGTCGGGAATGCAAAGAAAGGAGGTCCTGGGAGAGTGGGTGATGCTGGGGGAGGCGAGCGGTTGGCTGGTAGTGGGGTGGTGGGCAGAGAGCAGGGAAGCGAGGTGCTCATTTGGGCGCCCCATCTTTCTGATGTTGGAAGAGGTCGGGCAAGGCAGTGCAGGTGCAGGTGGGAACCGGGCAGGTTAGAGGTTGTACAACAGCCGGCAAGTGCCAACCTGGCATCAGTGTGCTGGGCTTGAGTCAGAGCTTCGGGTCTTCCCAGCTCTAAGCCTCAGCTTTCCCCCACGAACTCAGCTGCAAGAGCTACCTGCAATGGGCCTATGATCCTGTGGAGAGCAATCTGGAAAGAGCTCTACAAACTCGGGGGCTGCCATACTTACAGTGGCCGAAGGGCAGCGGGCTGAGAGGTCCTGGCGGGAGCCGTCCTGGATGGTTCGGGTAAATGCTGTTGAATCTTGGCTGGTTCGCCTTTCAGCTGTGTGCCCTGCAGCAAGTCTTGCATCTCCCTGAGCTTCCTTGTCGGGAGATGACACCCGGTCTTACAAGATTGCTTTGAAGCCGAGGTGGGGAGATGACTAGCGACACCTTTCTCATCCTGAGGACCTCCATAGCCCACCTGTGGTGCTGTGGAGGGTTTCACGGAAGAATGCCACGGAAGTGTGGTTAGAGCAAAGGCAAACTGAGTGGCTGAGTGGTTGGACTTGGACCTGGAGAGCCTCGAGACGGCCCACCCCCCCCCAGGGGACCTGGAGAGCCTCGAGACGGCCCACCCCCCCCAGGGGACCTGGAGAGCCTCGAGACGGCCCACCCCCCCCAGGGGACCTGGAGAGCCTCGAGATGGCCCACCCCACCCAGGCTGAGGGACACAGGCAAGCTGCTTACCCACACTCCTCTGTAAAGGTGATAAGACATACACCTCCTAGAACTCAGGATGAGTGAGTTGTCTGCTGTGTAGTACCATGCCCAGCACACAGTAATTGCTAGAATTACTGCTGATAGGGTCCCAGACAATTTACTTCAGTGTGCCAGGCTTCTGCCCTCCCCAGTTTCAGCTTAGTTTT
This sequence comes from Lutra lutra, assembly GCF_902655055.1. NCBI lineage: Eukaryota > Metazoa > Chordata > Mammalia > Carnivora > Mustelidae > Lutra > Lutra lutra. Next base: position 63,456,597 of record NC_062290.1, read on the forward strand.
AGAAGCTGGGGACACCTCCTGTGGACAAAGCTCCATCCTACGTCTGGGAACCAGGAGCTAATCCATCAGAAGCTGGAAGCTCCCGGCACCGAGTTCTGCATCCACTCCCCACCCCACCACGCCCCCCAGATCTGTGGTCTTGTGTCGCCTTCTGGGACTTGAGACAATGAAGGGAAGTTAGACTGAAGGCCCATGAGCCCCTGGTGTCCATTTTGGAAGGATCTGCCTAAAAATGGTCAAATAGGCAAAAGTTTTAGTGCTCTGAATGGGCAGGCCCCACTTATGGACTGGAGTCTGTCCTAAACCCGGGGGTCAGAACCACCAGGCCTTTCTGCAAAGGCTACAGCTCCCTGGGGGAACACATGCACCCAAGCCACAAAATACAAAACCCTCCATTTGGGGATGAACTACTCGATTGGACTGGAAGCTTTCACGAGGACAAAGAAAACTCAAATTTTCATTCCATAAAACACTTTATTTGACTCTTAGAAATCTTTTTGGTACAGTCATTTCATTTCATTAAATACTTCTATGATACAGACAAATGTGATAAATTACAACCTAAAATTTTATTCTGTGAAAAAACAAAAAAAAAACAAAAACAACCAAAAACAACCCAAAGAACAATATAGTAGTGCAGCATGAACCCCTGTGGAATTTCTACAGCTTTTCAATATACCCAAGTAACAAAATAGCTAACATTTATATAGCCCATACTATGTGCCAAGTACTGTTTTAAATATTTCACATATATTATGGTAATCTGCTGTAACTGCTCTATGAAGAATGTAGAATATTACAGCAGATGAAGAAGCTGAGGCAGAGAAATGAAGTAATTCATCCAAGGTCAAACAGGCTATTAGGCTCTCACGTCTATACTCTTAGAATTGATCAATGAGAAGCCTTTGGCTAGTGATCATTGCTCTTCTAAAGATGAATTTAGCTTTTAGGGTACTTGACTGGGTCAGCTGGTAGAACATGAGACTCTTGATCTTGGGGTCATGAGTTCAAGCCCCATGTTGGGCTGGAATTAAAAAAAAAGTAAAAAAAAAAAAAAAGAATTTAGCTGTGAAGATATGTTGAAAAGTGCTTTACGTTTATTTGTACTTAGGCCAACAGGTAAGTAAGAAACTGTAAGACTGGTCCGGGCCACAAAAGGGCTAGGGTCCATGGCAGAGGAGAACCACGTTTAGGCTGGCAGGAGGGAGGAGGAAGGGGGTGGGGGTCAAGGAAAGCTCCACAGCCATGACATCTGGCGCAGGACTTGAAGGACACAAAGCAATTATGTCTTATGCTTAGTAGGAGCTTCCCTAACCAAACACCAACACTAACAAAGCCGATGACTCAGATGACATGAAGAAACCAAACTTACATCAGACGCACACCCATGAGTGAGGACGTCCTCTTACTTTTAACACCTTGTTTACTCTAGTTTCAGACTTCAGGCTTGGCTGTCCACACTCTTAACGATCCCAGATCACAGAGGCCAAAATCTAGTATGCTTTCTTTTCCTATGATAAACATATTTTACTGTCACATCTCTGTGTGCAAAAATATAATAAATCATCTTTGTAAAAAAGTACAGAACATTCTTGCTATGGGTCCAGGAGAAGGTATGACTAGCAAAAATTTACTAACACAGGATAGTGAATGCACTGATTTTGGGGACTACAGTGATCCTGTTCTCATTATGCTATGAACCCAAATTAATCAACTTTAATGATGATACAATTAAACTATAGTGTACCAAGGCACACTATAACTCAAAATTTACAGTCAAAGCAATAATAATCTAGAGAATTATAATTGAAATTTTTTGATGAATGTGGAATTGTACCATTTTTATATCTTAACACTAGTAAGACATGGAATAACTACAGCATAAAAGATATTCCATTTTTCTTAAAAAGTAGATGAAAAGGAGCAGTGCATGGGGAAGTGGTTCAGATTCAAGATTCAAGTGCATTTTTTTTTTTTCAAGTGCATTTTTCTTTTAATCTCTTCTGCAATAGATTTTAGGTTTCTTTTTCGGTTTCAAAAGTGAGTCTACAATCTATAAAAATTGATACTAACGAATATAGCATAAAGGCCTTTAAAAAAAGTTGGATTATACCAGCAGTTTGGTGACATACTGGTAGAGCTGTTCCGTAAAAGCTGCAGAGGAGAACTTTTCCTTCACCCTGGCTCTCCCAGCCAGTCCCATTGTGGCTTTTAAGGAAGGTTCATGGATGAACTTTTCCATCGCTTCTGAGAAGTGCACTGGGTCAGGTTCACATAGAAACCCTGTGACGCCGTGGACGACGGACTCCAGGGGCCCACCCGAATTCACAGCAATGACTGGGCACTGCATGTACATGGCCTCCAAAGGGACGATGCCGAAGTGTTCATTGCTCGGTGTGTAAAGCACACAGGTACAGCCGTGGAGAAGTGCGATTTTCTGTGTGTCTGAGAAAGACCGCAGGAAGGTCACACACTGTCCAAGGCCAGACTGTCGGACCATTTCCTTCAATTCCTGATAGTGTTCCACATTCTCCAGGACTCTTTCGTCATAACCACCGGCCATGATTAGATGAACCTTGTCCCAATCCTGGGATGTCAACCTTCCACGCAGTTCTTCTAGGGCTTCCAGTGCCAAAGTCAGATTTTTCTTCCTTTCATATCTGTTGATGGAGAGGAACAGGAATTTCTTCCCCTTGGGGACAAGGTCATCGAGCTTTTCAGGAACAGCAGAGTCAAAGCTGGTGACATTCAGAGATGGGTAGAGGACATGGGGGTCTATGTGAGACAGGGACTTGAATGTTTCCTTAAAAACGGCAGCTGTAAACCGGCTGTTGACCAAGATGCAGTCCGCCATGCCCGTGGTGTACTCCTCTACCCAGTCAATCGGCGCCCTGTACAAGCGTTTCAGAAAAGAATCTCTCCTGGTGAGAAGCAGATCTGGGAAGTGACAATAAAACAGGATTTTCTTGGGCCGTCTGGCCAGCTTGAGCACCGGGATGCAGGCGGACACCTAGCCGAAGCAAGATTAACAGCAGATACGGACTGGTCAGCTCAGCGTCAACCAAGTCAAGAGCACGCCCACCCACCCTGCCTGTTGGCCTGTGGGCTCATCCCCGGCAATGCCTGATTCTGCTTTGTGGCCTCCTGGACTCTCACCCAATACAACGCCTGGTGTATGGAAGGCTTGGACCCATCTGCTGGCTGTGTGCTAAGTATTTAAAGCTGTAAGTCCAATGGTTTCCTCTAGGACAGCATGGCCCAATGGAAATAAAAATCTAGTAACTGTATGACAGCATTTTTTAAGGATGAAATTAAAAAACATTTATCTAAAATATTATCATTGCAAAATATATCATTATCAAAAAAGTTAACAGGACACCTTACGTTCCATTTTTCCACATCAATCTTTAAAACCAGACGTGTAATTTACACTTATACCTCATCTCAGCTCACACTAGCCACATTTCAAGTGCTTAATAGCCACAGGAGCCTAGAGGCTACGCTACTGGACAGGGCGGCTCTAGCATGTGTCTCCTCCTAAAAAACTGGAGTGCAGGCTCTGGAATGAAGACTGCTGGCTGTGTGACCATGAGCAAGTAATCTTACCTCCCTCTCTGCCTGTTTTCTCTTCTGTAACATGTTGACAACTGGATTGTCTTGTGATTGCTAAATGTACCGGCATGTGTAAAATGCTTCAGAATTTAGCATACAGCATGCGCTCAGTAAATGTTAACCATAACTGTTACTAAGCATGAACGACATGCTGGCATTACTAGAGACCTTCTTGTTGGGTAATCTTTACAGGTTACTTAATCTCTAGGTTACCTCCCTGACCACTTGAAGAATCCTGCCAGATTTATCTGAAGCTTCTTAGAAGGTAGCAGATCTGGTACAAAACCCAGGTCTGCCACTTCCAAGTTCAGGTTTTTTTTTTCCTATTCACTAGTCTCAGCTGCCTCATGCTTAATGACTAGCTACAAATGCAGGATGTCTAGAAATGTCCACATTTCTTAAAAAAAAAAAACCAAACAGCTTCTGGACAAGCAAGGAGGATCAAACTAACTCAAGAATGATAAACACAAATACAAATGTGAAACCATTTCCACCTATCAGTTTGGCAAAGATTACAACAGTTTATACATCCACTGTGCACAAGACACAACAACAACACAATGACACAACTTCTTTGAAAGGCAAATTTGGCGAGAGCTATTGACATTTAAACTCTCGGACACTATTTCTAGGAATTTATTCCAAGGACATGCTGACAGAAGTAGAAAAAAAGGTAAAAGGATGTCCATTTCAATACTGATCTATTTGCACAAAACTGGCCACAGTGATGTCCTTTAACAGGAGAATGTATAAATTATGATACTTTTAAACAAAAGCAGATTTCCCAGCAACCATTGAGAACCATGAAGTGAAGCTCTAATACTGATATATAATGATGTCCCAAACAGGAATTCTGGTGAAAAAAAGGGCAAGTCATCAAACAGCAGGTGTGTCATAGTCCTCATTATTACAAATAAGATCCAAGTGAGAACAGATATATCTGCTAGTGCAGCTACAGGCAATTTCTGGAAGGATGCAGGAGAAACTGCTAACAGTGGCTATCTTTACGGAGTGGAACTGGGATGGGACTTTTATATCATACTCTTTTATACTATTGGAATTTTTGTTCCGAGTAAATGTTACCTTTCAAAATAAAGTACTTTTGGAGAAGAAAAAGCGGAGTCCGAAGTGGCTAGAGCCCAGAGGCAGGTGGACATTATTTATGGAGGTAAAAAACTGACTTCTCGGGGCGCCTGGGTGGCTCAGTGGGTTAAGCCGCTGCCTTCGGCTCAGGTCATGATCTCGGAGTCCTAGGATGGAGCCCCACATGGGGCTCTCTGCTCAGCAGGGAGCCTGCTTCCTCCTCTCTCTCTGCCTGCCTCTCTGCCTGCTTGTGATCTGTCAAATAAATAAATAAAATCTTTAAAAAAAAAACAAACTGACTTCTCCCAAGACTAAGAGGGAGCCATGTTAAAACTTTAACGGGGGATGACATGTTTCACTTGGCGTTTTTAACACAACATTGCGTACGAGGTGGGTTGTCTGCAAAAGCTACACACAGTGGGATGGATGCATGTGGCCTGGAAGTAGAGTCAACATAATTAATGCAAAGAGGGGAAGACCTACGAGTTACTCATTAGTAAAAGGTGACTTAGGGTTGGCTGCTAATGCTTGCGTTTCTTAGAGCAGCCCCAAGACCCATCTACTTCAGAATTGCCCGAAGATCCCCGGCGAAATTGCAGATTTCTGGGCCCCAACCTCAGGACTCCAGGATGAAAGCTTCTGAGGGTGGGGTCCTGTACCAAAGTGCAACTTTAATGTGTCCACACTACAGTCAGAGAACCAGTCTCACGCCCAGTTCTCTCCTCTCCAGATCAGTTCCGAGCTCTCTGAGCCGCAGGCCCGGAAAGCTCACGACAGGCCATGCAGTGCGCCCTCCCTAGCGGGAAAAGGAGGCGAGGCGAGGGTCGGGCGTGGCCGCACTCGTGGCCGCCTCACCTGGTCGCACACGACCACGTCGAACTCTTCATCGCCGAGGAACAGCACGTAGAGCGCCAGGAAGATCATGCGCACGTAAGCACAGACCGCGGCCCCGCGGCCTCCCCAGCCCAGGCTGCGCGGGAGCCAGTCCCCGGCGCAGTGCACCTGCAGCTCGCGACTGTCCGCGAAGCTGTGGCTGGGATCGTAGTGCGCCGTCCAGACCTTGACGCTACATCCGCACGCCTGCAGGGCCAGCGCCGCGTCTAGCACCAGCCGCTCGGCGCCGCCCACGCCCAGGTCCGGGTGCAGGAACAGCACCGACGGGTTGGGACCAAGATCCTTGTCTTCGCCCAACCTCTCCGCCATGGTCGAGAAGCCCCGCCACCGCCCCGTGCCCTACCGAGCTTCCACGCATGCTCCTTCCCGGCTCCCAGCGGGCCTCTGCCGGGCCGACCACGCCTCGCGGCGCTTGCGTCAGTTGGGCCACATAAGCGCAAAGCTGCGGGCGCCCTGTGTCTGCCAGAAGAAATTTCCCGTCTGACCGTGGGTATATCCGCCCTTTGGTAGGGATAAGACTCTATGAAGGACGCTGCGATTCAACGGAAGGAGGCGGAAGGTCTGTGCTTCCCACACAGCGGTTGACCAAGTCGCCTGTAACAAAATTTGTACAGGCATATGGTGGGACAACTCAGGCGTCCCTGGAGCCGGCGAGGACCTGCGAGGGGCCTGGGGGCGGGGCCTGAGCCAGCCCCTCCAGCCTCCGGTCCTTTGAGGAGTCAGCCGACCGCTTCTTGGACGTCAGTTTCAGCGTCCAGCGCCTTTCAGTCTCCAGCATGGTACGGCGGCTTTCCTACTTACTTCCCTACAGCCTTCCCTCCTTGATCCCGCTTTTCCTCTTCGCCCTGACACTGGCCTTCCGCCTTGCCCTCCTCTTGTAGCACTCTTGCTTTCCCCAGCCTCCCCTGCAGGTGCTGGTCTTGGTCGTCAGGACCGGGGTGGGGGGGCGTCGGGGGCGCGTGGCGGGGCGCTCACCAGCTTGTCCACTTGTCTCTCTATGTAGCCTGGTCCGACCCCCAGTGGCACTAATGTGGGCTCGTCGGGACGCTCTCCCAGCAAAGCAGTGGCCGCCCGGGCGGCCGGATCCACGGTCCGGCAGAGGTAAGGACCCCCGCGACCCTCTGGCTGTGGGCTCGGAGAGATGGGGCCCAAGAACTCGCTGGTCCGGGGGAGGAGACCCCGGGCTGAAAAGAGTCACAAGTGCACACCGAACCTCAGGCGACGTGGCCGTAGGTGTTGTGTGTCTTGAGAAGACGTCAATGTTTTCTTGTAATTACTCAGTTTGGGGCACCTTGGGGCATCCTTGTAAGAGGAAGGCCAACAAACTGGAGTTTGTTGTCTCAGAGACAACTTTGAGAAAACTGATGTCATTAAACTCGTGTGTCTCGATCTAAGCTTTGCAGTCACGTTTTGATCTGCAGGTCCCATCACACTCTGTTACTTGTCCCATGCAAAACTCAGTCTCTTTTCATCCTAGCTTCTGCCCCAATTTTATCTCTCTCACTTCCATCCAACACTACTACTATACATTCATTTCCCCAAGGCCAAAACTTCAGGGTCCTTGTGCGCTTTTCCTATGCCATGTCTGTTTAGTCATTTGCAGGACCGAATGGCCCAGGAACAGCTTCTCATCAATTGTTTCCCGTTTTCATGTCCACTCTTCCAGTTTAGCCCAACTTCTCTCATCTGGATGTTTGCATTTCCTACCTAAGTCTTTTCTCTAGGTCATTTCTACTCCAGTCTGCCCTCCCCTCTGATTCTGTCACACATCTTTTTAGTTCCTATCTCAGTTTCTTGTTGCTGAACTTGAAAAAAGGGTGGATACCAATGCTCTTAGTGTTACTTGAGCCCACCTGCCTCTCTTCCTCTCTGCTGATCCAGCAACAGTGAGCTTATTACTGCTGAACTCACTAGATGACCCCTCCCCCCACTTCTTTTTATTCTGCTAGACTAAGCTCAGGGGTTCTTGAGGCCTTCCCTGACTTGGAAAGCAGCAGCAGCTGTGAGTTTTCTCTTTTGCTGCCAAAGCGTTTTGTTCATGGGGTTATAATAGCATTCATGTTTCCATATTTATCTCCATTAGATTTTGGCAGAAGTGGCCCATCATCCGTATCCAGCTGTAAGACTTGACAGAATAAATGATGAATAAATGAAGGAATCAAGCCACCCTGTAATCTTGGGATATTTGAAAGAACCATAGGGTATAGGAAGAGGGAGGCAGTTACACTATGGCCAAAAAGAAAGGGTAAAATAGACCCCTAACAGAAACGTAAATGATTAAATGGGCTCTGTTAACTTCTCCCTGGCTTTCCAGTGGAGGAATGGGAGATATTTTGAGTACATTTGGTATTTCCAGTTACCCTGGTTATCAAATCCTCTGCATGTCCCACGTGCCAGTAGGTGTAAGAGATCTTAAAGAGCCTAGACTGATTTCTTTGGGCTCGTGTAATTCCAGAGACTTTGAGAACAGGCACTGCAGTTGGAAGGCTATGGGAATAGGGGAAAGTGCATGGGTCCTAGTCCTGGCTCAGCTGATGACTTCTCATGTCCACAGTGGGTTTACCATCTAGCTCAAGTTCCTTTTAACGACCAAGGAGAAAAATTTCAGGTGCCTGCCTCACAGCTTAAATGATGTATAGCCTTGTGTGTGAAGGCTCTTCTAAGTATATGAATTGCTGTGTAAATCCTTGTACAATTATGTTTACTGTTTTCCATCAGTTATCTCATAGAAACAGTGATGCACATGGACTAAGGAGTTCCTGGTCCACTATGTAGCTGGTAATCAATATGTCTGCACTAGCTTTTGGGGTAGAGGCCATGGCAGGGGGAGGTGGGGATTATGAGCAGAGTTGGAAAGGCAGTGAGAAGAGATGGTGTAATAGGGTTTTCACTTCTAGATTCTCCCTGTGTTCTCTGGTGGATGGCACGCTGTTGGGCTATTCCTGTGAGCCTGGGCTGCCCGTGTCACGCAGCTCATCTCATAGACCTGGATCTCCTGTGAGGAGGACACGTTCTGGCTGGGGTGTTTTCTGCGCTTTTCTACACCCTACTTCTACCCAAGATCTATGGCATATCAAAATAGTGAATATATATATTCAAAATAGTGAAATATATAAAAAATATCAAGTATATAAAAATAGTGAAAACAGGTATAAAATAATTTTTTATAAAATGTACACTCCATTTTAGGACCTGGATGACAGTGAAAGCTTAATTGTTTTTTTCTTTTTGGTAGTATATACAGTAACTTAAAAACATTTTAATGTAGTCATTTTAAAATCAGACAATATGGATTCAGGGCTTTTTAAGCAGGGGTTTATTACTTGACTTCACAAAAATACTTGAGAAGAGAAACTGAAATTCATTGTTCAAATGAGGTGCCTATGTGTGTGGACAAGTGGGTGGGCTCTGGGGTCAGAATTGGGTTCACTGCTGAGATTGGCTGCCTGCTGGTTGTGTGGTCCCAGGCACTTTACCTAACCTTTTATGAGCCTGTTTCCTTCATTTATACATTGGAAATGGTGACTACTTTCTGGGGTGCTTGTCTTCATTAACATATGGCAGTTACTCGGTCCTTGGTGGTTAATCACGATCAATGAAGTAAAAGCAAGAATTTGTGGGGGGGGGTCTAGCAAAGAAAGTGTTGTTTTTTTGTTTTTTTTTCTTTAACAACGTAGTGGGAGCGTATGTTTCAATACTATGGTAAGGGCTTCTGAGAAAAACTTTTTTGTAATATTTCTTTTCTTCCAGAAAAAATGCTAGCTGTGGAACAAGGAGCGCGGGGCGCACAACCTCAGCAGGCACTGGGGGCATGTGGCGATTCTACACAGAAGACTCACCTGGGCTCAAGGTGTAAGTGTTGGGGAACAGACCTTGTGTTTCTGAGTGTCACACATGTGTGGGGGAGTGCAGTGTCTTCCACCGGTGGCGTTGGCTCTGATGAGATAGATGTACTGTACCCAACAGCTTCATTCGTGCCAGGTGGGCTCAGTTTGGTTTGTCTGCGTATCAGTCATTTAGTTCAGAGCCTGGAATAACATCTCCATGGGTTGGATGAAAGCAAGGGAAAAACCTGCGTGCAGCTGTGTCAGAATTAATGACGAGAACAGAGAGAACTGGAGGGGAAACTGCTTAATTAGATGAAATTGCTCCTCATTTGCTGTTCTTGTTCCCACACTGAGAAATAGGAGTAACCACTTGAATTGGAGCTGGCTGGTTTTTCAGAGCTCTCCTGGAGGCACAACTGATGTTATTACAGCCTAATGGGAGTGTCTGTATTAGGCTGTGTTACCAAAAGTTCTTCAGCCCCCCCTTTGCCTTTGGTGGGTGGTGGGTGACCCTGGCGGGTGAACATAACCACTGGCTTAAGTTCTTTGGTCCGGGAGTGCTCATTAGGTGATGGGAAATGGGCATCCAGAGTCTCCAGGCCTCGCTCGCCTCACTTTCTGTCCATGGTTTCTGGTACCACGTGGCCGAGCTGGTCCCACAGGTCTGTTTGTGCGAGGCTCCTGAACACCCCTGCTTACAGCTGTTTCCTGCTCCAACCCGGTGCCTGAGGCATTGGCATAATGACTCAGTCCTGTTCGCAGAGCCGCTTGGTTCACAGGGGCAGTTAGTTGCCTGTACGTGGAAGACAGCCCGCAGGGGCCGGAGCTGCGTCTTCGGACTGTTCAGTCCCATGCTCTTTCCGTACTGCTGCTGCTATCTGGCAGAAGGAAACAAAATCAGATTTATTTGGATTAGTTTCATTAACTCATAAGGTGGCTTGGATCACCAGGGTAGTTGACGAAGGCTTCCCTGAGATTTGGTTTTATTGATTGATTTTTTACTATTCTGTTGTGGTAAGATGGGAATGAGTTTCGGAAAGCATTTCTGGGGTTGGGGTTTGTGAGTTGGTGGCATGAAAAACCTTTTAGTCTTTGTTTTGAGGTAATCTTTGTGAGTATTTTAGAGAGAAATCATGAAGCCCCTTGACCCTCAGGGTCTCCAGGGGACTCGCTGTATACCCTTCTCAGGTGGTCAGACCTGTTCTGGGGCGTCTGGCCTGCGCTAGCTCTCGGCTCTGTGCTCTCCGACAGCCAGGCTGGCCTGCTGCTGCTTACCGCGTGAGTCCCCCCAGGATAGAAGCTGTTCCTTGAAGTGTCATCAGCCACAGTTGATCATCAGTAAGAGACAGATGTTTTCAGTGAAAAGACACAGTTGGGAATTTGTATCCACAGATCCACAGCTTGGACCTTGTTGCTCGTTCTTCCCAGGAGTTGAGAAAAATTTTTTTTCAGGCCAATAATAGCATCTCCTGGGACCTTACTATAACCCTGCATTGTGTTCATATGAACTTATTTAGTACCTCAGCAACCCTATAGGAGAAGCACTGGGATTATTCCCATTTTACGCATGAGGAAAATGAGGCCAGAGAAGGTAAGTAACAGGGCCACAGTCACCGCTCATGGTTGACAGAGCTGGTTCCCGAACTCCAGCTCTCTGGGAGCTGCGCTTTCGGCTTCGTGCTCTGTGTCTCCTGTTGCTCTAACGTTGCACCAAAGGAGGGGAGTGATTAGGTGTAACTCCATGAAGATTACTTCCCATGTACTTTTAAATTTGTTTATTCCCAGAATTGTACAGATTTTGGAAGAACAGAATAGTGTAGCAAGGACTTTGATCTCTGTGCATTGTATTTTGGCCACTAGTGGACTCTGTTACTCCACTGCTCCATTGGGTTACTCCACTGCCTTCGCTGTAAAGATTTCTGGGGTCTTTTCTCTTGTCCACTCCCCAATTGTATCTGGGAGGGGAAATGACGTCTTGAATTCTCCAAAACCAGAATTGGCAGGAAGAGTCACAAAGGAGGACCCCATAACGTTTCCTCAGAGTCAGCATTCACAGGTTGTGTGAGTTCAAGGGGTTCTCCCTTTAAGAAACCCATGTACTAATTCTCAATTTGAGAAGCATTTGATTTAGTGAAGGGCTGCTTTATTCCCTCGGCAGTCTTTAGTGTTACAGCTATAATATGTGTTATTACTCAGAGTAAGCATGCCTTCTCTTCTTCCTTCCAGTGGCCCTGTCCCAGTATTGGTTATGAGTCTTCTGTTCATCGCTTCTGTATTTATGTTGCACATTTGGGGCAAGTATACTCGTTCATAGATTCGGCTGCATCCATCTGTCTGTCATCTGAAGAAGAAGGAAAAAAACCCAACGTATCTTGGACCAAAAGCATAGTGATTTTCTGTTTGTGAGAGAGAAATATTCTGTAAGCTTATTGTTTTACAGGGAACTTAACAAGAATTGACTTTAAGGAATCAATTTTTTTCTATGACTAATAAACTTTTTAATTGATTTATACCAAATCTCATGGCTGATATCTGACTGCTAGAGCCGGTAGTCTCTCTGCCTTTAGATTTGTGAGTAAGTATGGAGAAAACACTAGGGGGAGATTGTTTTCTTTGTTGGATTAACAATTCCTTATATGACCATGTAGTCACTCAAATCCAAGATACTGTCATTGGCCATGGTTTGCTTTCTTCCAGGTATGTCCTGGTGATTGTTATTTTGTGTGTTTGTGATTATTAAAGCGTGTGCCTGTGACTCCATCAGGAAGATCTGTGTTCAGAGGCAGCTGGTACCCAGGGAAGAAGACATAGGGATCATAAACCAGATATCTTGGATAAAATGTTTGTTCATTCTGTTCTTTGTCTCTGAAACTGTAGATAATATTTTTGCCTCTTGTCTCTCTCAGTTCTTAATTCTGTGAGCATAGACCAGAGATTTCCATTGACTCCTCACTAGTCGCTAAAACTGTTCTGAAAGAATTTATTTGGTAAATTGGATTTATCAAATAAAATTTTGTTTTCATTTGGAAAATTTTCATTTCTAATAATCAGGGACAATAATTAAGGGACCTTCATAATCAGAGTGAGATACCAGCACTTCTGAACTGAGTTGATACTATTCTAACCCAAAATAAAATTTTAAGGTTTCGCTTAGCTTATGTAGCCTTTCTGGGTATAAGCATTCATTTTCTTATCGACCCTAGGAAACACCCAGTGTAGCTCAGTGCGCATGCTCTGGGAGCCCAGGACTCTGAGCCAGGATTTCTAAAGAGAGATCCATATGAAATGCCCTGATGTGCAGATCACAAAATGAAGAGGTGTATTAGTTGAAAAATAGAGAATTTAAAAAATCTCTTTCTCAGGTCCATTTAAGGAAAACTTCGTAGAACAGTTAAGCAGCTTCGTTAGTGTATTTCTTGAGTCCTGGTGCGGAGTAATTTTAGGTCTGGGGAACCAGGTTTAAATGATGAGAAGTATGTGTCTTTTAAACAGATTTCCTAAGGCAGTATATGGGCGAGCATGCACTTGTAAATCCAAATAAATGGGAGATTATTGGGGGAAAATGAAAAACTGGCTCCCTTGGATCCTGGGCACTGCTCATCGCACGAAAAGGCAGCAGCTGTCTTCGTTTTGAAATTCAGGGGAAAGAGTCCGTTTCCCTTGGAAGAAATTAAAGATTTAATGGGATTTTTTTTTTTTTCTCCTGATACTCAGGTTGATGGTTCCAGTAACAGCTAAAAGGTATTTAATTTGGAAAACGAAATCTCTTCCTCTGTCTAAAGGGGTGTCTTTTTCTCTGGGGGAGATGCTGAAGCCCCTTGGAGGGGCTGTTTGCTCTTGGGGGTATGTTTTCTTCCCTGCAAGATGCTGCCTGTTAGCCCCGTGTGCCTCATAGTGGTCTCCAGTGGACTGACAGCCAAAAGTCATGGGGCTTTGGGAGCTGGCAATTTATAGGGAAATGCTAGTTTTCAGCGGTGAGCAGGGAGATGCTTCATTCAGCAGAAAGAAAATTGGTGGTTGGATATAAAATTGTACAACATCTATTATGTTACGTAGCTGCTTTTGGCTCTGATGGTACAATGCTAATCCCATAGCTGAGAATCTCAGTGTTCAAGCTGTTCCTTTCTCTTTTCTTTCTCAGTTTGAAAAACTGGGCTAAAATACACATAGCACAAAATGCGCCGTATTCGCCGTCCTTAAGCACGCAGGTCAAGGGTACTGAGCGCGTGGTGTGTTGTGAAGCCGTCACCACCCGCCATCTCCAGAACTCTCATCTTGCAAAACCTAAACTTGAAACCTGCCAAATAACAACTCCCCTCTCCCTCACCTCTCCCCTTAGCCTCTGGCAAACAAACCACCCTTCGAATTTCTGTCTCTGACTTTGACTCTCAGGATTCATCCAAGTTGTAGTGTGTGTCTGAGTCCCTTCCTCAGCCTGTGAGGTCAGTCTTTGGAAGGCTCAATGATGTTCCATTGTATGTACATACCACCTTTTGTCTTCCTTTCAGAGATTTCTAGAGGGTTACTTCTTGAGTCCTAGGCGACCATAAGCCACTCATAACAATTCTGAAAGCCTAACAAATTAAATCTTTTTTTTTTTTTTAAAGATTTTGTTTATTTATTCATTTGACAGATCACAAGTAGGCAGAGAGGCAGGCAGAGAGAGAGGAGGAAGCAGGCTCCCTGCTGAGCAGAGAGCCCAATGCAGGGCTTGATCCCAGGACCCTGGGATCATGACCTGAGCCGAAGGCAGAGGCTTTAACCCACTGAGCCACCCAGGCGCCCCCTAACAAATTAAATCTTTACTTGCATTGTCTACGTTGGCCCAGAGAATTCTTAAACCCCTTTCACCGTGGGCTCTCATTCTAGCCCCTTCCGAGTGGCTACGAGCCAGCACCTGCTAAGCAGAAGTGCTGAGAGATTAGAACTGCGAAGATGAATTATAACTGCAGTGTGGGCGGAGCCTTTTAAATCATTGGGGAAAGGGCCCTAGAGTCCCTGAGGCTAGTGAGGGACAGAAAGACGAGGGCCCCTGAGTCCACTAGTAGCCTGAACACATTCCAGTAAAACTGGGTGCGAGCTCTGTTCCTGGGAGAGGGGGATCCTGCCAGAGCTTTGTTTCCACACCTGGCTTGGTCTAGACTCCAGTATTTTTTCCAGGGGCTGATGTCATAGAAAGAATTGAAAAAGACATTCTGAAATGTTACAAGTGTTGGCATCAAGTTAAAATGGAGGAAAATGTCTACAAAGCTGGCTTTATTCAACAGAAAATCGCGTACGCTATATGGAGTTTTTCTTTGCAGTGCCCTGCTCTTGAGCCCTGCAAAACGCTACGTCACCCCTCACTTCAAATGCTGCAGGAGGAGGACTCAGGCCAGGACCAAGTCTGTTGGACTCTGGGGCCGCTACTTGGACATCCAAAGTTAGTGTGCTTACTGCCCTATCTTCCAGACGTGGAGGTGTACTGACCTGGGTTCACACGCCGGGCCTGCTGTTTACCAGTTGGGAGATTGTGGTTGATCCCCTTTCTTCCTCTGTTCTCCTCTCGTTTGTCTTTTGTGTCACTGCCCATGGGATGAGGATTCCCACCAAAAAGGATAAGTGAGAGAAAAGATGCATGAGTGCCTTGTTAATTAGCTAATGGTTAACAAGTGCTTCTTTTCTTTTCTTTTTTTTTAAGATTTTATTTATTTGAGAGAGAGAGCACGTGAGAGAGAGAGATCAGGGCAGAGGAAGACAGAGAAACAGACTCCCCGCAGACCAGGGAGCCCAGTGTTCAATCCCAGGACCCTGGGATCATGACCCAAGCCGAAGGCAGATGCTTAACCGACTAAGCCACCCAGGTACCCAACAAGTACTTGTTTTCAATAATTTTGGAGATGGAGGTTTCTTATTGAATCAACAAGTGAATGAATTGACTATTTGCCCTATTTTACACAATAGGAAACAGAAGGTCCAACCGCCCAGCTTGTAACTCTAGGTCTGGGACCTACTGCAATAGGCTCCTTGAGCTGGAACCTGCCGTTGGCTCCAGGAAGCAGGACAGAATGAAAGGGGCAAGCGTGTGATGATCCTGGCTGGGTGGGCCATCAAATACTGGTGTGGCAACCCCCTGGTCCATCCCTGAGGTGTCACTGGCAGGGAGCCTCCCTGAGGGAGAGCTGCGGGATCTGGTGTCGGGGGGTTACACCTCTGTGACACACACCAGGGAGCTGGGAAACATTGGCGTTAATGCCCCGGGCATCCTTTGCCCTGCCTGTTGGTGGCCTTTGTCATAAATCCAAATTAAATTTAGGTGATCAGTGAGGTATTCTCACCAAGCTCTGACCCTGCTACAGGCTTGAGAGCCCGACCCAGTTCACTGCTCCTCTTTTCCTCCTTCCTTCCCTTTCTCCCCCTTATCCTTTACTTTCTCTTCTTCCTCTCCACCCTTCTTCCCTTCCATCCTCCCCTTGCTCTCTTCTGGTCTACACAGCTCAGACTCCTGGGCTCTCGTGTGCAAAGAAACAATAATCCCAGGAAAGTTATTAAAAAATAATTCTGGGTCTGGGGCAAACCTGGACTGTTGGTCACCTTACTTCAAATCTACTGCTATTTTCTACTCTATCTGACTGGAGACCTCTATTGTCCTACAGGAGATCTTGTCCCTTTTAGGAGGTGGGCATAGTTAGCCCCGAATTGGAAGAGTCACATACCTGGCCTCTCAAGGAGAACAGGTTCCAAATTCCTTTTCCTGGTGCCAGACACTAGCCCTCCCAACCCGCTGGGCTGCGTCTGCTCCTTCCTCTTCTCCACCAAGCTCCCCGCCCCCCTGCTCTGCCCACCACATTTTTCAGCATTACTGGTTTTAATTTCCTTTACCATCCCCTTTGCAAAAACTTCTTTCCTGATTTAATTACTACTTCTCTTAATTCAATTTCACTCTCTTGATTGTCATTAAACTCCCAGAATTGTTTCTCCAAAGAATTTAACGGTGAGGCCCTCTGCTTAGAGATTAATTGTCATCATTTCGCCTTCAAACACAGGTACTTTCTTACTTCTCTTCAATTATCTCCCAGAGAAAGGGAAGTGACCGTCCTTCTTCTCGGGGTCTCTCTGAGAACAAACACTGCTGGGGGCTGCCTTTTGAGAGAGAGAGACAAAGAAAGCGAAGTCATAGATTTTTCTTCCACTTTCTACTGACTCTAATCTCAGGATCTCAGAGGAGCCAGAGAGCCCCAGGCTCCTCAAGGGCTCAGGCTGTGAGCGCGTGGAGCGAAGGCTCCAGAAAAGGCAGTCCAGCCTTGAGAAATGAGGGCTCTCTGTCAGGAGGGTTGTGGGGACTGTGAGGAACGGCAGCAGGGGCTAGCTCTGGCCTCGAACATCCTGCCCAGTCGGGGTCTCTCAGAGGAACTAAGGCTGTAGCTCAAGGGAACAGAAACACTGCGGGCTAGAATTTCCCTTCCCTGGAGTGTCGCTCTCAGGACACAAAGCCCCCGTGCCCCACGCTCCCACTGTTCCCTCATGGTCTCAGTACACGACCTTGACCTTGAAGAGACATACCCAGTCCTCAAACTCTGTTTTTGCCAGCCCTCAATGTCTTCTGTCTTTGTGGGCAAACCTCGAAAAACAGTTGCTAGGGGAGGAGGGATGATTCCAGGTGGGGCTGCCGCGAGCTTCCTGTATGGTTCAGTTGCTGCCCCTTCTGCCCGGCCAGGGTCTGAGACCCGACCCAGCCTGGCCCCTAGGAGCTGTGCGATCTCCGTGCTCCGCTACCCGGAGCCTCGGTTCCCTCGTCTGCAGATATTCAGACATCATATCGTGTGAAAGGGATAAAGACCTGTGTTTCCATTGTGTGAGGGGAAATGAAAGAGTTAAACTCAGGCATTCAGCACAGTGCCTGGCTCATAAGAATCCTTCAACGACAAGTAGTCACAATGAGTTTTCACAATGAGTAACCTTTGGTCCTGGAGGTTGTAGAATCCCCATCTTTTAGTACTGAAAAGAAAATTCCAATTCCAGTCTCCAGTTTGAATCTGAAGTCATCTGTTCGGTGTCTGCTTGGATGCCTCCTGTGATGGAGAGCTCACTGTTCTTTGGGAATCCATGCCTTCTTTGGGCCATTCTGTAGATGCCAAGTAGGAGCTCCATTTACAGGTCTGATGAGCTTAAACTTTCCAACTGCAAGGAACAGGATGCCTTTCCCTACTCAACTGCTGCTGGAGGACTGAATGATTGGAGGATAATCAAGCAGATAATTCCATAATGTAGTCTTAGGTGAGGGCTCCAGACTCCTGACTTTCCCCTTCCCTGGTTCGTGGGACTCTAGGTCAGCTGAAGATGAGGCTTGGGCTGAGGAGGAGCCCAGCTAATCCAGGCACATTTTATAGACAAGGCCTTAAAGATCCCCAAAGAATCTTTGAAATCACCCTTTTATTGGGTTCATGAGCACTCATAAATGATACCGTCTATTCCTGGTTATTCATGCTCATTAAATGTCAGAGTAAAGAGTGTAGAGCTCACGAGGGGCCCCGTCCCTATTACTCCGGGGCCGCTTGGCTGCATTTATGAAGAGAAGTCACTGGGGTGTTTAATATAAGCTACCCGATTTGTCTAATAAAATCCTTCCACATCCAACGTTACCAGCTTCGTGTCACACGCTCTTGTGCTATTGTGACAGTACCAGAATGTATTTTAAATCCCCATTGTGTCTATTTAATTTTTATTTAAAGGAAATGATTTTCACCGTTTAAGGCAGATTTTCTAATGTAAATATACCTATATACCTAGGAGTGAGGAATTAGAAATGTGCTGTCGCACGCACCAAGACGGCAAGGGAGTGACTCAAGGATAGCACGGTATAGGAACAACTACTCATTCATGGCTCCATTAATCTACTCATTGTAGATCCATACTGTTCTCCCAAGACTTATGATTTGTACAGCAGTGGAGTCACATTTCTGTGTTTACATAAAGCTAAATTTATTCTCATTTCATGCTCAATTGATGTAATCATATTTTAATGACATATTTTATATAGGCTTCTAGAAGGTTTGGATTGGCTCTTAGAACTTAATTTGGCCAATCCTTCCTGTTACAGATGAAAACATTGAGGCCCAGAGACGTTAAAGGATTTGCCCACCATCACACTGGTAGTGAGCACAGGGCTGGGATTCTAGCCTAGATTTTATACATTCAAACGTAGTGCTCTTTCTACCATAGCAGGAATCCCTTACTACACGTTTATGTGTCTGGATTTCATGTGCACACCCACACCAGAGGGAGGACACACGCACACATAACTATGTTTACAATAAGGGCGTCTGACTGCAATGTTTGTCAGCATTGACCACCAGGATTTTCGGGGTCCAACTGGTGCTTCCATGGCTGTTGCCTTGCCTCCCTTTCTTGAATCCCAGCTTTAGTTGTGGGGGAATAAAAAACAGACAAGTCCTGAATTAGAACAGCGGGCCTTCAAGCCATCTGTCACTCTACCTCTCTGGTCCTCAGTTCCCTCATATATAAAATGGAGTTATTTCCCCCACCTCCCCAACCCTCCTTCTAACTGCATTATCTGTTGTATCTAAACCAAATGGTACTGGTTTAGAACTCACCCCAGGTATAGTGAGATGAGCTTCTTTAGTGATGATAAAGGTTCCTCATCCTCTAGCTGGAGATTCTGTTTATGTTGAATTAACCCAGCTGGTGGATCAACTTGCTATCACCCAGGTGTTGCCCCTGCCTCGGGCCCATTGATGAGGAACCACAACCCCCTTTTCTGGATTTCCCCTCATGGGCACAAAAAGCATCTACATATGCGTTGCAGACTTTCTAGAAGACTCAAGAAAATAAGAGAGTTTTGCATCATTGTGTTGCTTGTTTTCCCTTGTTAGAACACCCTTCTTTAAGGTTCACCCCAGAAGTTACCTGTCTCTCACTTCAAAACACAGAATTACTTAGCTCATCTATTCTCTATCATTGAGGAATTATGTTTTGCTTCAACAATGACCTGTAAAACAATGTCTTAAATATGATTTAAGTTTTTCTCCTTTGTGAAAGGACTTCAGAGATAGGCATCCTAGGGCTGGTGCCATAATCTCATCAATGTCCTTACCTCTTGTCTTTCTGTTTTGCTGTCCTTAGCACTAGCCAACGCTCTTCAATCAAGATCGCCTCAGGACTACAAAATGGCTGCTGCCACACCAGTCATTACAACCATGTTTCAGGCAGAAAAAGATGGAAGACCAACAAAGAACCTGCCCATATAACCCCATTTTCAGGAAGAATTTCCAGAAATCTTATCTAGTTTCTTCCTTTATACCATTGACCAGAAGGTAGTCATATGACCACTCTTATCTGGAAGGGAGGCTGGGAAATCTAACTTTTCAGCCAGGCACATTGCTACCTTCAACACACTCAGGGCCCTGTGTAAGTAGGAAGAGAGGAATAAACTTTGGGTAGGCAAACCAGCAATGGCTGCCACAACCCTGACTCTGTTCTGGGCCTCCCTTTGCATAGCCAATGACTCATTGCCTTAAAACTAAGAGGCCATCACACTGCTGAAGGGAGGGAATGGAGTACTAGCAATGGTTGGCACTTTCATCTGCTGTCTCCATTAAAGTCTCTGAAAGTGGAAGGGCCAGGGGAGAGATTTATTTATTTCTTTATCCCCAGCCTCCCAACCAGAATTTGAAACTGACCATCCTGCTTAGAACAGAAGAGGTTATGGTTGCCTTTGGTTTCCTGTTGTGCTGCCCAAGGATTGTCTGAGTGTCGATATGTCTCCTAAAGCTGCGGGCTCAGCTGAAGAAAGGGTTGTTTTGTTTTTTTTTTAAGATTTTGTTTGTTTATTTGTTTATTTATTTATGAGAGTGAGAGGGGGAGGGGCAGAGGGAGAGGAAGAGAGAGAAAAACCCAAGCAGACTCCATGCTCAGGTCAGAGCCTGACGTGGGGTTTGATTCTAGGATCCTGAGATCAGAACCTGAGCCAAAACCAAGAGCCAGGGCTCAACCCACTGAGCCACCCAGGCGCCCCAAGAAAGGGGTTTTCTGAGATAGCAAGAGTGAGAGCCAAAGAGAAAAGGAGCCAAGGGGAAAGGAGAGAGGCAGTGGGGACAGAGAAAGAGGGGATGGAAGAGGGAAGAGCAGAGGCTTTTTAACGTCCAAGGCAGGACAAAAATACATTGACAGTATCCACGCCGGTGAGTGACCCAAAGGTACATACAGTGGTCTGGGAACCGGCACCCCAGTTCTTTATTCCAGTCTCCCTCATTCCAAAACAATATATGTATATTGAAGACTATGTGAAACATATGAAAAGGCACAAGAAAGAATATTTTGAAAACTGCTTTCTTGGTGTGTAATTGACATAGACTAAACTGTCCATATTTAAAGGGTATAATTTGATACATTTTGACACAAGTATCTATCCTTGAAATCATTGCCACAATCAGCATCACATATCCATCACCCCCCAAAACTTTCCTCATGTCCTCCCCTCATGCCCCTGCCCTGCCACCTCCTCCCCACCAGCAGTCCCTGGGCTGCTTTCTGTCACTAACGATGACTTCGCATTTTCTTAAACATCATGCAAATGTATATAATGTATGTGCTCTTTTTTGCCTGGCTTCTTTCACTCAGCATGATAATATGAGGGAAGAAACCCCACCCAAACCCAAATTATAGAGAAGTATAATTAATGATGTAACATAGATCTGCCAGGGCTGGATTGAGAACAATTAATGTTTAGTCCTATTTGCTTCAGCTTTCCTTCTGGTTTTTATTTTTTGTTTTTTTTTGTAATGTCATTTACATAAAAACAAAAAGTTTTTAAGATCTGTACATTTTAATGACCAGTTATAAAGCAAACCGCTTTTTGAGAGCGGTTTTGAGAGTGCTGCGTGAGAGCCCCACGCAGGCCAAGAAATGGGGCCTTGCACGTGCTCTGTGTCCCCTGCCCCCTGACAACTCCACCTCCCTTCCCCAGTCCAGATCATCACTCATCTCATTTTTGTGAAAGTCATTTTCTTGCTTTTCTTTTTGGTTTTATGACCTAAGTAAGTATCTGTCCCAGGATGGCAGAGTTGAGTCACCCGTTTGTGAATTCTGTATGAATTCCACACATCCTCTTCTGTGACTTGCATTTTCTCTCGTTCTGTTTGTGAGATTAGCCCTGTTGTGCCTGGTGGCCATGCTTGGCCCGTTTGAATAGCTGTGGAGTATTGGGTCGTATGATTACAGGCTGTGGGCCTGGCCCATACCAGAAACTTCTTAAATGCCATCTGTTTGGCCCTGCACGGGCACTCAGGCCTGGTAGCCATTAGACAGTCATCACTGGATAGAAATAAGCAAAATGTCCCCCACCCCTGCTGCCAGCAACCCCCAACCCCCACCCTGTGTCCATGGGAGGTTAGTCATAGTCACATATGCAAATCGTGCCTATTTACAACAACAGCTTCTGCCTCACAGTATTATTCTGAAAAAGCAAGGCTTTTGAGAGAAATCATGAACTTTATGTCATCGTATGTGTCGGCTCAGGCTACTATAATGGAATACCCCAGACTGAGGGCTTAAATAGCAGGAGTGTCTTTCCACAGCTCTGGAGGCAGTTTTTGGTTTCTCTGGCAGCTTCTCTCATTGGCTTGCAGATTGGCTGCCTTCTGTCCTCACGAGGTCATCCCTCCAACTCCTCACTCTCCCCCTCTCTGTGCTGCTCTTCTATAAAGTCCTCAGTTACACTGGGTTAGAGCCCACACTAATGGCCTCATTTTATCTTAATCCCCTCTTTAAAGGCCCCGTTTCCAAATACAGCCCCATTCTCTCTCATGGTCCTGGGGGTTAGGACTTTGAGATATGGATTTGGGGGGAAGGGCACCAAGTAGCCCACCATTGTCGTGTTGATCTGAATACAGCTAGTTATACTCTCCATGTGAGAAAGAAAAGGCAGGACAAAGTTGGAGGATCTTTTTCAAAAGGCGAGTCCCCCCCCCTCCACTCTCTTCCTTAGGCCTTCGCTCCACTTGGCTCACCCCACCTCGATGGCATTAGACACGGGCTTCTTTAAAAGATGCTCTCACTATACATTACATAAGAAAGATAAGAGGGATGCCTGTGTGGCTCAGTTGGTTGGGCAGCTGCTTTCGGCTCATGTCATGATCCCGGCGTCCTGGGATCGAGTCCCGCATTGGGCTCCTTGTTCGGTGGGGAGCCTGCTTTTCCGTTTGCCTCTGCCTGCCACTCTGCCTGCCTGTGCTTTCTCTCTCTCTCTCTCTCTCTGACAAATGAAAAAAATAAATAAAAAAGGATTAGAAATCAAAACCTAGTTTTATGTTTCGTCATGTATCAAACACATTATAGTAAGAGTCACTGAAGTCAGTGCTTGCGGTCTAATCACCTGGGTGGCTCAGTGGGTTAAGCCTCTGCCTTCAGCTCAGGTCATGATCTTGGGGTCCTGTGATCGAGCCTCACATTGGGCTCCCTGCTCAGTGGGGAGCCTGCTTCTACTTCTCCCTCTACCCCTCGCCTCCCCAGTCATGCTCTCTCTCATGCGAGCTCTCACTCTTGAATAAATAAATAAAAAAGCAGGTTCACTGCATTATTCAAGTTAAAAAAATGATTTAGACCTCAGCCTGCCCTAGCAGACAGACCAGATTGCCCCTCCCCGGCCATCTCTAAAGGTGTTCTGTTTATTCTGTGATGACCGGTGTGTCTACTGGTATGGTCCTTTATGAGCATGTTCTCTCATGGTGAATGACTAGATCCTAATCGCCTCCCAATGAATTAGGGAAATAATTTGAATCTCTGTTGTACCAAGGAAATAACTGGAGAATGAAAAATGTGAAATTCTCAAGGTCATGAGCAGGAAAGTCACAAAGCCAGGTTGCATCTCTTCGTCTGGGTCAATATGAATGCCACAATTGCCTTCTTCTCTGAAAATGAGGTCCATCAGCAGTTTTCTGTTTAAAGTGGGGTGCAGCGGTGATAGTCTTTGGAGCGGGGAGGAAGTGAAACTAACACGACGGCCCAGAGTGACCAAGAGGAAAATGAGTTGATCAGGAGGCAGGAAGACCGGGCAGAGCTGGGGAAGTAATCTCCATCTTCTGGTAGCAGGTGTACTTTCTGCTTTTCAGCCGGTGGGCACACTGGGTCCCGCTCGCTCTTTGATGTCTGTGCTTCCAAGGCTTCTGTGCCCCGCCATAATCTGAACTCATGGATTTTGTCATTTCATCCTTTGTATGTTGAACTGTTGCCATGAAAGTTTAGGGGATCCCCTGGGAAACCGTCTGCAAACCGTAGTTTCTTTGTGGGAAAATTTAAAAACCATCCAGTCAAGTTCTTACTCTGTTACAAAACGAATAGAGTTTTCCATTTCCTCTCAAGTTAGGACCAGCAAATGTGGTTGTTTAGGTCAGGGGTTGACCAACTTTGGTTGAGCCTAACATAGCCACTGAGCGTTTTTGTAAATAAAGTTTTATTGGAACCGAGCCATGCTCATTCATTGACATATTGTCTATGGCTGCTTTCTTGCTATAGGAGTGGAGGTGAATACTTGGGACTGAAACTGTGGGGTCTGCAAAGCTTAAAACAGTTACTCTCTGACTCTGTATCGGAAAGGTTTGTCAATTCCTAGCTTGATTATTATTCCCAAGTATTAGCTGTCCCTCTCTGGGGGAAGGTTATACTTCCCCTTGCCACTGACTTTTTTTGTTGTTGTTGTCTTTTTAGGGAGATTTCTGAGGGGCCAGGACAGTTTCAAAGTGCAAGGGCTCCCTCTTTTTTTGTTACCTCAAAGAACTCACAAAACAGCCTCTCTGTGCAGACACTTCTTCTCCAGAGCTAAGCTCTCTGCTTCTTTTTTTTTTTTTAAAGATTTTTATTTATTTGTCAGAGAGAGAGGAGAGCGAGCGAGCACAGGCAGACAGAATGGCAGGCAGAGGCAGAGGGAGAAGCAGGCTCCCCGCCAAGCAAGGAGCCCGATGTGGGACTCGATCCCAGGATGCTGGGATTATGACCTGAGCCGAAGGCAGCTGCTTAACCAACTGAGCCACCCAGGCGTCCCAGCTCTCTGCTTCTTATCTGTGCTTCTTAGAGCTCTACTTTCCGAGGTGGTTGGCACAAGTTTTTAGAAGGAGTGAAAACAGTAGTCTGTATTGAAGAGTGAGTTCATTTGTGAAATGGAGGGCTGAGGGAGATGCCAGGGCAATCCCAGAGGTGAGGCGGAGGCAGAGGCTGAGGTCACCCAGATGAAGAAGCCACAGCTGGGGCCGGATGCACCACCACACGAGAACCATGTTCAAGGAAATTCCACTTGTTCACGTGTTCCACATCTGGGGCAGAGGCGGGTACAGAATATAAGTTTGGCAAACAGAGGAACAGCCATGGACAAGAAAAGACCCCCACGTATTTGTGTAGGAGGTTGAGCATTTGAGAGGAGCTTTGTGTCTGAAACACCTACGTGGTCAAGATGGCTGACTCTCCACTGAAGATAAGAGCTTCCTTTGACGGCTCTCAGAGTTGTCACCGGGGAGAGGTTGCCTGCTCAGGGACTTGGTCGACATGTGACTTCGGGCCAGGCCATAGAAGTTGAGTGGTGGCGATGTGTATTTCCCACAAGGGCTAATCTATTTTCCCCCCATGCTTTGACCCATGTGTGCGCCTACGGAAATATGTCCGGTAACGCCCTGTCCTTCCTCATGCTGGGGGCCTAATGATGGAGTTACGGGTCTGACTCCTTCATTTCATGGACGGGCAAACTGAGACCCATGCAGAGACAAGGGGCTGCGTGATGTCACCAAGTAAAAGTTGCAGAGTTGGGTTTTCCCACATTTACTTGATTCAAAGACTTCACAGAGGCTCCCTCCCACTCCTCACGCCCATATTCACATGGGAGCTGCTGAACTCATCTCCCTGAGAGCTGACAGACACCACAGAGTGGGCCTGCAGGGAGACCGGCCTGATATCACGGCTCAGGCGTCACCCAGACTGCACGGTGCAGGGAGAGTGACACGGCAGAGAAGAGCTTCGGGCGCACCCTTCCTCCCCCACCAATACGTCTACTTCTGGTTTCGTTTTTAGGGGAATCCCTCCTGCCTTCAGCCAGGCGCCTCCTGAGGCAAATGGCTTGAGTGACTGTCATCACAGCCCTGGGATGGAGACCATAGACAGTGACCACAGGGCTGGGTAGCTGGGGCTGTTTAGAAAGCAGTTTCCCTTTGACTGTCTGGCTAGAGGTTACTCTTCACACATGTTCCAGGTCCCGTCTGCCCTCCTTGCGCACTTCTCTGTCTGATTATTCTGAGCTGCAGCTGGTGAGCATGTCCTCCCTAGAGCCCAGAGAGCGGCATGCAAGGTTCCCCAGCGGGGCATTCTGAGACCTTCTCTCCCCCACGTGGCTGCCCTTGTCTCTGTGAGCCTTACACATAGAGATGCCTTTCAGACCTCTGTGCTTTTGTGCAAACTGTTTCTAATGTCTAGACTTCTCTCCCCAATCTGGACTGCTTGGAACATTCCCTCCTCATTCTTTTATTTTTAAAAATGACTTATTTTTATAAATTTTGATAAAATGTACATAACCTAAAATTTACCATTTTAGCTGTTTTTTGAGTGTACTATTCAGTGGCATTAAGCACATTCACATTGCTGTGCAGCCATCACTGTCATCCATCTCCAGAACGTGTCACTTACAAAACCGAAACTCTGTCTTCATCAGACAATGGCTCCCAGCCCCTCTCCTGCCACAGTCCCTGGCAGCCACCATTCTATTTCTATCTCCATGAATTTGCCCACCGTAGACTCCTTATAAGGGTGGAAACATACAGTAATTATCCTTTTGAGACTGACATTTCACTTAGCATAATGTCTTCAAGTTTCATCCATGCTGTAGTATGTGTCAGAATTTCCCTCCTTTTTAAGGCTGAAGAGTATCCAATGGGGTGTGTGTGTGTGTGTGTGTGTGTATACATATATATGAGATTTTGTTTATCCGTTCATCCATTGATGGACACTTGGGTTGATTCTACCTTTTGGCTATTGTGACTTAATTTGTGGCCTGCCCAGAGGAAGGTCCTATGCGTGCTTGAGGAGAATGGGTGTGTTGTTGTTGGGTAGTGCTCTGTGTTACGCCTGTTGTTCAAGCCCTCTAGTTCCTTACTCATCTTCTGTCTGGTTGTCCTACCGATTATTGAGAGTGGAGACTTGAAGTCTCCAACTACTGCCTTTTTGTAGAATTATCTACTTCTTCCTTCAAGTCTGTCCATTTTTGCTTTATATATTTTGGTGATCTACTATTAGGTACATAAATGTTCCTCCTCATTCTTAAAGATTCTATTTAAATTCTCCAGCATTTAACCTCCCCCAGCACCCTTGCCTCTGCCTTCCCCCCACAGTCCAGACAGAGTAACTATTACCTGTGTGTTCCCTGTAACTAGTACACAACTCTATGTATCACATTCTGCTTTAATGAATCATTTGTATGTCTGTCTTGGAGGACAAAGAGTTTTGTTGTATTTATGTTTGCATCTCCAGCGTCTGGCACTGCTGGTGCCCAGTAAATGTTTGCTGAGTGGACATTTGTTATTGAATATAACTGTTGTGTCACCTGTGTTCTTCCTGGGATAAAAATACTTCATGTCAGAGGTTCTCAACAACATCATTGCTTCTTGTATAAGTTAACTTTAAGCCTCCAAGGTACTTGCTCTTCTCTCTCAGTTGATCTGTACCATCACCCTACAGGGGAGGTAGGGAAGAGTTTAAACACCATTTTATGTCAGAAAACTGGGAATCAGAGACTTGGACAGATTGAATGTCTTGCTAGAGGTCGAGATGGCATGGGGCAGATCTGGGACTTGAACTCAGGTTAGTCTGGCTCCTGACCAGGGCTCCTCTCCCTGTACCCACTGCCCTGGTAGGCTCCACTCCTCCTAGCTGCCTTGGCTGGGATCACAGCCTCTGTGCACGGATGAGGGTAAGCCTGGCTCACATGGGGGCTGAGCCTTTCATTTCCTGGGAAAATTCTGGCTTGCCTTCAGATGTGTTATGAGAAGTTCCAAGCAAGTCTATGAGATACACCTCACTAGATCCATTTTAGAAGTGATGAATACTGAGTACCTTGCTCACTGTGGCACAGGTAGGAGCTGGGGCTCCAATCTGGGCTTCTTTGACTCAAAGTATAATGTGCTTGTCATTTGATCTAAAGTATCCCAGGCCATCTTGGGATAGTCAGGAGCTTTTTCTTACCTTGAAAGAAAATCTGCTCCTTGCAACTACCCTCTCCCTCTGTCCTCTGGAGTCCTGCAGGATGAACCTGCTCTGACTGCTCCTGACACCCTTCCAGAGATGTGGTGACAGGGACTGTGTCCCCCTGAGATTCTCCTTCCTGAGGCTGAATGGCACCCATGCCTTCAAGCTCCTCCACAGCTTCTTGAGGAACCTGAAGTTCAGTTCCTTTTTCTCCAGGCCACTTCCCTCAGGTATGCTCTAGGTAATCCATCTGCTGGGATTTAGTGGCGGGAAAGGCACACCCCTCACAGGGGCATCACTGGGCTGGCAGGAAGAAAGACTTTGGAGGGCTCTAGTTGTGGTTTACTCGAGTGGATGGGTGTCTGGCTGTTGGGTGGAGAGCAGGAGGAAGAGAAGGGGGAGAAGAAATCAGAGCCCTGGTATGTGTGCTGAAACAGAAGTAGAGGGGTCAGGGTTATTGTGGGCCAAGCTGCTTCCCAGTGTGGGCTCTGGTTCAGAAGAGCCCTCCTGGCCCTGTGCTGGTTGCAGGATGAACTGCCTTGGCAGTGCTGGACATTCCTAGACTGCCCCTATTTGGTGGTTGGAGAGGGGTTTTGGATGGTGTTTGACAGGGTCCATAGTGTGATCCTTGGGATTTTGGTGACTGGGAATTCTGTTTATGGCTCCCTTCCCTGTTCCAAGTGTCCTCTAGAGATGGCTAGCTTTCCTGGCCCATTGACTGGCCTTGACCGTGAGGGGAAAACAGGGACAAGGGATAACTAGAGAGGGTCTGATGAGGACTTTCAGGTTTATTTTCTTGTACACGATGATAATATTTGCCCTTACCTTATAGAACTGCTGAATATGCTTAAAAAGGGAATGTCCATGAGTGCTCTGTGCAACGCCTGATGCCAGACAGCACAAGGTCTGCACTTGCACCTGGTATGTCCCCTGTGAAGGCAGCTGGCAGCTCCTAGAGATGTTTCTCCATTACTCTTTGGGGAGCTGGGTGATGTCTGTCACTTCCATGCTCTGAAAGCATTTGTGGGCTGAGAACTGGACAGGACAGAGGACAGGATTTCAGTCCTGGCTCTCAATGCCTGTGTGACCAAGGGAAGCTTCTTCCCTTCTCTGAGCCTCCGCTTTCTCTCCTGGACCATGAAGGCCTTGAACTAGGAGATCTTTGAGGTCCTTGGGCCTATAGAAGCCGGGGATCCGGGCTATGGGCAGGGTGTCACTTCCTGATGCTCTTGACTCTTTCTCTGGGGAAGGGCACCCCGTCCACTCCACCCTTTGCCAGAATCTGCTGGTTCCCCAGACGGGCCCCATAAGATGGCGTGCTGGAGATGGGTCTGGAACTGGGGGTTCTGAGGCCAAGACTGTCAGTTCCCCTTGCATGAGGGTGGGCCCTGAGATTGGTGCCTCCCCGCCAAATGCACCGGAGACACCCCCCAGGGAAGGGGTGCTGCCTGGATTCCCTTCAGGGCTCTTGCCCTCCCCTCGCCCTGGATAGCCCAACTCATGTCCTCAAGTCACGGGGAGAGTTCAGTATGTCCTGCTATGACACATGGCTGGAGGGCAATAAAACTCAAGCCCTCCTGGCGGGCAGGTGACCCTCATGGAGTTAGCCAGGCCTGACTCAGAGCTCAGCCTGCCATCCCCGAGCCAGCCGTTCCCTGGGCCACCACACAGAAATCACACCATGGGGGATGGCATCAGGCTGCAGGAAAGCGTGTTCCCGGCCCTAGGGCCAAGGAGAGGAATGCAATATCAGCCTGGCACAGACTGGCCTAAAAGAACAGCTGACTCTCTGCAGGGAAAGCTGAGATGAAGTCCCAAGTTCAAGACTGGCTGGTAGCCTCAGGACAGGGATTGCTGCTGATCTGAAGCCCTGCCAAAGAGAGAGCTGGATGGACCCTCTGAGGCTGAGCCCCTAATCCCACCCTCCACTTGACTGTGTGTGACCTTCACTTGGTTCCTGGGCTTCTTCAGGACCCGGCTTCCCCTGCGGGGTGGATATGAAGGTGTTAAGAGAGCAAATTTTGTGGTGTCTTCACTTAAAATTTGGGGACGCTCCTCCTTCAGCCTTTAATGGAAACGTGACTATGAAGGGTAAGAGAATGCTGTGTCACTATCTGCTGCTGTGGGCATTCTCCCTCTTCACCACAGGCTCCCCTTTCCTCACCATGTCCTATATCCAAGCTGGTACTTCTCTCATTTTCTAGAAGGAAAACTCCTTCATTCTGGATTATGGGGAATGATAACCTGGACATTTCACTGCACAGTTGAAGAGACTTGGATTGACCA
Source organism: Lutra lutra (assembly GCF_902655055.1). Taxonomy (NCBI): domain Eukaryota; kingdom Metazoa; phylum Chordata; class Mammalia; order Carnivora; family Mustelidae; genus Lutra; species Lutra lutra. The sequence goes on from NC_062290.1 coordinate 63,486,515, forward strand.
AGAAAGTCTTATTTCTAGTGCCGGCTCTACTGGTGGCATCTTGAGCAATTCTCCGCCCCTTCCGGCCTCAGTTTCTTTCTTTGTAGTGTGTGAGGTGTTTCTTTCCAATTTTGTCCCAAGGTTTCTAATTTCCTTTTGGAAATTTAGCTTTGCCCCCCCCGCCCCTTTATCTCACCAATGGATTAAATGGGAATGTCTGAGAAATGGTGCATTTTGGCTGGAGACCTGCTCAGGACAATAAAGCTCTAACCTCTAATGTGGAGGGCAGATTGAAAACTGCTGTCCCCACCCTGTTTGCAAAAAAGATAGGATGTTTCGTGTTCATACTGCCCCCATGGTGGAGGATTTTCACGAGGGGTCTTCCTCATGCACGTGCGCGCGCGCACACACACACACACAAACACACACACACACACACACACCAGTGGGGAGATGCTGGGGGACGACAATGTTTGTCCCGGAATGAAAGTCAGGCAGAAAAGTGCCCTTTGGCATCAGGCTCTGCTGGGATTATCTTCCTGGAGGAGTGATAATTTATTTTTCCCTGAACTTCAAGATTGTTTAAGGGGATTCCAGAAGCTTCATATGAGCAGTGAGGACCTGGTATCCTGGGGCTGCTGGTCAGTAAGGCGAGCTCCCCGTGTTGCCTGCCACCACCTGCTGACTGGGCACTTGTGGCAGCTGCCTGGGGCCCTCATGGCATCCCAGGTCATGTGAGAGACTTATCAGGAGGCCAGTGTTCATTTCTCAAGCATTCGGGCGGGGACCTTTGCCATGGAGCTGCCAGCATGCCTGTGTCAAATGGGTTCCTAGGGGCAGGGCCACACTCCAGGTGGCCCTCCTGGCTGTCCTGTCATCCTGCTCTGTGGCTGACAGACACCCACAGCCGTATCTCTCATCCGTGCTGCCAATGGCCTGGATCTGGTTGAGCAGCTGGGCCTGTAGCCTGTGGCCGGAGGGAACCCTACACGCGGGCCGCTTATGAGCTCAGCTCCACACAGTGAGCAGGAGAGCGAGAGGAAGCAAAATTGCGTGGGGAGATTCATAACACATTGGAGCGATACAAACGAGACCAGTCCGCCTAGACTCGATCGAAGGTTCCTCAGCACCCGATCACAGACCTGTGAGGATTTGTGAAGAATGTTCACCAGCCACGGCAAAATGGGGGAAAATAGAGCCAACAGAATGAATTTTTAGAACTCATGTGGCTTGAGGAATTTTTCTTCATTTTAAATGATATCCTTGTTACCTTTTAATGTTAAAATGTTTTTCTCCTTAGGAAATGTTAACAATATTATATGGTAGTTGGTTTTTATTTTTTATTTTATTTTATATTTTAAAAATATTTTATTCATTTATTTGACAGAGAGAGAGATCACAGGTAGGCAGAGAGGCAGGCAGAGAGAGGGGGGGGGAAACAGGCTCCCTGCTGAGCAGAGAGCCCCATGCGGGGCTCGATCCCAGGACCCTGAGATCAAGACCCGAGCCGAAGGCAGAGGCTTAACCCATGAGTCACCCAGGCACCCTCTGGTAGTTGGTTTTTAAAAACATACCCACCTGACCACCTACGTCAGTCCTCTGTCATTAAGAAAATTATTTTCACTGATGGATGAATTCCAGAAGTCTAGGAACCAGTGTATTCTCAGAGGATTCGTGATTACAGGGAAATGGAAGAAAGTGTGGGAACTGGAAGACCTCGGTCTACAGGCAGCAGGTAACTGTCTGTTTTGCTCCCTGGGGTAAGCTCAGCATGGAGCACATGGGTCAGTAAAGTTGTTTTCTGTAACGGGCCTGGTATTCAATTTTTGAGACTTTTTGGGCCGTATTGCCTCTGTCACAACTACTTGGCTCTGCCCTCATAGCATGACAACTTCTATAAACGATACATAAATGAGAGTGGGGCTGTGTTCCAATAAAACTTTATTCACAAAAACAGGTGGCAGACCTGATTCGGCTCAGGGGCCAGAGTTGGCTGACCCCAGTCTAGCACAATGTCTAGCATCTAGCGAGTTTCCAGTGAGCGACGAGGAAACACCGCGCGGGGCTGAGGTAGGATTTCAGAAAGATCGCTGTGGTCGGCTGTGTAGGATGGGTGAAGGGGAGAAATGAGGTGGAGCCCAGGCCTGGAGGCAGGGAGGGGTTCAACCTGGAGCCGGACAGGAGGGAAGGAATGAAGATGTGGGAATGGCTGAATCCATGTGATGAGGATATGTTTAAAGAGGGAAGGAAAAGCCATGGATAGCTGGAATTAAGGTCCCCATTCCTTTGACTCTGCTTCCCATGTGGCAAACCATGCCTCTAGAACTCAGAGCCTTATTCAATCTTAAAATGCTTGGCTCTTCCAAACCACATTCTTGGCTTTCAAGACTGTTTTTGCTATGACTTTCCAAAGCTCACTCCAAAAGCCAAGAATCTGATTCTTTGCTTTCTCTTTACATGTCAGCTATGCCAGCTTTGCTTGGAGGTGGTTAAGTCCTGAATGTCTTAGCCTCCTGATTTTGCTTTAATGGGTGAAGAGAGTGCTTTAAAAAAAGAAAAATGAGAGTGAAGATGTACTTGTTAACTTACCAGAGTATTTTCCTGCCATATTTGGTACGAATAAGAGGCAGGAAAGTCTGGGGAGGGTGCTGCTCTTGGTGGAGGCACGATGAGTCGGTCTTGGACATCTGCAACGATGGGGAACATTCAGTTGGGATGTCTGGGGACACTCAGAATTGCCTCCCAGGCTCACCCGGAGGGCAAGTTTGGCTGGAAAGTCCTGGAGGGAGCTGCGAGAGGAGGAATTCTCTAACAGTGGGAAGAGCCAGAAAATCTGAAGTGTAACTTTCAAAACATGCCATCATTTATCCCCTCCAGCCTTGGGCAACCGTCAGTCTTTCTGTCTCTATAGATTTGCCGGTTTCGGGCCTTTCATATACATGGAATCATGTCATGTGTGGCTTTTGTGTGTGTGTCTGTCTGACTTCTTTCACTGAGCACATGTTTCTAAGGTTCATCCATGTTGTAACATTTATTGGCTCACCATTCCTTTTTATTGCCAACGCTAAATAATATTGCATAGGTAGATATACTACATTTTATTTACCCATTCATCAGTTGATGGACATTTGGGTTGTTTCCACTTTTTGGCTATTATGAGTAATGCTGCTGTGAACACTGGTGTGCAGGTTTTTATGTGGAGGCATACTTTCAATGTTCTTGGGTATATACCTGGGAGTGGGATTGTGCCCACACTGCCTGTCTCCCCTGAGAAGTTCTTCCCATCTATCATTTGGGATCCAAATCCTATGTGTTATTAAAGGCCTAGCCCAACTATCAGTTCCTCCACAAAACCTTCCTCGAATGCCTCTTACAGAGAGGCATGCAACGTCACATGTTGATTGTGACATTAGGATTTTCGGCTTTGGATCACAATTATTTTGTGCCTGGGTCTTATTACTTTCCTAGAGTATATACCTTCTAGCTTCATATAGACTCTGGTTTTAGATTTACTTTAAAAGATTTTCTTTCTTTATTTATTTGTCAGAGACAGAAAGAGAGACGGAAAGAGAGAGCATAAGCAGGAGGAGCCGTAGGAAGAGGGAGAAGCAGGCTCGGTGCTGAGCAGGAAGCCTGATACAGACTCCATCTCAGGACCCAGGATCATGACCTGAGCTGAAAGCAGACATTTAACTGACTGAGCCACCCAGGCATCCCTAGATTTACTTTAATATTCCAAGTGCTTTGCACACAGCAGACTCTACATAAATGTTTGAACAGGGAGCATTCAATGTGTTCTGTTATTTAATGATTTTAAGATGATACCTCTACACCCTGTGTGACTATCAGGATGGTGAAAGCCCTTCCCATCTTCTCAGAATGAAGACACATTTTCCAAGCAGCACCTGGTGAATAAGGCTGAGCTGCCCTCTGTTCCTCTGTCCCATTCCCCGTGTCTCCAATCTGACATGGACATCTCAGCCTCTTCCTCACATTTCCAGCAAAAATCTAATGAATTACTCTGAAAAACAGGGTTATGCATTTTGGATTCCGACTTCTTTGAGCATTGCTCATGACTTTGAAATTTATAAACATAGACATCTGTCTTCCCAGATGACCTACCAAATCATATTCCCCTAGAAAGCAGAGCTAAATTAGATGTTTAAGGGATCAGAAAGTGAAATGGACTAGATGATCTCCTGTCCTGTGCAAGGTGGGGTGAGGGCCTGACACATGGTCATCTGGTCTCGGAGGAATATTTCCATGAGCAAGTGCATAACTTCCTCCCAAGGCCACCCAGAGGGTAAGGAAGGTTTTCTTTACTTGGACGTAAAATCTTCCATCCCGCAGCTCTCAACCATCGTTGGCCCAGCCCCCTGGGGCCCCTCAGACCACCTCCACTCCTTCTGTTCCAGCTCAGCCCTTCAAGTTTTAAAATAGGACTGTGGCTTCTGTGTTTGTTCTTCCCCAGATAGAATAGCTCCAGTTCCTCCAGGAAGCATTCAGGACTAAAACGGTAGAAATAATACATCATAAACAATCAATTAATACTAATGGATACTTTCAAGTAAGAAAAATACTAGTAATATTTCAATAAAGAGTGACAATATTACAATTGTGATCTTTACTACCTGATGACTGAGCATAGAGCATATGCTGGGCATTGTGTCCCTGAGATTAACTCTCTCCATAGGGTGAGGACTGCTATGATTCTCACCCGACCGATATGGAAAGGGAGACTCAGCAAGACTAAGCACCCTGATGCAAGCCCCATAGCTACTGATGGACGTGGGCTCCGAACTCAATCATGTCTTCTCGAGTTCAAGGTGTAAGTTCCATGGGCACAACCTTACTACTGGGTCCTGGCAGGCAATAGTGACCTTTTCTAGAGAGCTGGCTGCTGGCCTTGTTCGTCCGTGGTTCAGAGGAAGAGCCTGGGACAGAGTGTCAGGAGATACGGGTTCCAGGGTGGTGTGAATCTGCATGAAGTCCCCTCCTTGCCTGAATGTCAGGAATGGCATCTGCAAATAAGGAAGTTAAACTTGATCCTCTGTTAAGGTTGCTATTGGCTTGCGATTTGAACTTTCCAGCCTTCCCTGAATGCACTAACCTGTCACACTCCCGGGCCTTCGAACCTCCGGTCTCCTTTCTCCGGTCTCCTTGCCTTTCATCTTCTACTGCTAGACTAATAGTAACATATCTTCTGCTTGTTAAGAAGTGGTTTGAATATGGCTTCCTCTGCGTGGCCTTTCCGGAATGGGAACCGCATTGAAGGTCAGCCCTGCTCCTCCCTGGTCCTCCCTGTTCCCTAGGCGCTTGCATAAGTCTCTGCTCTAGAACCTGGGATGGTCTCCCCAGATGGACAGTGAACTTCTCAAGGACAATGACTTGTTTTCTCCCAGTGACCTCTGCACTGAGCACGGAGGCTAGGTGGTGTTTGACGGGACTCCAGGATGGCCCAGGCGGTTCTGGTGCCATTTCACGGGCACATCTGCTAGGTGGCGCTGCAGCCCAGGGGAACGTGCCCCTCGGGCTCCCGCTGAAGTGCAGGTCCCGCTGGAGAAGGCAGTAAGTAGCCTCAGGCCAAACTGGAAGATTGCTCCGCCAGACGCCCAGGAAAAGTACAAGTTTCCATTCCCCGCCCTCCTCTCCTCCCCTCTCCCCGCCCCGTCTGCTGAGTTCTAAAAGCTACTAGGATTGAACCCTCTGTAGTTGCCATTCCTTGAGGGCTAGGATGTCCAAGGAAGCTCCCTTCTTCCCTCCGCTGCCTCATAGCGGGGGAATTTAAACCATTCCTTTCCTCTGTCTTTGGACTGTTCCAGGTTTATTATCCATTGTATGTATGTATGCTCTGCGGCTTTTTGCTGCAAGTTGTCCTTACCCCCTCCTCTGACACAAGGAGAGGAAAGATACAGTTCAGGACTCCGTGATAATATTTCTGGACCAAAGGAACGCATATGACTGATCCTCTTCCTATTTGTTCAAACACATTTTCTTTGCTGCTTCTTCTTCTTTTGAAATTTTAAAAGATTCTATTAATTTGTCAGAGAGAGGGAGAGAGAGAGAGCAGAAGCACAGACAGCGGCAGGCTGAGGGAGAAGCAGGCTTCCTTGGTGAACAAGGATCCTGACACCTCACTGGATCCCGGGACCCTGAAATCATGACCTGAACTGAGGGCAGAAGCTTAACCATCTGAACCACCCAGGAGTCCCTCAGACACATTTTATTTTGGTTTTCCTATTTTCCTATATCTTCTTTCCATCCCTTCAGGGACTCAGCGGTCCCTTAGCACACCTCAGGCAGAGGGGTGGTAGTGTGGTGCGGTGGTTAGACATCCAGGAGCCAGCCTACCTGGGTCTGATTCTTGCCTTTGGTACCTTCCCGTCTGACCTGGCACAGCTTACTTGATCTTTGATGACTCAGTTTCCTCATCTGTAAAATGGGGGTAATAATAGTTACTACCCAAAAGGGTTGTTGTGAGGATTAAATGAGTCCTTAGTGCTTTATTTTAAAAGGGGCTGATAAACACTAAATACAGAGAACTTAGAACTGGAATTTACCGGGTCAGTACTTTGATGTTAGGTTGAGAGTCCCAGGAAGGCAGGGGTTTGCTTGGTTTTGTTCACTGTCCCATCCTTAGCCTCCAGAAGAGTGCTTGGCATTAGAGAGAGGCTTAATTAAGAATTTTGGAAGAACCACGGTCTCTTTTGTTTCTCCCTCATGGTAAAAATGAACTAAAATGTGACATAATTGTTTGCCCATTTAAATAGGTTAGGATTTATTTTATTTTTTTAAAAAATGAATTGGTTAAGGGCGCCTGGGTGGCTCAGTGGATTAAGCTGCTGCCTTCGGCTCAGGTCATGATCTCAGGGTCCTGGGATCGAGTCCCGCATCGGGCTCTCTGCTCAGCAAGAAGCCTGCTTCCCTCTCTCTCTCTCTCTCTGCCTGCCACTCCGTCTACTTGTGATCTCTCTCTGTCAAATAAATAAATAAAATCTTAAAAAAATAAAAAAAATGAATTGGTTAAGATTTGAAATCAATAATAGTGTTGGCAAGAGCATAGAACAGGTGCTTTTGTTTGTTTCTGGTGGGGTGTAAAATGATAGAACCTATCTGGAGGGTAATTTGACAGTATGGAGAAGAAGCCTGAAAAAAGCTTGACTCAGTAATTCCACTGTCATTTTTAAAAAGAATTTGCGTGTTTAGATATGCACAGAGTTTTCAGTGCAAGGATGTTCAGTTCATAACAGCAGTGTTTATTCTATTAAAAACTTGTTAGCGATTGAACGGAAATACTGAAATGGTTAAGTAAACGGCATACCCGTGAGATGGGATATCGGGCAGCTGTAAATGATCTCTTCTTCAGGAGAGTCACTGATGTGAGAAAACCCTCCTGATACTAGCTTAAATGATACAAAGTCATCTACAAAACTGAGTACACAGAATGGGCACTTTACTTAAACTCCCTTACAGATAAGCCCCTTATCTGTAAAATTAAAACAATAAGAGGCCCTGTCTTTTAGGATTGTTACAAGGCTTACAAAAGTATTTTTTTTTAAGTCCAAAATATTTTATTAGTTTGGGCATGGGAGTAAGGGCTCAATAAATGTTAGCAGGTATCACGGAACCTGTCAGAAGGGCAAGATGGGAAGGAAACACAGCAGAGTGTTAATAGTAGTTAATCCCAGGTGGCGGGATTACGGGAGTTTTCTTCTTTGTTCATTTTCTTCTTTGTAAAATAAAATATATCTAAAGCAGCTGATAAAGTGCTGGGACATAGTAGGTGCTCCATAAGAGGCAGCTGGCAATATTCTATTTTTCTCTCTTTTCTCTCATTTTAATAATGTTTTCTCTCTTTTTAATAATGAACATGTATTACTTTAAAGCTTTTTAATATGGCCTCAACATCAGTTCTTCATATTAATTAATTAGCAAACTGTGACTCCCCATGCACTCTACTCCAGGCTTTGTGACCGCCATTTTGGCTCTATGGCCAGGGGACCAACTGGGACGCTTTCCCCTTCAGTGGGGCGGGGGGAGCCCAGGGCCCCTTCCTCAGTCCTGCTTGCATCATCTGCTTTGTAAGACTCTCTCCAGGACTCCTTCCCCGCAGCCATCCTTTCTGCAATAACAGCGTTCCTGCTGTGACTCAGTAGTTTTCTCTTGCCATTCCCTCCTCAGTCTTTCCTTTTTCACAGCAAATTCCATGACTCTTCTAACTGCCTGCCCCCGATTTTATCCCACACCACACTCTCCTTTCCTGGCCAAAGCAAATAATGATTCTTCTCTCCCTTGTAAATGAAGTCAAGATTGTTGATATTAATCATTTCAATCTCTTTTAAGTCCAAATAAAGAGTATATGAGTAAGTTGGGATTACGAACCAGAGAGGAAAGGATGACTAATTTGATGAAAGATACTGAGAAATGTAACCAACTATTTTGGAAACAAAAAATGAGATTCCTCCGGCATACCTCCACAACAAATAAATTCCAGATGCGTTGAAGAATCATGGCTAGGGAAAGCGAAAGAAGATATTGGGGAATACCTCAGGACGGGCTGGGGAAAACTTTGTAAAGTCCTAAGATATCCACAGGCATACGTCTGTGTCTAAATAAACAAAAAATCTTTTCTGACTCAACAAAGCCCAAAACAAAATGGTGAACACAAACATATTTGCGAGACTGGAGACGAAGATAGATACCCTTCAGGTAGAGAAAGTCCTTATAAATCAGCGGGAAATATGACGATGTCAACAGAAAAATGGGCAAAGACAAGAAAAGTTGAAAGTTAAGTGACAGACCTGTGAAAAGAAGTCTGTAGTGTATAAAACAGATTGAATATTAATGAAGTATTCATTGTACCGAGCACTCCTCTCAGTATGAAAAAAAGACAACTCAGAAGAGAAACAGCAAAGGCTGTGAACAGGCACACCACCAGGGTAGAAATAAAAATGACCAACAAAGATGTAAATGGATGCTCAATCTCACCAATAACCAGGCAAATGCAATTCTTAAAAAAAAAAAAAGGTCCCTTTCCCACCTAACCAATTGTCAAAAATTAAAAGTTAGAAATCGCCAAAGTTGTAGTCAATATGAGGGAAGCACTCATTCTTATGTTCCCACTGCTGAGATTATACAAATCAGTAAGGCCTTTAGGAGGGCAATTTGGAGGTTAATTTTAAAAACATTCATCCTTTCTGGTGTAGCAAGTTTAGCTTCAAGAGATATCCTCAGAACTACTATGCGTGTGCACAGAGATGTGTGCAAAAAGGTGCTAATTGCTTATTGTGGAAAAAAAGGTGAAGGGAAAGGGATTCACAGATGGCAGAGAATGCTAACGGAAGTGCCCACAAGTGTATGCATGAAAATTGTCACTCTAGTTTTGGAAGGACTTGGAAGTATCTCAGATGTCTAAGAAGAGCAGATAATGTAAATAAATAATGTACGTCCACTTAACGGAATACTACTCAGCTTACAAAACGAATGAGGTCGATCTATACGTACAGATATGGAAAGATGTGCATGATAATAAAAAAACCCAATAGTATCCATAATCATTACTTTCAAAAGCAGGTTGCAGGACTTTAAGTGACATTAGCTCTCCTTTCTGTAAAGGAGACTATGAACTCTGCAATCTTGTGTGCCTCCACTTGAGTGGGTGGGGGTGCTGGGGATGGAGGCTGAGCCAACATTGCCGGCAAAGCTGAGCCACAGCCCCAGTTCCCATCATGCCCTGCTTTTCACAAGCCACTGTCCGAGGAGGGCTCTTGCCTGAGCCTTCTTCCTCTCACCATTCTGCTGGGTGGACTTAACTTTGCCTTGTTAAGTGGGTTTAAGGTAGGACATGACCCTTCTATAAAATTCTGAAGGTTTCTTCCTAGGGAAAGAATGGAACGGCCACCATTTCTCCATGAGGGAAGGAGGACAAACCAGTAAAATCTCCCAGAAGACCTGGGGCTCTGTACCAAGAGGACTTTTCCAACCACGATATTGGATTGTAAGTGGGCTTAGGCAGGAGACCCTGTCGATTAGAAGGAAAGAGAGAGACCAGCTAACATGAGTTTGTGAGATCCATTCAAATGGCCCTTTGTGTGAAGAGAAAATCTGCTTTTTTTGTAGTATCCTAGGTTCATTGGAGTCAAGCCTATCTTCCTAAGGAGAGCATTTTAAAAACTCAAAGAGAGTGTCCTGTTTTCTCTGGTGTCAGTTTCATGGCATAGAATCCCCCTGTCACTTGAGGGGTCCAAATAGAGGCCATAGTGCTGTTGTTAGAGAAGCTGATAAGGGGCACCCCCATTGGTGAGAGGCTTTCCTGCTTGATCCCACTAACCCATGGTTCCTTAGAATTCTCTTAGATTATATGAATCTAAGACTTAGTGGTGGAGGGTTATATTCATTTTCATTATGCACTTGTCCCTGTGGCCTTCTCTGTGAGTTGCCTGAAGGTCTCAGCAAAGGTGACTAGAGAAGGAATCTGTAAATGAATGGTCATTGGAGGAATGAGTTGCAGCCCATGGTAATAGGTAAATGTGAGCTCTTCAGTGGCTTTGTGGGGCTTGACCTTGAAAGGGGAATAACTCCTCTGAGTGATGATCCTCATGGAGAGACCTTTCCCCTTTTTGAGTTGGAATGAGAATGGCTCTGAATTTACATGAGTTTAAACTGCCAGTGAATGAGGGGTAAAAAAACATTGGCCAGGGACTTTGTAAGGAACCAGGTGATGACCCAGGACCATAGCAGTCTGCTTCCCTGTTAGCTCAGTGGTTCTGCTTTGAGGAAAAAGATGGCACATCATCATACAAACGTTGGTTTTATTTTCCATTTGGATTTCCTTCAGTTACTCAGAAGATAAAGAATATTCTAGAAGAGTATGCCAAAACACAGTTTTCCTGGATTTTCTTTCTCTAAACTACTTAAATTCTCTTTTCCTGAATAAATGACACTTTTCTTCAGATATCATAATGTTTGTAGACAGTGGTTACATTTTTAAACATGTTTCATAGTAATTGGATAATTTTGAGATATGAAGAGAACAAAAAAAATACAATATATATGTAAAGAATTTTGTAAACTTACAATTTTATAAGTTGACCTGGTATTTCAAACAAAAAACCCCAGTTATTTACTTGTACAGCCTTAGTAGAAATACAGTACTAAGAATTTTTTTTAAAGATTTTATTTATTTATTTGACAGACAGAGATCACAAGTAGGCAGAGAGGCAGGCAGAGAGAGAGAGAGAGAGAGAGAGAGAGGAGGAAGCAGGCTCCCTGCTGAGCAGAGAGCCTGATGTCGGCCTCAATCCCCGAACCCTGAGATCATGACCTGAGCCAAAGGCAGAGGCTTTAACCCACTGAGCCACCCAGGTGCCCCAGTACTAGGAATTTTGAAACACTGATGAAACAACCCTTCTTTCTGCTCTTTTGAGCCCATCTCTTCCTGAGTTCAAAGGAACGATCGGTAGCCTCCTTTTCTCACCTGTATATTCAATGATTCTGTCTCAACTGGATCATCACCTTGATGCGTAGCCAGGATAAAACTTTTCCTACTTAAGAAAGCATCTAATGTGTCACATTCCACACCTGTCCTGCCCATCTCTTTCCTCTCCTTTTATAGCGAAATGCCTCCGTGGAGTTGTCTACACTCGTTGCCCCATTTCCTCACTTCCCACCTGGCCCTCAACCCCTCCACTCTAACTTCTGGCCCCATTGATTTACCAAAACCATCCTTAATAAAGTCACCAAGTATCTCCACTGCATTGCATCCAGTAGACATTTTCAGTCCTTACCTGACTCCTCAGAGCACTTGACATACCGACAACCTCACCTTTCCTGAACGTCTCCTCCCATGATTTCTGAAGTGACACTCTCCTGGTTCTTCCCTCACCTCTCAGACTGGTGAATAATTCTTCATCTCCCCACACTTTCGAAGTTGGTAGCCCTCAACTTCCCATCTGACGCCCTGTGCCTCCTTTTTATTTCATACTATTTTCCTCAGTGATCACATTTATCAATCTTTAGAAAAGCAGCTCTGACTTATTCATCCCCAGTCTGAATGTCTGCTTTGAGCTCTGGATATGAATATCCAGCTAGCTACTTGCTGTGGCTTGGATTTCTTAATGGTTCCTCAAAGTCGTGTGTCCGAGCCTGAACTCATGATCTTTCTCTACCCACTCCTAATCTCTTCCTATCTAAGTGAATGCACCACTAATCCATGTGTTTTCACAAGTCAGAAACCTAGGCTTCATCCTTGACATCTCCCTTTGTCACTTTTGTTTTCTGTGAATATCTCTTTAAGTACTCTCTTCTTTCCTTCTCTACTACATTAAAGGTATAAAATGAAAGGGATTACTTTTTAAAGGGAGTGAGCTTACCATTGTTGGTGGTATGCAAGCAGAGACTGGTTGGTCACTTGGCATGAGTGATATAGTAGGGGCTAGATGCTGGGTGACTGACTGTTTTATTCATCTTCTCTCACTTAAACATAGGGTGAGGGTTGAGCCCTCCTTTCTCTTGGACTCCTCTTTCTCCTACTTGTGTAGCCATTACTCTATGAGGCCTATGGAGCTCTTGGAGGCCATGAGGCCAAATTCTAACCAAAGTCCCTTTGGTTCAGGAGACGCCTGAATTCCTTAGAGCTGCTAAGTTCCCCAGGCATTATCCAGTTCAGATGAGAAAGGTGAGGGTTAGAGAGCAGGATAGGGACTTACACCAGGTTAAACAGTGAGCCAGTGGCAGAGCTGGGGCTAGGACTCAGCCTTCTGCTTTCCAATGCTCTGTCTTCTCATTATCCCCTATTGGCCCTCATCAGTCCCCTCTGTCTCATTTAAGGCTGGTGAGTAACAATTTGCACTAGACCCTGTCAGATGATAAATTATACCTCTCAAGTAAGAAGGTTGCTTCAGCACTGCTCTGGGCTAGGGTGTCAAAAGACAAGAGCTATTTGTTTGAGACACAAACAAGGAGACTGGAGACAAAGTAGGGACAAAGTCCCAGTGGATGTTTTATTTGTTCACCCTCATACCCGAGGACCTTAAGTTCAGATCCATAACTGTGTGGAAGATGTCTCCTGGGGTGGGGGAGGGAAATATTAGAACCTGTGGGTTGAGGAGCATGCAGTTTGAAAAAGCATATTCAATATCGTCACATAGTTTTGTCTAGAAAACACAAAATAGCTAACAGATTCTTAGTGAAAACTCCAGGGAGTAAAGCTCGATGAAATCTTCATGGTTGATAGGGTCACACAAAAGATATGGTGTTCTAAATTAAAGCATTCAAAATTAGCCCTAAGGGTAGCTAAGATGATGGCCAAAAAATCTGAATATCTCAAAAACAACACAGAGCAAGAAGGATAAATAAAACCACACAAAACCCATGTCTTCAGCATAACTGGGGAAAAAGAGAATGCACCTACATTTAGATTAAAGAAACACCAACTTGAAGCAAATTAAGCTTCATGCTTTGGCATGCACAAAGAACAAGGACAGTAGGGAAAAATGCTCTACAGAAGAGTGAAGAGGGTAGATACTGCCAGAGAGACACAGTCTACCCTAAGAGTCCTGGTGTGTCAGAAGATATGCTATAAGAAAGGAATGTATAACTGTATGCTAGAATGTGAAAGGATAGGGAGAGATGGTTTTTGGAAATTTGGTGGTGATTGTGAAAAGAAGCAAAGGAGAGATTTTAGAGTCTCACAAACAAAAGAGAACCCCCAAATTGGGAAACACAAAATTTGTTCCCCAACCTCAAAGGATAAAAGCCATCTTTAAAGATCTTATATGCACTGATTCATGGACACAAAGGGAACTCTTAAATTAGAAATCTAAGAGAACTGGTTGACTTCAAGAAAGAAATGTAAGCAAAAGACAAAATCATACCAGAAATCAAGATGAAGTGTCCTTTTACAAGGTGCCTACAAAACAATGGACTAAAATGAAGTTTTAATTAGGGAAATTGAAGAAAGAAAGAGAAATGATCAAGTGAATGAGGTGATGATACACAACTAATGAATCATTGAACACCACATTAAAAACTAATGACATACTATGTGTTGGCTAATTGCATTTAAATTAAAAAAATAAAAACACTTCTATCTTCATGAAAATAAAAAGAGAATGAAAGCAAGATGAAGTTGAGGTAATTGAGTGATGGGCATTAAGGAGGGAACTTGAAGTAATGAGCACTGGTTGTTGTATGTAACTGATGAACCACTAAATTCTACCTCTGAAACTAGTAATTCCAGTATATATTAATTAAAAAGAAAAAGACAAGATAAAGTAAGAAGCAAAAAGAGTCAAACAGGGTCAAACAGACAGGCAAAGTAGAAACAACATACATATAACTGGAGTTACTGGAGAGGAAAATTCTAGAAGACTTTATAGAAATAAAAGATCAGGATCTATATATCGAAAGGGCCCACTGGGTGCCTGGGAAAATTTACTCATAAACATCAACTCTGTGACATATGGTAGTATAACTGTTAGATTTTAGACATAGAATAAGTCCTTAAGGCCACCAAGCCAAAAAGATCAAAAGATATATACGAATAAGAGAATCAAAGCTGAGATTCTCTATGATGCAGTAATAGGTAAGTACTACATACGTATTTTTACATATTGCAAAGAATCCCAGCTTCCTTATAGTACCAGTGGTTTAGAAATGAAGACGAGTATGACTTGAGAGTCCCTCAAATTGAATAACATTAAAGTAAAATCATACTGATGTCATTAAAGAGACAGTGGATTTTCCTGCAAACTGGATTTTCCTGCAACACGTATTGGACTAGGCATGTCCAAAACTGAAATGTGAAGTGAAGTGAAGTAACTTATCTAATGACAAAGAATGATATTAAATATATTCATCCAATGGAGACACTCTCCTCAATGTTCTATTTGGAATAAGGCCAAAAGCTATTTGGAGATGAAATACTGGGATATTTTTTCCCTATTCAGTTCTAGAGTCAAGTGTCAAATATGGTATTTGTTGAAGATATCAAACTTTAAGTTTTACAAAAAAGTCAAACATAACTCATTTTGTTTTTAGTTGTGATGAATGGACAGAGGATAAGGATCGAGTATAGCTATTTCCTTATGCGTGATATATGGTTAGAGATACACTTGAATCAAAAGTGCTATTTTTTAGAGTGTTGAAGCTCGTCATTGAAGGTGATGATGTCCTTCAGGCTGGGCCCAAATTAGTTGAGGTCAATGAAATAAATTGGGGAAAAAAACACTTATAGTATGCCTGATGGCGGTCCAGCAACAGTGAGTCTGTAATCAGATTTTTTTTTTAAGATTTTATTTATTTGACAGAGAGAGAGAGAGATCACAAGTAGGCAGAGAGGCAGGCAGAGAGAGAGGGAAGGAAGCATGCTCCCCGCTGAGCAGAGACCCCAATGCAGGGCTCGATCCCAGGACCCTGAGATCATGACCTGAGCTGACGGCAGAGGCTTTAACCCACTGAGCCACCCAGGAACCCCTGAAATCAGATTTTTTTAATGGAAAAACATTTTTAGGTTTTCATCTGCTTTTTGGATACATGTTGACATTACTGATAATCAATTTATGAAAGGATTTTAAATCTTGTTGTCAAGAGAGTAATTTTTTATTTGAAAAATTGGGTAGAAGCATCAGATTATTTTCTTGGCTTTGCAGAAAAATTAAATGAGAGTAACAAATTTCTGTTCTACATGAGGGTCCCTGACTGTCATTGGCTCTATCTTTGAAATTCTAGAGAAAAGATCAACTGTGTCAATTTAAAAAGTGAGATATTTATTTAGGAGGTATTTGATCTCAGGATCATGAGTTCAAGCCATGCATTGGGCTCCATGCTGGGTGTGGAACCTACTTAATAAAATAAAATAAAACAAAATATTAAAAAATGAGGGGGAAACAGTAGCACCCACCTCAATGGACTATCATATAGATCAAATGACAAGTTGGTAAGTGCCTAGCACTAAGTAAGTGCTCAATAAAATACATTATTGCATCTAGCCAGAGCCCTCCAGCCCACGGAAGCAGGTACTGGGAACTTTCCCCAATCCCATGTGGCTCTTCGTCTCAGCCACCATTGCAATTTCACAGCTGGCTGTCGGTCGCCTCTTGCCAACACTGCATCGTTTTGCATTGCATCTGGGTTAGCGGCTGGCTTGTCTGTCTTCTCATGAAGCCGCTACCCTGCTGAGGGCTCCTGGGGCTGGGTTTACTTTTTGCTCCCAGCACACATCCTGGCACAGACCCGACTAAGCCTTCAGAAGAGCTTGAGGGGAATGGACGTCTTCGACTCCCAGAATTTCTGACTTGCAGGAACTCGTAGGTTGTCTCACCTGATTGCCTACCCAATTTCTGGAATTCCTCTTTGGACCATGAAGCAGATATTTTTCCAGTCTCTGCTTACATACCTCCAGTGGTGAGAGACTCACTATCGTTCAGAGCAGCACATGTTTCTTTTTAAAACAGTTCCATTTTTAGAATTTCCTAATTTTAGTCAATAGGATGAATTTTTCCACCATCTGCACCAGGTTTTGGTTGGAGACTGCAGAGACATGCAGAGAGAAGCTGGGAAATAAGAGTTGTTCAGGATTTATGGCTGAGGTTACACAACAGTAAAAAGAGTGACAAAGCACACAATATAACTTTAATAAGCTCTGCTCAACTCGTCAGAAACAAGCTCTCGGAAATGTCTATACATTTCTGCCTGCGGTGTTTACTGGGAAAATCCTTATATGGTTGTTATTTACAAATCCAGACAGGGGTTTATAGAAGGTTTGAAGACATCAGTTTATAGGCAGTTTGAAGCATTTGTTTGCATGCTAATCTTCTCAAAGTTCTTTTTCTGCTCCACAGTTGTGGGAGCAGAGTTAAGTTTTGAGGGTGAATTTGAAAGCCCCAGGAAGAAAAGGATTTGACCTTCTGCTCCTTAGAGTTTTGCTGCTTCTGGAAGGAGTGCTAGGATCTTAGGAGATGCTTCCCAGACACCCAGAATGCTCTGTGGAGTCTAGCCATAACAACAGGTTCCTTGGAGAGTGGACAAAGACAGGTTGGTGCTAACTCTGGTCCTAGTCAAGCCCCCCGGGACCAAGCTGTCTGCAGTGGGTTGAAGCCTTCCAGAAAACTCTGGGGAATTGCCCCCCTACACCTTGCACCAAGAGCAAGCGGGTGAGCCTTGGGGGAGTAGTGTGGTTTCACTGAAGGGACACCAGAGAGGGGAGGTGGTGCTCTAGGAGTTGATGTCTGTTTGCTGCTGGCTCAGTTTTTCCACAGAAAGTGAACTCTAACATGCTGAAAATTTAAAACAAACAAAGTGGTCACAATCCTCTCCAACCGCACAGAGCTTCATCCCGCGCTTACTTAACTTGAACCATCCCAGCGCCCCTGGGAGGTAGACGGGACGAAGAGTACACTTTCCATTCTATGGATGGAGAAACTGAGGCTCAGACTGGATAACATGCCAAGGTCTCACCCTCAGGAATGGGCAGATCCCGGAGTTCCGATCTTTCTCCGCCCACCACTGTTGCGACCAGGTTTTCCGACTCGATCAACCCACAATTATTCGGTCAGCCTCGGTACAGCAAGTCATCTCCTGGGGGAGGCGAACGGTTAGATGGCAAATGTGACTTTTATGTGGAAAATGTCTCAATACAAAAGCATTTTTATACAAGGAGACGAAGAATAGGGGCTCAGACTGTCTCTGGGATAGTGATCTTTTGTCAGTTTATTAAATTCAGATTTATTGCTGACTTCCTGACCAAAAACATAGCTGTTAGCAGTCCATAACATGGAGCAGAAATATGAGTTCTCAGTGAATCTGAGGGGGAAAAAAAGGGAGAAGAAACCTTAATGACCTGTCGCTTGGAATAAATCTTAGTGGCCACATAAACTGGGATGACAGGAATTTATATTGTTCCTCAGCACTTGAATGACTAATGTGGTCAGAATGGGGAGCCACAGAAATTATTTCTCTTAACAAGCTAGCACCTGTTTGCAGACTCTTGGAACTGCTTTGATGAAGCCTCAGAATGTTGCCTTGATATCCCTTAGTCACACCCTCGGTGGGCAGCCCCCTTCCCACAAAGCGTGGAGCAGAGGTGGCATTTCTGTCCTCTCCTGAGACGCTTAACTTAGGTGCTCCCGGGGGCCCTGGAAGGTTCTGGGTCAGAGGAGTACCATTGTGGGGCTGGAGATAATCATCTGAGAGATACTGACACCTGCCGGGCAGGGACAGCCAGAAAGGGTCCTAGGGGGTCTCAGGGTTCGTGTACCTCTGAACCATTCCCAATTCCACCCCTGTCCCATGCTGGGATTCTGGATTCTGCCCCATCAGAATTACTAGGTTAGAGCCAGAAGTGTGCCCAGAGATCAGTTAGTTCCATGTTTTAGATGAGAAGACTAAGGTTTACAGGATGGAAATAACCAGCTCAAAGTCATGAGGCAAGAGTGTCTGAGGCAGAACGAGAACTCAGATTTCCAGACTCCTGACCATGATGTAGCTTCTGTTAGTGTGACAACAGTCCTTCCTTCTGTGAGCCTGAATCATTGCAAACCCGCAACACCACAGATAACTAATAAGTAGATGTTCCACGTTCAATGCTGGGAAGGTCATCCCCAAAGAATCCCATTAAGATGTTCCCCATGAATCATTACTGACCCTGAAACCAGCTCCCTCACACTGCTATAGCATGTGACCAGCTCCACATGGTTTCAACCACACTGAGGAGGGCTATAGGATGGTTGCTTTTAGTCACTGTACAGATGAAGAAGCTGAGACTCCTAAGTTAGGCTAATAAGGCTGCACTTTTATTTTCTCAAAGGAGCAAGAGTCCGAGGAATCAGCGAAATTCCAAATGCATTGAAATGAAACGCTGTTAGTGGGTACAGGCAGCAACCATTGCTGGCGTCATGAAGAGTCCGTAGAGCAGCCCCTGCTCTGACCCTGACCTGAGACATTGCAGTCTACTGGGAAGAGAAGAGGCCATCAAAACCCCTGACGTCTTTGGGGCTGGGGCTGTCCTAGCCTTCCCAGAGCCCACGCATCCCATTCCTGGAGGTTCTGGTTAATTCAACTAATGTCATTTTTTCTAAAAACAGTTCATCCAAGATGTGATCTTTTAAAAAGGATTTCTGCCTGTGATTTGGTGCCCCATTTTTTTTTTTGTCATTAATAAACCCCATTTAAGCTATTTTAAAACATGTTCATTTGAAAGTACTTCTGGGTAAATTTTATGCTTCTGTTCATTTATCAAATTTGCAGCATTTTATGAAGATGGTTTCTTTTTTTTTTTTTAATCTATGCAGGTGTCTTTTCTATTAGGAGGCATAAAACTACAGTTTTCCTCAAGGTGATATGTATCTCGCAATAAATATTTGCATTAAAAACCTGAATTCTAGTCAATTGTTATGCATAGACACACACGATCCTGGCTTTGTAATTACAGACGATCTGTACCAATGTTGGATATCTTTTATCCTGTGCTTCATAATCAGCTAGTAATTTATGAACTAAAATATGGAGTCTCTATCCCAGGTAACCCAGGATGAGCTGCTGCGGATTTGATTGATTGTGATCTGAGAACATGCGATAGAGGTCAGCCCAGTAACACACCGGGGACACAGGTGGGTGCCACCAGCCACTGGAGGAGGAAGAGGCCTTTGAACTCTGGCAAATAACACCTGTGTGGAAGGATTGACAGTGCCTAGTGCCTGACATTTGAGGCCATGTAGATCTTAAAAATGCTTTAAAAATGATGACTTTAGCAGTCATTTCATTCATTCATTCATTCATTCATTCTGCCCATTGATGGAGCAACCATGGTGTGGTAGACACTAGGCTTGATTCCGGGGACACAATTGTGTGCAGAAACACACATGTTCCTTGACCTCACGGAGCCTATTCTCTAGTGAGGGAGACACATCTTAAGTCACTGTCACACATGAGTGTCCTTTCCCTTTCTCTTCTTAGTAATAGAATCCTGATATTGTTTGGGGTGGCAATACGCCCAGCAGAACAACTTCACCTCCCAGTCTCCCTTGCCACCGAGGGTGGCCACGTGACACGTTCTGGCTGCCGGAACCTAAGTAGAAGGCCGTTGGGTATCGAAGAAAGGTTTTGCTTTCCTGAAGTGGGTCCTGTTCCTTCCATCTTGGGACTCCCTTTCCTTTTCCTTTCCCTTTGGGAGGTAAATGTGCAGCTGGGAGTGAGCCGCCATCTTGCAGCTCCATCATGGCCAGGAAGCATTATTAAGTGAGAAGAAGTAAGCCACTTTTCTTTGGTTCAATACACAGTAACTGACTTTCTCGTAAATACAGTCCCTACCGATAAGCGTACCTTATCTTCGATGTGAGATTGTGAGGCCAGAATTCTCCAAATGGGAGCTAGGAGCCTGGAAAGGGTAATGGTCCACCCAGCAATGGTCCACCCATGCCAGGGCTCCAGAATTATGTCTGCAAGGGCTGGCCAGGCAAGTAGGGTTTAGTCTGCTGTGTTTCAAGGGCTCCCCGGGGAGGCAGCATGTGGGAGTGGGCTGTAACTATTCCTCCCATCTTCCCTTCCATGGTGTGATGCCATCGTGCCCTCTCACAGGACCTCGCCTATGAAGAGGTGATGGGAGAGTGTGAGTGAAATCCTGTAAAAGTTAAGGAGAGGCACCAAGATCTGTTACCTTTCCTCTAATACCAGGCAGTCTGAAATTAAATCTAGCAACGCAGGAAATACATGGAGTAAAAGCCTAAGGAAGAGAAGGATCTTGAATTGGCACCAGAGGGATGGTGCTGACCATGCTGGGTCAGACACAGGACAGGCAGCTGGGGGGTGGGGGGCAGCATGGCCAAGACAAGGCAGCAGGAAGGGCTGAGAACCAGAGCAGAAAAGAGCCAGGCCAGGACCCACATCCACATGCATTAAAGAATGAATTGGAAACCAGTGTAAATGACCAGTCACAGGATATAAGGAATGTGTGTGTGTGTGTGTGTGTCCACGCGAGTGTGGGCACAAATGCTCATGTTGCAAGAGAGGAAGAGAGAAAGGGAAGATAGGGGCCCCTAGGTGGAAATTTCTCCAAGTCCACCAAGCTGAAACGATGTGGGGCCTCAGTGGAGTTTTTGAAGCGGTGTTTCCGAGGTCTGGGGTCCCAGGCTAAGAACCCAGGCTGCAGCGCGGGCGGAGAAGGATCACCTCCCTCTTCCGACCCAGAGCTGCCCACCTGCTGTTTGACAGCACAAACCCCGGAGTTCTTTCCATGAGGCGTGGCCGGGCCACGGAGAGACGGATCCCCGGTAATGAGACAATTAGCTCCTTGCATTCTTCCTGCAGGAACAAATCTGGGCCCCCGTGGCATCTGTCCCCTCCTGTTCCTCCAGCTGGCCTCCTTGCCACGTGCACACCCTGCTGGGAACTGAGCCCCGGCTGCCTGCGGCTCTGGCTCCGGCTCCGGGGCCCACTTGCGCTCCCCGGAGGGGTTCGGGGGAGGCTGGAGGAGCAGGAAGGAACCAGAGGCTCTCGGGGGGCGGAGAGATGGATGTGTGCGCGCCCCTGAACTCCTCGTCAAAGTTCCCCTGCAGGGTTGGCAGCCCCTTCTCGAAAGCTGCTCGGTAGCGGAGGTGGCATATGGACTGTTGACAGAGCAGCTGCCGGGGAAGAAGACGCTGAAAGGAAGCCTCGAGGGATAAACAGAGAAATCCGCGGCTCTCCGTGGGGCCTGCGGCGCCGGCGCTGACTCTTCTCCTTCCCCTTCCCCGGCCAGGAAAGCGGTTGGGGCTGCTGGGCTCTTACGCTCTCAAGTAGGATCCCGATCCTGCTGTGGACCCTCATCATGACATTGTTGAGCACTTCCTACGTGTGGGCCGGTCCTGGTAATGACTCTCAGGGGTTAATCCAGTTACTCCTTCAGAGCCCTCTTCGGAGAGAGCTCTTTGTCCCGTTTTATAGATGAGAACACTGAGGCCGGGGAACGTAGGGATACCGCGCTGAAAGGCAGCTAGTAAGTGGCCCAGTCGAACTCCAAAGCCTGTTCTCCTAAACGTTGAGGTGGTTTCCTGTGGGGAGCATTGAGCGTCAGACCATTGGGCGAATGTTGATGCAGACGCTGGTGGGTGCCCTTGACAGCCACAGGGAGTTGGTTCTCTCCTTGGTGGTCCAGGGTGAAGGGACAGCTGGGAGTGGTAGCTTCTGGCCCTTGGCACAGCCTCTGGCCTGGAGGCATACAGTGGATTAGATGAATAATACACAAATACAGT
This sequence comes from Lutra lutra, assembly GCF_902655055.1. Lineage (NCBI taxonomy): Eukaryota > Metazoa > Chordata > Mammalia > Carnivora > Mustelidae > Lutra > Lutra lutra. The sequence goes on from NC_062290.1 coordinate 63,508,720, forward strand.
CGACCCTTAGAGGGTCTACTTAGATACCCATTTTGCAGGTAGGAAAGCAGGGTCCTTAGAGAGTCTTGCCCTAAGAGCTTGCCAGAGAAGAGACTGGAGCTCTGGTTTGCAAACCATAGGACTCGACCTGTCTGTGACCTACCGGAAGTGCCTCAGATTAAGTAGGGTGAGGGGCAGGCTGGCTGGGTTGGGGGGTAGGTGGAAGGACGAGTGAGACTATTAAGCCATGAGGGAGGTTTACTTCTGAGTCAGTTGCTGATATCTTAATAAATCCCTGGTCTAGAGAGCTGGGAGGATATTTTTGCAAGAGCATCTCGCTTGAGCAAAAAGATGGCAATTTTTTTTCTTGTTGTCAGAGTCCTGTCTGCAACCTGATCCCCGGGGAGCCGTGGGTGGGTCTCTGTCCCTCAAGTCTATCAAATGCTATTTCCCCAGGTGGATCAGTCATCCCGGCTGGGAATCTGGCCCTTGCAGACATGGAGACAGAGACCAAGAGCCCATTCATCACAGTGAAAGCTGATACCTGACAGAGATTCAATCTCATCTTGAGGCTGGAAACTTGGAGATAAATGGAGGGGACTAATTTTCTCAAACTCCAGAGGGAACAGTTCCCAGGTATCAAAGGCAGCCTTGTAAACCACACAAATGGCACCACTACCTAGCTTGCCATCAGGGTGTGCCAACTCATGGCTTGGCTGCTAGCGTGAGGACAGTAATGTTTTGAAAGGTCCACTGAGACCACAGGTACTTCTTCTCCACCTGAGAGACATGGTGGTACCCTCAATGCGTCCTTGCTCATAGAGAGAGAGGAACCAGGTTCCTGAGCCCTTTTTGGTTGACCTCCTTCCGACCTCTTCAGCCTCTGCCCACATCCTCTCTCCTCGACTTCTTCTGATACCCTTTCACCTCTGGGTATTTGCATAGGTCATGCCCGGGGTGCACATTCTTCTCCATTCACTAAGCTTTTTACTCATACTTAGAAGCCCAGCTCAAGCCCCATGTTTTGGACTCCTCCTGGCAGAGCTGGTTAATTTCTGCTCAAGCCTGCCACAGTGCTTTCTGTATTCTTCTACTTCTCACATTCTTTTACTTTATTTCTTCTTTTCTTTTTTTTTAAGGGTCTGCTTTCGATACTGAACAGAGAAAGGAGTAGCCAGCCCTATTCCCTCCCAGAGGCCCAAGGACCTGGTAGATTCTGAAATTTGCTTGCTGTTCCTTTCTGAATGAACAGTAAGCCACGACAGCTAACCTGTTGGTAATCTCTTTTGTACTATTTATTTTGTACAAATTCCCTAGAGAGCTTTGAGAGATCAGTGGGGAGCGACCTGGGGGACTCCTGAGAGGCAGAGGCTCCTGGGATTTTGACTATCCCGAGCTTCTGTCCAAGCAGAAATGGCTACCCCCCCAAAAATGTCTTCCCTGGCCAAACGTGGGTCCCAGGGAAGGAGAAGGCTGAGTGGAGACAGTAGATCTCAGCCCCAAAGATCTCCATGGGCCTTTGGACACCACAACAGCTCCCTCCTTCATCCTTCCAAGCCCTGCAAATGTCATTATCATCCGAGGTATCTAGATCAGACCTGGGGGACTTGTGCCGAGCCGTACTCCCACTCCCCAGCCCTGCATCTAGGGTGTGTCCCCAGCCTCAGTCGCCTCACTTGTGGCTAACAAGGATGCCAGCTTCATAGGATGGTTTCAGGGATGAAATGAGAGGTTATTCAGAGGTTTTTACTGCCATACAGTGAGGTGCCCAACACTTAGCTGTAAGCTTGATCATTGTCTTTACATTTGCATGGACTCAGGTAAGCACCCCCGGATCAAGATATTGAGCTAACTGAGATGTTTAAAGCTGTCAGAAGCTTATAAACTGTAAAGTGCTGAAGAAATGTTGGTTTTGAATATTACCAGGAGGTGGAGACTCTTTCACATTAAATTCGTCTTCTCCTACAACTCGTAGGTTTCTAGAAATCATTAGCATTGTTGCAGTCACCTCAGCAAATCACGGCAGGTACAGGAACTCAACACACCAGCCATGCAGAGTGGCTTGGAGACAGAGCCCCGCCTGGGGTCCCGGAACCACTGCTCTGGGCAGCTCACTCCTGTACCTACGTCCTCAGGCACATGGACGCCCTGACAAAAGGCAGCCAGGGACTGCATAGCTGTTGTGTTCTTTCCATTCGACATGACTTGATTTGAAAGATGTGCCTTTTATGCCAGGCCCTGGGCAGAGAAGGAGAGAAGGAGCTTCCTAGGCTGGGCCCTCTGAGGGACTCACGGACATGGCCGTGTCCATACCTGTGACGCTGAAGCCCACAGAGGCAAGGACTCTGTCATCCATTGCTCCCATGGAACTAACTTCCTAAGGTTCCCAGACCTCTGTCTCCAGTGCTGACCACTGCTCTGGGCTTCAGCCAGCTTCTCCACTTGATTTGCTGCTCCATGGTACCTCGAACTCAGTGTGTCCCTACGAAAACCCATTTTCTTACTTCCTAAGCCTGGCTGCTGCTTCTTAGTTTCCCTCCTCCCTCATCTCAATGAGGGAGGGAAGAGGGAGTCATTCCATCAAAGCCATACCTGAGGGTCAACTTCACCCTTGCTATGTTCTTCCTTTCAGTCCTTTGCCACTACCACTTCTGCCATCACCCTCGGAAACCCTCAGTCTGTTGGGCTCCTCTTGGCTGGCTCCCTGCCAAGTCTTCCCCAGCCCTCAAGGCCACGGAAAGTACCTCTGCCTCTAGGAGTATCTCCGTGTCCTTCAGTCCCACATCTCTGACCTCCGTTGCCTATTGACTACTGACACTTTTTTTTTTTTAAGGTTTTATTTACTTATTTGACAGATGGAGATCACAAGTAGGCAGAGAGGCAGGCAGAGAGAGAGGAATGGAAGCAGGCTCCCCGCTGAGCAGAGAGCCCGATGCGGGGCTCCATCCCAGGACCCTGGGATCACGACCTGAGCGGAAGGGAGAGGCTTTAACCCACTGAGCCACCCAGGCACCCCGACTACTGACACTCTTTACCTGAGCCTCTTTCGGGTCCTCTGGATGCTTTCTACCTCATCTCACCCCTTTGTCTCCATGACTCCTGGTCCCAAGCATGGCGTCTGGCCCTTCGTGCTGCTGCATGAACGGATGGACGCCGTGTTCATGGTGGGGCAGACTGCGTAATGACAAAGCCACTGAGCTATTAATCATACTTTCAGAGACCCCAGCCTTCTAAAAAAGGCCAAGCTATGCTAATTCAAGTGGGGTCTTTGAGAGTCTTCCTTCATCTTCTCCATCCGTGACCCCTTCGCCTAGCAGAAAAGGGCAGGTGCCTGACACCTCACGGGCATCTGTGCCTGAAAATGCTGAATCTGGAGAAACTTTGTCATAATTACCTCCCTCCTTGAAAGTACAAACTATGTAATTTGCCTTTAAGTGATCTTAAATTAATATAAATAATGAAGTATGCTCAGAATACTCAAGTGCTGGGAGATCCAATTGAACACAATTAAAATTAAGATGGATTTATTAGTATTGTGACTATTATTGATTAAAATGGTAATGATAAATAAGGAGAAATGTTAAGTACAACAGGGAATTGGTAATATTTCTTCAAAGTAATCATTTTCCTGTGACTACCCAATTATTAGTACATTTAATGTGTTATTCAGTGCAATTAATTACCCACTTTGCTTCTGGGAAGGCACTAGGAAGAATTGCTTTCTGCCTGGAGTAGTGGTTGCTTGGGAGAGAGACTGGGGAAAGCCCCTGCTTGCTAGAGCTTCTGTGATGAAGACCATGCTCTTTGGGCATGTGGGTCCCAGCGGTCCTGATAGAAGCTGCCAGTGCCCTTGGGGAGGAAGAGACAAGACAGAGACCACATTCTCAGTCTCAGGGTCAGGGGCTTTTGTAGCTGTGGGAGGTGGTGATGAGTTGATTGGCTGTGGCGGTGGGGTGGGGTGGAGGGGTGAGGGGTGCCGTGAATCGGATCAGATCACTTGGCTTGAGTCTTGACTGGGTCACCTGGCTTTGGAACATGAGTTTACCCCCAGCACCTCCCAGAGGTTCATTTTTCTTACCTGTAAAATGGGAATGACATAGCCTGCCTGCAAAGGTCTGTGAGGGAAGGCGGTCTATCCGTGGAGCAGAGTTGCAAGACCGAAGTGATGGCCTGCCCAGAGACCCCGGATGTCCTCAGGCTCAATCTGACTTGCAGATTTGCTTCTGGTTCCTGGGAACCACCTCTGGGTGTTGTCTCTGGCCGGCTGCTACCAGTCCTTGATGGCTCAGTGCAAGGTGAACACGGATGGTCACACACTTGTTGACCTTCAGCTCCACTCCAGTCCACAGCCTGTGACCTGGCTTATGCAGTCCCTGTGCCTCCTTGCTGGGAAGAATGAAGACGAGTGAGATGACAGAATGATAATTGTTGGACATTTTTACAAAGCTTTTGCCTATTCATTTCCTATGTGTCTGTACAGCCAGCCTATGAGGTAAAGTAGATTTTATTAACCTCATTTTAAAAATGAGGACACTGGGGTCTAGAGAGGGAAAGTGACTTGCTCAAGGTCATAGAACTAAGTGGTAGCTTGGGGACTTGAACCCAAATCCTCTGACACCAAGAACCATGCACCTGGCTTCTTTAGCCTTCCTGCATTATTGCCACATTTCCTTATCCCTGGAGTCCTCTGGCCCCCAACTCCTCCCAAGGCCAAGGTTTTATTGTTATTGTTTCATGAAGCTAATTGCTAGTTTTTACATAAAGGTTTTATTTTATGAGCTCCAAATTGCCCAAATTAGATTTTATTAAGCTCACACGTATGATTTTCCTTGTTTTTATTAAAATTAAGTTCACTCATTTGCCATTTGCAAAGGAGTTTGAAATTAGGATCACTTTGTATCCACGGAAACACAGGGAGAATCTTATATGTGATCAGACTTTTACCCGTAGAATGAGAAAAAAAAAAAAAAAGGCAGCTGGTAATTAGGTGCGTAACTCATAGTCAAGCTCCTGGAGCACAATGGGTCTGCTCTTCTGCTTTGTGGCTGACGGTTTATGACAACTCTTTCTGGTATGGCTGTGTGGGAGTGGGGCAGGGGTGGCGCTGGTTGGGTAGGATGGAGGGGTGAGAGGAGCTGGTATCAGTCTCAGCTCTGCCCCTTGCTCATGCTGTGGCTTTGGGAAAGGCATATCTCTTGCTTTGGGTCTCAGTTGCCCCATCTATACAACGGGGGAATTTAGAGAGTTAGGCTTGGAGTTACAAGGAGTTATCCCTTGTCTCAATTCTGACTATTGGTAGTGAGTGGCCATAATGCTGTGATGGGAAGGGTTTTAACGCCATACCTGGACTCAGCCGAAAAATGCATTTGATTAACTGACTCATTCAGCAACTATTAATTGAGCAACTACTAAGTACCAGGGACTCTTCTAGTTGCTAGGGATAGGTGAACACACCAGAAGAGGCTTCCGTTTTCAGGAAACAGCAATAGTAACAACCATAAAAACAAACAACTAAATAAATGAAATTTTAAGAATGATGGTATTATAGGAGATAAATCAGAGAGAGTGATGCTACATTAGGTTGGGGGTAGGAGGGGTCAGCGGGAACCTTTGTGAGAAAGTAATCTTTGAGTGGAGACTTGAATGACAAAAGAGGTCCAGTCAAGGGGAAATCTGGTTGCAGCATATGCTCAGGGCACAGGCAGGATGGGAGGGGTCAAGTTCAAGGAACAGAGATACGGCAAGGGTGGCTGGTGAGATGGAGGTGGGCTCAGAGCCGGAGACAGTAGCTGGATGGTGATTGATAGTTATTTCTGCTCTTGGCATGGGAGGGGAGAGTGTTGCTAATGTGTGCTTCCTGCTTGCAATCCCTGGTCTAAATGATCCCAGCAATGATATCTCAGGAATCTGCTAGCAAAAGCTTCTTCCTGGTACAGGGTGTGGCTCCACTTGTGTGACTGGGGGAGGGTCCCGGTTGGAAGGGGGTGGCATTTGAACTGGTCTTTCAAAGATGCTCATTTCCAAACCAGGGGGTGACACGCCCCTCCCCATGGCTTCCAGTTCTTGTGAGTCTGGAATATGCTTCTCCAGCAACTTAGGCAAGATACAGCCTGGTTTAGATCAGGAGGACTATCGGTGGAGGCAGAGAAACTGGGCCCAAACCCAGGCTTTCCTGTTCATTAACCATGTGACCCGGCCCTTGGCTTTAATCTTTCTGAGCCACAGTTCCCTCGTCTTTAAAATGGAGCAGTACTAACATGTACATCTCAGAGGACTGTGAGAATGAAACAATAAATTAGCACATAGGATTTATAAAATGTGATATCAGCCTTTTAACATTTATGATTTACATATTAGTTATACTTATGCTATGAAATAGTACTTGGTTTTACAAATGGCTTTTCTCCCTAGAAGGCCTCCGACACCTGCCCCTCAAATAAATTGGATATTTTCCCTTGAGTGTAAATTGTCACAGCTCTTACAGAAAGTAATTAGCAGTATGCAGTATGCAATGGCCTAAAAAAGAAAAAAAAGTCTGTTTCTTTTTGTCCAGGAATTCTACTTCTTAGAAGTTATTCAAAAAGAACGAAGTAGACATTGACTTCGGCTTCTGGCTCTGATGCAGGAGCTGGAAGCAGCCTGCTTCTCCTGTTCAGGACTAGAAACGCTGAATGGGATACAGAAGAAAAGTTGTGGATGTTCGCTCACTGAATGGAATAATATGTAGCAACGGAAACGAATGAGGGATTGCAATGGGTAGAAACACATGAATCTCATAGACATAACAGCTAGGCAAAAGGAATGGGATGAAAGGTCTGTACAACTTTATATTTGAATTTTACAGAAAATTTATTTTATATATAAAATTTATATATAAAATTATATGTATTATATGTGAAATATGGAATTCAAATATAAATTTATGTAGAGATGCTATATAAAGCTATGTCTAAGATATAAATACTCATCAGACATATGAGTACAAAAATATAAGTAAACATACAAATATAATGTACACTTACATTTATACATAAATATATCATGTTTTCTATACTAAAGAAATGCAGTATATAAATACAGTATTATATAAATATTTGCATTTTTATAAATTCAATCTCTTGGTGTTGCAGGTTAGGATAATGTTACTGCGGGGGTGTTGTGGCGGGATGTGGGGTACAAGAGGAGTGGGGGTTCTGGTAATCTTTTCTGTCTTGATGTACGTGCTGGTTCTATGGGGTACTCACTTTGCGAAACGTCATTAAACTGTACACTTTTGATTTGTGCATTTTTCCATATGTATGGTTCACTTTAATGAGGAAAAAGTTTAGGTAATTAAAAAAGGAAATAATTGGGTGTATAGATAAAGATGTGTGAATAAAGAGTTTGCTTGCAGCACCACATCTAATGGTGAAAACAGAAATAATATAGCAGTTCCAAATGGGAAATTCTTCTTAAACAATACGGTAATGATACTGTGTTTAAAATGGTGTTTTCAAAGAATTTTTAACCCTGTGGGGGAATTCTGAAGTTATGCTGTTAATGGAGTGTAGTGCTATGATCCGTGGGTGCAGAATTGGAGTCTGGGTTATGACTGGAAAGCTTCTCAGCTCTGGAGGACGGAGGGGAGTGGGAGAGGCCGAATGTGGGGTGAATCCCTTTCTGCTCGGCATCTGCTCACCCCATATTCGAGGGCAGGTGAACAGATCACATTTCCCAACCTTGCTCTTCCTTTTTCTCATCTTGCAAAGCCCCCTCATCTCTCAGCAGCTCCCCAGAATCTCTACAGTCTTGGGAACCCCCGGGGCATTGGGCCTGTCCTCCCACCCAGGGTCGCTTCCCTTCCCCAGTGGGGCTCGAACCCTGTGAGCCATCTGGTCTAAATAGCTCCCAGAGGACCCTCAGACTGAGTCCAGATGCAAGGCATGGGGAACAAGGGACACGTATTCCTCCCTGCCCAGTGTTTACAACACCGCTCCTGCCCACGAAGTTTTGAGTGCTGCGTGTTACTAGCAACACTCTCCACCTCTCTCACCACTTGGCTGCCCGCCCTACCCCAGGCCAGTTTTGGATTTAGGATGGCTGCTCCCCTTGATTACACAAGGAGCTGGGAGAGACTTTACCATTATCACATGCGAGAGCCCAATTCCATTCCCATTCGAGCTGCCTTCTGCCCCCATCTTCCTCCCTAAAACAATGGGAGTAGGGTGGGGGGGGGCCCTTTTCAAATTTTCTACAATGGGTTTTTATTACTTTTATTGTAAAAATGATTAAACAATGTTCTTTATCTCTGCGAGTGCTCCAGAGTGGTGTTTCTCAGATGTTAACGTGCTTTGCCTAGAAATCACCTGGGAGATTGTTCGTGCACATTGTGATTCATTACGGGTGCGGTGGGGTCGGCAGGGGGTGGGGGGATGTTGCGTCTCTAGAGGGTGCTGCTGATCCACACCTCACTCTGAAAAACAGAGTGATAGAGGATAGCTATGACCCGTCTCCTTGCTTTTCATTGCCCCCCAACCCGCATGTGTTACAGGTCTTCACATTAATGAATGATGGTTCGGTAGGAAGTTTCCAAGAAAGTTGGGATCTACACTTTGGAGGTTAGTCCTTTAGAGGTCAGGTTCTCAGATTTGAGCTCCCTTGTTTGCCAAGCAGATACAGCATGGTGAGCTCACAGAAAGGGACCTAGATAAAAATCCGGAGGCCAGGACTTCAGCCCCAGCTGTGCCAGTGACTCAGTTTCCCCCAGTTCAGTATAAACTGTTGGTAAAGAATAATTTTCATGATCCTGTAAAAGGGGTGTCATGAACTTAAGGAGTGCCCAGTCACTGAGTCCTCACCTAAGAGGCTCGAGGGCCACTTACTGGGGTGTCATAAAGGGTGTCATAGAGGGGAGGGCGGTGGAGAGACCTGGACTTTTCTGACTGCAGTGAGTCTCACCTAGCTTTCACTTTCCAGTTCTATTTCAAGTAAAGTCTGTATTATGTCTTCTTGGGAAGATGGACAGGAAAATACTGAAGCTACGTTTGTGAACTATTTGTTTTATTATTCAAAATTGCAGGATCAAGCAGTGCTAGGTTGGGAAGGTTGCTTAAAGACCCGTAGTCCCATTGCTGCCCTGAGGCGCTCTGTAGGAGGCCTGGGGCTCTGGTGGGAAGGGGCTCCCAGGTTCCAAGGGGACCAGAGCTTCTGTGATACTCTCCGGAGCTCCTGGGGGAGCTGGCCCTGGTTGTCTGGACTGAAGACACCTCCAGGGGCAGGGGATGACTCCAGGCAGCCTTTTCACCACTAGGTGGGTCTGATTGTTCATGAATTCTCTCAGGTGAGCAGAAAGCTGACTCCCTGTGGCCTTCACCCTTTGACCCAAGGTCTAATGCAGGTGTTTTCAAACACCCCGATGACAAATATCACTTGGGAAGCTTATTTAAAATTCAACCCAACTCCAACTCACACAAAACAGATTCCCAGGCCCTTCCTGGGGATTCAATTTGTTGGGGCTGGGAAATTTTTTGTTTCAATAGCCATACTTCACTTCCTTTAGGCATATGAAATCAATGAGGGAGGCATTTGGATACAAAAACTCATTCCTTTGATGCGAGGAGAAAAATCCACTACTGAAAGTGGCACATATAGGCTGACTTCTTTATTTGATAGTTATCATATGAGCTGGTAGGTGATATGTTGTTTCCATCTGAACTTAAATATGAGATACAAATATATATATGTGCCATATATATATATATATATATATATATATATATTTCTTCTAAATGTTTTAAAATGCCTCTTTCTCTGTGATTGTGAGAAAGATACATGAGGCTGTTGGAAGGCAGATAAAATTGAACAAAGGATTGACAAAGAAAATATTAAAACATAAAAATAACCCACTATTGTAGTTGTGGTTAGTAGGTGCAAAATTGAAGTCAATGTCCAATATTCAGTTTAGTTGATTCACTTTTTTTGTCAGACCTAAAAAGAACTACAAAATGCCCATGTACTGCAATGCAGCACTTTCCCTCCTAGAATTTTAGACTTTTTAAAATTTTTTTTAAAGATTTTATTTATTTGTCAGAGAGAGAGAGAATGAGCACAGGCAGACAGAATGGCAGGCAGAGGCTGAGGGAGAAGCAGGCTCCCCACTGAGCAAGGAGCCCGATGTGGGACTCGATCCCAGGGTGCCGGGATCATGACCTGAGCTGAAGGCAGTTGCTTAACCAACTGAGCCACCCAGGCGTCCCCCCTCCTAGAATTTTAAAGGAAATCTTTCAGTAGAAGATAAAGGAGCCTTATGGACCAAGGTGCTCATCGAAGCTTTATTTATAATTCTGATAAAATTATGAACAAATTCAATGTCCAACAACAGAGTATTAAGCAAATTGAGATATAACCACGAATTAAATGTTATACAGCTATTGAAGTGATTAGAAAATCTGTATATCTTCATGCATCTGTATGCTTATGACATTCAATGTAGGTTAGCAGAATGAGAATTTAGTCCACTTATACTTTTTTTGGTCTATGGCCGAGTATTAGAAGAGGACATGGGAAAAGCACACTTCAGTTAAATAATTATTTGCTAAATAAATTTATATTTAAACTAGTGTCATTGGGATGCCTGAGTGACTCAGTCAGTTAAGTAACTGACTCTTGGTTTTAGCTTGGGTCACGATCTCAGGGTTGTGAGATTTGGTCCCATGTTGGGGTCTGTGCCTAGCACAGAGTCTGCTTGGGACTCTCTCTCCCTCTCCCTCTGCCCCTTCCCCCTGCTGTCTCTCTCACTCTCTCTAAACTAAATAAATAAATCTTAAAAAAAAGATAGTGTCATAAATATAATATTGTGATAATAAAGCCAACGGACAACTCCATTTAGAAGAAGTAGAGGATAAGACCTTGATAAATATCCATTGAAACCAAGGACTCTACCATCTTTGAGGTGTTGGGGAAGGACCTTTTGGGTCTGCTGGTTCAACTTGCCAACCTTTGTAAGGATGGTTAAATTTTAGTCACCTTGACAAATGACGTTCTGTATCCTCCTTGACTTCGGCAACTGGTAAGCCGCCCAAGAAGTTTTCCTCAAAGTTCGCGTCTACCTTTGGGAGAGATCCAACATTGGGTTGGGGGGGGGTGTGGGGAGAGGCAGATGCTCAAAAGAGCAACTAGGAAAGCCAGACTTCCCATCTCAAATTTTGTTTTTTTTCAGAGCAAAATTCTTTTGTTCAGAACAGATTGGCACCAACGTCTCAAAATTTGCATCAGAGAACCAAGATTCATGTTTGAGTAAAAACAAGGAGGCTAGCACAGCCTGTGTCTCAAAGGTTCCTCCTGCCCCCTCCCCACTCCCACCGCTCACATTCTCTAGTTCTAGTCTGCTTGGGGCCCAGAAGCTCAACGAGTCCAATGGGAAACAACTTACTGAGGCGAGGGCCTCTGGAATAAAAGATGAACCCCAGGGCCAGGAGCGCAAGAGAGCAGTTCTGGGGCTGGTGCAGGGGCCTCGGGTTCCCTCCATTTCCATGGTAGGGACCCTGCCCCTGAGGATTAAATTGACCAGGTTTGATCCTGAATAAATGGGGGTAGTACTGGTTATTTTGGAATGAGCTGGACTGACATAGAAAGAGCAGATATTTTGGAGTCAGAAAAGCCTGTATCCAGTCTTTGCTGTCTCTTCTTAGCGATGAGATCTTGAGCAATCACATCGCCTTTCTGGGCCTCAGTTTCCTAACTCATGAAATGGGAAAATCTCTGTCTTGTACAACTCACAGAGGTAGTGTAAAGATCCTTTAAATAATAAATTGGAAGTACTTGATAACTGTAAAATATTATGCCTGCTAATTATTTTAGTAAGTAATAACGGCTACAGTGACATTGCAATTCTGAATTTTATTTTGGGGTCTTGAGTATTGATCCCCACAGGCTCGTGATTATTTAAGGGCTGATTTATGAGCTGTCATGTACTGAGGTTATGGTAGAAATTAAATTTCTTTTCCATCTGTGCTCGTGCGGCTGGGGCTGCAGGTTAGGGTGGTAAACCAGGTGGTCAAAGTATCTGAGGAAGGAGCCTGCCCTGAGAAAGCCAGACTAGACACTGTAGCCTTTGTTTATCCTTAGTCTTTGCTTATTCAAAATCCTTGAGTTATATATAAAGAGGTTATGCAGGCCAATGTCATAATGATAGAAAGACATCTTGAAGTCCCTTGCGAGAGTGATGGATGACAGAGTTGTCCAAGTTGCTCAGATGAGGAACTGACCATGCAAGGAGTTCCCCGTTGACCAGTGACATGGAAGCAGAGCCCCCCAGCACCAGGGTGGGGCGGACACAAAGTGACCAAGAAGGTGGGCACCTTCCATCTGAGCCCTCTCCACAGTATTTGTGCCCCTCCCTCCCATTCTTCCCCTCCCCAGGTCTGAATTTCAAGGTCAGGGACCCTAAACCCCAAGAGATGAGAATCAGCAATTCATTGCCCCTCTTCCCTTTTGTTCCGTCCTCCCACCCCACAGTAATAGTGATGATGCCTAATGCACGTTTCCAGACATTACTCAAATGATATAATAATTCAATTTTTTTTTTTTTTTTTGGTAGAAGAACCAGATGACAGATGTGATATATAAGAAGAGTGGAGCTCTCCTTTCCCTATTCCTCCCCACCCCCGGAGGAAGTGTGATGTACACTCTTCTCCCCTCTTGATGCATTTACACTCGTACGCATGTTAATCACATATCATTTTGCTGCTTGCTTTTTCCACTAAGTAATGTATTTTGGAGACCTTCCTGTTGCCGTATTTCTAACGCATTCTGCTTTCTGACCAATGGATATTCTACCATAATTTACTCACCTATGCCCCTCCCTTATTCATAGTAAATTAGGTTTTTAGTTTTTCACTACTGCATACAATCCCATGGTGGGCATTCTTGGACGCATGTACGTGAATTTGAACAATGGATTGTGTGGGGCCCAGGAAGAGCTCTAGGAGGGGATTGGCCACATCAATTGATATGTGCATTTGAAATTTTGATGAATGTTCTCCAAAGGTCTTCATCAGGTGCCTTCATCAGTTTATATGCATAATGTGTATGAGAATGTCTGTTTCTCCACATTTTTGCCAACTAATCTATCTTTCTACTTTGGGTTAAAAAATTCTCTTTTCCCTGACTAATGCAGCTTTATATGAATATTAATTGTGTACGAATTATTAATTTTCTGTGAATTGCCCATTTATTTCCTTTGCCAATTTTGATGATTGAGTTGTCTTTTTCTTTTTGCTTTGTTAGAAACTCTATATGTTCTGGATAGTAATCCTTTATCTGAGTGTGTAATTTAATTTTTTCCCCACATGAACAGCTAATCGGTCCATGCTCACTTGTGGATTAGTCCATCGTTTCTCTATTAACTTGAACTACTACCTCCATGGTATACACAATTTTCATGTGTACTTGAGTTTGTTGCTGGCATTATTATTCTGACCCACTGATCTATTTTTTAGTATCTGCACCAGTGCTAGACCGTTTTAACTACTACAGTTTACCGTGCATTTTGACATCTGGTAGGATAAGACCCAAATAAGAAATGCTGTTGAATTTAGACTGGATGGCATTGAGAGATAAATGTGGGGGAAATCAGGGTATTTTCAATACCAAGTCTCCCCAAATAGGTTTACAACTTAATTTGTCTAGGTTCTTGTGTAATTTTTATCTCCAAATAGATATTGCACACTTAAAAATTATATTTGTTTTCTAGGAATTTTATGGTTTTTGTATACATTGATTTCTTTTAAAATTATTATTCCATTAATACTAGTTTATTGAGATGCTATTGGATTAAGCATATAGATGTGTCTCTCCATAGTTTTGAATTTTTTTTCTTATTAGTTCTGGTAGTTTTCTGTTGGTTCCCTTGGATTTTTTTTTAGGTGGGTATCAGAAAGGATATTATCTCCCAGTTTGTTTTCCTTGTTTATTACCTGTTTTTTTCCCCACTAAGCTGTCACCCCAGAAAAACAGGTCCCTCTCTGCCTGGGCACTGCCTTATGTCACAGAGTAGATGCTTGGGGCATACTTAGGGAACAGAGACATGTTTTGGTTTCCATTTTGTTTTTTCCAGACAAGGGGCATGGGAGACAGTATCTCTCCGTCTCTTTAGCTTGGGAACATGTTGAATTTTGTTGTCTTCATCGCATGCGAGTGGGTTGGCTCAGAATTCTAATACTGAAGTGCCAGCCCCTGCGTGTGCAAAGTGAAGACAATGAAAGTGCTCAGGTCATGGTGTTTTTAAGCGCACTAAATGAAAAATGTATACCAAGCATTTCTCACCATGGGCTATGTGTAGGTAGCCCATGTCCAGGAAATGCTTGCTGTCTTTTTAGTCCCTCATGAAACATGGAGGGGCCTTCCTGAGTCTCAGTTTCTTCTCAGTGTCCGAGGCAGAAAGGAATCCCTGCCCTGCAGAATCACGGAGTGATATGGGATCAGAAGACAGCATGGAATTTGAAAACAGTGACGTGTCATGAAAATATTGTGATTATTTCCTGCCATGCCCAAGAAAGAGCCCCTTCAGTGAAAAGAAGCTGGGAAGCAGTGTGTCCTGTAGGCAGAGAATAGACCTGGGGCTGGACCGCCCTCGGCTCACGGTGTTTGCCAGCTGTGTGACTTTCAGCAGATCACAAACCCCTCTGATCCTCATCTTTGTTGTTATTACTGTTCCTTCTGCAAAGTGATAATAACACCTATTTCACGGGGTTACCGTGGGGATTAAATGAAAAGGAATACATAAAGACCCAGTTTAGTGTTTTTCACAGAAGTGGGTATTTAATAAATGATACCTATTAATATTATATTTGCATGAAAAGGATTGGCAAGCCATGATTTAGAACATTCTCTTTCCAATTTTCCATCATCGAAATAATCACACTTCTCACATCCTCACTGGCAGATTTCACAGCTAGTGCATTCAGGAAAAGTTATTTATTTGAATAACAAATTCTTTGCCCATTCCCCAACCTGCGCATTGGAGCAGAGGTTAGTGGAGGTGGGCAGCGTGGGGTAGATGGAAGAAAGGGTGATGGTGGTCAGAGAGCTTACTTGGGTGGGGCACTCGCTGGGTTCCAGCCATGCCCTCATTCAGCCTCAACTTACAGATAAGAAAGCAGAAGCCCAGAGAGGCTAGGTAACTTGCCCAAGGCCACATACCTTCAGAGGTAGAGGCCAGAATTGAGTCAGCAGCCCGACTTCAGAATCTTCTACGACAATAGAAGAACCCTAAGCCTCCAGTGTGCTGCTTTTCATGGGTTTAGGTTACTTGCTCACAATACAGGCTTGACGAATGCTTTTTTCAATGAATGAAGAATCAATGAATAAATGCATAAACAAAGGTAGTCCTCCTCGGAAGATCCCCATAAACAAGACCATACGAGTATGCTGTGGGACCATACACTTGTAGAAGCGTAGGGGTGTGCTGTTAACAAGACTACAAGGGACCCCCAAGAGAACCATGCCATTCACTTTCAGCCTGGAACTCTAGGTAATGATCAGTCTTAGCATCTCTTCTTGGCATAGGTTTCCTCCTATTAATTATACTAACCCATGTGGTTGGCTGGCTAGCGGCTCAGCACACCAAGGCTATGTTTCCTAGCTTCTTCCCCATCAAAGTGTGCTCTGACAAGGATTCTTGCCAAGGGATACGACTGGAATGACGGGTATCACTTTCTGGCTATGACGATTGAGAGGTAGGCGTGTGCCTTCTCCTTCCTTCCATTTTCCTCATCTGCTGATTGCAGGTGAGACATCCGGAAGCCCCAAAGGGCGAGGACAGAGCCACAATGTAGAAGGGGCCCAGGTCGTCGGAAGCCTCCTTGCCAACCAGCAACATCCGTGTTGGCTGTTCCCATGAGCCATACAACATTCATTGCGTTAAACCACTGAAATTTGGGGATGTAGTACAGCTCTGAACATAATTTTACTCAAACCCCTGATTCCTTCTGAATTATCGAATCTCCTCAGAGAGTTCTTACAGGTGAGTTTGTCTTGTTGTTGATAACCTGTGAAAGCATAAATAATTAATAAAAAGTGGAGGCCGAAGAAGGATGCCCCAGAAGTTCCTTCTCACCGTCTACTGAGGGTCGGGAAATAGTCCTTAAAATTTACAAAGCAGTTTTACCTCATCCTCTAACCCAGTTAGCGGTGTTATTTGTTATTAAACCAGGAGGAGATTGATGTCCAGTTAAGGGGTTTCCCTGATAACTCAGGGGCAGTGTGGGGACTCCAGCCTCATCTCTCCGGCCGGGCATCCTCTGCTCTTTCGTCACAAAGAGGTAATAAACGTGCTGTTCTCCCGGGGGGGAAAGTTCCCTTTCAGGAAATATGGTGTGTAAGATGGTTCCGACAAGTGCCTTGTCCTTTCCTTCTTTACACCTTTGTCTCTGCCAGCGTTTCTTTGGGATGGAGTGCCCAAAGCTTGTGATTAGAAACAGCTGCAGAAACAAGAGGAAAACATCTTCTAAAAATAAGTAGCGCCTTAGAACACAGCGTGCCAGGCCTTGTAGGAGGTGGATGGGGCGGCCACAAGGAGAGCTCTGGTTCTCACACACAAGGTGACTGTTTCTGTTGGCAGCTGCTCCCAGGAGCCTCCGTGAACTGGATCTCAGGACCAGGGGCAGAAAAGCTGGACTCATCCTTCCACTCAGGAATGTGAAGACTTCCTTCAGGAGTTTGGACGGCTTCTAAGGTAGAGCCTAATTAGCCCAGAGATACTGTAAGTCAGTTATATGGTTGGTTCAGAAGTATTTAATGATACAGGAAAATGCTCACCAGGAAAAAAAAAAAAATCAGGTCACGAAATAATATGATGCAGAATAGTCTAATCAAGAATTTATTAAAATTTGATACAGCCACACACACACTTGGCAAAAAAGATCGATAAAGAAGGCACCTCAGTGTAGCACGAGTTATTTCTGGATGATGAGAGATCAAAGTTGAAATAAATTTATTTTTAAATTCCTTTCTGTCGTTTTTAATTTTTGTAAAGTAAACATTCACTGTTTTTATAGTCAGAAAAAAAAATGCTGTCAGACAGAAGTAGAGGTTAGTTTTTCCTGTATCAATTCAATTTTGAGCTTTTTGCTCATTTTCAAATTATAGCTTTGTTGGGAAATAAAAGAAAATTAAATAAGCTACAGAAATTTTGTCAAAAATAATAAATTGCTATTAATGGTATAAATTATATAATACGTTATCAGATTAAAATTGAAAGCCAGCATAACAGGTTATTCATATAATACCCCACTTCAAATGTTCCCATTTATTTGGAATCACCTAGCTTGCTTCATTGAGTTCAGATAACATAGAAGCAGTTTCATTTTGTCATTGTTGGGGTTTTGGTTTGGTTGGGTTTTCCTAAAAAATTGTACAAACAAACGAAGCCAACCCTCCACAGAGAAAATTAAGGAGCAAACCAGATGACCAAACACAGGCAGATACTTTTGATGGAAAGTTAAGAATTACATTTTCTAAAGTGGTATTTATAAGAAAACAATCAAGTTCTTACTACAGGTAAATGAACAAAGGCCAGAAGTGTCTTTTGCTCAATAAAAATATAAGGAATGAAATAACAAATGGAGGCTAACTCTGACTGGCGAGGGAAGCAGTCGCAACACACACAGCTATGTGATGCCCCAAATGCTGACTAGAACAGTTGTGAAGATGGTCAACCCCTGATGGCCTTCCTGGAATCTCCCTAGAGATAGCCCTCGAGAGAAATCCCTACCAAGGAGACCCTTTCTTTCGGTTGTCTCCACTGGGGAAGCGGGCTGTGCAGATAACTCAACAGAACCAAAGGCTAAAGGAAGACAAAAACTAATTCCAGTATTTTCTCTGAGTGTAAGGAAAAAAGACCCAAAGAAAATCCTATGGTCAATGGAATAGGAAAGGAAGGAAACTCTGGCGTTCCAACTTAAAGGAACACAAGGTAATGATTATACTCACAATTATGAGGACCACATCGAATTATGAGATAAATTTATTGTAAAATACCAAGTGTAAGAGAATATGCCATCCTGTTTCTGTTATGACTGCTTTGATTTCAGTGTAAAATCACATGTGTCTACGATTGGGGATGGAAGATAAGAGAGAATGAAAGCAGTTGCATCTTGGTGAGGTCACATATGACCTTCCTCTTTGCTTAAACATATAAAAAATATATATTGTTTTGAATGCGTGTTTTATTTTTATTTTATTTATTTATTATTTTTAAAAGATTTTATTTATTCATTTGACAGAGATCACAAGTAGGCAGAGACAGGTAGAGAAAGAGAGGAAAGCAGGCTCCCTGCTGAGCAGAGAGCCCATGTGGGGCTCCATCCCAGGCCCCTGAGATCATGACCTGATCTGAAGGCAGAGGCTTAACCCACTGAGCCACCCAGGTGGGTGTATTTATTTATTTTGTATTATATTTATTTTTTGTTAAAGATTTTATTTGTTTATTTGACAGAGAGAGAGAGAGCATGCATGAGCAGGGGGAGTGGCAGGCAGAATGAGGGGAAGAAGCAGGCTCTCCACCAAGCAGGGAGCCTGATGTGGGGCTTAATCCCAGGACCCTGGGATCATGACCTGAGCCAAAGGCAGCCGCTTAACTGACTGGGTCAGTCAGGTGCCCCTGAATGTATGTTTTAATGAAAAGAAAGAAGATTTATATTTCTGCTCATCTCCATAAACAAAGAGAAGTCTTCTAAGTGTGAGATCCTGTGCAATTTGAGTTGATGTAATTCTGCTTTAGAAATTAAAAAATGATTAAACAATGACTATAATTGGTTAATTACACATATATTTGTTGGGCTTCGTATTTGCTTTCTATGGCCTCGGTAAGAAATCACTACGAACTGGGTGGTTTAAAGCAACACCTGTGTATTGTTTTATGGTGCCGTAATTCAAGAGTCAGACACAGGTCTCACTGGGCTAAGATCGAGGTGTTGGCAGAACTGTGTTCTTCCCGGACTCTCCAGGGGAGAATCTGTTTCCTTGCCTTTTCCAGTGTCGAGGGGCTGCCTGCATTTCTCAGCTCGTAGCCCCTTCCTCCATTTTCAAGGCCTGCGATGGCCGATGGCCGGCTGAGTAACATTCCATCACTCCCACCCTCTCCTCTGCCTCTTCTTTTACTTTTAAGCACTCATGTGGTTAGTCTGGGCCCACCAGGATAATCTCCCTGTCTCTAGGCCAGCTGATTAGAACCCGAATTGTCTCTGAAACCTCAATTCTCTTCTGCCAAGTGAGGTAACCTATGAATTGTTATTCTGCCTGCCATAAGGTCCTCCTTAGTTCTAGAGGAGGCGCTAGTGGATATTGGGGAAGTGAGGAAAGGGTCCGAAAATGAGGTTCATGGTTAGGAGTTGAGAGGAGCCGTGTAGGGGAAGACCCACAATCTGGTGTGGGCAGAGATGAGGGTCGTTGGTAAACTAGAACACAGACAGTTGGGAGGGCTGCATGGTCAGCTGGGGTCCCGAGGGAGGCTTGTGATGGACTGGCATTAGGCTTGGGACTGGGCTTTGGAGGATAAGTAAGATTTAGGTACAACAAAATGGCAAAAGAAGCCAGTGGTATTTCGAGTAATAGATATTAAATCAAAGCCAATGAAATAGCCATTTTCGTAGGGAAAACAGTCAAGTATTGACTTTCTTTTTTTTTTTTAATATTTTATTTATTTATTTGACAGAGAGAGATCACAAGTAGGCAGGAAAGCAGGTAGAGAGAGAGGAGGAAGAAGGCTCCCTGCTGAGCAGAGAGCTCGAAGTGGGGCTTGATCCCAGGACCCTGGGATCACAACCTGAGCTGAAGGCAGAGGCTTTAACCCACTGAGCCACACAGGCACCCAAGTATTGACTTTCTAATTCAACCTCATGCATCAAAACAAAAGGCACAGAGGCAAAAGGTGGCAGTAAGTGTCATAGGAAAAACTCGGAAGGCCTCTCCTACCTCCTTTTTTACTACCTGGGTCAGAAATTTCCAGTTTGCTTGTTTGTTTTATCAGCTGTTCACACTCTTATTTTTCCTTACACAGTTTCCAAGGCGTCAGTTATGTAGTTCCCTTCCGAGAAAACTAACCTCTTCGCAAATTTTTTATGGCTTGCAAAGCTTTATGCTTTGAGCAGAACAAGTTCTGCTGTTTTGATTGGACCAGCTGGAGCTGAAGGCTGCCTAGCAGAGAAACTCCTCCTTGGATCCTGATCGCCAGCCCCATTGGATGGCTCCTGCTTAGGAAAGTCAAACAGGAGAGACCCAAAGAAAGCAGACACTGTAGGGAAAAGGAGATAGGGGGAGGGGAGGGAGGGAGGCTGAGAGCGGCTCTTGCTGTGTCCTTCCAATATGTTTCCGTTATCGAAGATTTCCTGAACATGTATCTGTGTCTCGAGGTCAATGAATATAGTGTTTGGCCTGTTTCACGGAGGAAACCTGAGGCCTCACCAAACCGCTGAGTCTGTTGTGCCTGCAGGTTATTTTGGTTATTATGATTTCCAAATTGATTTGATTATTTGTGAGTTAAGGACAGTCCTTTGGGGAGCCAAGTGCTTCTCTTTTACCCCTTATCACAGGGAGCTCTTATTTACTGACTTTCAGAAAATCACCCATAGAATTTTTTTCTTCCAAGTCCTGGATACTCTGTATCATATCACCATATCCTATCCTATCCTATCATATCATAACATGTCATGTCACTTTATTGGTCTTGATTCACAAGGGTGAGGATAGTGCTGAAAGCCCTGATCTAAAATCCAGAAAACATAGGGCCTCCTGGATGGTGGCATTGCCATGGCCTCAGCCTCAGTTATCAGCTCTCTATGGCAAAAATGGAAAGAAATGGTTAGAATGAATTACAAGCCTCTGCATTCACATTTGTCGGTTTTTTTTTTCCTTTCCAAAAATAGAACGCTATTAAAATTCAAAGCAGAGGAGGAGTCATGAGGGTCGCTGAGTTACAAGGCAGGCAAACCCCTTAAGAAAGAAAATAGTAGACTAGTTAATAAATTAATTCAGGAAAGAAAAAAAAAAGGTAACTAAATGAAAGAAGACACCTCCAGATGGTATTATTAGTAATCACTATGATAAGATGGAATAAAATAGAAGCGGACAGGAAGGCTAGAGAAAAGAAATGGTTTCCAAAGAGTGTCTCAGAAATTTAGAAACAGAAAGATTTGTGGATCAACCCCTTTTTATAATCACAAGCTTCAAGGAATTATAAAAAGGACATTAGAAACAATAACCAGCAAACTAGAAATTATTACCAGCCAACAGGAAGAAAAATTAAGTTCACAGAAAAGAGGGAAAAGGCAGCTAGAGCCAAGGAATTCCGTAAGCTGGGCTTTCACACAAGAGAGAGCCCTGAGGGGGCGCCTGGGTGGCTCAGTGGGTTAAAGCCTCTGCTTTCGGCTCAGGTCATGATCCCAGTATCCTGGAATGGAGCCCCGCATGGGGGGGGGGGGGGGTCTCTGCTCAGCAGGGAGCCCGCTTTCCTTCCTCTCTCTCTGCCTGCCTCTCTGCCTACTTGTGATCTCTGTCTACCAAATAAATTAAAAAAAAAATTAAAAAAAAAAAAAGAGAGAGCCCTGAGGACTGGTAGAGGAGGGATGTTCCCCAGG
This sequence comes from Lutra lutra, assembly GCF_902655055.1. Lineage (NCBI taxonomy): Eukaryota > Metazoa > Chordata > Mammalia > Carnivora > Mustelidae > Lutra > Lutra lutra. Next base: position 63,530,313 of record NC_062290.1, read on the forward strand.
GTACAGGTAAACTTGAAGGAAGTGAAAGAGGAAATAGGAAGAACACAAAGAAAAATTCTTGTAATACGATTCCCAAAGAACTACAGTAGAAACAAGGACGTCCACAAAAAGTAACCCTAGATAATTAGTGGCTGAAAATTCCTGAAGTCCGCGTGGAAAGAAAAGATCTTAACAACATATGGAAGAAGACAAATGCCATCCTGTACAGCTCAATAGAAACAAAATACGCCATAGTTAGCAAAAGCCACTCCTGGAGAAAGCAAGACGTATGGTTCCTGAGTACGTACACACTGGTAATACACCAACCCAAACAAGAACCCAGCCCCAGGGCAGGTTCCCAGCCAAAATACATTGTTGCATTCAGAGATTTTCACACAGCCAGAAAGTCCACAAAAAATAATCAGTCTTGGTGCTGAAAGAAAACGTTCAGAGCTCAGAAAAACTCGTTATTCTCTTATTCCAGGTGGGGTTAAGACGAGGACTGTGCTAGGGAGGGTCATCAACCATTCTGGGTTGGCTGGGATGGGAAAGTTTCTTGAGATGTGGGACTTGGTGTGCTCCAGCCAGGTAGCCAGGAGTAAACCGGGACGGTGGGTTACACCAGCACTAGTTTCTTCCACGTGACCACACAGGGAAGCTGGTTGGGTTCACATCGTCAGTAAAATTAAGACAGAGAATTCTCTAAGCTCTTCCAGTACTGCAGTTTCAAATTTGTTGTTTTCTCCTGCCTTCTAGGAAAATGTTCCTAAAATATTCAGCATTTGGTGGTTCATTCACTCATCCGGTTAAATATTGACTGTGTGCTTTTTCATGCCTTGGGATGGGTGTGTAGTTACAATGACAAACACACCCCTGCCTTCATGGGGCTCGGAGGCAGAGTGGAGGGCAGGGTATGAGAGAAACAAACACAACTATGCATATAATTGGAAATGTGATAGGTGGTCTAAAGGAGACCAACAGAGTGGTATGCTTGAGAATGCCATAGAACATGTAATTTCCACCAAAGGAGGGGAGTTCAAATCAGAAAAGCCAGTCGGAGGAAGTGGTCTGAAAGCACAGACCTGCAGGATGGGAGAAGAGAGGAGCCAGAGGAGGAGTGGGGGGAAATGAGTGTGTGGAGATGGAGGGCAGGATGTTCCAGGCAGAACGTGCAAAGGTCCTGAGGCAGGAAGGAGCCTGGTGGGTTGAAGGACTTGAGAGAAGGCTAATGTCTCTCTTCCATTAAGGGAAAAGAGAAACGCTTTACCCTTCAGCTGGAAGAGCCAGGAGTCCCCAGAGTGATGGTGTTCAGAGTGGTCTAGCAGAGTTGGTGAGAGAGAGAGACAGAGACAGAGACAGAGAGAAAAGGTGGGGGGAGAGATCCAAGAAACAAAGGCTAAAGATCAGTAGATAGTGACTCTTTTTGCCCGAACTCTTCTTATAACATCTAAAGAAATCAATATAACTGCCCCGGGGTCTCTCTGATGAACACACAGTATAAAAAGCTTTGGGACACAGATGCAAGAAGCTCTGAAACAGAGCTGAAAATAAAAAATGACAGAGACTTAGGAGGATGAGTCGTGGAGGATAAAACCCTACTTAATCTGAGATTTGCAAAAACGAGGAGAAAAAAAAATACAAAGGTCGTTTTTAGCTAAGCACCAGAAGAAGGGGGGGGGGGTGTCTTTAAATATGAGCAACATTTTGGCTAGCAGATGGTCTCATGCCAAGACGACCCAGAAATACCTAAATATTGCTTCACGGTCACCTTAAAAGGCCCCCAAAGGAGAGACACCTGAGGGATTGTGACAGAGGAAAGCAGTTTATTCTTTAGCTAATCTTTTTTTTTTTTTTTTAAAGCATAAATGAATCCATAACCTGTTAATTGCTCAGGATAAACCTGTAGGGAGGATTTTTCTATGCTTCTAAACAACATCTTTGGACCTATTGAAGGTTCTAAGTAAAATCCCTGTGAAAATGTTGAAATATGTTTTACAGTTTTGAAGATGAAACAAAAATGGGAGTCCTGTCTGAAACCCTGAATTCCAGAAATTCATGATTACACTGACACGCTGGGAGGATGACCTACCAGAAGGATGGGATTCAGCGATGATGGGAGAAGCCAGCGGACGGAAAAGGGGCCGGAAAAGGCTTCCCTGTGCAAGAGTGTAGGCTGGGGTTGGCGGGGGGGCTGCCCTGGTCTAGAGGGGCACCTAGGGATGGGCGTAGAGGGCGGTGTGGCCTCAGCCTGGGGGACTTCCTCCGCGCAGTCCTCCAGCAACGCTCCTCTCCGCGGGGCTCCTTTGAGCGCTCTCTGCTGGTTCAGGTCCAGGGCTGCGGAGCATGCGCTGCGCCAGGCGCTTGTCCTGTTCCCTTTTGCTTGCGGAAAGTGCCAACAAGGTTCCATAACACAATGATGAGAAGCTTTCTTCCTATGGTCAAGCGAATCTTTGGGCGCGTACATGCCAAGCAGCACAGGGAAACATAGAAAGGAAATGCAAATTCCTAACAGGAAAATTTCAGAAATGATTTTAAGCCCGAGGAAGTCAACACATGGTTTGGACTTTCAAATATATTTGAATGGTGATGTGACCTGAATTTTTATCCTAGTTCTTGCCATAAAATTCCCACTGGGTTTTTGTTTTACACGCTTGGAAGAAATGCCGAAAAGTTTTATATGGCAAGACAGAATAAACAGAAAGCCACTAATGAAGTCAAAGATCAGAGAGGGTGAGTTCAGGCAAATTGTCAGCGTTGATTGAAAAGCAGTGCGGGGGGACGCCTGGGTGGCTCAGTTGGTTGGACGACTGTCTTCGGCTCAGGTCATGATCCCGGGGTTCTGGGATCGAGTCCCACATCGGGCTCCCAGCTCCATGGGGAGTCTGCTTCTCCCTCTGACCTTCTCCTCACTCATGCTCTCTCTCACTGTCTCTCTCTCAAATAAATAAATAAAATCTTAAAAAAAAAAAAAAAAGAAAAGCAGTGCGGGTCACATGGTGCTAACATGAAATAGAGCAGACCACACAGCCTTTGGAGTTAGAAAGACCTGAGTTTGAATCACACGCTGTCCCTTAGTGTCCGGGCTGGGGTTGTCATATGATAAAGGGGTTGCCGATAGTTATTTGAGCAGGATTAAATGAGATGATGAAAGCAAAACATTTAGCACAAGGTCAAGCATATAATAAATACTCAAATTTATTATTATTGCTGTTATTATTATTGCCATAATTTTAGGATGTATGAAATCATGTTGAGAATCCTAGCTATCAACTGATTAAAAAAATCACTTTAATAATAGACCCAACAAGCAACCAGGCCGTTAAATTCACAGGCCTGGTAAATATCTTGAGAAGCCAGCCAATGAAGTCTCATCTAGTCAAATCACCTTTGTAAGCCAAGGGACTATGTCAACATCAAGCCAAAGTGTTAGGGACTGAATGTTTGTGTCCACCCCCCCACCCCATGCATATGTTGAAATCCTAACTCTCTGTGTGATAGTATTGGGAGAAGTTCCACCCTCATGAATGGGAATAGCGCCCTAACAAGAAGAGATGGGGCACAGCTTGCCTCTCTCTCTGCTCCCTGTCAGGTGAGGCTACAATGAGAAGACAGCCATCTACAAACCAGGAAGCGGGTCCTCACCAGATGCCAGATCTGCCGGCACCCTGACGTTGGACTTCCCAGCCTCCAGAACTGTGAGAAGTAAATGCTGTTGAAGCCACCAGGGCTGTGGTAATTTCTTATAGTAGCCTGAACTGACGAAGATACTAAGACAGTGGGAGTCTAAAAAAAATAAGAAGACAACAATACTGGCCCAGTTGCTTAGAGGTGATAAATTTATGCGGTATTTAAGTATGTAAGAAACAGCACTAGATAATATCACCTACTTAGAATATGCAAAGCTAGAATGTCTCTGCCAAAAGGCAGGCAACGACGAGGTTTTAATGAAAAGAACAAATGGGATAAGATGACAACAAGGAAAAAGAAAAAGCTAATAATAGATTAAGAATTAATCTCAAAAAAGATGATGTTCACATAAAAATAAGTTAAAAAATGCACACTATTTTCACAACCAGAGAAATTAAAATAATTTATTAAAAATATTGATAGCATCTAAAAATCCCCCATGCCGGTAGAAGACATGCGTGGAAGTATTGACAAGATTATACTATGTGGAAAGATTTGTTTTAAAGCAATTAAAAAGTAGTAGTAATAAACATGAAAACAATATAGCCAATGAGAACAGCAATCTTGAACATGTGGAAATAGGTCAGAAAGGAACACAGATATACAGAGAGCAGATATAATACAGCACATATACCCATTTCTTTTTCTATTTTGTTTTTTTACACGTGCCCATTTCCTAAGAGGTACTTTGGTTTTGTAGGAATTATGAATCCAGAAATTCAAGACAGAAATATGAAACCAAGAAAATGCATAACATTTGCACCAAGTTGGGTGATGGTCTCTTTAGATACATGACTTAATAAATTGCAAACATTTTGTTTTTTTGTTTGTTTTCTTTTGTTTTGAAGACTATAAGACAATGATGTGGAAATCTCAATATAAAATCTATGTTGAGAGATTCATCTAAAATCTATATTGAGAGATTAAGTCACATTTCCATCTGAAATCGGAAAGCTGTCCAGTGAATGTGGAACAAAGTTTAAACTCCGAAGTTCACTGCTCTTCTCTGGTTAAGAGCAGATGCCCTGAATCAGGCTTGCTGGATTGAAATCTGGCTCTATCACTGATGGGTGCTAGCTGTGAGAACTGGAAAAAGCTACTCTTTAGTCCTTAGTTGATTTCATCTGTGACATGAGGACCATCTTGTGTGATCACAGTGCCTGGTGCATGGTGAGTGCAGAGAACAACCGGTTCACCTGGTTGTTATCACCCGGTCCTCTCCCTGCATGTTCAGTCTTCTCTTCTTGCACCCTTCTTTTATTTTTTTTTTAAAGGTTTTATTTATTTATTTGAGAGGATTGGGGGGGCAGAGGGAGGGAGAGAATCTCAAGGAGACTCCATGCTGAGCACAGAGCCAGACACAGGGCTCAATCCCACAACTGTGAGATCATGACCTGAGCCAAAATCAAGTGTGAGACACTCAACTGACTTAGCCACCCAGGTGCCCCTCTTCCTGTATCCTTCTTCTGGAAGAAGAGCCGTTTCCTGAATACACCCCATCATCTCCTGCCTCTGTCTTTAATCTGATGTTTTTAAAGGAAACACAGGCTTATTAGAATCCCAAATACAGTTAAGCATCAAAACCTGGACTTGAACTCAACTTTGTTGAATAGCTGACTCCTGCTTTATGCCACTTCTACTTCCCATCTTATGCTTACTTCCACTTTGATGGACAAGATTGTATCAGAACAATCCCCATCCAAGAAAAGCTAGGGGAAAATATCTGTTTAAAGTTGTCGATGAACTACCAAGAAACCAGGATTTAAAGTGTCAAGATCCTTGAAAGAAAGAAGACTCATTGAGACGAGCCTGCTATTCTGCATTGCTTTTTCTCTTGAAGCATTTGCTGTTTCATCAGAGGAAGTAGGCTAGCGGACGCCTCGTCCACATTCATGGATTAGGAGACTCAGTATTATCACTTCTCCCCAAATTAGTTTATAGATTATTATAAGCCTAATCAAAATGTCAGCAGATGTGTGTGTGTATGGAAATTAACAAGCTGCTTCCAAAACTTATATGGTGATACAGAGCACAGAAAATACCTAAGAATACCTAAGGCAATCTTGAAGAATGAAATGGGAAGATTTACATTTCCAGCTGAAGCTATGCAATTACAAGAGTGTAATATTGGTAAAAGATATATAAACAAACCAGGGGTATAGAATAGGAAGTCCAGATACAGACCAACACTTTGTCACCTAATTGGTGACAAAGGGGACGCTGGGTACAATAAGAAAAAAAATTATCTTCAATAAATGGCTCTGGGTCAACAGACTATTCATATGAAAAAAATCTGAATCTTGTCACCATGTCACACCTTATGCAAAAATCACCTCCAAGTGGATTATAGCTACAAATGTGATAGTTAAAATTATAAAGGTTCTAGAAGTATGACATAGAAGATTATATTAATGACTTTGGAGTAGACAAAGAGTTCTTTCTTAAAAAAAAGACTTTTATTTATTTATTTGAGAGAGAGCAACAAAGAGCATGAGTGGGGGGAAGGGCAAAGGGAGAAGCAGACTCTCTCCTGAGTAGGGAGCCTGATGTGGAAGTGGGACTCCATCCCAGGACCCTGGGATCATGACCTGAGCCAAAGGCAGCCACTTAACCAACTGAACCACCCAGAGTTCTTAAACATTAGGGTGGAAGCAGCACTAAACAAAAAAGGGAAACATTAGAAAACTGGACTATATGAAAAATAAGAACTTCTGTTCATCCAATATACTATTATGAAAGTGCAAAGCAAACCACCCAATGGGAGAAGACATTTGCAATCCATGTATCGACAAGAAACTCATGTCCATGACATAAAAGCAACACGCATGGGCGGTCAGAAAAACAGACAACCCAATGTTTTAAAAATGCAAGAAACCTTGAACAGAACTTCAAAAAGGAAGATAGGCAAATGGCCCAAAAAGAATATGAAGAAGGGCTCAGCATTGTTAGTCATCATGAAAGCAGAAATTAAAATTGAAGAGAGCTAACACTACACGCTTGGTAGAATGGCTAAATCTAAAAGGCTGATAATATCACATGTTGGAGAGGATGTGGAGCAACTGGACCTCAAACATTGCTCGTAGAGGTGTAAATTGGAGGCTGAGCCATTAAAATTACTAACATTCAGCTCTGACCTGCAAAAACCGTAATTTCTGAGGGTTCAAGCAAATGCAACCATCTCAGAAAACTGCTTATCAGCAATTACTAAAACTGAATATACACATAGCTTGTGACTCCGTGGCAGTTTCCCTCTTAGGTGTAAATCCAACGGAAATGTGTATATGCAGATATCAGAAAACACGATCAGGAATGCTCACAGCAGCATTGTCTGTAGTAGCCAAAACCTGTAAACCACTCTAATATCCATTGTCAGTTGAATAACAACAACAACAGCAACAAAATAGGGAGATTGTGACATTGATTCACTGGACCACTCTTCAACAATGAAAATGAATAAAGTGTAGGTATGGGTGACAACAGAGATGAAGAAAACATACATAATAGTGAGTGAAAGAAACCAGACACAAACGAATGCATATTGTATAAAGTTCAAAAACAGGCAAAACTAATCTATGGTGATGGAAGACAGAATAGTGGTTACCTTTGGGACAGGGGCATTAATTACTGGGAGGGGGAACAGGGAGAGGTTCTGGGGTGCTGGTCATGGTCCACTTCCTGACCTGTGTAGATGTGAAAATTCATCCAACTGTATACACGCTTATGCTTTGTGGCATTTAAAAAATGTGTATATATTTAAATTAGTTAATTACTATTATTTAATTACAAATCAGGGCTGCAGAGAGCCTTGATAAGTCTGTAACCCCAGAACAGTGGGGTGGGGAAGGATGCTGCAGTTGTTGTCAGGGACTCTGGGAGAAAACGGTCCTGTAAGTATCCTGAGCCCCACAGGTCCACTGTAGTAGAGTCAATGTGAAGGTGTGGCGTGTTTAGGCAGAGAGGACTGGAGGAAGCAGTCACTGCCCCTTCCAGCTCCCAATACCTATATTTCCTTTGGAGGGAAGGACCATGTTTCCCTGGCTCCAGTGGGGGACTCACAGCTGCCTGAAAGGCCATGTTATTTCCTAATCTTACTCATGTCCTGCATTCTACCTGCTCATGACAGACACTAAAAACTGAGAACTCTAAAAACGACAGCAACAACAGCAACAACAAAATTGAATACTCTTAAGTTTTGATGCTTTTGAACCCATACATTTTTCTTCTTCACCCAAAACTTTGCTTTTGAAAATGATATTCCTGATTCTCACAGTTTCAAGACCCTAACTTGGAAGTTAACATTTAAACCAACATCTTTGTTCGTACTCCAGTTCTAACAATCCTTGTTCTTCTCAGGGTAATGGCTCTCCGGTTGAAAAGGACAAATCTGATGGACAAGGATGTGGGGGAAATCAAAGCACATAAAGATGTTTTAAAATGTTGTGTTGGGGGGCTCCTGGGTGGCTCAGTGGGTTAAGCCTCTGCCTTCAGCTCAGTTATGGTTTCAGTGTCCTGGGATCAAGCCCTGCATTGGGCTCTCTGCTTGGTGGGGTGCCTGGTTCCTCCTCTCTCTCTGCTTGCCTCTCTACCTACTTGTGATATCTCTCCCTCTGTCAAATAAATAAAATAAAATAAAACAAAAATGTTGTGTTGGCACATTAACTTTCATTTTCATTCAATAATAAGCAATGATAAGATAAAATAAAAAAGAAATCTTTTAAACAGTTAGTTTGGAATGCCAGCAAGGCAACATCAATGGTGACATCGAGGTGCATGGAGTCCACAACAAGGAGGATGATTCTCTGGTTTGCTGTTGTTCTGTGGACAGATTTTGGGCTCACACTTTAAGTGGGTCATTTGTAATCTGGAGCATGTTCAGGTACAGAGACAGAATAGATGGTTACTATGATAGTCTGTTCAGGCTGCTGTAATAAAAATACCATTGCCTGGGTGACTTAAACAACAAATATTTATTTCCCATAGTTCTGGAAGCTGGGAAGTCCAAGATCAAGATCCTGGCATATTTGGCGTCTGGTGAGGACCAGTTTCCTACTTTGTACATGGCCATCTTCTCATATGGTGGAAGGGGCAGGGAGCTCTCTGGGGTCTCTTTAATTGTGACAGCAATCCTACTCATGAGCATCCATTCTCATGACCTAATCACCTCCTAGACCACATTTCCAAATACCATTGCATTGGAAGTTATGATTTCAACATATGAATTTTCGTGGGACACAAACTTTCAGTCCATGACAGGTGTTGACACCACTATGTGGGGGGTATGGTTGAAAAAGCTGTGTATTTTAGCAAAACAAACAACCCAAACCCAACACAATCCAAAACCTCAGGGGAGCAAATCCTATGACTTCAAATATCTAAAAAGTTTCCCCTTCTCAATATTTTTAATTACACTTGCACATGTGTTTTAGGTTATATTATCTCATGTACATTTTTGCGTAAGGATGGATGGTAATACATTTCCAAGCAAATACAATTCAGTTCTTAATGTTGATTAGATTGACCTGTTCAACATACTCCTTTAAGTTAAAAATATGTATTTTTCATTTTCAAATAAAATTTCAAATCAAGTAAAAGCAGAGGCTCATTTTATGAAGGTGACTATACGTGTATTGCCGAAGAACAGATTACAAAAGCTTGTTTGCTTCTTTAAATGACTTTCCATAATAGCTGTCTTCTGCCCAGCACAGCATAGAAAACACATCCTTAAAATTTAATATATAGAACTGGAGACCATTTACTGTTTGTATTTGCTTCAATCAACTTTGGAAAATAAAATACCCACTCTGAATTTTTTTTTTTTATGAAGTTGCAAAGTGAATTGAGATAAACAAAATAACAATAAAAGTCCATGAAAATGTGCATTTATATAATAAAAATAAAACCTTTATCTAACTGAATCATGGAAAAAACGATTATGGTTCTTTTGTATGGAATCATCTCCCTTTTACAGAAAGAGATGTGTATTGGCTACTTGCATGTTTCTGGCTACTGTTTTCGCTCATGAAATTGGGTATAGATCAAATTCTCTGAGTGAGCACATATTCAAGGATCAAAGAATACTAGGAGTGGTACCAACTTTGACGTATGCTCAGTTGAAGTGATTAAAGCTTAAAACGTCTTTGGCTTCACAGGCTTTGCACAAGAATGTTACATGGGTCTCCATTTAACTACTTAAATAGCATCCACCCTGATGCCCAATTATTTGAGGCAGAATTTCTGATCAGTACTTTAGTAGATCACTCAAAAATACCCATAACCCTTATTTAGAAAATTCTCATGTTGGAGAGAAGGAAGACACACAATGCTTTTAAGACGTCATCTGAACATAAATAAAATCTTGGCATTTGACATTTTTATCATTATTCAATACAGATGTCCCAGTTCCATCCTGCCTGTCCCATTTGGTCTCATCCCATCCCAACCCCCTCCACTTTGTTCCGTTTATTGTATTAATGATCCCTGGCCTTCTACCTCGAACGTCAACATTTCATCATGGAGTGTCCTTTTTTGATAGGGAGTTATGGTCAGGGTGGTAGCGGTGGTGGCAGCCAATGTTTCTGACACTATTTCATCATAAGTAGTGTTCCTTCTTCTGGAAACAGTTACATGGCTTTTCATTCAAACTTCGGTCTATTTTACCTATTTCATCTCAGGTAAGAAGGAGAGTCTCATTTAGGGAAGACACATTTTTTCTTGTCAAAACTCATTCACTCTCACAGCCACACATTTTAAAGCTTAGTCTTTTATTTTAGAGACATACAATTCTGAGATCGGAGAATCTCTGGTATCTTGTAGCAGTGGCTTGAGAAAGAGGCCTTGAGTGTGATGTTCTTTCCTTCATTCATCTATACATCAGTATACAAGTATTTATTGTGTATCAGACACAGTGCTTAGATGTGGGGGAAATGGTGGTAGGACATAAGACCTCTGACCTCTTCACCATCCTTCGGGTGCTGATAGCATTTCCTTCCCTTTCATCCTTTTTTGTTTTATTTTCAGCTCATTTGTAGTTTCCCACAATTATCAGCTCTTAACAAATGAGTAGTGGCCCAGATTCCAACTCTGTGCAAAGCACATACATTGGGTGAGACTAGCCATATGCCTCAATTGGCACATGCTCCCCCCCCTTTTTTTTAAAGAAAGGATTTGTTATGTCTTTAATAAAGATTTAAAAAATAGATGCAGTTTTTATTCTACCACACAATGGAAATACTTCTACAGTTCATTAGGGAAAATTAACACAGGCCATTTGACACTGAGTACGGGCATAGGGATGCCAGATGAAATATAGTATTTGGGACATGTTTATTTTATTGATTGATTGATTGATTGATTTTATTCATTTATCTGACAGACAGAGATCACAAGTAGGCAGAGAAGCAGGCGGAGGTGCGGGGGAGGGAAGCAGGCTCCCCACTGAGCAGGGAGCCCTACGTGGGGTTAGATCCCGGGACCCTGGGATCATGACCTGAGTCGAAGGCAGAGGCTTTAACCTACTGAGCCACCCAGGTGCCCCTGGGACATGTTTATTAAAAATGTGTTCCTTATTTGAAATTTACATTTAACTGGGATTTTCTTTTTTTCTAAATCTGGCTATCTTATTTGGGCATCATAATTTTTATAAGGCGAATGAGTTCCTTAGTTCGACTTTCAGTATAATCCAGTCCAAACACTGTCAAATAGAATTGCACTTAAGAAAGGGTTGGAAATCATTTAGTATCTAAGAGAATTCTGTTCTGACCTTACCAAAAAGTCACCAAGATTATGTCAAGATTAGCAAACTCTAACAAGAGTCCTTAAATGGAGAGTAACACAAGCATTAGAGATGAAGCAAAATGTCCAAGAACCAGGGGGCATTCTGAGGTCCTTCCTACACGTGATGCTAGAACGAAATGCAGAGACGTGACGCTACTCTACGAAGGGCATGATAGTGCTTCAGGTGAATCACTGGGTTCACAGCATAAACACTCCTTTACATAATGTTTATCTCAGAGACTAGAACAGTTCCAAAAGAACTTCTCTCACTTGCCAAGAAAGATCTATTTTTAAAAACCCTTATTATAAAAAAAAACCCCTATTTAAATATCATGGCAATAATCCCTGAGGAAAGGTGTAGTATTATAAAGAAAATTATAAGATAAAAAGGTTTAGGAAGGAACTCTTAGGGAAAATTCTCTCTTCCCAGCAGAGACTTTCTGAACTCACATACCCAAATAACTCCAAATAGATTTGCTACTCTGTATTTTTAAGTCATTTGTACATGAATATTTTATAGTGATTTTAAAGAACAGATGTTCTCGTATTTTCCCCTCTTGCAAATTTTGAAAATAATCTTTTAAAATGTCTTCAATATTCCAAAGTGCTTAACCTTTGCTCTGAGGTAATTATAGGTAAACATCTTGTTACCCAGTAGGTGGGTTTTTCAAGGATTTCCTAAATCACCTAGGAGTTGTGTTCGAATGTTTCTGGCACCTGGTAGAGTCTACCAAAGAGGGAGGATGAGGATCAACACAAATGCCCAGTAATGTCACAGACAATAGTTGATTTTCCTTTCATAACTTCCTCACGACCCAGCTGCTCACCAGAAATAAAAGGGAGAGGAATTGAAATCAGTCATTGAGGAAATAGTTGAAGAATCCGGGGGTGACTAGGTTGCAAAAGACAGAAGACACGGGAGATTCTGTCCAAGCTCTAAAATGCGATCAAGAGGAAGAAGGGATTGGTTTGGCTGCGTGTGGCCCTGGAGGCCATAGCCAGGAGACTTGTGAGAAACGGGGAAGGTAGATTTTTATCTCTGCTGTTGAAGACCTTCCAGTGATGAAAGCTTCCACTTCTCTGCTCTAGTATGAAATGTTAGCAGGACGTCTTGATGAATGTTGTCTTTTCAACTCTATGATTTGGGGATTCAAAAAAGTTAGTAATAATGAAGCCAGAATGTGCTATTTCAGATCTGTACATTGGGGAATCCTACCGGAATCGGAATCTTAACTCGAGCTAAGGGACCCTGGTAAGTAAGTAAGCAGCAGTAAGCTGTTTAGAATCTCTGTCTACTGCAAAGCATGGTGAGACGAACAGTGTATGAATAATGCCTGGCATATACCAGGCACTCGCCCAGGCGTGCCTGGGTGGCTCAGTCGGTTAAGTGCCTGCCTTCAGCTTGGGTCATGAGCTCAGGGTCCTGGGATGGAGCCCCGAATCGGGATCTCTGCTCAGCAGGAAGCCTGCTTCTCCCTCTCCCTCTGCCTGCTGCTCTGCCTACTTGTGCTCTCTCTCCACCTCTCTTAAATAAATAAAGTCTAAAAAAAAAAAAAAAAAGGCCAACCCCCTAAATAGCTACATAAATAACATGGTGTCCCCTGGGCGGGCTTTTTCTGAGGTCTGGCCTTTTTTGATGAACTCACAAGCACCTGTGGGAGAAATGAGTGGATGATTCCCAAAGGTTAGTGGGGGATGAAGAGGTAAGGATTCTGACTCCTGGTGGAGTCCTCAAAAGGAGCTTTCAGATTTCATCACCTTTCACACCCTGGGTGGATGTCTGAAGCATCATGACCTCCTTTTGAAGGGCCATTATGGCCTGCAGGGCACTGGGCAAGTAAGACTTTTCTGCAGGAAAAAGCCACACTAGACAGATGGTGGGGGACACTGGATGGATGGTGGGGGGCACTGGATGGATGGTGGGGAATTAGTTCCAGTGTCCAAGCAAGAGAGCCTAGGGTGGGTCTTATGGGTTCAACAAGAGTATCTAAATGTATAAACCCCTGGAGATTTCATACAATCTAGGGGAGGGAGGTATCCATGAAGGTAAGATCCTGGACCTTCTGCTTTTGGTGGAATGGGCCATGAAACAGATCTAATTTAATCGGCAGAATAAATAAACGTGCCCTTCCTTGCGTCCCTAGTGAGTGGATCGTCCCTGCTTCTCCCTGGCACTTTCCCACGTCCTCCATGCCTTCTCCACTCAGGCTGGGGTCTCTCAGAACACCCTCGTCAGACTGCAGGCGTCTACCTTGGGGCTACATTGGTGCACTATTTTTCCCGTTGTGTTCTCAGTATTAGAGAGGGTTAGGAAAACATCAGGGAGGAAATGTCTTGGTTATAATACCAACCATTTATCCTTACATCGTTTAAAAATGTAAACTGAATAAAGCACTTTGCCTGCTGTCTTTTTGAAATGCAGGGGTCAGAATCTGTAAGGTTCTTTCTCGTTCAAAAGTCCTGCATTCTTTCATTGAGTTGGGGAGTTCTCTTTGGTCATATTCACGGTCACAGTGATAAAAACAGAACCGCTGTGATATATTGGGGTTTTTCCATTTGTGTGGCTGCCATTCCCATGTCAACACTGACTGTGGGGAAGAGGGCATGTTGGCCTGGGAGAGACACAGGCTCCACTCTCATACTCAGAAGCACCTCTGGAGAGGTTGGTTTCTAACCTCAAAGTGCTTTAAGATGTAAGTTCAAGGTTACCCCTTACCTCTCAATTTGCCCCTTCTTGGAAGATTTATTCAAAGCCAAACATTAAAACATTTTGATTTAAGAAGTAATTATCAACAACGTAATCACTCTAAAAATACTCCTTTGGTCCCTTCCATTTTCTACTGAGATCCTTAGTGTCTTTCTGCATCAAACAGAGATATTTGCTTGTGAGATTAATCGAGACAAGGTGTAAATGGTGCCCCTCGCCCTTGCTGTGAATAGAGGTTCTTGAATACAGTCAATGGTGGTCTTAGTAGAAACTATTGGTCTTCTATTTGGGATCCTACAACTGCTTTTGTTTTGTTTACACCAGTGAGAGGTCAGGACTCCATTCTCGCTCCTATTGCTCTGCAAGGATCCTGAAAGCATAATTTGGGGGAACCCGATTTCCCAGCTGTGAACACAATGAATCCAGGGAAATTGTCAACCCAGTGATCCATTTCTTTGGAACGCTACTTGCCTGATTTTCCATATTGAATGACATTGCATCAGCAGGATAAACATCCAGGCAAGGTTGAATCTTCTTTTCTTTCTCCTTGGATCAGGACTCCGGGAGAACAGGTGTAGGAAGCAGGTGGGAACTCTGGTGAGCAGGCTGCTTCCTCCATGCTTACGCTGCTCAGCAGCTCCTCGGGGATGTGGGTGGAAGGAGTGACCGGGCTCTTCGGCTGACGAGGGGTTCACCTCTGTAATACATAGCGGATCTGCACAGAAGGGGCCTGGTGTGGGGTGCCCCAGAGTGGTTCTCCCAGGAGCCCTTTCCCTCAAGACCAGGAAGAGGTGGTTTCCATGGCAGTGGTTATGAGAGTTTTGAGGGAGAATCCCATCACTCTGGAGGTTTGTTTAGAGATTTGGGGCACAAGGCTTGGCCGCGAAGGAAGAGAACTAATTACATCTCTGACAAGTGCCGTTTGCTCTCCTGGCTGGAGGGAAAGCGGAGAGGCCTCAAAGAATATCTCTTTGACCTGTTTTAGAGAACTGAAGAGTTTCCAGGTTGTCTGAGAAAAATGACAGAAAAGAAAGTAAAAAATGAAGATACTTCCAAAGAGAGGACCAGACATCAAAGTTGAGAGGGAGGCAAGTGGAAGCAGGTGGCATTTTAAAATTGACGTATGTATTCTTCACCTTACCCCATAGTAGGCTTGAAGGCATTTGCAATACATACAATACAGAAGGATAAGAACTCGATGAAGGGATTTGGGCTTAAAAAGACCTTTTGGTTTTGATTTGTATTTCCCTGATGCCGAGTGATGTGGAGCATTTTTTCATGTGTCTGTTGGCCATCTGGATGTCTTCTTTGCAGAAATGTCTGTTCATGTCCTCTGCCCATTTCTTGATTGGGTTATTTGTTCTTTGGGTGTTGAGTTTATTAAGCTCTTTATAGATTTTGGATACTAGTCCTTTATCTGATATGTCGTTTGCAATATACCCTAAAGATACAAATGTGGTGCTCCGAAGGGGCACGTGCACCCGAATGTTTATAGCAGCAATGTCTACAATAGCCAAACTATGGAAAGAACCTAGATGTCCACCAACAGATGAATGGATAAGGAAGATGTGGTATATATATATATATATATATATATATATATATATATATACTATGCAGCCATCAAAAGAAATGAAATCTTGCCAATTGTGATGTCATGGATGGAACTAGAGGGTATTATGCTTAGTGAAATAAGTCAATCAGAGGAAGACAACTATCATATGATCTCTGATATCAACTATCATATGAGGAAGTGGAGATGCAACATGGGGGCGCTGGGGGTAGGAAAAGAAAAAATGAAAGAAGATGGGATTGGGAGGGAGACAAACCATAAAAGACCCAATCTCAAAAAACAGACTGAGGGTTGCTGGGGGGAAGGGGGGTCAGGAGAGGGTGGTGGGGTTATGGACATTGGGGAGTGTATGTGCTATGGTGAGTGCTGTGAAATGTGTAAACCTGGCGATTCATAGACCTGTACCCCTGGGGATAAAAATACACTATATGTTTATAAAAAAAAAAAAAAAGACCTTTTGGAATTCTAGTTAAAGTGGAAGACACTTTAGCATTTTTAGTTCCCCTCCCTGACTAGACACCCACAGAAAATGAGTTGTTTTTTTTTTTTTTAAAAAAAGGAAGGAGGAAAAAAACCATCATCTTATACAAAAAACAAGGAAAGAGCCACAAATTGTGAAGTCTAACTACCAAATACTGTGAAATCTGGAGGAAAAACGAGAAAGGATTAGAGACCACCTCAGGGCTTGACCAAGAAAGAGACTTCCTAAATGTGAAGATTCCCACCCTGAAAGGAGGCTTTGATTAGAATGGCACGGCCTAGACTGGGTGGGTCACCAGATTAATAGGAACGTCTCTGTCAAGGACCATCTGCCTCCCTGAGAACAACAGCAAAATTTGGGGCCAAAGGCGGAAATCACAGGCTCCATTATATCCATGGTCCGAGACTCACTGCTGGTCTGGGGCAACTCGCTGACGTGCCGGGGTGGGGAAGAGGTTGAGGAGACCGCGTTTGCTATTTGCCAGAGAGCCTAGGACTTAAAGGGCTTTGCTGGGAATAGCATGGACCAAAAATCCGAAGGGAGAGAAGCATCCAAGTGCAAAGAGAATCCTAGATTTGTTGAAGGGGCGGGGGGGGGGGGTTTAAGACAAGAAACGAAACCAGGTTTCAGACCTCCCCTGCTCATTTCCCTGGGCCTTCCCGGAAGGGAACTCCAATAAACAGCCAATCTCAAGAAAAGTCAGAAAGGAACGCAAAAGAATCTGCAGATAACTTACATATAGATCCTGCAAAGAAAGAAGACATATGACTAATAAGAAAGGCAATAGCATAAGAGACATCTTCTGTTGGAAATATCCAAGATTATTCACTCTGGTGTGTCTGGTGATGCCAAATTAAAGTATTATTTCTGTTGTGAAAAAAATAGACTTGGTCGTGGACTTGAGTTAGCCAAGTAAATATTTTCTTGGCAGTGTACAACATCAGTGCAAAATGCCTATTTATGCATAGACTATAATTATAGCATTCAATTAACATTCTTAAGTGATTCTTATTTCTGGCCTGGTGGTGGTTGGGACTCGGGAGATAGGAGTTCTGCCTGGCATCTTTGCCTGGAAACCACTGACTGATACTTGAGTTTGGAGATTTGATGTGGACATGGTAGCAGAGAAGATAGAGTGGAAGTATGAGCTATGCCAAGTTCACATCTCAACGTGTTGCTACTTGTCCAATCTTTGGAGTGAAATATGTCTTACTAAGGTTAAAAAAAAAAAAGAAGAGGCCCAGTTTCCAATCCAATAGACACTTTTAAATATTAGTTTACTTGACTTATTTCTGGGGTATGAAGGGTTTTGACCATCCTTTTCTTTTCCAGAGGGTTAGAAAGGCAAGCATAGAAGGAAAGGTATACGCAGAGACTATAGTACGTTTTTCCTATACGCAGGAGGGCAGTGAGTATAAAGTGCTTGTTATGAGCAAGAAGGCTACCCTGCCTCTCTCAAACTTTGTGGTGACACGGCAAGGCGAGGATCCTATTTTTCACCAGCTTCTGGCCCCAGGAAGTGGCAGAGTGAAAGCTTGAATCTTCTTTGGGATTCAGCGCATTTACAACTTGGAATGGTGTTTGCCCAGTGGGTGCTCAGGACAGTGAGATGAATTCAGTAGGTCCCTATCTTCCACGAGTCACAATCTTTTGTGGGATGCAGAGTAAACTGAGCTATGCTATGACAAATGGCAGGACAGCTCCTAAAGGCAGAGAAGGGGGGAAGTCTGTGTGTGACCCGGGAAGGGGCCTCCTTGGGAAAGGTGACACTGAGCTAGACTTCAGGGTTAATGAGGTCATTGTTAATCGAAGGGGAAGGCAGTTCTGAATGAAGGGAAGTATATGAGGAGGAGACGAGTGCATGGAGCAGTGAGAGGAAATCCTGGGAGAATGGAAGAGACTGGGCAAAACACCTACAGTCCCGCACACCTCTAAGGGGCACACTTCCAGGTCTGTAAGGAAAGTTTGCTGAGAGGTGCCTGAGGTCCCTGAGCAGAAGAGTGGGCAGGACTTTGAAAGGTTCTACAGTTTTCCTGTGTGCTCTGGCAGGGATCCCCATGGGGGTGGTTCAGAGAAGAGGTAGGGATTGCTACTCTTAATGGTGGAAGAAACTCCTTACTGAGGGAGGCATGGCATGGCTTTGTGCTTGAATCCAAGGTAGCACATTGATGATGGGACTTTCCTGGTCTCCACAAACAGGACTGAGAAGCAGAAGTCACACTAGTATTGATACTCACTGAGTCTCAGTTTCACCACCTGTATCCAGGGACATGTAATAATTCCTCCATCATTCTTATCTGTGTAACCGAGTCTGCCACATACAGTATACGCTTTGCAAGTTTAAAGGCAGTCATTATTTTTCAGACTGATTTCTGTTCCAAATCCAACACTTCTTCCCCTAGTCAACAATGGCCTCTTGTGGAAAAGCAAACAAGCAGAGAAGGACACAGATTTACACTTCGCTTGTAGAACATCT
Organism: Lutra lutra; assembly: GCF_902655055.1. Lineage (NCBI taxonomy): Eukaryota > Metazoa > Chordata > Mammalia > Carnivora > Mustelidae > Lutra > Lutra lutra. The sequence continues at coordinate 63,548,989 of NC_062290.1, forward strand.
TGAAATTGCCAATTTCATTCTTTCTCATGCCATCTCATTCCAAGGTTTTACACACGTTCCTTCAGTCTGAAACATTCTTTCTTGTTATTTCTCCAACTGACTTATTCTTCAACACTCAGCTCGGCTGTCACCTCTGCCCCTGCCTCTGGTCTACGTGTCCCTCCTATGACACCCTTCTCTCATGGTGTACCTTCAACCCAGATTACAACCATCTGGACATCTGTCTTCCTCGACGGACTATGAGCCTTGGCGGACAGGAGTTGTTTTATTTCTCATTACCTAGCCCCTAGTTACATAGTAATCCTGACTAAATGTTTGTTGAAAGATTGTCTTGAAGTAGCATCCATAAAATACTGGAGGAAAAAGTATTTTTTAACCACTTGGCATTGAGTTATTGCATACGAGAGAGAGAGAGAAGTTCTAAAATTAGATAAACCCTCATGATTCATTAATTTAAACAATTTTTCCCTTGAGGACTCCTCTGTCTGGCATTGTTCCAGGCTCTGGGATACAAAGGTGAGGAAGAGAGTCAGTTTCAGCCCCCACACCGACTGAATCTGCTGTCAGATCTCTACATCAGGTGTTCAGAGGGTGAAGATGCGGATGTTTCATGGGGACTGTACGGTGCTGGGATTGTCTTCTCATACCTGACACCTACCTGTAGCAGTCCTCTGATGCTGGTATTATAAACAGCTGGTCTAGTGGTCAGATAAGGAAGCTTGCGCTATTGGATTTGGGGCCCCCACAGTAGGTGTAGAAATAGATGTAGACAAAGCAACAGCCATCCAGGAAGCAAGAGACCAGGTTCTTGTGTGAAGTTCGCCATCAAAGGTTGCGTGACCTTGGGCAACTTGCTCCCTCTCCTTTGAGAGAGAGCTTCCAAATTTTTGTTAGGTTTCTGCTTACACACAAAAAAGAGTGGGATGAGATAATCTCTAAGGTTCCTTTCAGAAAGCTTGGATCTCTGACAGCTTGAAGCAGGCTCTGAAATCCATCAGCAGGAGCACTTTGATTGGGAAGATACCCCACAGCCCACAAATTGGGTCTTCCCTCTTCCCAGCTGTGTGACTGGCGTCTCACCAATGTGGTTGCAGCATCTGGTTTGGAGAACCAGCACACTGACTCCCAACAGTCAGAACCTTACTGCCCATGGGTTAAAGACATCTTAATGTCTAAATGAAAGTCTGTGAACTAGATCAACCAAGTGACCTCAGAATGGAGGTAGTGGAATTTTGAGCACAGGGAGGTGAGTCTGTTTGTTTTTCTAATTCTAATTAGAGAAAGGAAAAGAGTCAGGAGTCTTTAGTGATTCACATCTTAATAGCCTGGTTATAATTTATTAATCCCTTTCATCAAATTTTCAGCATTCTTTCCCCAGGAGTCTAAGACTGACTCAAATGTATTTATTGTTTCTAGGTGGGGTGTCATTAAATATTTGGCATCTCTTAAAGCAGGTTGGGAAACTGGATTATATATTATGTGAAGGCACAATTTCTGAAGGGAAAGGCATGAACTGATGAAACATTTTTTAGGCAGAATGAGTGATATATGCAGATACACACATGTTTATTTTTTAAAATATTAATGACTTCATATTTATCTCCACTACTTACAATGCAGGTTTGGCATTTCACTTTTTTCTCTGTACTTTCCTTTCACCAACAAATTCAGTGGTTTTCCTTAAAGTGAAATATCAGCTGAATAGTAAATGTGTCGTGCTTTTAAAAAAATTGATAAATGTGTATGTTGTAAAACGATTACCATGATAAAGTTAGTTAATAAGTCCATCATCTTGGGTAGTTACGATTTGTGTGTGTGTGTGCATGTATGTGTGTGTGTGTGTGTGTGTGTGTGGTGAGAACTAACACTCACCAAATTTAATACTCAGTAAATTTCAAGTATGCCATACAGTGTTGCTACCTCTAGTCACCATGCTGTATATTAGGTCCTCAGAACTTGTTTGTCTTTTAACTGAAAGTTTGTACCTGTTGACCAACACTTGCCAATTTCCCACACCCCCCAGCCCCTGGTGTTTACCATTCTACTTTCTGATTCTATGAGTTCACCTTTTTTAGATTCCACATATAAGTGAGGTCATACAGTATTTGTCTTTGTCTGACTTATCTCACTTAGCATAATGCCCTCAGGTATCATCCACATTGTCACAAATGGTAGGATTTCCTTGTTTTTTAGTGAATGAATAGTATTCCATTATATGTGCATATGTATACTGACACATAGATACAACATATATACCACATATATGCATATCTGCATATCTATGCATGCATACACACGTCCCTATGTATCATATATACATCTATCTCTCTACATACCTACATCTACATTTGTATGTATATCTATGTCCGTCTATAGACCTATACATCTCTATGTACATTATCTATCTAGATGTGTGTGTACGTGTGTGTATGTGTATATCTCACATCTCCTTTATCCATTCCTCTGCTAATAGACACTTAGGTTGTTTCCACATTTTGGCTATTGTAAATGATGCTGTGATGAACATGAGAGTGTAGCTAATCTCTTCAAGATAGTGAGTTTTGTTTCTTTTCTATATATTCCCAGAAGTGGGATTACTGGATCATGATAGTTCTATTTTTAATTTCTACAGGAATCTCCATACTGTTTCCCACAGTGGCCATTCCAGTTCACGTAACCACCAACAGTATAAAAGGGCTCTCTCTTCTTCACTTTCTTGTTAACACTTATCTCTTATCTTTTCGATAATAGCCATTCTATCAGGTCTGAGGTGATGTCTCATTGTGGTTTTGATGTTCATTTCTCTGATGGTTAGCGATATTGAACATCTTCTTGTACCTGTTGCCATTTGGATGTCTTTTTGGAGAAATATCCCTTCAGTTCCTTTGCCCACTAAAAAAATAGGATTATTTGGGTTTTTGTCTTGTTTTGTTTTGCTATTGAGTTGTATGAATTCCTTATATATTTTGGAAATTAACCTCTTATCAGATATAGGATTTAGAAATCTTTTCTCCCATTCTGTGGGGTTACCCTTTCATTCTGTTGATTTTTCCATTGCTCTGCAGAAGCTTTTTAGTTTCATGTAGTCTCACTTGTTTTTGTTGCTTTTGTTGCTTGTCCTTTGGGGATCACATCTTAAAAAATCTTTGCCAAGACCATTGTCAAGGAATTTTTTCCATTTGCTTTTTTTCTAAGAGGGTTTTTTTTTTTTAAGATTTTATTTATTTATTTGACAGACAGAGATCACAAGTAGGCAGAGAGGCAGGCAGAGAAAGAGGAGGAAGCAGGCTCCCTGCTGAGCAGAGAGCTGGATGCGGGGCTCTATCCCAGGACCCTGGGATCACGACCTGAGCTGAAGGTAGAGGCTTTAACCCACTGAGCCACCCCGGCGCCCCTTTTTCTAAGAGTTTTATGGTTTCTTACATTTAAGTCTTTAATTCATTTTGAGTTGAATTTTGTGAGTGGTCTAAGAAAGGGATCCAATTTCATTCCTTTGCATGTGAATACCCAGTTAGACCAATAGCATTTACGGAAGAGAGTATTCTTTCCCTACTGTGTATTTTTGGTGCTCTTGTCAAATATTAATTGGCCATATATGTGTGGGTTTACTTCAGGTCATACAGTATTGGTGTGTGTCTGCTTTTAGGCCGGTACCATACTATTTTGATTACTGTAGCTTTGTAATGTAATTAAAATCAGAAAATGTGATACCTCCAGTTTTATTTTTCTTTCTTAAGATTATTTTAGCTATTTTGGGCCTTTTGTTGTTCCACATGAATTTTAGGATTACTTTTTCTGTTTCTATGAAAAATGCCATTGAAATATTGATAGGCATTGCTTTGAATCTATAGATCACTTTGGGTAGTATGGACATTTTAGCAATGTTAATTCTCCCAATCCATGAGCATGGCATATCTTTCCATTCGTTTGTGTCTTTTTCACTTATTTTTTCCATAATTGTCTAATAGATTTCAGTTTATAGATCATTTACTTCTGTGGCTTAGTTTATTCATAAGTATTTACCTACTACAAATTTCTCCTTTGTGGTTACCATGAGACTTACATAAAATATCTTACAGTTGTAACATCCTGTTTTAACTTAATAACAACTTAATTTCAATTGCATACAAAAGCTATACTTCTATTTCTCTTGGTCTTCAGTTACTCCTCTGTCTCCCTTACATTTTAGGTTCTTGGTGTTACAATTTACCTCTTATTTACATTGTGTATCCAATAACAAATTATTGTAGTTGTACTTATTTTTAATACATTTACATTGTGGTTTGAAAGTCTGAAAGTGATTTATGTATCTCCATTACAATATTAGAGAATTCTGACTTCATTTATATATTTACCTTCACTGATAAAAATATTAAAAAATGAAAATAAAAAGGGGGGGGCACCTGGGTAGCTCAGTCGGTTAGGCAGCCTGCCTTTGGCTCAGGTCATGATCCCACGGTCCTGGGATCGAGTCCTGCATCAGGCTCCCAGCTCAGCAGGGAGTCTGCTTCTCTCTCCTCCCCTCTCTCCACTCATGCTTTATCTCTCTCTCTCTCTAATAAATAAATAAAACCTTTAAAAATATTAAAAAATGCATTCATATATTGTGTCTTTTCATTTTCCAACCTGAAGAATTCCCTTTTGCTTGTCTTATAAGACTGGTCTGGTGATGATGAACTCCCTTAGCTTCTGTTTGTCATATTTTTCTCATTCCGTTCTTTTCATTTCCAATGCACCAAGATATGTGGCAACATTATTAAGGGTCTATCATTACCACCAACCACAGAAAAGGACCTCAGGAGTCAATTTAAAAATCTGTAAATTGGAGCCTGGCTTGGTGAAATGACTCAAAACCATAATTCTAAAGATGGAAAGGGACCTAACAGATATATCTGCTTTTGAGACTGTAAACTCTTCTATAACATTTCCACTAAAGGTTGACTGTTCTTGCTAGTTGCCCTCCAGAGACAGAGAGCTGACAATCTCCAGAGGTAACCTTTCTGTCATGGAGAGCTTGACCATTTGGAAGTTCCTCTTCAGTCAGCTGAAATATTCCTCCCTCTATCTTCTCTGTGGTCTTCAGTCTGTCCTGAAAACATACCTTGCCCTTAGTGAACAATGACAGAGCTGGATGCTGGGTGAATCTAGAGTTGGAAGAATCCTAAGACTGGGCAGCCAAGCCTGACACAAATTCTAGCAACCCCAGGCACATATACCCCATTTGGGATAGTTCTCTGGAAAGAGTGAAACACGAACTATTCATGTGGCTTGTCCTGACTAGGAAAAAGAATCCTTTCACATGGTCTAATTTGGCTTATTAGAATTCTATAACAGGTTTTAGTACTGAAGTCTTAGCCAATGATGTCTTATTTTGGTAATTTTGAGCATATATGTCTCCTTTAGATTCCTTGTGAGGAAGAAAGCGATTGAGAATTTAGACAGAATCTAGAGTGTATCTGGTTCTACTGAAAATCCCATTTCATATCATTTCTCAAATTTATGATTTCTGATAAGGTGAATATTGACACTGTGTACCCATTGGCTCACATAAATTAGTCTTTTAATTCACACAATGTATCCGTAGGCTCACACTACACATTCTCAGACTCCTTTTCTGGCTGCCTGATGCCTCATTGACCCCTCTCCTGGAGTCATCGATGCCTTTGGGCCTTCCACTTTTGAGTTTCTCCCTTTCTTATAAAAATAGGCACCCTTTAAAATCTTTGAGCCAGGGGACGCCGGGGTGGCTCAGTTGGCTAAGCAGCTGCCTTTGGCTCAGGTCATGATCCCAGCGTCCTGGGATCGAGTCCCACATCGGGCTCCTTGCTTGGCGGGGAGCCTGCTTCTCCCTCTGCCTCTGCCTGCTATTCTGTCTGCCTGTGCTCGCTCGCTCTCCTCTCTCTCTCTGACAAATAAATAAAATCTTAAAAAAAAATAAAATAAAATCTTTGAGCCAACATTTATTTACACAGTTTAGGGCCTGACCAGCACCCCCAGATTTCTTGTCTATCAGAGTTATCCATAGAGAATAGGGGCTTCAGCATCTTTATTGGCATATCTTGAAAGTATACACAGTCATAACATGGCCTTTTTACTTTCCTACCAAAAGGCAACTTTTAAACCTAACTGATCCAAATCTATAAATCCCATATGTACAGTTGTTCTTAATAATGTAAACCACTTCCTTCTCAAAAGCTCTCTCATCCACACTGTCCCATTGTAATGGCACGATGACTACTTTCACAGAAGGAGCTAGGACACATACCTCCTGTTCAGCTTCTAGCCATCCTGAGAACAGCTTGCCAGAGGACCTCAAGGTTTCCCAAATGGTTGGATACACCATATCTGGAGTCTGTGAACGTCTCACATCCAGCTCATTGATGAGCAAGTATTTTGTGGGGAAGCTCACCCTGGGCCTCTAGAATATTTTTTATAAAGAAAGAAATAATGAAAACCTCTCAAAGTACAAATCCTAGGAAGTGAGGTGACTGACATAAAACTTCCCATTATGTTTGAAACCATTCATTTGAACAATAAGGTTTAGGATGGAATTTGTGTTGAATTTCTTACTAATGGGTCCATGGAGGAGATATGTACTGCCTGCTGTTGTCCAGATATTTTCTCAAGAGAACTACCTGTCACCACAGTACATATTACTTTGGCCAAAAATAAAATCAGATGAGGAAAAATTTGGTCTTCAAGTGACATTAGTCATTATTATAATAATAATAGTAATAGCTCACTATAGAAGAGCTAGTTGAGTTGTAGGCACTTTATATACATTATCCTTGATCCATACATCTCCAGGAAAATGTGTGTTATTGGTAGTAGTGATAAGATGGCAAAATGTTTGGCTGAGACCTCAAGTCGCTGACTCCTTGACCAGTCGCCTGCCTTGTCTGACACCAGTCCTCCTAGCTCCATGGGCAAGGTACACATGGACAAAGACATCTAGAGGAAAACTGTTTATAACTATAGAAAAATCTGTAGCACTGAGGCTTCCACCTTGGAGAGAAAGGCTATACCAGGTCTGAATTATAAGGACCAACTCTGTGCTCCTGGATGGATGAAGGCCTACATGAGAGACCATCTTAGCTCATCCTGAGAGCTATCATTCCCATGAACAGAACCTAGGAAGGACACACCCAAGAGAAAAATCACGAAGGGAAATAGAGTAATTTCCTAAGATCTAGTGCAATAGCCTTTAATCTCCCACCCTCCCCACCCTTACAAGAGTAAGGTAGAAGAGAGCAGTCTGATAAGCTAAGGGAGTGCTTCTTACCCAACTAGTTTAACAGAACTAATCAGTCCAAAAAAGAAAATGGATCCACTAGGGTATGCCACAAGGAAAGAAGAATTTTAAAAATTCTTTCTTCCTCCTATTGAAAGCTCATCTTGTTAGTACAGAAATGGCAAAGTACTGAGATGAGTACAGATACTCTCAGCTCCTGAACCACAGCCAACATCCCAAATCAATGATGGCCCTCATTCTTGCCAAACCTAAAATTTTTCTCAACATGATGCCCTAAACAGCTCTATTAGATGACTGGAATTGGCAAGTGTTTAAAATCCTTTTGCCATCATTATCTTAACACCCCAGCAGAGCACTGCCTATCACCCATGTCAGAAAACTCCTGCTTATGGGTAGAGTATGTGGGAGGTGCTTTAGCTTTTCTCCTTAGAAGCTGGAATCTGTAGCCAACATATCCCCATATTCTGATCTATTTTCTGATTCAAGGATGTGGCCTTGGCCCACAAAGATTGAGAGTATCAGAAAAGTCTCGCTCATGGGATGCCTGGGTGGCTCATACAGTTAAGCGTTTGCCTTCAGCTCAAGTCATGATCCCAGGGTTCTGGGATCGAGTCCCACATTGAGTTCCTTGCTCAGCAGGGAGCCTGATTCTCTCTCTGCCTGCCACTCCCCTTGCTTATACTCTTGTTTTCTCTCCTGCCCTCTTTCTCTGGCAAATAAATAAATAAAACCTTTGATAAAAAAGAAAGAAAGAAAGAAAGCAAAGTCTTGCTCGACTCTTCATGAGGCCTCTTCTCCAATCCTTGCCTCTTTTCTTATGTTTAGACCTAGAGTCAATGAATGAGCAGCTATTTTCCTCATGGTTACCTGAAACTTAGGTCACCTAAGTCTCACCTGTTCTAACTACCATCTAGAAATATGCTTAGCCACTTCATATAACCAAATTCACCGGACAGGTTTATACAATGTGCACCAGAAAATGAAGTAACTCCCATAAAAATAAAAGGAACATACAAACATCCTGGATAAATACTAAAGCAGACAGGAAGTCAGGACAGCAGGCATAAAGTAGGACTTGGTTCAGTGAATCTGGATGTAAGGCCAGCTTAGTCAATAGTATCTGTAAAAAGTGTACAGTAATAGTCCCATACCCACAGAATGTAGGAATCACAAGCATATCTTCGGATCAATGTGACTTCACATTTATACCTCAGCCTAATATCTAGACATGATGCAGATTAAGTAACTCTCTGGTTGCATTTTCTTACTTCCCAAACAAAAAATACCCTGGGATCTTGAAAAAAATTTATAGTATATGAAACCTCTTCCCCATAGGGAAAACAGGGATCCCCCAGAAATGGAGATGAGATGAAGCGAATCCTGGCCATTTTAGAGGTGGGCTCTAGGGAGGAGTTTTAAAATTCCATTTAACTCCAGGTCTTTATCTTCTGGAAACTGGCATATGTGTTTGGCATTTGGCTTTGGGATTAGTCTGTATTTCTAGATGCTGCAAGTGAGTCTTTGGGCAATAATTTGTCTTGTTGACCCTTTGGAACTTCGGAGAAGTGGAACACATTAGAGAGTTAGTATTGAATGGAGGCGCTTGCAGGGCATGTGAAAGTTGGTGCCGTAGATAATGCCATTTATAGCTACCAAAGAAGAGACCAAATTTCCAACCTGGTTCCTTCAGCTCCCATGGCTCCTACTGCTGGGACCAAGCAGAATAAGAAGAAAGAAGGAGCACGTACACTCCTATGTTTTCTGCAGCCTTATTTATGATAGCCAAATTGTGGAAGCAACCCAAGTGTCCATCAATAGATGAATGGAAAAAGAAGATGTGGTGTATATACACAATGGAATATTACTCAGCCATAAAAAAGAATGAAATCTTGCCATGTGCAACAACATGGATGGAGCTAGAGAGTATAATGCTAAGTGAAATAAGTCAGTCAGAGAAAGACAAACACCATATGATTTCACTCATATGTGGAATTTAAGAAAAAAAATATGAGCAAAAGAAAAAAAAAAAGAGAGGCAAACCAAGAAATAGACTTTTATCTACAGAGAACAAACTGTTGGCTACCAGAGGAGAGGTGGGTGGGGGGATGGGGGAAATAGGTGATGGGGATTAAGAGTATGCTTATCATGACGTGCACTGAGTCATGTACAGAATTGTTGAATCACTATATGCTACACCTGAAACTAATATAACACTATCTGTTAACTATACTGGAATTAAAATAAAAAATTTAATTTAAAAAAACCTTACTGAAATATAAAAGATGCAAAAGGAGCTTCTGACATAATCTGAGAATTTGAGAAACTTTTTCTCTGTGGCAAAGGGGGTACTGATGAAAATAGAAGCGTTTATACTCTAAGAACTTGACAGTGTGGTGGCAAATGTGGGTGTTTCTATTGCAGTGACGGCTCGTTGCTCTTGGATGTCTGTTATGTAGTCTTCAGCTTGTTTGCCTTGTGGTATGAGAGAATACAGCTTTTCATCATAGCATGGAGAATGTGCGACAGCATGAAGGAGGCACTTGTAAAGCCCTTGGGAGCATGAACTCCCATCTCAGTGGTCTCATGAAGGAACGAGAGGGACGTGAGAGTAGTGGAAAGGATAATTTTCCTTCTAGCTGGGTACACCTCTGCCTCTGGTGGGTCTGGTCACTGAGCCCTCTGGACTAACTGAGATAAAACAAAAAGGATGGCCTCTAGGGGGCGCAGTAGGTCTCACTTCTGGTGGACATCAAGTCAAGGGCATGCTTGGATCATGGTTCTGGATGAGAAGCAGGTTGAAAAATTCTGGTATCTGAGTAGCAGATTCTGCTTAGACTCCCCTCCCTTTGCATCTTCTGTTTTGAGAATTCTACTTTGGGCCTTATCTTCTAAATAAAGAGTGGCTAGGAAGCCAGCCACCATTTGCACTTGAAACGCCAGTGGAAACTGAAGTGTGGCATGTGTAGTTAAAAACAAAAACAAAAACAAAAAACGCATAGGTAGGTGAATTATGCAGCCTGCCCTAAACTTCAAGGAGTGTCTAACTTGTCCTCCTCCAGAATTAGGGCAGACCAAAGTGTACCTTATGGGGCAGTTAGCCTGCTTCTGACCAAGGATTTAAGCCAGGTGGAGTTTCAGGCTCATGTATCATCCACTCCAAAATATCAAGACATTTATTAGGGTTTGGGCCATGGTTTATTTTTTTTTATTTTTTTTTTTAAAGATTTTATTTATTTATTTGACAGAGAGAGATCACAAGTAGGCAGAGAGGCAGGCAGAGAGAGAGGGAAGCAGGCTCCCTGCTGAGCAGATAGCCCGATGTGGGGCTCGATCCCAGGACCCTGGGGTCATGACCTGAGCCGAAAGCAGAGGCTTTAACCCACTGAGCCACCCAGGTGCCCCTGGGCCATGGTTTATAATGAAAAGGGTGGGCATCTGCCTACTGTGAAGGACCTCACGGATTCAAGAAAGCAGCTACATTAGATCCAGGGGTCCAGCGGAGCCTGAATGGCTTAGCTGGTTGAGTGTCCAGCTCTTGATTTTGGCTCCGGTCATGATCTCGTGGGATATGGGATGAAACCCATACAAGAGGCTCCATGCTCAGCGGGGTGCCTGCTGAAGGATTCTCTCTCCCTCTCCCTCTGTCCCTGTGTGCTCTCTCTCTCAAAGAAGTAAAATAAATCTTTAAAAAAATCTTAAAACAAGCAAACAAACAAACAAAGGCTCCAGAGGTCCTATCCTGGTTTCTTACAGAAACAACTGACTATTATCATCTCTAGTGTACAGATGAGGCCTTATGGCTTAGAAGTAGCAGAAGCAGGCTTGACCCTTCCCGCCAACTCTTTCTCCCACTGCACCCCTGGTATAAGAGTCAGGACACACGCATTTCAGCCCCCCTCCACCACCTTCCGAGGGACAAGAGGAAATCTCGTGCTCTCTCTGCTTTCTGAGTCTTAGTTCCCTCATCTGATAAATGTATGGCTCACACTAGGCCTTCTTCAGATCTGACATTTAATGATTTGATACATTATTACAGCTCTTACTGTTTTGGTTGGGAGACTTGGCATTTTAATCTTCTTTAAAAAAAAAAAAAGGCATCAAATCAGGAATTCAAGTCTGTAGCCAATAAAATTTCCGCCCCCATATGAGAAACGATCCCCAGAATCCCAAGGAAACCGAGGTCCAGGATTTCCCCTGGGGGAGGATTCTGCATGTGCATAACTTATTTTGCCTTGTAAAAAACAAAACTCTTGTGACGTCCTTCCCCCCAGTAAAGTCAATGACTTTCAACTTCCCTTCCCTTTCCTAGTCTTCTCTGAGTCTGAGGCAAATTAAAGCAGGAGCATTTAATCTTCTCCCCAGATGTTTTGATCACAGAAGGGCCACATATGTGCACACATTCCTGGATATTTTTAGATATTTGCAGGCTCCAAAGTTCGAATCTGCTCTCCCACTCTGCGCTTTGCGGCCACTCTGAGTCGCTCTCCCCAGAGCAGCTGGGGCAAGGCTGCTGGGACGGGGCCTGGCCCACGGAGGCTCCCGGAGCCGCTCCGCTCGGCCACGCTCCCAGAAGCTGTGCTGAGTGATCCTTGCAGTCTGGAAGGCTGCAGGCCCTGAGGCTTCTCCAGTCACCAAGAATAACCAAACCACTGCCATTTAAGAATTGTAGGTTCCACGGACTCCCCCCTGGAGTGGTCTGGCTACAAGTCCCCTGAAAACATCCCAAAAACCCAATAAAGAGGAAGCGAGGTAGAGCAGGTAGAAGGTCAGGAGATGGGGCTCTGGTTGGTTATAGGACCAATTACTTTTTTTTTTACTGGGCCTTAGTTTCTCTATCTGCAGAATGGGATGCATCATACACGTTGCATAGAGGTCTGCAAATGATGGTCTGCAGGTTGGCTGCCTGTTTTTATAAATATGGTTATATTGGGACAAAGTCAGTCCCATCTGTTTGTGTATTATCTGTGGTCTAGCTGACTGGTTGCAACGGAAACCACATGGCCCACACATCTGAAATAGTTACTCTCTGGCCCTTTAAGAAATAGCTTGCTGACCCCTGATGAAGCAGGCTGCGGTCACCACTCCAGGGATATGCCAAAGTCATCCCACTGCCAGCAGCTGGGACTCACCTTTCTCTGGGGGAATGGGCAATGGAAGTTAATGTCCCTAGGAGCAGCCATCAGCCAACAACAGTTGGAAGTTGGGGGTAGCTATCCCTGCTTCCTGACCTTGAAGGTGGGAAAATCCTGTGATGTGTTTCATACTGTCTCCTAGATGTCCCCAGTAGGATTGCATCCCAGATACCCACACTGGTAGCCTTCTCATCACCATAACCCATATCAGCTTCCTTCCTTTCCTGGTCCCTTCTCCACTCTTCTACTGGTGCTGCCTGGGTTCCATTCCCCCAGAACCTCTAGCACTCAAAAATTTTTTTTTAATTTAATTTTATTTTTTCAGTGTTCCAAGATTCATTGTTTATGCACCACACCCAGTGCTCCATGCAATATGTGCCTTCTTCAATACCCACCACCAGGCTCACCCATCCCCCCAAGTCCCCCCCACAAAACCCTCAATTTGTTTCTCACAGTCCACAGTCTCTCATGCTTCGTCTCCCTCTCTGATTTCCCCCAATTCACTTTTCCTCTCCTTCTCTTAATGTCCTCCATATTATTCCTTATGCTCCACAGGTAAGTGAAACCGTATGATAATTGACTCTCTCTGCTTGACTTATTCCACTCAGCATAATCTCCAGTACCGTCCATATTGATACAAAAGTTAGGTATTCATCCTCTCTGAAGGTTGTGTAATATTCCATTGTATATATGGACCATATCTTCTTTATCCACTCCTCTGTTGACGGGCATCTTGGCTCTTTAAGTTTGGTGATTGTAGCACTCCAATCTTTGACTCAGTGTTGACTTCTCAGGGTGTGCATCCTAAGTCAGGACATAAGTCCTATCCACCTTCTTATTTTTTTTTTTTCTCCCTTGGCTGGCATCCTACCTCGACTTCTGAGCCTAGATGAAATGCCACAAGGCAGGCTGTGGGCTGTGTTTTCCCAATGATCACCATAGTGCTGGATGACTCACCCTGGAGTGTAAGGGGAGTTTGTTCTCCCTGGGGTGGACCTTGACCATAGGAGGAGAACTGACAGGCACAGGTCCCCTACCTTCCTCTTCCTTGGGCTTCTGTCAAGTGTGGCTTCTCTCTGCAGGCCTTCCAGGGAAATTCTGTGTTCTGAGAAAGCATGCCTGCCAAAAGACCTACTGTGTTTCTTTGGTGTCTTGTTGAGTATGTGGGTGGTAGATAACCCACACATCTTCCGTTGTGTCACTTCCTAGTTTTTTCCTGTTTGTGCTTCCCAAGTAAAGTCTCAGTACTATAATCCTTGCCTCAGGCTCTGTTTTCCAGAAGCCCTGAGCCAAGGCATGGTATTGATTTAAATAGCTCTAAGGACTCTTTCAGTTCTGAAACACTAGACTTGTACTAAATTCCATTCTTTACATACCTAGAGATTTTAAAAAATTGCGTATCTACTGTAGTCTATACAAAGCACAATTTAATTTCCATAGAGACTAGTTTCTGACATATGCCAGGGATCTTGATGGTTACAATTCCAATCAGACCAACAGAAGATGTTATAATAATAATAATTATGAATAATGTTTTTAAAGTTCTATATGCTAGTTTTTAAGTATTTGATCCTCATTTAAACCGTATTGGGTTCTGGGGCGCCTGGGTGGCTCAGTGGGTTAAAGCCTCTGCCTTTGGCTCAGGTCATGGTCTCAGGGTCTTGGGATCGAACCCCACATCGGGCTCTCTGCTCAGTGGGGAGCCTGCTTCCTCTTCTCTCTCTCTGCCTGCCTCTCTGACTACTTGTGATCTGTCTGTTATATAAATAAATAAAAATCTATAAACCGTATTGGGTTCTATTATTACCCTTCTTTTTCACAAGAAGAAAATGAAGTTCAGAGAGGGTAAGCTACCTTATCCTAAGTTGCAGAGTAAGTGGCCAAGCCAGGATGGGAAACCAGAACTCACAGATTCCAAAGACTCTGTTCAAAATTGTGTGCTTTACTATGTCTACGCTAAACAAATAGAATACCCTTTCGAAGCTTTTTCTTTGCACAGACATTTCATCAGGGAAGATACATGGATGGTAAAGAAGCACATGAACAGAAGCTCAACATTGTTAGTCATTAGGAAAATTAAAACCATAGTAGCTACCACTACACCCCCACTAGAATGGCTTAATTAAAAAGATGGACCATACAGAGTGTTGGTGAGGATGCAGAGGAAGAGGATTCCTATAGGCTGGCAGCAGGAAGATAGAGGGGCACAACTAATTTGGAAAAGAGTTTGGCTGCTTCTTAAAAAATGAAACATAAATTGACCATATGACTGAGCCAGTCTACTCCTAGGTATTTACCCAAGAAAAATGAAGACGTATGCTCACACAGAGACTTGTCTGCGAATGTTCATGGTTGCTTTGTTTGTAATAGCCCCAAACTGAAAACAACCCAAATGTCCATGGGCAGGTGAGTGTATAAACAATGTGTGGTACTCCACCCATAAAATGGAATACCACTCAGTAATAAAAAGGAATGGACTTTTGACACATGCAACAACATGGACAAATCTCAAAATAACTATGAAAGAAGCCAGAGGGGGGCGCCTGGGTGGCTCAGTAGGTTAAGAGTCTGCCTTTGGCTCAGGTCATGATCCCAGGGTCCCAGGATCGAATTCCGCATTGGGTTCCCCACTCATCCAGGAGGCTGCTTTTCCTTCTGCCTGCTGCTCCCCTTGCTTGGGTGCGCTCTCTCTCTCTCCATCAAATAAATAAATAAAATCTTAAAAAAAAAGAAAACAAGAAGCCAGATAAAAATGAGTACATACTGTGTGATCCCATTTACATAAGTTCTAGAAAGTGTAGTAATAGCAACAGAAAGTAGGTCTGTGGCTGCCTGTGTGTGTGGGCAAGAAATCTTTTAGGGGCAGTGGAGACGTTCGTGGTCTCAGTTATGATGGTTTCATGGGAGTATACATATGTCAACTCTCATCACATCGTATGTTTTAAATATATGCCATTTATTGTAGGTCAATTATATCGCCAAGCTGCAAAGAAGAAAAACAAATTCTATGGATAACTGAACACACAAGACGTGGCTTTGGAGAAATGCTTTTTTTAGATTGGCTTTTGGGTTTGTCCACAGAAATCAAACCAGTGGTGACGGAATGAGCTGATTGATCTTGTCTCGACTAACTCAACATGGTGCAGCCCAAAGAGAGAGGGTGGGATGCAGTACCCAGCTGTTTGGTGACATACCCTTTACCTCCTTGTGCCTCGACATCCTCACCTATAAAGTGGGAATGTCTTCAGTTGCCCTGCATTCTCCACGAAAGTGATTTGAGGAAAAGTAAGTGACCTTGCTTTCAAGTGTGAGTGGCCAAACTTCCTAATCCAGATACCATGCCCCTGCCAAGCACTTGGGGGCAATGCTAGGCCTGGTTGCCATTGGCCCTGATTGCCACAGCCCCCACCTTGGGAATCAACCCCATCCTCTCCCTTTTAGTCTCTCAGGACGAGTACTTCTCTGTGACTTTGTTCCCAGACCCTGTTCGGCTGGTCCCTTAGGACTCATTTCATGCCCCTGTTTCCCAGCTGCTTTTGATGGCTCAGTAGAACCTCATATCTCCCTCTGCACATTCTTCAGCACCCCCATCCATCTTCTGCCACTGAGGGACAATAGGCTGGACCTGCCCACCCACCAAAGCTCAAGGAGAGAGGGGCTCCCATTGTTCAAGTCCTCCCCAGACCCTGGGGAGACAGACCTACCATCTAGGGATCTCACAGGCTGGTGGGAGAAACAGACACACAGGCCTACTGTGTCAGCACCTGTTCTATGTACAGGTGTGATGCTCTATGCAAGGTGTCCCATGTCGCTCCAGGGACAGCAGGGTGGGGGTGGGGTGGTGCAGGGTAGCAAGAGGAGGGGGGTCTCAGATGAGGGAAAGGCCCAGCTGGGCCCAGAAGGATGGGTGAGGACTTTTCAGACGGAAGACAGCATTTCAGACACTGGACGTGAAATCCCCTTCCTCAAGGGAAAGGTCTTGGGGTAGTAGGACGCTGTGAATAGTTTGGTGTCACCAAAACCCAGCAGGAGGTGAGGCTAAAGGGTAAACCAGGGCCAGATCAGGGAAGGAAGGCTTGCCATGTGTGCCAAGAGGTTTGGGTCCAAATCTGTGGGAACTGGGCAAGTGCTGAAGGACACTGAGCCTGAGAGGGACCGTCACAACTTACTCCAGTGGAGCAGAAGGGTTCCTTTGGGGGACCTGCTCAGATCCCCCCTGGGAGGGCTCCTTCTCTTTATCGCAGGGTTTAAACTGAGGCACTATTGACACTGGGGGTTAGATAAGCCTCCATTAGCGGCGGCTGCTCTGCCTCTCCTTCTAGGACATTCAGTGACAGCCTCTCTGGCCTCCCAACTTGGCCCTGGGGTGGCAAACTGCTCTCTATCGAGAACCACGGCTCTAAAGTTTTTTCCTTATTTGT
Source organism: Lutra lutra (assembly GCF_902655055.1). NCBI lineage: Eukaryota > Metazoa > Chordata > Mammalia > Carnivora > Mustelidae > Lutra > Lutra lutra. Next base: position 63,565,794 of record NC_062290.1, read on the forward strand.
TTGTTTACTTTCAAGTCTGTATCCAGATGGCCTTGCCTATATTTGCCCTCTTGTTTCCTTCTGCCCTTCCACGAGGTATGCAGCTGGATGGCGCTCTTGGCTCCTTGCACGGCCTCGTTTCGGGGGTCCAAGCTCCTCATTCATGGGGGCTCTGGCTGGGGCTGCTGCAGGACCCAGCTGCCAACAGCTCCTCCGCTTCTGCCTCAGGCCAGCAGGGCACCAGCTTCTCAGTGGGGCACTCCATGTGGTGTCGAGGAGACTCCTGGATGGGGTCCCACCTTGAGGTCGGCGAGGACCAGAACAGTCCAAGCCTGTTGGCCCTGAAACCTCTGTCTCTCAGTCCCTCTATCTGCCAAGATTCCAGCCTGGAGGGACGAGGGAAGCCTGCCAGGGAGAGGGCACCAGGCTGGGGACAGAGGGCAGGTGGTGGCAGCTGGAGGCCATGTGACCGCTGGGGGCTATGTGTGTCACAGGGCAGAGCTGGGCCTCTGGCTCATTCCTGTACTCAATCCGAGAAGGCCTCACATGACTTCTCTGTGGGAGCCTGTGTGTCCGGGTGGGAGGGGGGGTGGGAGGGAGGGGGAAGTGATTTTAGGATCCACGCTGGAAATACAAAATACGTTTGTGAATCACAAGCAGATACTCATCATATGACCCCCTCACCCCCCATCTTGCCAATGCAGAAATCAGGTTAAGGGCCCAAAAAAATGCATCCCATGGCCTACGCAGAGCAAGGAACAGAGAGGGGCACTAGGATTAGAGAAAGAGGTGAGGGAGAGAGCAACACGCCAGCCACAGTGTCAGCAAAAGCAGAACACAAGCAGGCCCCCAACTCTGGATCTTTCCATGTTGCTCACTCGTACGTTAATCTCACAACAGCCCCCCACTCCCCAGGGAGAAAACCAAGACCAGAGGATTCCTCTACACTCCCTTTTCTTCCTCTCTCAGGGTTTCTAGAGCATCCTCTGGTTTGGGTTTTGCTTTTGTACACCCACCATTCCCCCTTTTCTCACCATGGCCCCCAAAGTTACACTGCGGGCAGGTCCTTCTCACTTATCCTCGACAGGATAAGGAGGGCTCCCGGAGTCACCATGCCTGTGCCTCCCTGCGGCTGGGTTACAGGATCCCAGGCAGGAGGGGTCAGAACTGCAGGAGACCAGAGTCAGGCAAGTTCTAGAGACAGAGCCAGAATGCCCTGGAGGCTTCTCTCCCCTTACCTCACCCCCCCCCCCCCAGGAATGAGAGGAAAGCCCCAGGGTTCCTCCGGTAGCCCCACCTCCCAGCCCTCCGCCTGCCAGGAGCTTTATTTAGTGGCGCTGAAACCCTGGGGCTTGGATCAGGACTCCTAAGCCCATGTCCTCACCATCAGAGAGGACAAAATCTTGTGAGCAGGCTCTGCTCCCTCTGGAAAGACAGCCACCTCTCTCGTGCTTGTGGCGTGTTTCTCCTCTAGGGTTATTACTTTCAAAATAACATGTAGTATCTTTAATCTGATTACATAAGCCAGGCATGTTCAGTACAGAATATTGGGGAAACCCAGAAACATAGAAAGGAGATGAAAATCCCCCACCCCTCACCAGTCAGAGACGGCCTCTGCAACAATGTTGGTGCATCGCTTTCTCACCTGTTTTTGAGTCCCGGGTATGCATACAACTACACGAAGTAACACCAGAGTAATAGATCAGATAAATTGTTTCGAAAAATTACTCAGGCATGACATACATAGGAAAAGGCACAAATCTTAAGCGTAGAGCTCAATACATTTCTACATATTATTGTACCCATGAAACCATCACTCAGATCGAGATAGGGAACATCTCCAGATCCCAGAAGACTCACTCCTGCCCTTTCCCGGTCAATAATTATCCTCAGCTTCTGAGATGTAGCTGGTTTCTGACTTCTAACCTTCCAGATTAGATTCGCCTCTTCTTGAGTTCCCCAGAAATGGGTTCACCCGGTACCCACGCTCTTGTGTCTGGCTTGGCTCACCCCATCGGCGACACCTATCCCAAGGCCTGGCCAGGCAGAGACGCCCAGCACTGGCCCCTGAAATGTGTTCTGGGTGCCTATGAAGTCGTTGCACGAGTGAGTGAATGCGTGAGCAAAGAGGCTTTGGTTATGGGCTGGTCTCCTGTGGGTTTTGGTCACCATCTGGTGGTCCGTGTGCAGAGAGGGGAGAGCAGTCAGGTAGCTGGAGGAATTACCCTGGTGGGATTTGATAAGCCTGAGCTAACGGGGTGGCTGTGGGGAGGACGGGGGGCGGAGGGAGTAGGTTGCACACGCTTGTCTGCCTGGCACTTCTGTGGGCTGGGCTGGTGTCCTGTGAGCAGCAGACCAGGAGTATTTTTAGAAACCCCATCAGAGCAGCCACTTGACATGGTGGCTGCCTCACTGTCACAGTGTCCCATGGCTCGGTGCAGAGGGCCCACCCCGGGTGAAAGCCCTGTGTTATGAGTCACATAGCTTAGTAGTGTGTTACAGCCCCCAGTTGGGAATCACGCTCACCAGTGGCGTGGGGTGATGAAGGAGACCATGACGAGGGGCTCCAGATGTCCTTAAAGAGCCCTGCCCTGGAAATTGCAAACTCTTGCCTCATGAAGAAATGGGGCAAAAAACCCCAAGAAAGAGATGTGATCCTGACCATGGCGGTGCTCCCGCCAGTGTAGCCCCCTTTATGATTCTAGGACCTCAACATTAGAAAGGACCCATCTCCCACCCCATGCCCCATCGGGGGCTTGGAAATCCCCCCCCACCCTGCCTTTGACATTCTTTCCAACCCAAGCTCAGCTCCCTTTGCCCTTTCCTGCGATCTCCACTCTGGTCCCAGCCGCATCACGCTCAGCAGCCTGTGCCGGCCACCTCCTTCCTCCTGGCCCCTGTGTCCTGTTGTCTGCTCTGCAGCCAGGGGTCAGGCGCTCTCCACGGCTGGGGCACTGATGCAGTGGCTGGATGCCACAGGAGAAGGAGCAACATGAAACATGAGGGGGGAGGTATGGATCCATGGTCAGCAAGAGAGAGCTGCTGGGCCAGGCGGGTGGAAGGAGGACTCACCCCAAGGGGCCGCTGGGGTTCACAGGCTGATGGGACAGGACAGGGTGGGTGGGGCTGACATGACACAGGTGGCCTGAGACCAGGCGGGATTTGAACATGTTATGAAGCTTCATCGTCCTTGGTTACTTTCCTTGGGCTTGTGAGAGGGGGGGCGGGGGGAGACCAGGCTAGCCACTGCTGCTGCTGCTGTTTCTTCTTTTTCTTCTTCTTTTTTTTTTACTGGGGAGATGGCAATGGCTTTAGGAATGTAGGAAGTCAGTTTTCCATGAGCTTTTGAACTATTGGGGTAGAAGATTGTTATGTTTTCAACTTAGAAACCAGAGACGAGCAGGCCTTGAACAAGATGTTAGAATCAACAGTGTTGATGACGGAGAGTTTGCCCAGCGCCTGACCTGGCATGGTTTGCTATGCTGTCCCCACGAACGGCAACATTTCCCATCAGCAGTATTTGGGGGCTCTCCTTGGAGAGGACAACCCCTCAGCTGACTGGTGTCCTCGGCTGAGTGATTTAGCGGTCAGGTGTGCTCGGCAGAGGCGGAGCAGGGTTATGACAAGGCATCCGTGCCCATCTGCCAGTTCAGATGAAGGGCCAGATCACAGGGTCAGTAATGCCTCCTGGCCAGAGCACACGAGCCGAGCAGCTGTCCCCGCCGTGCTGGCCAGGAGAGGTCCTCTTACCAAGGCGGCCAGGTCACCACGGGGAGCGTGAGTCCCCTATGGTCAGAGGCGTGAGCCCCCTGTGGCAGGGCTATGGTCGGAGAGAGTCAGGGAGCCTGTTCTTGGCTCCTCACCCGGCTGTGAATCCAGGAAGCTGGAAAGGAGGCCCTTGGGCCAGGGTGGAGGGTAGCCGGGCACGCTCAGTGGCCAGAGGGGTGGGTTCTCAACGCACAAGCGGACAGCTGGGAGGAGAGATGGAGCTGAGCGTGCGGCAGTTAAATGATCCGTAGATGGCAGAGCCTCTCCGAGCTTCGTTTTCCTTGTTTGTAGAATGAGTAAAATGAGATGAGGGGTGCAAATTCCCCATAAATGGAATGATCATGTAGGAACCTAAGGCATTATTTGCCCCAGAAATTTCCGCATTTAATATTTTTAATCATCAAGTTGGAGGAAGACATGGGAGGCAGGCTCATCAGATGGGTACAGAAAACAAAGCTGGGGACGGTGGCTGAGACAGGTAAGGGGGACCTTGAATGGCAGGATCGGTGTTATCCTGGTTTCTCTCCCCGAACACCCCCTCCGTGTGATCCTCGCAAAACAGAAGAACGTGGTGCCCCTAATGGAGCTCCACGCTTCCTGATGTGGCCACCGCCTCTCTCTAGATTGGGGTTTCCCAATCTCGGCTCTATTGCCATCGTGAACTCCATCATTGTTTGTTGTGGGGGCTGCCCTGAGCATCGTTTAGCCATATCTCTGGCCTTTGCCCACTAGATCCCACTCATGCCACCCTTCTCCTCCCCACCCCACCCCAGCCAAACATCCCTGGGGGACAAAGTCACCCGTGGTTGAAACCACTGCATTACCCTCATCTTTTGCACGTCCCCGCATACATCATATGTGGCTCTGGTCACGCCAAAGTACACGTGGCTCCTTAAATAAAGCTTTTCCACATCCTTCCCACACCTTTGCAGACACAGATCCCTCCCTCCATCAGCCCTTCCCACTCGTGCCTTTGGAGCTTCATAAAATCCGGCTCATCTCTGAGAACTCATCTTAAACATCCCTTCTTTGAGGACACTGTCCCTGAGGCTCCGGGGCAGCTTGTGGACTCAGAACAGACTTCTCCTGGAGCCCTGGCTGCATGGATGGTCTTCTTCTTCTTCTTCTTTTTTTTTTTTGCTCGAGATTGTCTCTCCCATTGGACTTTAAACTTTTTGAGGGCAAATCCTGGATCTCATTTCTTTTTGCTCCCCAGTGCCTGGTACAGGGCCCTGCATCGTGTGGGACTCCAGCAAATCCTAGTAGAGTAATATCATTTAATGAATTGCTCTTTGCTGGTTGCAGGATGTAGACTGCTCCAGCCCAAATGAGAAGTTTCTGGATCTAAATAAGCAGAGTCTAGTATCGCATCCTTAAGCAGGACATGACAGTCGATCTCATCTCTTATGCAGAGAAGAACCAATTTATTATTATCTTAATCTCTGGGATGCTAGAGAGGTTTTGGGGGGGGCCTGCCTCCTGTGACTCTGTCCTTGAGAAAACCCTGGCGAGGCGGCAGGAGGTAGCACTTTCTTTTTGAAAGATGCTGAGGATATACGCATCCCCAGCCAAACTTTTCTCCTTGCTTCCCTCCAAAGCTGGGGACTCCATCTCATCTTTCTTAAATGCAAATTCGATCCCTCCGGTCCCAGAGCTAAGCCCCGCCCTGCGGCTCCCAGCACCCTGGGCTATGGGACTTTCTCCAGCTCTCCCCTCTGCATTGTCAAAATGGGAACAGACTGCGCAGAAGGAACGCGTTTGGTGCTGAGACCAGAGCCAGGGCAATGAGCGGCAGATCCAGACAATCTGCTCCGCTCCTCCCAAGGAGAGAGGAAAGGTTTTTATTCCTTGCTGACAACCGAGTCAGCGATAGGAAAATCTCTGAGTGACCAAAGCTCTGCAAAGCAAGAGACGCTCCCCCTACGTTGGTGCGCCTTGAAAAGCCTTGAAAATTAAAGAGCTCGTGTCTTTAAATGTCCAGGCTGCCCGTGTGTGTGTGTGTGTGTGTGTGTGTGTGTGTGTGTGTGTGTGTGTGTGTTGGGGGCGGGGGAGGGTAGTGCGGGGTGATGGATATGTACCAAAAGAAAAGTCCCGGACTCTCAGATATAAAAAGACATCGAGTCCAACCTCCACCCAGGAGGGGGCTGCTTGGAGGATCTGTCCTCTCCAGCTTGGACCCCTTCCATGACAGGGACCTCTCACAACCACAGCATATGTTAACTAGCTCTAATAGAAAGCTTTGGGTCACTCTGATGGTTTAGCCTTTTGTTCTAAGGCCAATTCTTTGTTCCATTTGGAGATGGTCCAATGCTTCTTCCCCAGGAAAGATTTTCAGATTTTCACCCAAATCTATTCTTCTGGCGAAACAGACCCAGTTCTGTCAGCTGTTCTCCCCGTGGCACGGTTTTGTCGCTTCTCTTTCCTGACCACCCTTTTCTTGTTACCACGACAGGTCACACAATACCCCAGTTTTCCGCAGTCCTCAGAGAATGTTCTTTGGGATGACAAGCTTTTCAGAGAGCTGAGGAGGAACCTCTTGAAGAACCAACTTTAGTGAAATGCATGACAGATTTTGCGCCTACAGGATATAGTCCCTCTTAGAATGAGCCCAGCTCTGCCAGCTCCCTGTCCGATGTTTCTCACCCCCTCTGACTATATCTTTTGCCACTTCCTCCCCGTGCCTCCCTATGCCTCTTCGCACCCCTGCTTCCAACAGGACTAGGGCATCCTGGGCCGTCTCTGGATGTGCTAGGGCCGAGGAGAGGCGGCCACAAGGAGGCAGACACACAGGCTAGGAGAAACCCCTTCCAGGGGCTGAGCAGTTCAGATGAGGAGGGGGGTGGTGCCTGCTGGGAGCAAGCTCTCCGCCTGGAAGGTGTTAGGCAGAGCCACTCAGCAGGGGTATTCCTGAAGGGCCTCTACTCACAGGTGTGTTAAGGTTTGGACTAGGGGCCCCACAGTCTCCTCCAGCCCCGTGATCTGTGTTTGTGCACGAAGAATCTGCAGTGGGGTTGAATGTGAAATGAGGGCTCCTGGGTATCCCTGTGACAGTTGTGGGAGATGGACAGAAAGCCAATCCCTTCAGTCAAACAGGCTGTGGCTGAGCCAGGCCCTTCAAGAAAAGGGACCAGCAACAGTGCAGTGACAGGCAAAAAGAGGACTTAAGGGACAGGGGTTTGAATGTCCATAGGTCAGTCATCTTTCTTGCTCTCTTGCTGGGTTTGGGGAGCAATAGTTTCTTAACTAGTCCAGGAGCACGCACTGTTCTGAAAAGTACGGGTGGCACCTAGGACATTGTCCTGGAATGATTTGCCAAATTCCTGGACACCAGAGAGGCCACTGGGCTTGTCGTAAATGTGGGGTGGCAGTGGTTTTCGTAGGATATTGGAATTCAAGTCTAAGAGGGACCTTCACACGCTCTTCCAGCATGACCTCCCATGCTCTCATCCAGCCTCTGCACCAATACCCCAGTGTTTGGTTAAAGGAGGTGATGGATAGAACTTAGCTGCCCCTGGTGGGTAGGTAAATATCTTTCTTCCCTTTGATGATGGGGAGCTCACTACCTTATGAGACAACTCTCTCCATCCTTGGATGGCTTTGACCTAAACTCTCTCTAGCTGGGTGCACCATAGGACATCTTCTTCCTAATCCTTTGTTCTCTGGGGAATCAGAAGTTATTTATTAACTACTGCTTATGATAAATACTAATAACAACTACTCAGTAAGTACCACCCTGTGCCAGACATGAAGTTAAGTACTTAATAAACTAAACACAGATGTCAGGCTCATGAAAACTCCAGATCTCCTCAGGTCTTAGTCAGGAAGTTCCCCAGAGGCCGTTCGATCTAGCCTTCATGTTCCCGAGTGTGACATCTTAAACCAGCAGCAGTGGCTCTCTCGTGGGTGGGTGAAAACAGTCTCCCTAAAAGAGGCCATGGTTATAAAGATTTGGGACATCTCTGTGTTCCTCTGAGGTTTTCAAGAAGACAGTCCTGTAGGAATGTAGTTAAGGTCTGTGGCTTCCCAAGGGGCCAGCCAGAGAGCCTCCTTGGAACGGCCTGTCCATCTAATGCCAAGAGACGGGGCCAAAGAGAGGTATTCTCCAGTGAAAGTGGGAGGCCTTCCCTAGCATGAAGATGACGGTGGAAAGAGGTAATGAGGCTGTCAAGTCAGGTTCCCTAGAAGGAGAGCCTGAGATGAGGTCCCTATGGTTTGTTGAGGGAGTCCCTTTAGGAAAAACCGGCAAGGGGGGGAGGCGGGGAAGCAGGAGCATGAGAAGGAAGGGGATGAACACAGATGTGGTGAGGGTAGGGCTCCCACATAAAATAGAGCACATCCAGTTACATTGGAGTTTCAGATAAACAACAAGTAATTTTTTTTTACTACAAGTATGTTCTAAATAGGGACTGGGATGTACTTACACTAAAAATATATGCTTTATCTGAAAAGCTAATTTAACCGGATATCCTGGATTTTTAGTTCTTAAATCTGACTACCCCACGGGGATGGGTGGGCACCCTAAGTTGTGGTCTCAGGTAAAGCCTGACCTGGGCCCGATCCTTGGGGAGGGAGCCAAAGCAGGACTGACTCTGGAGCCTAAAGCACCCTACAGAGTTATTTCTTTGAGGGGAGGGACAAGCCCTTTTGCATCCCCCTGGGGTCACTTAGCCATAGCCCTGTAGGGCTTGGTTGGGAGTAGGTGGAGGAGAAAGTCTAACCTCCTAGAGAAGTGTTGACCTGAGGGCGATTTGTCCAGGAAAAGGGGCAGCTATGAGTCATTAACAGGCAAATGGGGGCGTGGCTAGGTCCAGGAAAAGGGGCAGCTGTGAATCATTAACAGGCAAATGGGGGGGTGGGTAGGCCCCCCGAAGAGGACCAGCTCGGGTACCACAGATCCTATTACATTAACTAGGGCCTTTCAGCAGCCTGTGCTGCATGCTTCAGGAGAAGGGGAAAGAAGGAAGCCTGACTCTAGGTCTGTTCATCAACTGAGCTGCGCCTGGGTTCTAGGCTGGGCGGACGGACACATCCTGTGACCGGCCTGGGACGTGCTGCCGTGTTCCCAGGAGAGGCTGAGAGCCCAGAGAAGGGGCTCGAGTTTGTCCTAACTGGGAGGGAGTACCAGAACAGATTTCGAAGAGGGAATAATGTCTGCCACAGACCTTGAGAATAGGTGGGAATTTGGCAATGGTCCAGGGTAGGCAGGTCAGATGGTGGGCAGGGTGTGGCCAAAGGCTCGAAGGTCAGAGTCACGAGGCAAGGCGAAGAGGTATAGCCCCATGAAGGCGTCTTAACCTCAAGTCCACCAAGAAGCCGCTATTGGGGATTTTAATTCCTTTCCCGCAAACCCTTCCTTAAGTTGGGTGAACACAAGGCACCTTGTCAGGTCGCAGATCCCGGGCAGGGTTTGTCCGAGCTGACAAGACATCTGGTCCATGCAAAGGGCTGGATGATTTATGCTCTGACCCAAGCTAATGCTTTGGAGAAGTGCTGGCGGCTCTACTGACCTGGGGATGCCCGGGCACCTGGGGAACGTCCCAGCTCCTGGCGGGGGAGGCCCTGCCACCCTGCCCTGGCCCTGATCCAGGGGAAGACAAGCTTCCTTCTCGCCTTTCCAGCATATCCTGAAACCAGAAGCCCCATGACACTGGCTTCTCTGTAGCTGCTCTGGGATTTCGGCACTGGCTGAGGCAGGACACTCACACTGCTGAGAAGCCTGAGAAACTGCTGGCACAAAGGTCCACAGGGAGGGTCAGCTGGGGAGAGCGATGGGACCCATCCCAGATCAGTGTCCCCATTTCTGGGCTGAACTTGGCCCACCACTGATCGAGCTCAGCACTTGAGCCTTTCACCCGGCCCTGCAATCTTTTTTTAAGCCCTCTTCAGGCAGAAACAGGACTTTAAACTCCCTATTTCAACCACTTAGTTGCTGTGTGACCTTGAACATATCACTTGGCTTTGCCGAGCCCTCTTTCACATCTCTACTGAAGTTAAAAACATCAACATTAGCAACGCATGGTCTTGTAGCATTTGCCGGCTTTCGAAGCAACGCACTCACATAAAGCCTCTTATTCAAACTTCTCGGCAAATTGTGAAAAGTGTGAGTAGGTAAGGTGGTGTTCGTATCTCCATTTGGAGGCAGAAGAAATTAAATATAAGCAACATGACTTGCCCTAATGTTACAGCGGCTGTGCTTCTGGGCTTGGGTCTCCCGAGTGCAAGATACCACATAGATAATAATCTCTTATCAGAGTCTCCAGGAAATGCCTGAGCCAGAGTAAGCAATTTTAAAGTCTTGACGATGGGGAGAGACCCAGGGAGCATTTGGTTTCCGGGAGTTTTCTGACACCAGGGAAGCTGGACTAAGGAGGGCGCGTATCTTACAATTGGCTCTGTATTCTGTTCCACTACGGTCTGATGTGAATTCAAATCTCAATAGTCTTTGCGCTTAGAAAGACAATAAAAAAATATTTTACCCTGAAGCCATAATCCATATGGATTGTTGGAGGAAGAAAATAAGATTTGACAACATGGGGTTTCTCCGGGATCCTTGAGGATCCACAAAGGCTTTCCATGGGCCCATGGGCCAGGGTCTGTGTAGTTTCCAATGTGTTTGCATTTCTGATGACTCACGATCGAAGAAGGAGGGTTCTGAGGTGGGAAAGGCCTCTTCTAGCTGAGGGAGAGGGTGAGCAGGAGAGCAGAACCAGAAGCAGAAAGTAATAAGAACAGCTTTAGTGAAGACTCTTTATTTTATTTATTTATTTTGGAGAGGGGAGAAGGAAGCCGCAGGGATGAGATTCGTGTCCAGCAGGCAGTTTGTGGCTAGACATGCAGATGTACATCCTAGCTCAGCCACTTCCCAGCGAATTAAATTCAGAGCAGTTGCCAGATCTTTCTGGGCTCCAGGCTCCTCACCTGGAACCTGGATGCAGGCAGGACCAGCCTCTGACATTGTCAGGGTCCAGGGGGCTGGGGGGTGGGGGGGTGGAGCGGGACCGCAGAAGGCACTTAGTACGTGTTAATTCCATTGATTCCGTCCCCCTCTTCCCACAAGTGGATCATGCATCTAGAAAGTATGAAATCCTCTTTCATCAAAATAAACAAAAATTCTGTCTTCTTAGAAAAATCTGATAAAATTAACTTGTAAGCTGAAACAATGTTCTGCATAAATGATGAAATCTTGGCTTATTTTCTTCTGACCTTGCTGGCTCCCTCCCCCCAAACACACACACACACACACACACACACACACACATACGCACGGAACTGGAATGTCACAGAGAATCTGGAAGGCATGCACGATGAAGCCCCGGGGACTGGGGTCCGCGCTTGTCCGCCACCAGCAAGCACTGAAAAAAATTCACAGGCCCAGCACTCGGCCCCACTGGCCACTCTGGTCCATGAGGATGGGACCCTGGGTGTCCCCAGAGACACTCTGGAGACACAGCCTGCCAGAGACCTCTCGTTCTGATTTCCTCTGGGGGAAAGAAAGGAAGGAAATTGGACAGAGGAAGGAGAAAGAGAGAAGAAGTGAAAGCAAAACGATGGAGGGAAGGAGGCAAGGAAAGAAACCTGGTACAAGTGTGAAATCAAAATAATAGACCCAGGATGGTGAGATGCATGTGAACAGAGTGTGACGCGGGCAGCCCCCACAAATAGACCTTCTGTTAAAAATAGCCTTTGTCTAAATGTGGAAAGGGTGTAAATATAGTAGCGGTTTCGGCTTACTATGGAGCCGCCCCAGCTCCAAGTAACAGAGGCTTATTATAGGACGCGTGCGTCAGCAGCGGGAGAGGAGGGAGGGCGGGCAGACATCCCCTGGGCTGTGGGTACAGTACCCACCACAGCGAGGGGTCAGCCAGCCGGCATCTCCCCGTCGGGAGCAGGATGGCCCCAGTGTGCCGAAATGTTCTCACAGGACTCTGCTGGGCAGAAAACTCGGGCCAAGCCGGGGAGGGAAGGAAGGAAGGAAGGACTCACAGTGCTGAAAAGGATCTGGGGAGATTGTCTTGGGAATGGCACTCACTTTCATCCGGAGTTTCACCAGGCAGTGCGTTCACCGTCCAGCAGGCTGCCCACTCCTGGAACCTACAGGAAGTTTGCGAAGGAGCCCCCTGGGATAACCAGACTGTGGATGAACCAGTTTCCACAGACCTGAGCACAGGGGACAACCCCCCTGGAAACCTGTGGAAAGTGCCAGAAAGGACTCTGATTCCAGTCTTTAAGAAAAAAGCTTTGGGTTGTAGCTCTATGTCTCGGGCATCACTTCATAGGGGTGTGGGGCCTGGTGGCTCAGTGGCTGAGCCCAACAACTGGGGGTGATAGAGGGGGCTGCTTCCCTGGTCTGAAACATGACCAAGGGGATAGAGCTCTTCTGTCAGAAGCTCGTTGCTCTCCATTCTTTTGACACAGGTGGTCAAGGGTTGACAGCCCACGTGGGTGCTAAGACCTGGGGCACATCTCCCATCCCACCCCGCAGGGCCCCTTGTTGTCTTCCTGGTCTGTCATCCTTTAACCCAGGCCATGCCTCCTCCCTGCTCAGCTCATCTGTGCATGGATCACAGGTACACACAGACAGTCCAACACACAAACCCACACACCCACATGCATGTATAAACACACCAGTGTTCAGTCAGAAGTCTGAGGCCCATTTCCAGCCACAGCCCTCGCAGCCCTGGCCTCATCCCTGCTCTGGCCCCTCGCTCTCCCCGGGGCCCTCCATCTGCCCTGTTCTAGCACTCTGGAAGATTTTCATCTCGAAACTTGAACTTGCTTCTTGGACCTAAGGTGGCCCTGGTTCTTCTAGGCGGGGATCATCAATTTCTTCTCAGACATGTTCGGGGCTGGCTGTCCAAGTGTGGCCCCCATGTTCTGCCAGGCCGGGGTGACTACCCCACTGATTTAGCTCTTGCCCCAGGACGGATGCCCTCATGATTGCACACCTATACCACTACTAGGGACTGGTCCCATCCTGCCAGCTTCCCCCTACATCATCCTGACCACCCTGGAGACCATCCCCAAAATGCAGGCCCAGTGGTGTCTCAAAATGCTGGCAATGGCTGCTTGTGAACTTCAGTACAAAGTTCAAACCTTGAAAGGCTCTGATGTGCCGCCCATCTGCTTTTCCAGCTATGTCTCTTGCTGCCCTATACTATGCATTCGATCCACAGGCCCTGGAGATGAGCTCTGTCCACTGGGCCTAGTCCCCATTCATGTCTCTGTCAGGGACAGCCTGGTTTCTCAGGCTGACACGCATTTCCAAATCTGTGCCCGTTAAAATCCTGCCACCACCCTTTGAGTCCCCAGCTCCGGAAGGCCATCTATCTCTTCTGAGAAGCCTTCCAGGATCTCTCTTCCCACAACCATCACCTCCTTTTTCATCCTACTCCAAATCCTAAGTCACTTTTTTATATTTAAGTGGAAAATGAATCAGGAGGCCCAGTAGCCTGTCTGTCTAGGTGAGGTACCCTCCCATGTTCTCCAATAGAGACTTTATGTCCCTCTCTCCAAATGCTTATCCCTTGTATGTTGGATTTGCCTGTTTCAGCATTGGCCTCCCCACATTGGACTATGACTCTCTTAGGGCAGAGTCTGGATGGCCTTGTTCAGGCCTTACCCCCAGTGCCTCCTGCGGATTCTGGTTTCATTGCCCAGAACTGCAGGGCTCTCTGCTTCTGCTGTGGACAGAATGTTTGCGTCCCCCCACCACACCCAATTCAAATGTTGAAACCCTAACCCCTAATGTGTTTCTATTTGGAGCCTTTGAGGAGTAATGAAATCATGAGGGTAGAGCCCATAAGATGGGACCAGGGCCCTTCTGAGAAGAAGCAGGAGAGAACTCCCTCTCTGTGTTAACAGCTCAAAGTCTCCAGACATCTCTGGTTACCAGGACACTTTGGGGCACACAATGGTTTCCTTCCTCAAAATCCTTTTTAAAAAAGGATCTGAATGGCAGTCAAGACTGGCAGAATTTGGGCTTTCATTGTGAACCAAAGAAGGAAATGGGAAGAAAGCAGATATGCTGCTCGGCCAGCTGGGGCTTCTCCAGTTAAGTCTACCTACGGTGGCCCCAAGCAGTCCCCTGGGCTCGGCAGGGCCTGCAGGCTCGCAGAAAACAGCAGAACTAACAAACAAACAGCCTGGAACTCCAGGTGTTTGGGCAGATCGGATCTTCAGCCTGGAGAAGATTAACGCTGTGGAAAGAGCCCGGCTCTGGTCTCTCTTCTACCCCTTTGCTAGCAGAGTAAGTTCGTCCAGACCTCCTGACGTCTCAGAGGCTCGGTTCTTCATCTGTAAGCCGGGGATCAGTTTGACAAGAGCCAGAATCAAACGTGGTCGTTTAGGGCGATCTCAAGCCCAGTAGGTGCGCTCAGTAGATGGTCCTCGAGGCTGATTATAAACAGTCTCTCTAGACAAGTCTTTCATACTACCAGGAAATAAGCAAAGACAATGATTCAGAAAAGTGAAGGGTTAGGGTAGATCCCCCAATCGGACAAAACAAACTCTGCAAGCCAGGCTGGAAAACTTGCCATGATAGCCTCCTCTTTGTGGGAAGGACAAGAAAAGAGTTCTCTTGTAGGATTATAGAAGAATCAGAGTCTCAAATGTCTTAAATGCTCCAAAATTTGTGCCGTGGCCTATTACACAGAAATTCTCGCAGCTAAGACCCAGTATAAGTTTCCAGACGACATATACTAACAGAATCATACTGGGAGGGGGACTAGCATTTGGAACTATGTCCCTATGTCAGTCATTGTTCTCTAATCAACCTAGACCTCTCCATGTACATAGCCCTTCTTTGTCTTAATTTTTCTTATACATGCACACATATGTGTTTTCATGCAACAAACAGTCCGATCAGTAGGTAGGGGTGCGGGTGTAGTGGAGAGGACAGAAGCTCAGGTTTTGAAGAGAAACATTCCCAGATCACTCCATGGCTCTGTTTTGTCTTATCCAAGTGGTGCATTGGAGAAAACATCTATGCTGAAAAGAAGACGATACCTGGACACGTATCTACTTACCCACTGCAAAGAGAGTTGTAAAGATGAGAGACACTGAGTGTAAAATGCTTAGCATAGTGCTAACCGTATCGCTGTATAAATTCACACACACATACACGTAAGTATAAATGCTTATCCACAGATGCAAACACAGCCATTCAGATGCACGTGCGGTGACACAGAAACATGCACAGCTACACATGTGTGCGTGCCAGCATGGACAGAGACATGCGGCTTTGCTCCATGATCTAATCGAGAGGTGGGAAATGCTGTTTCTCCTAGAGTAGGGGTCCTAACACATCACTGAGCCTGAGTTCCTGTGACATTCTGGATGTGGAGACTGTGGGGATGTGGTTTCAGGCTCTTGGAGCACAGGGGTGGGCCTGAGGCCAAGCCGCTGCTGTGGGTGGCCGAGTGAAAGGTGCCAGAATCGGGAAGGGATGGAGACTATGCACATACAACTGGCAGATGTGGAGCCAGACTGACCAAAGGCCCCGGATGCTGCACACTCCTGTGTGTGCTGAGGGCACACTTCCTAGGGACCGCTCCTGGCCAGCTGGTGACAGACTATGGCAAGGATGCTAGGTTACAAGAGTCAAGGCCTTCTCTGACAGGTGACTGTGGCTGGAAGACTTGCCCTTGGCCTTGCCGAGCTTTCCTGGAGCTCACAGAAGTCCAAGACGCTTCTGCCCATCTTTCCTTCCCTCCCTTCTTGCATTTGGGTCAGACTTGCGGGCGCTGCGCTGGCTCTCCCAGCCTCTCCCTGCCTCTCCCAGGTCTCTCCCCAGCTGCTCTCAGGTGTTTCCCAAGCAAAACCCTCGTGTTTTGGGTTCTATCTTGGTGTGTTCTTCCAACACCACAGGGGAGTGTGGGGTCCCCGGTCATGGGGAGCCTCAGATTCAGAAGTCCCAGGAGCCCAGAAGGGGGGGCAAGGACTCATTTCCCTGATCGTGCCTGCTGCATCTCATTTAACAACCCCACGGCCAGGCAGTGCTTCTCAGCATCCCTGGAAGGTTAGGACACTGAGGTCTGGGAATTTCTGTGACTTGCCCGAGGTCATAGGATCAGAAAGCAGCATAGTCTGGTTGGGAACCGAGGCTTCCTGACCCCCGAATCTCTACTTTTTCTTTTTCTCTGTGTTGCTCATTGAGCATCCTCCTGAGAGCTCCCACAAGCTGGGGCTGGTATCATACCCTCAACTTCCCCCATGATGAGCCACGGTGAGTTCACCACCCCCAAACGAGAAGTTGAGACTCAGAGAGGTGAGGTCAGCTGCCCGGGTCACTGGGTTAGCACGTGACGGGGCAGGAATTAAAACCCAGTCTCCTGCCTCCCAGCCCAGGACCACACATCATTTGTCCCCCCTCCAAACCCCTTTGGTCCCCGTGAAAAACCTGGCAGTTGCCCACTCTGCTAGTCACTCCCCACAAACTCTCATCTCCCCTCTCTTCCTAGAAGCCCAAGTCCCCGGGTGATGAACAGCTTGGCTATCCCAGGTACACAGCAGCCTGGGGTCCAGCCCTGGCGTGTGCCGGGGAAAAGCTCCTTCTTCCACCATTGGAAACCCACCCGCTGAGCCTTCCTCCTTCTTGCTTAAAAGTGCTCCAGAGTTTCTGTGCTCACAATGCATCGCTTTGGAAGTCTGCCCTCCCAGGGTTGCCATGGTGACTATTTTGGTACTGCATGCTAGAAAAAGCCGAGGCACCTGCTGGTCACACCACCAAAACTTGTCTCTCTGAAAAATCAGCAGATGGCATTTGTCAGAAATTCCTTCTTCTCGATTAATTTGGGAAAAAGGAGAGTGTGTGGTAGTGCTGATATCCTTTAACCTGGACTGGCCATGTCGGTGCTTCGGGGAAGATGTCAAGTTGCTGGGCACAAACCCCAGGCGTTTCCTCTGAAGTGGTGGGTCATTTAGCTTTTCCAGGGAGGCTGAGAAGTTCTGTGATTTTAATTCCAGTAGAAGAAAACAAGAGGAAGACCATGATGTCGTCTCCTTCCTATTAAGCAGGGTTGGGATTTCACAGCTAGTTCTGAAAAGGCCCATACTTCACGTCTAGTAACTTCCACAGATTCTCAGACCTGACTCAGCCTGGGTCCAGCTCTTCATTAGCATGAAGGGAAAGAATTCTGAGTTTAATCAACTCCCAGCTCTGCCACCTACTGATTGTGTGACCTTAGCCCAGTCTCGCAACACACCTCAGCCTCAGTTTCCCCATCTAAAACAGTGATGACAATAGTGTTTATCTCACCAGACTGTAATGAGGATTATATGAGATAGTTACCATCATCATCATCAGTGTTATTCAGTAGAATTAAATTTAGGCACGGAGGGACTGACCCATCTTTATGTTCATGTGGTTTTTACCCGGAAGGATCTCATGGACATCAACCAATGAAGTGCACCGTCTGAGCAGTGATAGAATAGTTAAAGCAACATTGAAAAAATCCACCAAAACTTCTGGGTGCCCATGGTATAATGTGTCTCTAACTTGTTATCTTGTTCTGCTTTTCTAGGAACTTACTGCTACCATTTCTCACATCCTGGCTTTCACACACCCTTTTCAGTTTGCGATACGATTTGTTCCCAGTGTAACTCTGACTGTAGGTGTGAGCCGGTTCCCTAGGCATACATTGACTACCACCTCCTAATTTTGGACTAGGTACTTTTCTTTTTCTAGAGTCTTCCGTAGAATTGGTTATGGAGTTTTCCACCCTTCTTTCATCTTGGTTCTCTGGGGAGAGGAGCCTCTGGTTTGCACCTGCAATGTGGTTCTATAACAAGGCCTGGTAAATCTGGCCTCTCCCCTCGTGGCCTGGACAGACCCTGCTGATCAACCACCGCCCTGTTCCCACTGAGCCCTGAGGCACCTGGGCAGCTTCCTGAGGATGGTGGTGAGGACGGCCCTGCTGATTCATGGGAGTTTGCGCAGCAAAGCAGGAAGGATGCTAATCCCAGTTCTGCCTTTAAGTAGCTGTGTGAACTTGGGTGGATCATTTCCTTCTCTGAGGCTCAGTTTCCATATCTGAAATGAGAAAGGGAAAGAAGGAAGGAAGGAAAGAAGGAAGGGAAGGAAGGTAGGAGAAAAGGAAGGAAGGAATGAATAATCTTTAATTCCTTCTAGTTCTGAAAGTGTCCCTCCCCTCAGCATCACCCCACCCCCACCACTTAGGCACAGTCTCCCACCAGGTGGGCTTCCCACACCCAAGGCAGGATCTGATCTGTTTCTCTCCTGGGGCCTGTCCAAATGATCAGATTTTATCAAACATCCTGGGGTGGTTGAGTGCTAAATAAAACATTCTCAGATGCTCAGAATGATCAAATCCCAGCATTTCTGAGCTGAAAGTCACCCCAGAGCACAGTAAACGGAATCTTCCCTGTTAAAGATGAGGAAACTAGAACAGGAGAGGTTCCGTGACTTCCCTGTGGTGACCTTCCAGCAAGTTAACAAGTTGATCTGGTCTCCCTCTGGGGAGCCAGGGGCTCTGAGATTGGGGGTGGGGGTCAGACACGTGACCTGGACCAGTCATGTGACCTGGACTCCACCCCTCAGTGGTGTCTGTGGAGAACTCAGCTCAGAAGTGGAGCAGGAGGTAGAAAGGCTGCCCAGAGCTTTCCCTGTGACCAGAGGGACAGGGGAGACATGCGGCGTTGGTGCTGTCAGAGCCCGAGGATCTGGTGTGCGGTGCTCTCCATGTTCAGTGGAAGCTGTGGTGTCCCTGACCCGGGGGGCTACTAGTGGGAGGGGGACGTGGTGTCTTCTAGTGGGTAATCTCACTTCATGGTTTGGGAGACATTTTCCTGGCTGGCGACCTATATCTGTGAACTATCTAATATTCTTTTTTTTAATTTCTTTTTTTTAAATTAATTAATTTATTTTTTATTTTTTAAATTTATTTTCAGCGTAACAGTATTCATTGTTTTTGCACCACACCCAGATGAACTATCTAATATATTTTTTTTAAGATTTTATTTATTTATTTGACAGAGAGAGATCACAAGCAGGCAGAGAGGCAGGTAGAGAGAGAGGGAAGCAGGCTCCCTGCTGAGCAGAGAGCCCGATGCGGGGCTCGATCCCAGGAACCTGAGATCATGACCTGAGCCGAAGGCAGCGGCTTAACCCACTGAGCCACCCAGGCGCCCCTGAACTATCTAATATTCTTTAATAAATTCTCTTTTTACTGAAACGAGCTACGGTGGTTTCTGTTGTTGATACCAAGGGACCTGACTGGCACACCAACCCTTGAAAGGAAAGGAAATTCTAAATATAAATGCCACTTCACAGACACTTGTTAATCCTCTCTTCTCCGCCCTCCTGCCTTTCCTCTGTCATGCCTGTCAAACTCATCAAGGCAGTGCATCATGGAAGTATTGTGGGACCTGCAAAAAGGGATATGTTGGATCTAATACTCCCACAAAATGACACTGATGGTTTGAAAATGCTTACACAGAGGCACGGCTCCTCAGTGGGGAGAGGGAAGAATCGCAAGGATTTGCGAAGGCTGCCCAGGGTGGGGTCAGGGAGGGCACAGATGTCCCTGTAACTCCTCACTTCCCATCTGCCCTTCCTAGAATTTAAAATACTAGCAAGGATAACATAGGAGCATTTTCCATGGCTTCATGTGTCAGTTTGAATTAAGAGTTGCTTCCTAGCTTGACCGTCCTGTTCTTCCCCCAGATCCCTCCTTGGAAAGGCTTGCCCGTTGCAGTAAGAGCCACCTACAAGTCCGCTTGCTCAGAAGGACCTTTCATGCAATGACAAAGCAATCGCAGAGGATCCTACCAAACAAAAAAGCGCAGGAGGGAGAGCAGCATAGCAAAGGGGAGGTTGCAAACACCCAGCGTGAATCCTCCTTACCCAAACTCCATGGCAATGGTTCATACACTCTTTGGGCCAGGAATCGTGACAGACAGGGGGTGGTAGTGTATGGAGCATGGACTCAGGTCTGAGTTCAAGAAACCCCCTTGACACCCATCAGACGGATAACCTTGGGCTCCTTGGGCCAACCCACCAACCTCTCTGAGCCTTGATTTCCTTTATTCTATGTGTTTACTGTCTCCACTGCATTTTCACTATTTGTGGGAGTTGTGGTCTGTAAAATCACGGGGAATACCACATTAACAAACAGTGTCCTGTGACTCCTGGGGAAACAGGGCTGGGTTCCAGGGAGCCTCTGGTCACTGCGCTTCTCTGTCTGCCATAAAACATGACCTCGTTTAGGTGTTTCTGCTTAAAGACACCTAACGTAATGTTACTGTTGACTCATTAACATTGAACTCCTGGCCAATAGCTCCAGAATCCCTGGCTGAATGAAGCTTGTCTAACACATGATTTCTCCAGAAAACACATCACAACTTCTTGTGTACTATGCTTAAGGACATTTCTTAAAAAAAAGATTTTATTTATTTATTTGACAGAGAGAGTGCACAAGCACGTGGAGCAGGAGAGGGATGTGGGGCTTGATCCCAGGACCCCGGGATCATGACCTGAGCCAGAGGAAGATG
This sequence comes from Lutra lutra, assembly GCF_902655055.1. Lineage (NCBI taxonomy): Eukaryota > Metazoa > Chordata > Mammalia > Carnivora > Mustelidae > Lutra > Lutra lutra. The sequence continues at coordinate 63,586,050 of NC_062290.1, forward strand.
CTTAACTGACTGAGCACCCCAGGCGCCCCAGCTTGGGGACATTCTAAACAGCAAAATCACTAACAACAATAACAACAACAAAAGCACAAAAATGTGAAAAATATGGCACTAAATAGACCACGAAAGGACGCCTGCTTGCAGTATGAGAACAGAAACAAGAAGGCAGGGCTTCACCTTGTTTGACCTTATCTGAGAATGGGTACAGTGGGCACCCCAAATTATTCACCTCTCTGCCCATGTCCACAAATGACAAGAAAGTTCCCCAAGTATTAATCTGGGGGGTTACAAGTAAATGCTAATGAGCAGGCAAATTTGCATACATGGAATCTGTGAATGATAAGAACTGACTATACTATATGTCAATTTACATATTGTCATTTCACTTCATGTAGTTTTTGTCAGGACCAAATGCACAGGAGGATGCACCGTAAGCCATGAGGCACAATACGAGTGAATGTGATGGTTCTGTAACACACAGGCCTGGTGGATTCTGGCTCTTTCTTCAAGCATCATTTCAGGCATCTCCTCTTCCAGCAAGTCTTGTATTAAAGGCAAGGACCAAGTACAAGTTAGAATGGGTTCCTGGGTCACTTGGGTGGGCAGGAGGGAAAAGAAGGTCAAGCGGAAAATTCATTTGCCTCCTTCATCTCTTACTTTGTCCAGGAACCCAGATGCAAGGGAATACATAGCCAAGTGGCAAAGTCAGGATTTGCATCCAGGTCTCTGACTCCAGAGTTATAAGCCTTAACCTCTAGAATTTACTGTAACAAATTTAGTCTCATAATCATTAAACCAAAGCACATCCCCTAAAGATTCCTGGAGAGAACTCCTGGACCTTTCAGGATACATCCCTGTTGCACCTCCCACCCCAATACCTCCATCAGAGAAACATGGATTTATCAGAGTCCCTCTGAAGTGTGCTAAAGGCTGTGAGCCTCCTTTTTTTGCCCCTTCACGCCACCACCCCAGCGGTGATGTGGTGCCTCCAAGATGACGACAGCTTGGGATGACAACCTCCTGCCGTGGGATCGTGTGATCTGGGAATGAGCTGGTTCCATGAAGGATTAAGGATGGACATGCGGGCTAGGAACCAGCTAAGCAACCGCAGAAAATACTGAAGAGGCTTCTGCGGTGCGGACACCCCCTGATGGCCTCATCGCAGCCCATTTTCCCTTTGCTGCCTGCAAGGTTATGGGGATATAGGTGCCCTGGACAAAGGCCACATTTCCCGCAACTAGTAACCTAAGAAACTCATTCATTCCACAGATATTTACCCAACAGCAACTGTAGTCCAAGACTTGTATAAATGGTAGGACGTGCTGACACTAGTATTAAGCTGTGGATATCCTATATACCTAAGGAGAGATAGTCAGGCCCAGTGGTGGAGAATCTGTATTCTGTGCCTCAGTATCCCCATGTGTAGAATGGAAAAATCTTAGTGCTTTCCTTATGAGTTGACATGAAACTAAATAGGTTAATACATGTAAAGTCTGGGACCAGTGCCTACCAGGTAATAAGCCCTCATTCAATATTAGCTGTTATTAATTTAAGTGACCAACCCTATGACTGAGAAAGAAAGAGAGGAGAGAGAAGAGAGCAAGAGAGAGGAGAGCTGTGCCAGTAACTATATAAGCCATTTCTTTCTTTCTTTTTTTCTTTAAGATTTTATTTATTTATCTGACAGAGAGAGAGAGAGAGAGAGATCACAAGTAGGCAGAGAGGCAGTCAGAAGGGGAGGGGCAAGTAGGCTCCCGGCTAAGCAGGGAGCCCGATGTGGGGCTTGATCCCAGGACCCTGAGATCATGACCTGAGCCAAAGGTGGAGGCTTAGCCCACTGAGCCACCAGGTGCCCCATATTAAGCCATTTCTTTCAGAGTGCATATGCTTCTGATGCAAGGTGGGATTTTGAAGTACCATATTGCTTAGGTGTGAACTTCAACTTATGAACTCACCTCAGAAATTAGCCCCTACTTAAGAGTAACCCCCCTATCAGTAGTAGTGGTGGCAGTAACAGCAGTATTTGCTGAGCCAAGACATGTGTTGCTCATGTTATTGAGTCCAATTCACACAATAATCAGTCCTATTATTGTTCCCATTTTCGGACGAGGAAATTAGAGAGCAGTAAAGCGATGGGTCCCAAGTTACGGCTGACACGTGGCCAAGTGAGGAGGTGAACTCAGTTTTTCTAAGTGCAAATGTTACGCCTTAGCCGATGAACTGTACTGTCCTTGAGGAGCTCACAGGCTTGGGGGTGGGGGGCAGCTGGCAGTTTGAAGGAAATAATCATAGGAGGTTGGGAAAGTGCTGGAAGAGGTGGCCTGGTGAGTCAGCTCATCACAAACCTGTTCTCTCCCCTCCACTCTCTTGTTGGTACCTAGATGGCAGGGACCAGATCTTACCCATCTTGGTTCGCCTTGCACTAGTGAGGTGCTCGGTAAATATTTGCTGGTTTAGTTCGGTTTGAATGAGCTATAATGACTCTTTCAGATGGCTAATGATTTCTCTAGTGTGGATTACAAGCCCTAAGGGTATGTTATTGTTTCTGAAGTTGGAGCCAGAAATGACAGTCTCTGTTTAAGGACGTAAGAATGCTCAAAATAAGAATGATGTTTGTTGCAGGCAAATTGCTAGATGTGGGTTTATTTGGTTTCTGGGTCACTTACAACTGGCTACCTTGGTCTCTTGTACATTCCAAAAAGCGCCTGGCTGTTCTGTTTCTATGAGTCATGAATTGAAAATGCAAAATTAAGAAAGCAGATCTTTTCTTTGCAATGGAAACCCCACACGCTGCATTTCATCTGTAATAGCTCCCTCTGTGTCAATCTGACCTCTCCCCCGACTCTAGGTTCCTCCTGCCACTCAGCGGAAGGGAGATCACCACCATTCATTCCATCTTAGGGAAGTTCTAAGCCCCAGGAAGGGTCTTCTTACTAAGCAAAAGCTGCCTGCTTAGAGCTTTCTCCCACTCATCCGGTGTCCCCGGCCCAGGACCACGAGAAGTGCCATCAGCTTCCTTTGCCTCAAGACAGTCTCTTGCGGTAGCTGTCAAGACATATGCAGGTTGTGCACAATAAAGAAGCATCAGTGGGGAGCTGCGTGAGTGGGGACATAGAGAGGCGAGCCTTTTTCTCCTTGTCCGTGTCCTGATGTACAGATTAGAGTCACGCGACGAGAAGCAGACCCTGGAGAAGAGGCCATTGGAGAAAGCCTTGAGAAAGGACATTGGCCGAGGGTGAGGAGATTTGGGGTTGAAGCACATCTTTCTAATCATCACGATGTAGGGGGCCAACACGTCTGCTCCCCGGGAGGAGACTCAAATGTCAAAGTGGCACGTCGCCTCTGCGTGCTGGGTGACCAAGAAACCCCAGTCTAACATCCAGAAAGCCATGAAAACCTGTTTACATTTTTACTGAGGTCTCCTTAAAGGGCAAAATGGAGAGGTAGCATTGAGTGAATCGCAGCAAAATTCTTCTTCACCAGTGTATCTCCCCAAAGTTGGCCCTGCATTGCTAGCTGTACGCTTTCTTTCATCTGGAAGCTCCTTTCTTCCTTTCCTCTCTTCCCAAACCTGTAAACCAAATTCTCTGATGCAGAGGAAGGGCAGCAGAAGAAAACCAAACTCCTGATTCCCGGTATCGTTTCTTGCTCCCGCCTTTGATTGAGTTGTTCGCGCTTACTCCATTCTTCCAAGAGTTTTTTTTAAAAAAAGTTTTCAAAGGCACCTCAGGTGCATGTTTCAGTGGGAAGAGACTGGGCTGGAAGAACAGTGTCCGCTCCTCTGGGCCACTTAGCACTTTTGTCTCCTCCTACCTCTCAGTTCACTGCAAGAGCCTGCAGGGGCTTGGGCCGGGGAGTGGAGGTGGGGTGGGGAGCAAACATAGCTGGGCCTAGGTTCCAGTTTGTCTCTGCCATTTGCTGCCTTTGTGATCTCGGGCAAGTCATTTAACCTCCCTCGAGCCTCACTTTCATCATCTGCAAAACAGGATGACATGTCTACCAAAGCTTTGGGAAGATTTAACGTAGAACATCTAGAATGGGCCTGTAAACAATACACTCCTTCCATAGCAAGTGACATCTAGTCAGCAGCACTGTGCTGGGGCCTAGGGGAAGTGCTCACATGTCCCCGACTGAGTCTGTTTCCTGGAAAAATTCATGGGGTAAAGGGGAGAAAAGACAGGGACAGCAAGCCAGGTAACAGAAAGTAGAGCATGCTGGGGGGCCCGTACAGGGCCGTGAGAGAGGAGGGCAGGCAGACCCCAGAAGGGCCCCAGGAAGGTGGAGTGTGATGGACCATGGCAGGATGGTCAGGTTTGGCCATAAAGGGAAACAGAGGAAAGGAAGGTGTGGTGCCTTACTGGGAGTGACAACTGGAACGCTGAATGCATAGGCGGGAGGGCTGGTCAGCGGATGGAAGCTGCGTAGTTGTCTGAGCAGGGACTGTCTTTCCCGTGTCGGTGCTAGAGCTGCCAACAGGCCCTCCAAATGAACTTTTGTACAGGCTCACAAGCAAAAACCAGTCCAGAAATCTTTAATGCTGACTCCCACTATCCCAACACCAAGTAGGGAGAGAGAATTGAGAGAGAGAAAAGGATTGCAAGGCAGAAGGGGTTACTGTTTCTCGCTACTCCAGGCAGGTTTGGGGTGAACGACTCCAGGGGAAGATGGACACCTTCTGACGGCCTGTGGTCCCCAAGGAGACAAAGTCCTTCTGTGTCCTCTCCCCTGCCCAGAAGCAGGAGCTGGTGTGGGTTTCATCAGCCCCAGCCTCTCTGATGGATGGTCATTAGCTCTTCTCCTTTCTGAGTCTGGCTGGACGTAGCTCTAACTTTTGTTCAGAGTCATCGGACACTCAGCCCTGGACTGCTTCATCAAGTGTGACCCTGAGTTCTTTACCAATGTGTAACTATAACCTGTCACACTTTTACTATTTCAAGCATAGCATTGGCTCTGCATATAATCTGCTGATGGCATTTGTCATCTTTGTATTTAAAGCCTACCTTAAATAGGGACGGAGTTGTCAGTTTAGGGACTCTAGGTCCCTGCAGAAGCATTTTCCCCAGGACTCTTACCAAGACGTTTGAATGCCCGGTTCAGCCAGCTGAAGGGCTTTCTGTAGGTTCAAGAGAACTTCTGTGAAATGTGGGGTGGGAACTAGAAGGCCCAGGGAGAGGACAGCAGTGGCAGAAAGACCACTGGAGAGAGGCCTGGGCCATAACATAATGACTCCAAGGGAAGGCAAGGAGCTGGACCATGCAGAAGAGGGGATAGACTCAAGAAATAAAAAGTCAAGGGCAGACCGTGACTCTTAAGTGAGCCAGGTGCCAGGCACAGGTAAAGGAAGAGGTGGGCTACCTCTTCCCGGTCAGTGAGCTAAGGGAGTTCCATTCCAGTGCACTGTGTTTTCTCTGTGCAAGAAAAGAGCTCGTTCTCTGGAGGTAGGATGCTGGGGTGGAGGTGGGGAAAAGAGCCCGGGAGGCACGGTCAGGGAGGATGAAGGCCACAGGGGCGGGCGCAGGGATTCAGAGCTCTAGCAGGAGCGACTTTCCCTCTTCACGCCCTCCACTCCCCAGGTCTCCCCAGAAAAGACAAGTGCTAAGTGCGATTACCAACTGGACCACGGGGGAGGAGCCTGCTTGCCCCGGAGTCTTCAGGAGGCACAACCAACTGAAGAGATCACGGCCCTCTGAAAACTGGCGAGTCGGCCTCAGGGGGTTGTTGGAAGATGATGGATGTGACATGGCCAGGGAAGGAGCAGCATGTGCTCAATGTCAGTTCACTATTTCCTTCATTTCCCCCATTTTTAAAGGCATTTCCAACTTTAGAACGAGCTGGAAAAGATCATGTGGTCACAGCCTCCCATTTGCCGCAGGGAAAAGAGGCAAGTACACAGTGGAATGGTGGGTGCCTCAACAGAACGGGCAGGGTCATATGGGAACTAGTGAAGGACACTTAATCCTGCTCCGGGTGGGGGCGGACTCCCCAGGAGGCTCCCCACTTCACCCCCAGGCCCTGGCTTTTTGTAGCCCCCCTCCCCGCCGACATGTGTAGGCACACACCCACGCTGGCTTCCAGCCCTGGCTGCCCCTGGGAATGGTCTTACAGGGTGGAAAGCTCTTAGGATACTTCACTAGGACTAGAATATCATTGTGGAAAATCTCCCCAGGCTCCAACCGCTGACTCATCCCTTGAGCCTTGTCCAGGAAATCAGTCTCCAAGATTGCACAAACTCACATGCAGAACAGCTATCAATATGTTCGCATTTGTATCCATGTCAATCTCCTTCCCTTATTCCTTGATATAATGAGTTATCTAATTATGGTGACATCTGTTGAGGAGGAATCTAGCTTCCCTCTCCCTGCTCGGAATCCAGTGCGGGGCTCTTTGGGGGGAGATCACATGCTTCAGGGTTTGTGGGGGAGAGGCAGAACCCCAACAGGGACCATCCGTGGTTGCTACATGACTCTGGCTATCCCTGGCACTGAGCCCCTCCCTCCCCCCAGCAGTGGGGATGGCTTGGGGATGGGCAGCCCTTCCCAGTGAGTTGACAGAGCCATAGGCTCCCTGCCTGCACGCCTCCATACCCCAGCCCAGGCTGACTGAGAAGTCAGTAGGGAAGGCAGAAGCACGGAGGCTGGTTGCTTCACTTTTGTCTAATAATTCACATGTTTGCTTTATTTTAACCCAGAAATGAGTTTACACTGATTAACCATCACGTGACCTGGAAATTAATGTATCTACAACTCTTCCTCTCTGGTGTCAGCATTCCTCAAAGCCAGATTTTAAGTCCTGGCCAACATTCATTCATTCATTCATTCATTCAACAAATATTTGTTGAGCACCTATTAGACGTTAGGGGGCCTGAGATAAATAAGCATACTCTTCAGAGAAGATAACATTTAGTGATGCAAATGATAGACACGTAGGAAGATGATGCCTGAGACTTGAAGAGGGTGCTAAGAGAGACTTAGAAGAAGGGGCCACCCGGTCCAGGGCTCCCCCTTTGCCATCACCCCAAGGTGTCTTTAGAAACCACAGAGTCCTCATCTCTCATGCTGAGCCCCCGTGAGTCTCTCATGTTGAGACTTAAAACAGCACAGCCCAACATGCCAAACCACAGTTTCAGCAGGGTCAATGACATCCCATTGAACTTGGATTCATTTTGTTGGTGCTTCTCATTGTTCTTTTTTCTCAGGAGAATTTGGAGCAGTTTTGATTCATGTTTTCAAGCTTCCTGTGTCTTCGGGGTAAATGTGACTGCTGTACATACTTCAGACAGAATTTCTTTTCCTGATATGTTAGTCCTAATTAAAGTGAGGGAACAGAGGGTCCACTTCTCACACAGCCCTCACTAGGTTTGATAAGATCTTCTTCTATGCCCTAGCACTCAGTGTCCTTTGGAAGCATTTTTTTCAATTAAAAAAAAATTCTTCCACTCATTTTTCTAGGAAATTCCTAATGGTGTAGTCACTAAAGAGCAAAACTCTTGAGAATCTAATGATCCCAATAATAGAACTGGAGAGCTAGGTAGGACTTCGAGATCATGTAATCAATTCTCTTCATTTTGTGGATGGGGAAATCAAGGCACAGAGTGGAATTTGGAGAGCTTTTATGGCAGGCTTTGCCCCTTGCTCCTTCTGTACTCAGATTCTTAGGTTCTTGCCATTACCCACATAGTTTGTTTTTACCTTGGAAAATCAAAGTATCTCTGAATATAAGTAATATTTTTTTACAGCATCATGGTTAAATTATATTCTACGTGTTATACTTACTCACTCATTTGATCATTATTGATTAAGTCTATAAATATACTGAGCACATACTATGTGAATGCATTTTGCTACTCACTGAGGAAGACCCAAAAATGAATAAGACACAGTCTTTACCCTCAAAGGCTCAAATCTATTATGGGAGATAAGACAAAGACACAAATAACTTTAATACAATAGCAATAATAATAATAATAATAATAGCCATTGCTTTTCCAGAGTTCGTTGTACTTCAGGCACCGTTCTTAGCCTATCACAAATATTAGCTCATTAAATCCTTACAGTGACCTTCGGAGAAAGGCATTATTATTATTATCCCCATTTTTATCAATGAGGAAATAGAGGCCCAGGAAGGAAGGAAGAGAACTTGCTTGAGGCCACAGAGCAAGTGGAAGAGCCGCCTCTGGAATCCAGACAAGCTGATTCTAAGATGAAAACCAGTCACTGCAATTAGAGGGGAACGTCTGAGGAAGCATGAAAGCCCCAAGAAGAAAGGTCCCTTCCAGGTGGGGAGAGTGCAGAAGGCTTCACGGAGGGAGGAAGTGGCACGTGAGTGGGGTCATCAGATTTAGCAAGTCAACATTATGGGCCGACTTGGTGTGGAGGTGGACGCAGGAGGTAACTGCATCAGGGCAAGGTGAGGACTTGCAAGAGAAGAACATTCTAGAAGCAGTGGTCCAGGCGCACCTGGGTGGCTCAGTGGGTAAAGCATCTGCCTTCGGCTCAGGTCATGATCTCGGGATTCTAGGATGGAGTCCCGCATCGGGCTCCCTGCTCAGGGGGAGTCTGCTTCTCCCTCTCCCTCTGCCTCTCTCCCAGCTTGTGCTCTCCCTCTCTCTCAAATAAATAAATAAAATCTCAAAATAAATTCTCTCTCTCCCTCTTCCTCTGCGTTCCCCCCAACCCCTCCCCAGGTACACATTCTCTCTCTAACAAAAAGGAGAAAAAAAAAAGCAGTGACCCAACTGGTCTCCTTATCCCGCAGACTCTCCCATTCCTTCCAATCCCCTTATCCACTTCATCTGAAAAAAGGGCTGATCATGTCACTCTCTCCTTCAAACCTCTCCGTGCTTCCCCAGTGCCCTCAGGATTTGTTCTGACTCCTTCACCTGAGATCTGCCCCTCCCTCGTTTATTCACATCTGCTGGCTCCTTCATTCTATTTCTCAACCTTAAGACAGAGGAAACTCCATCACCATAACAACCAACTGCTCAAAAGCCTCGCCAGTTTCCCATTGCCTAATGGTACCAGTTCTCCAGACTGGTTCTCAGGGAAGCCCACGGTCCGGATCCTCACATGAACCCGCCTCTCCAGAAAGAAACAACCCGCTCTAACTGGGTTTTTCAGAATTCAGGAGCACATCCCACTCTTGGCCAACGCCATGCATTGGCCTGTCACATCCCAGAAAAGGAGTCCTTCTTCTATCAGGCTGTACCTAGTCCCTCCGACCCCACCCAGGGCCACCTCCCTGCCTCACAACACTTTTCAGCCTCCGGGGCCCTCTCCGCTCATCTACACCCAGCACTGGCATGGATCCTGGATTCTGGTCCCTGCAGAGCTGCAGCAGGCCCCTTTATTTCCAGAAGGGCGTCTAGGGTGCCATTCCTAGGCCTTTGCTTGCAGAGAGGATGATTTGATTCCGATGTGTTTTTGCTGGCAGCAGCGTGACGCGTAACACATCCAACTCTGTGCGCGATGTGCCTCTCGCGCTGCTCTTACAAGAGGAGTAAACAGTTAGACGAGCAAGTGGCTGTCATTTGTCTCAAAATGTCTCCATTCTGAGAATTGCAGACTGCAGATAAGATCTGTCAATCAACCGTCATGAATATTGTTAAAACTGGCAAAGACACTTTTCGAACTTTTTTTTTTTGGAAGAAGAAGGTCCAAATTCCTTAGCCAGCCTTCTAAAATCAGTTTCCCGGGAGCTCATTAATCAATGAATCGATGAATTCAATAAATATTTATGGACTGTCTACCACATGCCACGCACTTTGGGATGTGCCTCTGAGAGAATTGCCTGAAAGGACATGATCCTCACTCTCCTGGAGCTTTGCACTTTGGTGGGGAGGTAGACAACAAAAGCCTAAGCCAGAGGTCAGCCGACTGTGGCCCGTAGGTCGGTTCCAGCTTGCCGCCAGTTTCTGTAAATAAAGTTTTATTGGAACACAGCCATGCTCATTTATTTATGTACTGTCTACGGCTGCTTTCGCACTCCAACGGCGGAGTTGAGCAGTTGTGATGGAGACCGTATGGCCTGCAAAGCCTAAAATATTTACCATCTGGCCTTTATAGACAAGTTTGCCAACCTATGGCCTAGAAAAATAAGTATATAGTATGTCAGGTGACAGTTCATATCATGAAGGAAAATGAACAGGTGTGAAGATAGAAATATCAGAAAGGAGTGTCCACGGATGCACACTCCGGCGACGAGGCCATTGGGGAAAGACCCGAATAAAGGTAGAGAGCAAACCACAGAAACAGGTAACCAGCTGAGTCAAGGACTCGGAGTGGAAACACAAGAGCAAAGGTCATGCCACCGATGCATGCTGGGCACATGCCAAACATCGGGATGGCTGTGGGGTTGAAGCTGGGTGAGCAAGGGGAAGAGAAACGTGTAGGATCGGAGCCAGGGTGAAGGGCCAGACCACAAAGATGGATGCCGGTTTTATCTGAGACACGGGAAGCCATTGTAAGATGGGAACAGAAAATGGTTTTGGGTTTTGAGGGATCCCTTTGACTGTTGTGTCAGAGAAAAGGGGACAGAATTTCAGGTCAAGGGTGGGAGCAAAGAGGCCGGTGAAGAGGCTACTATAAGACCAAGTCAGAGATACTGGTGTCTTGGATCAGGTCCATGGTGGGGGAGGGGAGAGGGTTGCTGAGGGGGTGACGGTAGTCTGATGTAGAGTGCAGTTCGAAGGATCCCCTGATGGTTTGATGGAGGGTAAGAAAGACTCCACAATTTTGGGCCTGAGCAGCCCTCAGAGTGGAAGTTACGTGATAGGAAACGTCAAGGGAGACCAGACTGGGAGCAGGGAGTGACTGGACATGATGATTTCTGCTTTGAATGTGTTCTGTGGAGGGTTTATTAAGTGACACCGTGAAATAGGCAGCACCAGCCATGCCTGCTCTCGGCTTGCCTACTCGCGACCTCCTGCCATGCAGGCCTCTGCCCCTGGAGCAGGCCGCACAGCCACCCTACCTCAAGTAGGCCTCCCCCGTTATTCTCTACCTCAGCCCCTGTGTCCTCCCGGTGGACAGTTTTCCATGTTTTAATTATTTTATTCACCTCTTTGTTTACTTGTCTTTTTAAAAAATCTTTTTAATTTTTTTTTTAAGATTTTATTTATTTATTTGACAGAGAAAGAGATCATAAGCAGGCAGAGAGGCAGGCAGAGAGGGGGGGGGTAGCAGACTCCCTACTGAGCAGGGAGCCCGATGCAGGGCTCGATCCCAGGATCCTGAGATCATGACCCGAGCTGAAGGCAGAGGCTTAACCCACTGAGCCACCCAGGCGCCCCTGTTTACTTGTCTTTTGACAGACCCCTGGTCTTTCCCATGCCCCACAAAATGGAAAACCATAGACAACACGTAAATAGGCAAGAAGTCTGAGTCTGCCTTGTTTGTCAGGATATCCCCGGGGCCTAGCAGAGTCTCAGCCATGTAACGTTCAGCTATCAAAGCCTTTGCTTCGGCTGAAGCCCTGTGCGGATGGGCAGGCCGTGCATTCATTTATTCATCACGCAGATAAAAAAGCAGGTGTGCCTCCAGCTGGGTCGTAACAGAGGGGCCCGTGTTGTGGTCCCTGACCTGAGGACCATCGTTCTTGTCACACAGGATGCCGCCCACGCTTCAGCTATCAGAGCGTCAGCATGTCCAAGGGGTTGGATTTTCTTGGGGGCAGCTAAATGTCAAAAGGAAGGGGGAAAGAAAAGGATACCCACATAAGATTGGCAACATCTCATTCTGCTAAATAAAGATATGAGAAAAACAGCTCCTCCCTTAGACTGTGCTGCCAGAGCAAATAGCTTCCCGAGCCTCGCAGCTTGGGTCAGGGCAAGTGATGTTACCGACACCCTGTGTGCCCCCGGAGGTCGGCAGGGTCCTGGTGACGGGGGTGCCAGGCGGACAGAGGCTGTGCCTTGACTCCTGTTTCCGTGGGTGGGATTATCCGACTCTCCAACTCTCAGAAATTCTGCCCATGAGGAACGAGCACTTTCCACTTCTGTTTCATTTGTAAAAACAAGGCACTTGTCTAGACGTCACTGAAATGGGGGCCAAGAGGTTGAATCCTGCCACATGCCTGGAAGGTGAGAGGTCAGAGGAGTTCTGGCCAGCCGGATGGCTCCCCCAGCTGCCGTGGATGGTGGCCATCGTTTCATAGAAGGAATGGCACGTTAGCACCTGAGACGTAAGAAGGACGTCACATCAGAATAAAAACAGAACTTCAGGTTGTGTGAATTAGCTTTATACCAACCTTGCTGTTTGTCCTTATCTTTCTCACCTTCGCTGTGGACCGGAGGACAACGGTGGTAGATTGGTGCTGGTCCCCAGGCCAGCTGGTCAGTCTGCAGCCTGATCCCTTGGAGGGGATCCTGCTTCCTTGACCGTACACCAGTTCTTTTACCTGGTCCTCCTTGACCGGCAAACGCATTCTCCCCTCACTCTCTGTGTCCCAATCTCTCTCTCTCTCTCTTTCTTTTTTAAAAGACTTTATTTATTTACTTGACAGAGAGAGAGATCACAAGTAGGCAGAAAGGCAGGGAGAGAGAGAGAGGGGTAAGTAGACTCCCCGCTGAGCAGAGAGCCCGATGCGGGGCTCGATTCCAGGACCCTGGGATCATGACCTGAGCCGAAGGCAGAGGCTTAACCCGCTGAGCCACCCAGGCGCCCCAATCTCTCTGTCTTTCAAGCAGGCTCTTGTCATCCCCAAACAGGCTGTGTCCCTCTAGCATCCCTGCACCCAGGGCCCTTGGAGCCCAGAGCCCTCTCTGTACTGCTTGTACATCACTATGTTAAGGGGTTCTAACTACAGCTGAGCAGACATGCTGTTCCCATCCGTACTCATTCACAGACACATCAGGCAGGATAAGGGCAAAGGTTCAACACTCAGAGTTTCCTTTCGCTGAAGGAGATGGGCCAGACACTAGCAGGAACAGGTGGCCTAGGTACTATTTAGAAACCCTCAGAACTACAATTTCCCACTGAGAAGCATATCTCCTGGAAGGCACAGATGAGAGAAGGCTGCAGAGTCAGCCGCCGGTACCTGGGAGCCTGTGGGCTTTGGACCACCAAGACTTCTCTGAGGTTCCTGGGCTCTAATCTTCCAGCGGTCACTGGGAGAACTGTTTTTCCTTCCCTGGGCACTCTTCTCACGACATGAACACCACTTCTGTCTCCTTGCTGGGGGTCCGTTTGAAGTCCAACAAGACAGAGGCAGAAGGGAGAACCCCTGACCTGTTCCAATGCTGCCACGACTCCAGAAAAACGAAACCAAACTACTTGGCCAGAGTAGAGCCCAGATTTGAATAAATCAATAATATAAAGAGTTTTATTAAATAGATCCAATTTGGACAATGCACATTTACCAAAGCTTAAAATAATAATAATAATAATAATAATAATAATAATAATAATATTAATAATAGCCTAAATTGTCCAGCACTGTGTAGTTTGTTTGAAAAAAACTTTCACATTTACTCTCTCACTTGATCCTCATCATGAGTATGCAGGGGTGGACTAGTATAAAGCTCAGAGAGGGTAGGTGGTTTATTCAAGATCACACAGCTGATCTATCACTTCAGATGCTTTCTGTAGCAAATACTGGAGAACTGGCTTTAGCAATTAAAGGGGGATTTATTCTAGTCTAGAGTAAAGCAGGCTTCAAGTTTGATTGACTTAGCAGCTCAAGTCCATCATTAAGGAAGTATACCCTTCTACCTCTCTGCCATCCCCAGGCTGTCTTTTTCATCAGGCTAGTGATAAGACAGCCACAGGAGTGCCAGACCTGTCATCCAGACATCATTGCGGCAGAAGAAGAAAAGGGAAGCCATCATGTGCTGGGCCTCTCTGAATGGTTGGAAAAAAGGCCCCTAGCCCTTGCCCCCCAGCGATGCCTTGCAACTCACAAGTCATTTCTGAACCACTTACTTGGGTGGAAAAGGAAGTTATGCTCAGACCAGTCAGGCATGGCTTGGGAACTGGAAAGGGTCAACTTCATTTGAGGCATATGACTGTGTGGGTTGTATCCACGTTGACCTGTAAAAGGCAGAGTTGGCATTTGAATTTTGCTCTTTCCTCTGGATCACAGATGTGACTTGACTCTCTCTCTTTTTCTGCTCCAGGGGAGTACCCTATTATAAAATAACAACCATGCGGTAGCTATCTCTGAAGTAGCAAACTCCCAGAGTATTTTCAAAATAAGAGCTGAAATACAGCTTTTTAAAGGATCATTTTTATTCTTCTTCTACCTCTGCCCCAAGTCAGCAGGCAAGTTGCCTCAAGTCCAGGCGTGGGGGACAGAGTGGTGCCGGCGGATTCCAGCCGGAAGGAACCACTTGCCTTTGACAAATGAGCAGCTCAAGTTCTAGGGAAGAGGCCTGAAACTTGGAAGTCAGAGGGAGGATGGCCACATCCTACTCCAGTCCTGGCCAGCATGGAGGAGAACTGGGAGGAGGAAGCAGGGCTGTGTGCAAAGATCTACTTCCAACAGCCCTGAGGAAGTGGGGAGGCCACTCAGGAACATCTCGGTTCCCAACCTACCATCATGGCAACGTTTGCTCGGTTTCTGATGGCAGATACTTGTTGAACATCTTCTCTCTTTTGCTACTCACTATATCCCTGTGGGATGGGAAATACCACCCACCATTCTACAGATGAGGGACCAGAGTCTCAGAGATCTCCCTTCTTGGGGGAGGTCACAGTTAGTATGGTAGGCTGAACAACAGTCCACCCAAACATCCACCTCCTAATATCCCAAACCTGTGGATATGTTACTTTACCTGGCAAAAGGGGCGTGGCAGATGGGATTAAGTTAAGGATCTTGCAATGGGGAAGTCGTCCTGGGTTATCTGGGATGGCTCAAGGTATCCACATGGTGCTTATAAGATGAAGGCAAGATGAAGGCAGGAAAGCCCGGATAGAGAGAGAAAAAATGTGACAATGGAAGCAGAGGTCAGCATGAGGTGAGGAAGGGAACCATGAACCAAAGAATGCAGCTGTCCTCTAGAAACTGGAAAAGGCAAAGAAAGCATTCTTCCTTAGAGCCCCCTGAAGGAAAGTGGCCCTGCCAACATTTTGATTTTTAGGATTTCTGACCTCCAGAATCGTCAGATAATAAATCTGTGTTGTTTTAAGCTACTAAGTTTGTGGTAATATGTTACAGCAGCCATCAGAACCTCATATGCTCTACACAGAAGTTAAGTATATGGATTCTGAAACCAGCATGCCCAAATTCAAAGCCTGACTCTCTCACTTAGCTGCATGACCTTGAGCAGGTTGCTCAGCCTCTCTGCCTGCATTTTCTTGCTGGTAGAACAGAGATCGTGATAACGTCTGACTCAGATGGTGGTTGCGAGGCTCATATGAGTTAGTGTAGGCTCAGCACCTAGAATGGTATCTGAAGTATTGTAATAAGCACTCAGGAGATGCCAGCTCTCACGAACATTCGTGACAGCTCCGCAAGGTGGGTATTTTTGTTTTCATTCACGTGCTCAGAGAACTCACATAAATTGTCCAAGACCACATGGCCATGAAGAGCCAGAGCCCACAGGTCCATCTGGATCCACATTGCCTTTTACCTTTTGCAAGATCTCACTGCTTCCAGGCTCAGCAAGTTGAGCGATTGCAACTGTCGGGACTAGAACTTGGTCTCTAGGTCCCTTACCTGTCTTCTCTCTCCTGCTCTCCTAGCCCTCTCTCCTTTCTGTAGTTAGCTACCAGCTCAGATTGAAAGTGGCTGAAAAACACTGGGTTTTGCTTTACATGTTCTTAGGTCCATCTCACGTTATTTTTGTAACAAACCTGGGGGTGGGTGGTTGGGCTGGGTGGGGAACATCATCTCCATTTCAGGGATGAAGATAGTGAGGTTCAGAGAGGCTGGGGGACTTGCCCAAGGTCAGTGGGCCCCTGAGAGGCAGAGAAAAGGGAAGAGGTGGTCTCCTGGCTTCTGGTTCTGAGCCTTTCCAGCTGCCTGTCAAATCCTCCTAAAGGCTCCTGCTAATTCCCCACTTTCCAGATCAGAGCAAGTGAGAACTGCCATCGGTTTACCGCTCATCTAAGAGAATGTGATAGAAATCCTGCGTAGGTGGTCTGTAACATGTGCACATTTTCTTTCCCTTAATATTGCTTTAATTGAGTATCACTTGGGTAAATGCTTTGATTAGCAAATGTTTGTGCTTTGCGGATTTAACAAAGTTAGACTTTTCCAGTGACTGGAAAATACTGACTGCTGTGATTGTTTTGATTTTCATGGTGAACCCATTAGAAACCCAGGGTCCCTTGTCAGGGTTCATCGTCCTAGACTGAACCCAGCAGGAGGATCCTGCGTCACTGACATTCCTGGTGACAGGGAACAAATTCCTTCCTCTCTGGGCCCCAGCAACGTGCTCTGGGAAATGAGGGGGTTGGACCAGATAATCCCTAAGGGTCTTTGTAGCTAGAGGTTTGACGACCAAACCCCAGGCTGAGGTTCCTAGAAGCACAGGAATTCTCTCCCAGCTTCCAGCTTGCACGCGAGGGCTCTGTCTTGAGTCCCAGTGCACAGGAGGCTTGGCTGGGGTCCAAGGTTGCAAGTGGAGCGGAGCCCTGTGCACTGCAGCCCCCCTGCAGCCTGGAGACCTGTGTTTGTTCTGTGCCCTCCCTGGGAGGCTGCCCTGCCCTAGCCGCTGCTCTCCCTGCCCCCAGCACCGCTCCGAGCATCTGGGCCTCTTCTCCTTGGCAATGGGGAGACTAGATGGGAGTGCCAGGACTGTTTCCTGGGTCCCCTGCTCTGCCTGTTTCAGGACTCTCAACAGAGGGGCTGCCATGCGTGGTTGAAGGTGAGCGGTGGCTCCATTGTCAGTTGGCCCAAAAATGAATCCGTCCCTTGCTTTTTTTTTTTTTTTAATTTATAAAGATGCCCTTTTCCTTACTTTTAAAATCGGGCATTTTCAACTTATTTTGTATTTCCAATGATCTTCAATCAGCGGCACCATTCTTTGAAGCGTGAGGCTGTTTTATGCTCCTGAGGGTGTTCTGTCACCCAAACATTCCCACGCCTCAGCGACCAGGGGATGCAAATGAAGTTCAGTGACATTAATGCTGAAGTCATGCCGCCGGGAGCCCTGACCTGGATGACCAGGGGACGTCAGCAGTCCCCCTCCGCCGGCTGGTCCCAGGGGCCACCTCATGGAGGCTCCACAGCTGTGCCTGGGTGCTCTTCCTCCATCTTTGGCTCAAACCCACCCTCCCGCAGCCTCACTGCTCAGGGCAGTACAGTGGCACTGAAGCCACACTCCACCTCTGGTTCAGAGAGAGAGGCTAGTGGTCTCCTCACAGCTCTGGGCCAGGCTCCTCATGTGTACAAAGCCTTTCAATCTTTTTTTTGAATACCATCCTTCATCGTCTAGCCTGGGATCCCTCACTTAGGTCTGCAGAGGGGACCCACAGTGTCCTATCTGGGGTTTCTCTTCTTACATGCTCCCTCCCCGGCGACCAGAAATACAGGTCCCCATGCCAATAGAATTGGGGAAATGAATTGCAGGAAGAGTCAAGAGCCCACCAGTTCCACAAACCCCCATCTTCACAACTCAGTTTGGTTTCTATACTTAATTTTTTAAAAAATATTTTATATCTTGATTGATACGGGAAGAATTCTAAGTTTCTATCTTATTACAAAAATAAATCTTATAATGTAAAAAAAAAGATAGCAAAAAGGATAGTCTGAATAATTTTCTCAGGATATCTGAACAAATTAAAAAACACCTAAATGGGCTGAATTTTAGGCAAACTGGTCATTATGTAAATCAGTTGACAGACGAAATGGCTTTTGGGTGTAGTTGTTTCAGCCAGTGAGGTCTGTTAAAGAAGAAAGTTTACCTCCGGCGGAATGTGGGTTTTGGGCACCTAGCCCAGTACCTGGGGCATAATAGGGACTCAATAAATGCTTCCTGGATCAGTAAATGCATGCATGAATGAGGAAAGCTTGATTATTTCTAATTCAGCTTTGACGATACTCTAGTAGAATCTGGGCGGGACAGCTCCGATTTCTTTTTAGGGATATTACAAATTTCTCAGGACATTAACAAAATTCACCTTCAGTTGGAGAATAAACCAGTGCCAGGCAGCTTTGGGGAAGATAGAGCAGGAGGTCCCCAGAGCGAGAAGGTGCAGAAGCTCAAAGGCCTTGCCAGTCACAGGTCTGGCTTTCTCCCCACCCCAAGAGAAAGCTAAGGCCACCAGGGGCAGGATTCTAATGACCCCACCTGGGTTACTAGGGAGGTCCGCCAGAAGGATAGACGGCCAACCTCAAACTTGTCAGATCCTTCCACAGCTCAGCTGCAGGAGAAAGGAAGGATGGATTTCTGAGTTAACAAAAAGTTTCTCCAGAAGCATAAATGGGGGTTGATGTGGTCCCAGTGGGGCCAAAATATACAAAGTTGGTTCAATCATTCATTAAAATCTATTGAATACTTGTTATGACTCCGGGGTAATAATGGAAAAGAAGATACAACCCCTTCTTTCAGGCACTCACACCCTGGAGACAGGGTACCAGAAAACTGGTATTTCTTAGTTATTAGAAGTACTAGGTATTTTGAGGCTAAAAGCACCTAAACGAGCCTTGCGGTGTGAGGAAGGGCCTGAGGTCTGAGTTGAGTTCTGGAGAACCAGGAAGGGTAAGTCTGGGGAATGGGCAAGTGGGAGTAAGAACACGGAAGAAAACTTCAGGACCAGGGGGCTGCAGGTGAATTGGATGGAGGGGAGTGGGAATGCTTAGGAATTCAGGTCTCAGTTCCCTCAGGCGCGGTGACCTCCTGGGAAAGGGTGGGGAGGGCACCATGTGGGTTCTCACTGTCACAGGTAGCATGTCCAGTGGCCACTTTGGTCAGACAAAACTCAGCTGCAGCAAGAGGCAAGTTGAACCTGGGGTTGCTCTGGAGCCCAGAGACTGCCACCTGGAAAGTCCCCATCAGAATCCCTGGAAAACCACAGAACTTCTCATTCTGTCCCAGTGAGGTGTCATCCTGGTCCAGGAAGGTGGGGCAGAAAAGTGAGGAAGAACTAAGGGTTGTCTGCAAAGTAAAGACAGCACCCTGACTCAGAGTAGCCCTGGAGAAGAGATAAGAGGAAGTGGGTAGGTTGGGGAAGGGCAGGGCCTCAGGGAGATCGTGAAAGGCAGCAGGAAGCTCAGGGAGGCTTATCAGGGTGCTGCGGCTAGGCCCACTGTGAAAGGAACCTGGGAAAGATGCCCCACCTCTCTAGAACGGGAGCCCCGTAGTAGCCAGAAGCCTAGAAAATACGGCCATAAGCCAGCCAGGCAAGTCAGCCATCAGGGTGTAAGTCCTCTCTGATGAACAGAAGTGTTAGAACTTCATCATCACCAACGAGGAAGCCATGGGGAGGAGCACCACAGGGATGGGCTTGGAAACTCGGGATTCTTGGGCTATCACTTCAGAGCTCACAAGCGGAAAAGAAAAGGGATTCTTGGCAGAGTCAGAGTCTTCAGAGACCTCGTATATTCAGATAATACGAGAAGAGTCTATACCAGCCCTTCATGGTGGTCACTGCCTAGATAGCTCGCCCAAACCTGGGAGGCCAGTGGAGGGAAGGGTTCTATCTTCAAGTGATGGATAAGAACAGTGAGGTTCAGAGGGGTCACCCAGGGAGAACCAGGGAGAACCAGGGTCCAAACTACTATGCCTTGTCTGCCTCGACCCTTGCCTCTCCCTTACGTTGTTAACCTATGTGCCGCCATGCTCCAGATTCCAAAGCTTGCGAAGGTTTAGAAAGCTTCTGTTTCAAGTATGATCCCACGGAAGGCAGTCACTACACAACCCTCGGTGGAGAATGTGGGTGACAAAACCAAAGTGCAGTGTGATTCTACGTTTGTAAAAGAAAAACATCTTGACACCCGCCCTTTACATGACCATTGGGCGACATCTGGATGAGCAGACAGCAAAATTCTGGCAGCCGTCGTCTCTGGGTGATGGAATTTCTAGGAAATTTTAAACAGTTCTTGCTTATCTGCATTTTTTCATTTTCCTACAGACAATATAAATTCTTCAAAGCTCCATAGTCAAGCAGTCGGGGGCAGGGGGAGATTTCAAGCTAATAGTGAGCTTCTTCAAAGCAACACTACCCATTTCTAAAACAGAAATTTTGTCCAGGAACTGGAAAGTAAGCCCAAGGAGGAGTGTATCAGAGTCTACACGAGGTATCTCTAGGCACTCAGCCTTTAGGGGCCACAGAGGGGCCAGCCCAGACGGAGCCGGGCAGCTGTCCAGGGATGAAGAAGGCCCTTTGCTGTTACAGTCAGCAGCAGTGTCCCCCGGCTGAGGAGGCCCTGGCTGCCACCTTTTCCCACCGGCACTTTCCTACCGGACTATTGTTACTCATGCGCATGCCCACAATTTCTTAGGCTACAAGCCCTGGGGAGCAGGGCCATGAGACCTCAGGCCTTCAAGCTAGACACCTGGGTTTAAGTCTTAGCCCTGTCTACCCCTGGATACATACTTAAATCCTCTAATCTCAATTTACCCATCTGTAATAGGGGGAAGACACTAATATCTACTTATAGGGCTGAGAAGAAAAATGGGATAATGCATATATGCCCTTAGCCAGGCATCTGACTGGTACTCAGTAAACCGTGGGTGGTATTATTATCATTAATAATAACAACAGTAATAGCAGTAGTAAGCTCAGAATCCCTGTGCCCAGGATGGGTCTGGTAGGCGTTCCACGAATGTTTACCGAATAGAGAGCATGTGACACTTCTCACATGCTTCCTTCCCCCACCCCCCGCAACTGGCACAGGTCAGCAAAGCACTGCATACTCTCTCCCTAGTCCTCTCGGAGAGCAGACAGAAGCAGACTAGCCTTTGGGCATTCCTCCATCTCTGGGTCTCAGCCTGACACATTCTGCTTGATCCCAAGCCAAAAATCCTTGAAACTCAGCCTCTGGTATTCACAGGGTTGTAGTGATTCACAAAGGAGCACTTCTAGCCCACCTCTGATCCCCGGGAGCCAGTGTTTCACTGGAGGGAGATGAAGGGGACAGCTACTTCCACCAGGTGGAAGCCAGCAGAGAGGCCCTTACCAGCCCGGCAAACTCTTGGCCAAATTCTTCATGTTCTGAATCAAGTGGCAGCTGCAGAAACCCATCATGGGCAGCCGAAGCAGTTCCTAGGCCGGAGAGGAAGGTCCAGGGGACCTGGAGGTTTCGCACAGTGGGGAGCAAAGAGCACAGGCTCCGAAATGAGGAAGACCTGAATTCAAAACCTGTCTCTCTCTGCTCACTCTCCAGCCATTCAACTATGAGCAAAGTGTTAGGCTTTCTGAGCCTCGATTTCCCACCTCTCTCTGAGAACTAAATGAAATCCCGAGGTCAATGTCTGGCAGTAGTTCCTCAACGGACAGTACTTTCCTTCCCTCGGTCGCCATCTCACTCAAGCCCCCAACCCTCCAGAGGTGAAGGAGGTGGTATTTGAGCTTGATCTGGAAAAAATGGATACACTTTGGAAGTGTAGAGGTTGGGGGAGGGACATCCTACACAGAAAGAACATAGTGAACCAAGGCCCAGAAGCAACAATACAGACTGGTGGGGCTAGAAGAAATCGGCTGTGTTTGGGCCGTATCTGGTCAGGTGGTTGAGACAGACCTTTTCTTTTTTTCTTTTCTTCCCCCTTTTTCCTTTTTCCCTGTTTGTTTCTTCACTTCTTAACTGTCTGCGAGAGGTTAAAGCAATCTGAATTAAGTTCGTTAAATTGACTTTTATTATTGAATTATAATCATTTGTGCAATTATGAAACCAGGTGTTCCTGATTGAGATCAATTATTCCTTCACCTGATCACTATAGAGCTAATAAGGACTTAGAATTGCTGTTCAAGTATACTTCCAGCTGGGTTGAAGCCTTCTGGAAAGGCATTTATTAAGCCAAGGAGTGGTGGAAAAAAAAAAAAAATCCAGGAGAGAACAAGGACAGAGATTAAAATCCTTTAGGAAAAGGCCTAGAAAGGCTGATTTGATCATTAAGTAGCCTTGATGGGTGGCTGGCTGTTGAGAAGGAATCTTTGAGGTGTTCCTACAGGAACTTTGATGGGGGTAGGGTAGAGTGGGGTGAGGTAGGTATGGGGTAGGAAATGAAGAGAGGACACAGACGCTCTCTGTAAACCACAAGTTAGAGCCCATCTTCCTCTGCTGAGGTGGAGTTGCCCTCTCTCCCTCTAGAGGTTTCTCAATCATGACACCAGGAAAGCTGTGAAGACACCATATGGCCCCTCCCACTGTGTGAGGAGTGAGTTAAAGGGACGTGCAACCTCTGTTCTAGGAAATGAGGTTTGGGATGCCTAGAGTTCTAGGTTCCTCCACATCTGATCCCTAAAGACCTCTGTCAGGAGGACAAAGAAGTAGTTTATTAATTCCTTTTTATAGGTGGGGTTCCTGAGGCTTGGTCAGCCGACATGCCTACAGTCACAGGATTAGTGACCAAGACCGGACTTGGACCAAGCCCTTCAGATGCCAAGACCTCTAAATGGTCTTTCCCTTACAACCTTTATTGCCTCAAGTCCCATTCCATAGGCAAGTATGGTTAGTGGATCATTTTCCGCAGTGATGCGCAAGCCTAGATAAATGTTAAAATCACTTAGGGAGATTAGGAAAACACCTGTTGTGTGGGCCCTCCTCTGTATCTGTTAAGTGAGAGTCTGTGGTCCTGGGCTATGGTACCATTCTCTTTTAGAAGCCCCTGCAGTAATTCAAATATGAGTCAAGGTTGTGAACCATGGATCTAATGGGTAGCTAGTTAGCTGAATGGAGCCTGGCCAGGCCTGGGGGAGTTCTGCAGCTGTATAGAGCTCTTTGGGTTCTGAAGGACAGACACCTAATGCAGCTAACTTGGCCTGGTCATTTGCAGGGGGGATTCATTAGAAGGCTTACATCGTCAAGGAGCATGTAGAGGATATAACGGGATCCCAAGGACAATTGTATGTGGGAGTAGAGTTGCCTGATCTCACCTGACCTGTGTCCACATCTTTCATGCCATGATCTTTCTGTAAGGCCATTTCTTTCCCTCCTCAGACTGTTCTCTGCCATAGTCCAAGGGACCTGGTCACCGATGCCTCTACACATCTCCACTGTTGGAGAAGATCTGAGACTTCATTCTTCATCCCATTCTTGGGCAGATGCCCACTCCAGGCCAGTCACTTTGGTCACATGGTTGTGCCACTAAGGTTCTGGCAATCCTCTTCCAAACCACATGGCTAGAATGGGGCAGGTGTTATTTTCCATAAGAAGGAGCGGGTAGTGTTCTAGAAAGACATACAACAGAGGTTTCCTAGCCATCATCTGTGACCTTCACATAGGATTCCTGCAGCAGGAACACTCACTTGCAGGGAAATCCCTCAGGGATTGCCTTGAAAGTCTTGCTGGTCTGGAATCTGGCACTGCCAAGAAACAAAAATCAATAGCTTTGAAAGCAGGACAATCTGGACCTGATCATTCCCTGAATGCTGAGCAATAGGACCTATAAGGCAGAGGAGATAGGTACTGAGGCCATGTAGACACCATTCCTGACCTCCAGTCTGCCAAAGACTCACAACCTTGGATTTGGACAGGATTTTAGTTTAGTTAAGAATCTTTGGGTTGCAAGTGACCGAAAACCAACTCAAACCTATTTACCCACCTGAGGGAAGGAATCTCTTGGCTCACATGACTGAAAAATGCAAGCTATTTTCTCTCGTGGGTGTCTGGATTCAGAACTGAGACAATGTCCTGAAGACATTCTCACCTCTCCCTCTCTCAGCTCTGCTCTCCTCTCTGGGTTCTCCTCAGGCAAGTTCTCTCCTCACAGAAGCAAGATGGCCACCAGTGCCTCAGCTACCCCTGTGGAAAGTCCACTATCTTTTTTTTCCCCAATAGAATAAACTAAAACTCCAGGATTGAGTATTATTAGAATAATGTAGGTCCCAGAACTAAGCCTACATCTGTGGTCAGAGGATGAACACGTGCACACTGAGGGCAGGGGATGTGGGGGTGGGAATGAGTGCCAGAACAGGACAATAGATATCCTTTAAAGACACCAGGGCTCATCCAGGCTGACAGGCTTCCATCCAACTGCTCACATACAATATTCTGTGAAACCTCCCCTGACCAATAGCCCGACCTTGTCCATCTCCTTGTCCATCTCTCATTTGGTACACAGGAAATACTTAAACACCCCTCCTGTTGGCAACCTGCTGAGAGACTGGGTATGAATTAGTTATCTTGGCACCCTAGCGCTGGGCTATGACAGAAAACTATAAGTTTCATTGAATCACAGGACTCCTAGAAGCCATCAAGTGGGGTAGAAAATGGACCTTGGAGGGGAGGAAGCAGAATTCTGAGGCCGGGCCCAGTTCTGAAGCTGGCACCAGAACAGGTCTGTTCCTGATTCACTATGCCCCTCAGAAAAATCCCCTTCTCAAATCCATACTTTGTCCACATGACCTGCCTACCTATCTGTTAGGATGACTCAGATGTTTGTGTTCAAACAAGTGGGAGCAACTTATAACTGTCAAGTAGTACCATTATGCTTCTTGCCCATAGAAAATCTAAGGTCCAATTTCAGAAAGTATGACATTATGAAAAACAATTCAAAGGTGGAAAAAAACATGCAACGATGGGACTGCCAAACAGAAAAGGAAAAGTCTAGAGAAGAATGATTTTAATATGAAATATGTGCTTTGAAGAAAACTACAGAATGGGGGATGTAGGAGAGCAGAAACAGAAGCCAGAAGTCCACGGAGCAAAACCAGAGCGCACAGCCATGCTGGAAGGGAATCCCGGGCACAAGCGAGTGCTGAGGTTTTAGCTGGAGCGGTCTCTGGATGTCATCTTTCCAGGCCTGGCCGCAGAGGGAGGCTTGCTTTTGAAGGCCCTGGCCCTTCTCAGGCCTTCTACTCCCTTTCCAGTCTTCAAAATGAGGGCCAACGAGGCAGCGGAGACTCGCAGGCAACCAGACTACAACCAGATCCAATCCTGTCTGCTGACACCAGTGCTGCTCCCTTCCCTGATACCAAAGGCTGTCTGGCTTTCCTCACTGTCATCTTGGGCTGTAAGTAACCCACTTAAATCACCACCGGACAGGGAGAAGCTCACAGCCTGCTTTGCAGCTCTTCTTCCATCCAAGCCATTAGTATGTTTAATAGCTCTGGCCCCATGCTGATTTCTGACATGTGGTAATTAATTCCTTTCCACTCGGAGATACAGCCATTCACAGGTCTCAATTCAAAAATGTCTCTACTCTGTTCCTTTTGAAAAACACTCAAAATGTTGAGTTGGAAAACCATTTGGCCTTTTGTGAGAAATCACTGGTCTCTAGTCCATCCTTACATGAAAATAAATTCTGGATATATTAATGATTTACATGCAATACATGAAAATACAAAAATAAGGTGAATATATAATTTAGAGTGGGAAAGGTCTTTCTAAACAGGCAGCTAGAGGCAGAAACCATGAAGAGCAAGGTTCATGAGTTTTTTTCACTTCAAAACTTTAAACCTCTGTGTAGCCTAAATTAACAAAGTACAGTTGAATGAAATGAAAAGAAAATGACAAATTTGGGGAAATCATCTGCAGTGTACAATGATGCTACCTATAAAGATGATGAAGATATTGCTAATATTTATTTCTATGTGCCAGAGTTTTAGTACATGCAGAATCCTAACAGTTTAATTCACAAAAGAATCAGATAGTAGAGAAACATAAGAGAAATCTTAAAATCTTAAAATTCTTATTTATAATCAGATTAAAGCAGCAATAATAGGCTACTTACGACATTAACCAGATGATAAAAACAATAATACCCAAATGTTAAGGTTCAGGGAAATGTTCACTTTCACACATTGTTGTTTTGAGTCTAAATTAGTACAAACTTTCTGAAGGGAAAATTTGTCAAGATCAGAAGCCTGAATCCATTTCCAGATGAAGGAATCTATCTTGGAGTAATAATTAAGAATATGCACAAAGATATAGCTACAAGATGCTATTTTAATAGTGAAGACTGGAGTGCCCAACAGTGAAAGATTTGCTAAATAAGTTATTGTACATCCATAGTTTACAAAGTTGTAGTTATATATATGTTATATGTTATATATATGTTATATATATGTTACATATATATATATATGTAGTTATATGTTGTAGTTATATAGTTGTAGGTATATATTTACTAAAATGGACTTTCAGTATTTATTGTTAGTAAATTTAAAAAGATTATAAAACTGTAAGCTCAGCATACAAAATCTCATTTTTTGCAAAAAATCATATAAAAAAATTTAAGGAAATATACCAAATATTTACAGTGGTAAAGTTATCTCTGTGTAGTAAAATTCAAGGGTATTTCAATTTGCTTCTTTTGTTCAGAGGTCTTTTCTAATTTTCCTATAATGAATGAAAATTATTATAAAATTATTATATAAAATTATTATTATACTTATATTATAAAAAACAAAAAATATTATAAAAAACAAAAATGCTTATTCTGCACAAGAGGTGGGAGGATTAAATAGTATAATGGAAAATGGTTTAGGTGAGTGATAACTATGATTTCCAAAGAGAGAGCCCCAAGAAGATGGTCAGGGAATTTGGGGAGAATGAATCAAAGGAAAAGTGGAACTTGAATATGCTCATGACATGCACAGAAATTAAGGTTTAGGGGTTCTGAAGGGTGAGGGCAGACAGAAAGTATGAACACAAACCTCCCTTTTGGAGAGTTTGATGGAGTACAACTAGGGGAAGGAGAAACCAAGAAGGCTGGAAGGTCCAAAGA
This sequence comes from Lutra lutra, assembly GCF_902655055.1. Taxonomy (NCBI): domain Eukaryota; kingdom Metazoa; phylum Chordata; class Mammalia; order Carnivora; family Mustelidae; genus Lutra; species Lutra lutra. Next base: position 63,612,817 of record NC_062290.1, read on the forward strand.
AGGACCCCAGTATTTTCTCTTTACAGTTTGAAGATTATGAAGCTCTGACAATGTTTGAAAGTGGAGAAATCTTGTGCAGACTCATGCAGAAATGTACAAATAGTCAGTCTGGATCATAGTTCATAAACTTCTCCTGGATCCATGGCACCTGATCTATGTGTCCCCCAGATAGGCTCCCTCTGTTTCTTCTGGGGTTTCTGCTGATGATCCTTAATTGTCTGCAAGAATTATACAGCTGTGATGCTATTTACTCCAATGAATGATCTAGCAACCTTCCATAGGATTCTCAAGCCTAGACCAGAGATATTGAGCTAGAAAGGATTCCATGGGCCCTAGCCGGTTGGAGGGTGTTCCATTCAAAGGAAAACATCTTACAGCATCTATACTAGAAGGAAGTGAGGATGACCAGGCTAATCCTTAGAGAGTAATGGCCTTCCCTTTTCAATGATCTTGATAACCAGGCTTGCTCACACACCTTCAATGACTGGTTATCCATTCTACCCTATACCAGTCATCCACAAAATGAGTTCCAGGAAACATGCTAAACACTTACATCTAGAAGTTCTATCATTCTTTTTCAAATCTGCTACAAACTCTTTATAGTTTTCTATTAACTGAAGTCATCTTCAAGTTTTAAAAAAAATTTTTATGATCACTTTCGCATGTAGCTGTTGTGAATATAAATTATTGTGAATAAAATATTGTGAATATAAATGATTATTTTGTAGACTACATCTGATAATTCTACCGTGTGAAGACTCTGTAGTTCTGTTTCTATTGCCTGTTGTCTCTGCTGGTTCTCCTTTATTCAGCCTAATTTTCTTTTGTGACATAGTATCTTTGACTATTTACTGGATATTGTATTAGAAAAACTATTTTCAGGAATAATTTGAGGTCTACGATGAAAGTACATTTCCTCTGAGAGGATTTGGGTTGGCTTCTACCAAGAAACTTGTTCAAGTATAGATTCTGATACAGTTGGTCTTGGATGAGGCCCAAGAATTTGCATTTCTAATAAGCCCCCTGCTACTGCTGATGTTGTGGCCTTATGGATCACATTTTGAGTAGCAAGAGACTAACAAGGGACCCAGAGGATTGGAGCCAGGCTGTAATTCTATGGGAGCTATGTCACTTGTTTACTCTCATCCTGGCAGTGAAGCCTTTGGGGTCCCAGCTTGTTGTGGGAAGGGTCTCCTAGGAGATGCCTCACTCTGTGTGGCCTGAGCTCTGATTTGTGTCCCTCTCACCTCTTAGACTGCCAGAACAAAGCTTTAATTTTGAGGGATCAGCAAGTGCATTCAGATCAAAAGCAGCTTCTGTGCTTGCTTATCTCACTAGGTTCTCATTTCCCCTTTATTTCTAATCCAGTAATTCCTTGTTTTCTTGTCATCTTTCTGGTGCTTTTAAGATTTTTTTTTTAAATCTATATTTTTAGTAGCTTTCAGTGGGAGGATTAGTTAAATAACCTACTCGGCTGTTCCTAGAAACAAGAAGGTCTACGCCAAGCTCTCATGAACTCTTTAATACTGTCAAAATAATAATGTCCCGAGAACATCCTAGCATTATCTTTTTCATCAAGTAAGTCTTTGTATGTGTCTATGATTGTTTGTTTAGAATAAATTTGTAAAGTTCTCTCCTGTCATTTGTACTCGTCCTTCCTTTAAGGCTCTGCTGGGTCTCCTCACTCAGCAGGCCTTCCCTTGCTGCTTTGGCTTACCTGGGTACTCCTCTTTGGACAGCTCTCTTGCCAGTGTGTCCCATGATTTCAGGATGGGGCGCCTAAAGGAAACATAAAGATCCTGTCCTCATTCCACACCTGGAGATTAAAGCCCAGAGAAGGGAAACAACTTGCTGAAGGTACCACAAAGAATTATGGCTGCACTTGAGACTAGGACCAAAATCCTCATCACCCAGCCTGGCAGTGTCCCACAATCATATGCAAGTCCTTCGTTATGTTGAGCCAAGCTTGCCTCTCAGCAACTTCCATGTAGTAATTAATCAAGAAATGGCAAGATGTGTGTCTTCTAAATCTGGGAAAAACACCAAAAGAACTTGGTACATTTTATGTAATTTATATCTGCCCAGTTCTGAGGAGAAAGGTCTCCATCCTCAAGCAGCTGACAGGGAAGAAAGAAGTCAGAAGACACTACTGGAGAAAGTAACCATTCACAGGGTTTGATTTTATACTGTCCCCTTTTATTTAATTTCTATCTGTGAGATCTCTGAAATCTAAGGAGCCCTGAAACACCACAGAATACACCCACTGTCCTCCTGGAAGAATTCCAGTAAAAACAGCTTCTAATTAAATAAACGAGCTCTGCCATGTTCGCTTCAGATAGCAGAATAAGGCTTCCAATGACAAGCTCATTTGACTGCAGTCAGTTTATTACTTGTTAAATAATCATTGACTTGCTGTTCCTATCCATCTTATAACCTTTTCGTAACTGAACACAGAAGAATGTAACATAAACAAACAAACAAATAAACAAACTAATTATGATAAGAAAAAAAAGGGCAATGCTTAGGGAAACTTGAATATCTATAATGAAATCCATTAAGAAAGGAAGCAAAATGAGTAATTCAGGAACTAGGTAGTAACTCATTCAGTCTAATTTCTTAAACTCCTGAACTCCTGGACCCAAAATACTTCCCTGACCATATGTCCTCCTGAGTAGCACCCCACACAAACACACACAGACACACATGTGGATACAAACACAGACACACACATAGATACATACACAGGCACATACATGGATACAAATAAAGACACAGATACACACACAGACACACACGTGGACACACACAGACAAATATACACACCCACATACACCCAATGCCCAAGTGCCATTGTCTTCTCAGTGGTCCCCAAACATGCAAACCTTCCCATGCCCCTGTGCCTCACTTAGAGTGTGCAGCGCTCTGGGGTTGTAACACCACATGCTGTTTTCCCACCCATCCAAGTCCATCTTCAGGACCTGATGACAACTTCCCTGAAGATTTCTCAGGGATGAAGTTCCTGATTTGTGGGAATCATTCTTCAGAGAGGCCATGGAGATCCAATCTCTCTGGAAGGGATTCCGGCTCCTAAAGTGTGACCAAAGAGTCACACAGACCCTCCCCTTATACTTACACTTTTTGCTAGTATAAGTATATTGCATGGGACATACTTATTCTAAGAAATTATTTATTGTTTATCTGAAATTCAAATTCAACTGAGTGTCCTGTGTTTTATTTGGCAACCCTACCCAGGTGGCAAGGCAAGCCTATAGCAGTAAGGACACTTGCAGTCTCTGCTTGCTGCACAAGGCATAACCAGAGCTATGTGCAACTGGCAGGACAACGGCTCACCCCCTACGTTGATCCCTGCCGTTGAATAGAGCAGGTAAGTTTGTACTATCCACAAGCTTGAGTCTCTTCAAACAAGTGTGTGTGAATTTTCAAACTCATGTAAAAACAACCAAAATAGGGGTGCCTGGGTGGCTTGGTCAGTTGAGTGGCTGACTCCTGGTTTCTGCTCTGGTCATGATCTCGGGATTCTGGGATGGAGCCCTGTGTTGGGCTCCACACTCATCAGGGAGTCTCCTTGTGGATTCTTTCTCTCCTTCTCCCTCTGTCCCTCACCCAGCATGTACTCCCTCTCTCTCTCTCTCTCTAATAAATAAGTAAATCCATCTTTAAAAAATAGCCAAAATAATAACAGTAATAGTAATAATGATCGTTATATTGCCAGGTACTCTTCTAAGTGTTTTACAAATACTAACGCTTAACCCTCCTAACAACCTAATGAGGTAGGCGCCATTATTATTGGTATTATACAACTTAAGAAACTAGAGCAAAGGGCATTTAGTAATTTGCCCAGGGGACAGTACGTGGCTGCAGTTGGTAAGTGGCCAAGCTGGGACTGCATCCCAACAGCCTGGCTCCAAAGTCTGCCTTCTCAACCACTCTTCTCTACTGCATGTTTAATGGCCATCACTCACGCATTACTCATAGCTTCTTAAAACTGATTACAATGTCAGTGTGCTATGACCTTACACTTGTGAACAATGGCCTACAGAGTCAATTCCTAATTTATTACCTGGGAGTCATGACTTCTCCTAAGCTGATGCAGATTCCCTTTACAGACCCAACTCCTGATGTCTCGCTTCTCTGTGTGTTTCAGTCAACCTCCCCATGGGAGGAGAAGCTATGTCTATCTGACTCTAGGGCCTCATGAGGGTCTCTGGAAGAGATGAGTAGACACTCCAAAAGTGTGCCTTTCACTCCTTTTTTGGCACACACTCTTTGTGACACATTTCAATGACTTCCTTTTCTCTACCATTCTTTGTTCTCCTTCCCATTCTTTAAGATCTAACTCAAATGTCACCTCCTCTGGGAAGGTTCCCCTGATTTTCCCTGACCACGTTAGTACTCCCCACTTCTTCTGTGTTCCCTCAGTACTTGGGTGATGGCTCACATCCTGATGTCTGGATTCCCTAATCAGATATTCTTCTGATCTCTCCACTCCATTTCAGTGATATGTTTCCTTGGAACAGAGGTTCTCCACGTTGACTGCAGCTCAGAATCAGACAGGAAGCTTTGTAATATACAAGTGTCTGGTATCGGCTCCCAAAAATTCTGATTTGCAAGTTGGATATAGGACTCACACATCAATGTTTTAAAAAAAATAATAATCCACAGATGGTTCTGAGCTGCAGGGATGAACCACGTTCAAAGCCATAGTTCTGACCAGCAAGTGACACTCTGGTGACACTCTGCTGAAGCCAAGCTGTGTCCTTGGTACTCAATGAACATTCTCCTCATCATTGGCCATGCCTTTTAGGTTCTGGGGATGGGTATGACTGAGTCTGGAAAGGTTAGGGAGAGTCTTTAAGGTCTGTCCCAATCCAACATTATATCATTCTGATCACATTTTTCTGACATAAGATTCAATTTCATGCACCCAAAGCAGTGTTCCCCTACTACAGCTATATCAGGAAAAAGGAAGGGTGCCCATTTCAGAGATCAATAGAACTTGTTTAGAGGAGAAAGGCTTTAGAATTAATTAGTATCATCCCTGGTGGGGAAACTGGAGCTCAGAAAAGTGAAGGAAGCTGCCCAAATTTCCTTGTTTTCCTGCCCCCATCCCACACATGCTCTCACATCCTTTGTCAACCTCATCCAAGGCCAAGTCCCTGTAGGTGGATATTTGCAAGTGAAAAGAAAATGGTCTCAACCCATGCCCCCGCTCTATATCCAAGTGAAGAAGCTATACTCTGGTCACCCAGCCAAAATATAATTTTAAATGGAATCTAGTCTCCTAAAAGACACACACACAGACACACACACAGACCCACACACACACACACACACACACACACACACACGCACACCTCTCATCATACAATTATACAAAACTCTCTACTGCAATATTATTCAAAGCAGTGTAAAGCAGCTGCATTTAAAAAAACAAAAACAAAACAAATTGAAATTGAATTCTGAGGCATAATCCAAGAGATAAAAATTTTAAAAAAGCCAATATGTGATGATTGAGTATGCACGACCACAACCCTTAATCTCTGCCGTCCTCTGCAGGGTAAACAAATCTGCTGATTGTTGATGATATTGCTGAAAACATCACTAATCAAACCTTAAATACCAAATACATTTAAGCAAATAACACTCCAGTAACAGTCATTCTAGCTGATCGTGAAGGAAATTCAAATCAGAGGCCAGTTTGAAAATGGCCAGGGCGAGACTGTAGCTTCGCATTAATTGACCAACATCCTAGAGGCAGTGCTTTCTCTTAAGTACAGAAGGCCTGAGACACAAAAGGAAATAAGGAAGAAGTCCAGGAGGCAAGCGCTAATGCAATTTCAAGCTGGAATTACATCAGCAGCTTTAAACAGATGGCAGAATGGGAATAAATGTGTTAGCTCCTTTCTCTTACTTGGGCTTTCATTGTTTATATCATTAAAAATAAGGAGAGTTTAAAATAACATATATCGTCATGTAGCGACTCACAGAGACATACAAAACTAGTTTGAAGAGAAGGCTGAATTTGGTCATACTCCTGGTTGTTTTGAAAACAACTGGGTGAATTCAATTAAGTAACCAGCTGCCTGTTTACAAAGGAGAAGAAAACCTTGTAGAGGCACATTGATTATGACTGAGCTGGTCATAGAAAACTCTGGATAATCCAAAGACAGATCTTGGAACATTTCTCCTGTGTGTGAGAAGGCGACGGCGGGTTATGGCATCTTATATGCCTAAAGTTGAAGAGACCTAATGGATGGTCTAGTCCAGGGATAGCAAAAAAAAAAAAAAATGCAGGAGAGTCACCATACATCTGCTATTTCTGCTATTCCCAGACCTCGGCAGACATTACTAGCCGATCGTGGCATCATTCCTGACGCCTGAAGGTTAGTCTCAGAATTCTTGAGATGCCGGAGCAGTTTCCTCATGACAAACTGGTTGTATGGGAGCCTGTTTCCCATCTCTGATCTTGTTCACCTCACTCATTTTACAGATGAAGAAAGGGAGGCCCAATGAGAATGAAGTGGCCAGTAATATTGATTATAATGTTTTGCTCTATAAATCAAATGCTCCTTAAATACTTAGGTATTTATGTGCATGACCTATATGCCTGGCGCCGTGCTAAGCACCTCACCTGAGTCATCTCACTTCACTTCGCAACAATCCTATAGAGGCAGTTTTTGTTTCTATTTTAAAAATGAGGAATCAGAGAGGTCCAACCCTGCTCTTCTCGTCAGGATGGTGGAGTAAGCACGCTTAAAACCCTTCTCTTCCTTGGATACATAGGAATGTTAACAGAATATTTAAAATGCGTAAAATACACTGGAAATAAAGGGGAATATCTTCAGAAAGCAGGAAGAAGAGAAAACCCAACATTACCCATAGGAGTTGAAGTGGGGCCGTTGGAAGTAGGAACTAGCTGTGGGCTCCCCACAAATACTTGGGGGCTCCAAAGTATGCCTCAACTTGCATCCTAGCCCATATATACCCACCTTCTCTTTCGAAACTTCCTGATGAAGTTAGGAGACGCCCCAGAGGGGAGTGAATTTGTGCTGCCCCGAGCCCTGAGGGCCTCCATGTTGTGAGGTGTGGACAGTCAAGCTGCCTCAGGGGACCTGGGCTCACGTCCCCATTCCTGACTCTTTGGGAATGTAGCCTATGTTCCCTGGGGCGAAAAAGTTTCTTCATCCACCACAACAGAGAATTTGGGTTTCTTGTCTGTACTCATAGGTTCCTGAAGAAGTTGTGGTGGGTGGCCTCCCAGGTGGCCCCCACAATCGTCAGAGACGCGTATCCCCCTGCTCGTGTTCTGCTGCTGTGATGACTATGGTCTATGTCTTCTGAGGCCAAGTCATAAAGGGTATTGGGACTTGGCCTTGCTCTTTCTTGTATCCCTTGCTCCGGGGAAGCCAGGGCCAGGCTGTGGAACATTCAAGCAGTGGTTCAGAGAGCTCTCCGTAGCAAGGAGCCGAGGCCTCCTGCCAGCAGCCGTCTGTCATCCAGATGAGTAAGCCACCTGGAGAGCAGATCTTCCAGCCAAGTCACACTCAGGATGACAGCAGCTCTAGCCAATCCTGACAGCCACCCCATGAGAGACACAAGCTCAGAACCACCCAGCTGAGTGTCTCCTGAATTCCTGATCCACAGGCAGTGTGAGACAACAATTGTTCCTTGGTTTAAGCCCCTAAAATTTGGGGGTAATTTGTCAACACAACACTAGAGAACTAAGATAGAAATAAAGAAGATAGTAACTATCTTACTCTTTCTTAAATAAAGATAAAGGGGTGTCTCTTTATCCATCTTAACGGATGATCTTGAAATCATCTGAAAATTTGAATTTCAGGTCACTGTATTTCTCCTTGATTTCACATAAGCTAGTTAACCTTTCCCCCTTGGTTTCTCCTGCAAATGAGGAGGAGTGGAGTTATCCCCGTGCTGTAAATCATTACTAACCGAAGATGTGAAACGGCAAGTCCCAGAAATGAAATGCAAAGGACTGAAGCCAGCACGGTTTCCGCCAGTCCTGGTAAATGCAGATTAGGACTTGGGATCGTGTGCTCAGAGATGATGCCCCTGAGACCTCATTGCCTCATATTACCATCCAAACTGGTCAGCTTCTTGTTAACATTTCTCCCTAAGCCTGCTGAATCCCTTGATGGCTTTTGCATACATTAATTGAAGGCTTTACTTGAGGAGAGAAAATAATAGATAAACATCTTTTCACCTGCTTCAGGTATTACCAAAAAACATCCCAGGTCAAAGTTCATCAATATTTCACATAATTAGTCATATTAAATGAAATGATATGTCTCAAATTTCTTGTTAGTTTATTATCTCTCCTTTCCTTGAAAACCAGAGATACATATATAATTCTTTGTTAAAGACTAACGTTTTGTCAAACTAATTGGTTTCATAGTCATCTGGGAATTTTTTTTTTTTAATTTTTTTAAGGGTTAAAGCTTCTCAAACTCCCTCATCTTTGGGTCAGAATGAGATTTTTAAAAATCATATTGGGACTGCAAAAATTTGCCTGTTATTTAAATCATACTATTTCTCCGTATTTGTAGTATGTTTTTATATAAACACGTTGAATTAAATGGATGGGTCTGTTGGACCTTTTCCTTAAAAGAATTATCTTGTGGGCACGAAAACATTTTTGAGGTGGTGCATTACTTAGGAACTTGTCCTAAGGCTAAGAAACCAGCAGTGTTATAGTTTTAAAATATTATTGTATTCTTATTTTATCTACAATAGCAAATCATAATTTTGTAAAATCAAAGTTTTTCAGCTTATTGCTCTGAACATATTAATATTAGAATCTGCCCTCCAAAATACTGTTGCCCAGGACCCAGGAGCAAGAAGGAGGATAGCACAAAGCTTCCTGAGGCTCAAGAATGTTAGGCCCTAGTCTGAGTCTGTCCCTGGATGATTGTGGGAGCTTATCTAATTACTTTCAGTTTTGGGGACTCTGTGTTCTCATGCGTGAAATATTGTCTGCTGGACATTCTCTAGAGCCTTTCTGTCAGTCTTTCCAGGTCTAAGATTCCAGGCTCCTAACGAGGCATTGCAGACTCGTGACAGCAGCAAAAGGACTCTGCCTCCTGATTTGAAGTGACAGCCTCCCACCATTTCTGACCTGATAAGGACCCCAAAAGAAGGTTTCACCTCCTTTGTCTTTAAACAAGTGAGAGTTGCTCTCTCCATTTCACTACTGAGAGTAGGACCAAAGTATGTAAGGTCTCCTACCATGAGCTATTTGAGGCCTGCCTGAATAGCTTTCTCCGAAAGAGCCCACAGGTAAAAATTAGTTCTTTTCTGGTGAAGCAATAATGCTAAAGTATGAATAGCCAAAGAGGAAATTAACATCGACTGCATGCTTACTCGATACCAGACACTGGTCTAAAACTTTATTTCTATTAAATTGTTTAACCCCCATGACAAGCCGATGAGTGGGCACTGTTTATCTCTTCATTTTATAAATGAGGGAACGGAGGCACAGAGAAGGGAAACAACTGGCCCAAAGTCACACAGCTCATAAGTGGCAGAGCTGGAAAGCAAATCTGGGTATCTTGTGCTCCTAATCTCTTGCTGTACATGCAAAAAGGTATAAATCTTACAAATAATCAGCGAGGTGAAAATAAACAGCACACTATTTGTTTGAGCCCATCAAAGCAGCACAAATCTAAAACTATTTAAATCAGGAGATCTCCAAGTTAGAGAAGTATAGCGGGTATTTTCACATACTTTGGGGGGAGTGGAAACTGGGGTTGTAAGATAAGTATGTTTTGGGGGGGTCTTCCTAGAGTACCACCCACACATATGTGCAAGGTTTTACAATGTGATGCTAGTGTGACAGCAAAATGTGAAAAATCACCTGGAGTAGGGGAGGGGAAACAAAAACAATTGCATCAGAATTTCTGGCACAGGTTTCATTTTGAAACTCCTCGCCCAGTTCCAGGGCAGGACCACTAGACTAAGTAAGCTGCAAATCTCTCCATTTGATGGAATATTATGGGTTTTTTTTTTCTTCTTTACTGAGGTAGATTTACATGTAACAGACATGGGTAGGAAACTGAAGTTTTTCCATTGTACACACAGTACAAAGTGTATTGTATGATGTCTTCTATTTAGCAATGAAACAATATTGCGTATTTTTATGTGCATATATACATAAATGTAAATATTTTGAAGAAATTTAGAAAATGTGTGCCCAAACGATGTGATTACCTCTGGGAATTTGAGGATGATGGTCAAGGAGGATTTCAGCCTTAGTGGTATTGTTTTTAATGTCTTACAAGTAGATAAAAAAATAAATGTGAAAGAACTAATAGATGTTTAAAAATGAATACAGTAAAATAATACAAGAATAGGAGAGAAAAAAAGCCCAAATTATAATCCAACCAGCTAGAAAAAGCCATTTAAAATTTTTGATCGATTTCCTTCCTATTTTTTGTCTTTACATATATATATATATATATATATATATATATATATATATATATTTATTCTGATTCCCCCCCCCACCTTTTTTACACAAAATAGGAATTATCACGTGCTGCATTTTCTCTTTTGCAAAGGTTTTCTCCGTGGATGCTCATGAAGCCTGTGCACTGACCCCTCGTCTTCCAGCCACCTTGAATCTTGTCCTGCCTTCTGTGAGAGCCTGGCTGGGGGTGGGGGGCTGAGGCGTGGGCCAGGAGGTGGGAGGGGGCTATGTCATCATATGGACCATCGCCCAGGGAGATGGGCAGTGTTCCTCCAAACCTGCCATGGGGCTGGTGTCCCTGATTGGGGATTTAGAGTTTTGGGAAACGGGAGCATGGAAACTGCCCCTCTTTAGCATATGAGTTTGTTACTTGACTCCCAGACACATTTTCCATCTGTACGAAAGGAGGGGTCACCTATAATTGACTTCATCCCAAGAAATGGGATAAGAACGGGGTCACATGTTTTAGGAGGGAAGTATTTGCCACATTTACCCCTCTGAGTGGATGCGACTGTGTCTTCCAGTCTGCATGCCTATGTTATGACCCAACTGGTGACATTACAAAGCGTCCGTTTCCATGATTTATTTCAACCCCACACATGTTTATGAAGCACCGGCCCTGGGATGGGCACATGTTAAAAACCTGGTAGCTGATTTGTGGGCTCCCTTGGTCCAGAAGGAAAGGCATGCATACATGCAGAGCCCTGATTCGAGACAGGCTATGATGCACTATACCTAGCCAAACCCTAAGCAATCTGTCAAGTATGGATGCAATCATGGGGACCAAGCGGATGAAATCCTCATAGTCGTGGTGAGTGGGGGCATTAGGGCAGCTTTCCTAACTGCCTTGCATCAATTCATTCTTGGACTCATAAACTTGAAGTCACAACCCTCTTGTGGCTAGAATGCCATCCCTGTTTTGGCTGCCTAGAGAGGTATGACCACATTTTAATGCTAAGTCAGGGGCGGCTAACACTGAATGCAGGCAGTGTGTTAATGCCTGGGAGGCAGTGCGAGCTTAAATCTTTGTGGGCCCCACTACCTCATCTGTAAAATGAGGATCATTTTGTTTTACATTCCTTCTCATTTACCTCCTCCCACACTACTCTCTCTCTCTCTTTCTCTCTCTCTCGGGAATCAAATGAGTTAATGGATGTGAAAGCAGGTTCCACATTTTAAATAGCTATAGAAATGTAAGGCCATTATATAGATTTTTATCAGAGCCTCAGGTTTATCGAATGTTTATATTGCATCCTTGGAGACCCCTGCTTTTATTTGAAATGCAGTATTCATCTCCAGGTTTTTTTTTTTGTTTTGTTTTGTTTTGTTTGTTTTTTGTTTTTTTTGAAACTAATCTTTTTATCCAATGACTTCAGTCTGTTTGCTAGAAAGCTGTCTAGGTGACAATGTTGGTATTCAAAAGCCAATCTGAAAACAGTTTTCATCTAAGAAGTGTCAAAAATCACAAATGTGTATCTTTTTAAAAAATTGACTTTATCCACTGTTTTACAACCCAGTGAAAATATTGTCAGTTGTAGATATATGTCTGCTCGGAATATTTTTGGTATTTTTCACATGTCTGAATGTGGTTCTTGATTTATTCCTCTTAAATAACCTGGTGATCCTGAGGGGAATATCACAATCTATAAGTATCACTATTTACAATAAGATGGATTTTCCTATCTTGCTAATTACAGTATTAATTTCCATTTACAAGTTGGTAATTTGTAGCATCAATCCTTTCCCTGTCATTGGGGTGGGGCTGTTGTTTTCAGAGAAAGCCCCAGGAACATCCTTTCTGTTCTAATCTCCAGTTGTATTACACATAGCAGAAAATGTGAAAGAGAAAAAGAAGAAAAAAAGATAATTTCCTTGATGGCAGACTAAGCAGGCAGAAATTGCTCAGGTTTCTGAACCAACTCTGGGTTTCACCAGCAACTCACCACCCTCCCTGCCTCATCCTTCTATGACCAAACCGAATCACATCCCCGCACCAGGTAGGAAAGCATTATCATCATTATTGCAATTTTTATATTCCCATCTCACTCTCCCTTGCATATTTCATTTCAGTGCCAGGTGTGAGAAGAAAATCATGAAGTAAAAGCATTTCCCCACATGCTCTGTTTCTCTGCTTTGAACCCTCAGTCCCAGCTGTCAGCAGGAGCACCTCGAGGGCTTTCAGAAATTCAATCAGTTCCTAGATAAGAGCATAACAAGATTTTAACTTCCACACTGTTTTCCTCTATGACTTGGATTTTCCCCTCTTTGAGTAAAGTCTAATAATTTTGTTTCTAATGGGACCAAGGAGTGGCGAGAAATATGGAGGTGCTTCTAGAGCTGGAGCTCAGGAATTTAGGAATCCCCCCTCCTCAAAAAATGCTGACCTTTTCCTCTCTTCTTTCTTTCTCTTGGTTCTAGAACAGCGGAGATCAGAGGATGGCCAAGCTCATGAAAGCAGCACAGATGTCAAAGTAAGGGCTCTGAACCTGAGCTGGACTGGGAGGACCAGACCCCAGGGGGCGGCAAGGTGGGGTGCACAGGCAGCCTTGGTCAAAGGGCAGGGTGCAGAGCCCATCCTTGGAACCTATTTGGATTTCTCATGATGCCTCATCCCTGTATGAAAATTCTAGAGCAGGAGTTAAGGACCTCAGAAGTCCTCCTGTCTTTCTTTCTCTGCTTGATTGGTAACCTGAAGCTTTCAAGCAATAGAACCCCTAGATGTCAACAGACCTAGAAGGGGATTTGTTCAAGCTGGAACAAGAGGACCGAGGGCAGAGAACAGAATGGAACTAAAGAAGAACTTGGTGTGTCTGGACGTTTTAAGAGGAGTTCTATAGCTCCATCAGGAGAGCTTGGGGAAAAATTAATAAAAGGTATACAGAAACCTAAGGTAATGGAATTTAAAAAAAAAAAGAGGCATTTATTCAATCTGTAAAAAAAAACAATGCACAAGAAAGAACATGAAACCACAGTACTTACATAGCTCAGCTGTATGTGCGGTTTATAGGGTCATGAGGTTGTAAACGCTGTGTGTGAGGAAGAGAGCTAAGTCGAATCTTCCCCAGTAGGAATTAAAAGATGGTATCTAAAACAGAAAAATCAGAAAATAGAACTATACTCATGCTATTCAGAAACTTGGGAGGTAAATTCTAGAAGAAACCACTAAAATAATTTAACGTGGTTGCCGCTGGGGAGTAGCCCTTTGGAGTGAAGAAAGGCTCTGTGATTTTTCGTGATGAAGCCTGTGGTTCTATTTTAAAGGATGTGGACTTTATTTAAAGGATGCTCATGTATTTTAAAGGCAATCACTGGGGCTGTCCATAAATACCAGGCCACTGTGGAACTTGGGAGTGAAGCTTCAGAAGTGAGAGCACGAGCCAATGCATTCCCTTCCCCATCTCAGCTCTTGTGGCTCATGGAGCTGGATTTCCCCTCCCCGGGGGTCCCCAAGTCTGCTTCATGAATCCCTTAGTCACCAACGACTGACATGCAATATGGGGGAAATTAAGCTCTTACAGCTTGAAGCCACTGTGGGTAGGTGTTGTTCATTAATACTTATAAATTTGGCCTATCTGACTGCTCGCATCACTTCAATAAAGGTAGAGTCATGCAAGAAAATGAAAAATGAAAATGAAAATGGGAAATGGCCCATTCCATCAAAATCACTGAGCGTGGAACAAAAGGTAGAGGAATAAGACTCTGTGATAAGCAACTATGAAAAAAAAATCAGAGTTATTTCATGGTATCATATATGTATATGTACATACATGTACATATATATGCATATTTCATATATATGCAGAAAATTTTAAATGCATGGATTTTATAATATTTTTATAATGCATAATAGAAATATACAACACATGTAAAATTCATATATATAAATATATTATATAATAATATCATATATATATAAATATATTATATAATAATATCATATATATATATATATATATATATATATATATATATATATACAGTGATAGGTAGAATAATTGCCCCAAATATGTCCATATCCTAATCCTTACATGGCAAATGGGACTTTGCAAATGGGATTAAGGTTAAGAACCTTGTGATGGGACTATTATACCAGATTATTCAAGTGGGTCTAATCTATTCCCATGAGTCCTTAAAAGCAGGCAATCGCTCCTGGCTGCAGAATGCTAGAGACCGCAGCATAGAAAGAACTCAGTCTGTTTCACTGCCTTTGCAGATGCAAGAGGCCACAAGCCAAGGGATGTGAGTGAGCTTTAGGAACTGGAAAAAACAAAGACACAGATTTCCCTCTCAAGCCTCTGGAAATCAATACAGCTTTGCCCACACCTTGATTTTAGCCCAGGGAGACTAGCATTGGACTTCTGCCGTACAGAACTCAAAAATAATAAATTCGTGCTGTTCAAGTCACTCACTTTGTGGTAATCTCTGATGGCAACAATAGGAAACTCACACACCCCCTCACAACCACGTGAATTTCAAGGAAAATAGAATTCCGATTTTAAAAGGTTCGACATGAAATTTTTAAAAACTGTAAACGTGGATGTAAATTGAAATGGGATGTTTAGGATAGTTCTTAAAAGTTAAAAAAATATATGAAGCATAAAGTAAAAGAACTCTGTTGCTTGCTCTGTGTTTGGGGCCATTTATCTAACTTCTCTGGACCCCAGTGTTCTCTTCTGAAAACTATCCACCTCCCAGAGCTCTAGGAAGCATGGATTAAGACGCAGTGCAAGCCTGTCCTGGTACCGGTACCGGTTCTTTAGGACAAACCATACTTATGTAATACGCGATCATGAAGTATCCAAAACCAACAGTAACAATGTACCAGCTCTGGGTTTGAGTCCCAGCCCTACAACTTATTAATTGTTACAGTCACTCACTCCTTATGGTTCTCAATTTCTTCATCTGTTTATAGGGATAATAAAATCATCTCCCTTCACTGAAAAGTTCCCAGGAGATAATGTTTTAATAAATGTGCATAGAGAAATCATCATTTTTGAGGCCAGTGCAACAATGGCAAGGGTAGAACCTGGGAGATCAATTAGAAGGCTAAGATCATGTCAAAAGGAATGGCAATACTAACTTTGGACAAGGGTGTAAATACAGAAAGTTCATTATCTGGAGATACTGATCAAAATATTTAAACTCTATATGACCAACATCTTAGAGACCTGCATGGGAAGTCATAGCATAATTAGAATTTCACTTGATGAGTATGGTGTCAGGGAAAAAGGGTTAACAAGAAGAATCAAATATTTGATGTCCCAATGTTGAGAGGGCCAGATTTATCCCTTCAATATCAAGGATGACTTTGCCAAGAGAGCAGGGATGTTCTAAGTTTATTGGATGCAGTCCCCTGTGTGCATCTTTGTATTTGATAAACTCTTTCCACCAGGACTATTGACTGAGGCGCTCTTGTCACTGGAGAGCTGTGGATGGGCACTGACAGCCTGAGTCTCTGCTGTTCCCCTTCCAGCTTCCATTGCCAGCCCATGGCCGACTGACACATTTTTGCCTTAACTAGGTTCATTCAATCACATAGTGATAAAGCCTGGCCCAGGACGGCCATGAAGTCGATGATTTTCAAAGTTTTCACTCTACGTGATTAAATTGAGCAAAGCCTCAAGAAATCACCCACCCTACCCTTTCCTATTTCCTGGGAGATAAAGAATGTTGTGATAAATATCAGGGAGGAATAAAGTGATATTCAAATTACAGCAATGCAGCAATTACCCTCCCTGAAGTACCAAGAAGGATAAGAATTATAGAAAATTTACAAAGTGCTTTGATGAACTTGAGAACGACAGCGATTGAAAGTCACGCCCAACTCCTGAAAGCCCTGATGGCCATTGATGAGCAAGCATTCTGCCTGAGCAGCTCGGGCATCCGGCTCTGCTGTCTGCACGGGCTTGGGAACTGGCTCTGCTGCCCAGCCTTGTGGGCAGCCTGACTTCTTACTGGGACACCAAGTGAGAATACTTTTATTTTTTTAAGATTTATTTATTTATTTGAGAGAGAGAAAGAGAGAAAGAGTACAAGCCACGGGAGAAGCAGAGGGAAAAGCAGACTCCCCGCCAAGCAGAGAGCCCGATGTGGAGTTCGATCCTAGGACTTCAAGATCAGTTCCTGAGCCGAAGGCAGAGGCTTAACTCACTGAGCCACCCAGGAGCCCCTCAAGTGAGAATTCTTTTTTTTTTTTTTTTTTTTTAGAAGCTTTTTTTTTTTTTTTTTAATTTATTTGACAGAGATCACAAGTAGGCAGAGAGGCAGGCAGAGAGAGAGGGGAGGAAGCAGGCTTCCTGCTGAGCAGAGAGCCCGATGCGGGGCTCGATCCCAGGACTCTGGGATCATGACCTGAGCCGAAGGCAGAGGCTTTAACCCACTGAGCCACCCAGGCGCGCCCTCAAGTGAGAATTCTTAATAAACTCTGGTAATGCGTTCCTTTCTTTACGAATATCAAATCTTGATCTCTTTTAACAACCCACTTACTAGTTTACGACATTTCCTTGGGTATAAATTCAAAAAAATAAGTCATACCTCTTAAGTTCTTACTATATTCCAGAAACTTTTCTAAGAGCTTTTAATGCCTTAAAAAAGAAAAAAAGAACATTCATGGTATTTCCCGTCACTCATTGATAAGAAGAAGGTAATTGTATTTTGTTTCATATACAGCCAGTATGTTTATTCCTAAACATGGCACTTTTGTATGTCTCTGTCATGAACTGCATGTGCTGATCTTGACGCTGAACTCCCAAAAGCCATTCCCATTTCCCTTGCTTTCAAGTTGTGGGGATTAAGTCTTTGTCCTCCCCAAGTGTTGACCCTATTATAGAAAAACATTTTACAAACTATCGAGGGCTGCACAGAGGTAAACGTTCCAGAATGCAGCCTGGAAATGATGTTCCATTTATAAGTGAGGAAACTGAGGCCCAAGCAGGAGATTAGACATTTTCAAGGCCAGTCATTGCATAGACAGAAGTGTCAGCACGAGACCCAGACCTGTGACTCTCAGTAGACCTCTCCTTCCAAACCGCAGAAATCAGCCTCATGTCCCCACCACACCGACCCGTTCTCCATGTCCTGTCAGAAGAGCTCGGTTCTCCTTCTCCTGGTCCTACCCTAACAAATTACCCCAATACTTGGGGGTTGAAAGCAACAAACATGTATCTCACAGTTTCTGAGGGTCGAGAACCCAGGAGTGGCTTGGCTGGGGGCTTCTGGCTAAGGGGAATCTCTCAGGAGACTGCAGAGAAGATGCCAGCGGGGGCCTCGGTCCCCTGAAGGCTTGACTGGGCCGGAGAACCTGCACCCACACTCTCTCGTGTGGCTGGGCGCTGGTGGCCTCTGCTTCCCACTGTGTGGGCCTCTCCGTAACGCTGCTCCTGATGTGGCTAATGATTAAAGAGACAGAGACAGAGACCTAAAAGCCACACTGGAGAGCCTGAACTGTACTTTGCATAACATGGGGAGCCATTGATAAGGGATGAGAATTGCTGAAGCCCTTCTGGGATTCATCATCAACTGGGTATCCAGTTACAGGTTAATCATCTGGGCTGAGACCATGCTACATTGTCTAAAACACTGCAATGCGTCGCTGACAGAGACTCCAACATCAAAACTTAGTAGCAGGAATCCTGTGACTATCCAGCAGGGGCCCATACACAGTGCCCAGCAGGAGGCAGGGAAGAACGTACCAGGGTGCCTCCTCAATAGTCCAGGGAGAGAAGAGAGGTTTATTTTGGAACTTCTCCTTTTATGAAATTTACAGGCACAGAGATGACTTTGCATTTAGAGAGGAACTTTGAAATGATTTAGATGCACGTGGGCCGAAGACACCCAGATCGGCATCTCTGGCTTCAACCACCCCTCTGAGCTTTGGACGTGTTTATCCAGCTGTCTGCTGGACATGTCCCTTGGTTGAACTATGGATACTTTCATTTCAACGAGTCAGGAATTAGATTCATCACTTTTTTCAGCCTCTGCTGCTCTGGATGTTTTATTTAATTAAATCATCACCTGTCCAGGCACCCGAAGCAGAAGCCAGTAGGCCACCCTCTGCTGAATGCAGGAAGCCATGTTCCCCCTCTCACGTGCTCAGACCGACGGCTTCTGCCACACACAGGCCTCATCAAATCTCCCTGTCCTCTCCTGCCTCCTGGCCTTAAGGAGCGTGTTGCCTGGCCTGGAACATTTTTCTCTCTTGCCTGACTTGGAAAACTCTTACAGGTTTCCCAGGGCCCACTCCAAATGCTGTCTCCTCTCTGTGGAATGAATTGCTCCTTCGCCTGGACTCCAGACCCATCATCACTGCTGCTTCCATGTCTACCGCTTCCACAAGACAAGGAGCTCTTTTTACTTGATAGCCAGGGAGACTCTGGCTCCTAAAAATGAAGTGATGTATTTGAGTTCAAGTTTATTCGGTTTACCAATAGGAGAGCCAGGACTAGAAGATCTTCTGAAAACGCTCACGGCTGCGTTATCTCGAGGATAAAATATGTGCTGCTCTTGTGTGTGTGTGTGTGTGTGTGTGTGTGTGCTGGAGAAGGACTTGAGGGGCTAAGACGTGTTTGTCTTTGAGGTGAAAGTTGTACCCCCAAACACGTGTCCTGTGTTGGGGGGTACCCTGGCGATACCCCAGTGGGCGGCCCCAGGGCGGGTGTGTGTTGAGAGGCCTGGGTGGGGCTGCTCCGGCCTTGCTCGAGGGACAGCCTGTGGAGAGGAAGTGCCACTCTGATTTGTGAGTTACCCATTTCCACTCCACAGAGGCCATTGTCAAGTAGGAGCCTGTCAGCTCTCATCTCCATCTCTCTTGCCCCTGGGGCCAAAAGTCACATTCGGTTTCTGCTCACTTGTTTGATATCCAGGGGCTCCTCTGTTATCTCCAGCTTCAGAACCTTCAGCAAGTGGTTTCTTTTGAATGTTTAAGGTGGAAATCTCTGAGCTGGGCCTGTGCTGCGGACAAGTGTGCGATCGATGGGAAACCTCTCGCTGGAGGCTCGCCTATCCCAAGTCTTGCTAAAAGGCACTTTCAGAAGATGGGAAGGGCTCTCAGAGGCCTTTGACAATGGACTAGGCTGGTCTCAAACCATCCTCTTTTTTCTCCTGGGTGACTATTCACCATCACTACCCTCTCTGATGACCAGAGAAGAATGTGAGGATACAACAGAAAGGAAATCACTCCTTTCATACATAGGACAGAATGCTCTTAGTGTCAGGCAGAAGAGCAGTGACTTGGGAGAAAACTGTGAACCTGGGGGTGGATGCTAGGGGCTGGGGCAGGCTGAACCTTTGGGCTTTGGCTCTGCCGCTCCAAGTAGCCTGTCTTTCTTGGGTTCTTTGCCTTTGATTCCTGTAGCCACTACCACACCTGGCCTTTCCCTACCAGCCCCCAGGGAACACCAATCCTCTTCCTATTTCTCTTGAACATAACTGAAATGGTCTAATACTTTCCAAAAGTGGCTTCACGAATGTACTAAAGAAAACTTACATAGGGTGCCTGGGTGGCTCAGTGGGTTAAAGCCTCTGCCTTCAGCTCGGGTCATGATCCCAGAGTTCTGCTCGGCAGGGAGCCTGCTCCCCCGACCCCTGCCTGCCTCTCAGCCTACTTGTGATCTCTGTCAAATATATAAATAAATAAATCTTTAAAAAAAGAAAGAAAGAAAGGAAGAAAGAAAGAAAGAAAGAAAGAAAGAAAGAAAGAAAGAAAGAAAACATACATAGAAAACACCACCGGCATGGAAAACAATCCAGTTCACTCAGGATCTTACCTCGATTCTATGAACCCCAGAATTGAGTATGAGAGACCTCCATTCAATTTTCCTCAGTGTCCTATCCAGGTCTACCCCTTGTCTTGCTTCTTACCCTACAAGTACCCCTTCTGCCCTTCTCCCAGCCATAAGGCCTCTGGGTACCATTTTGCTTGCTAGAAGATGGTATGGGGAATCCTTTTGTTCAAATCAAATCATAGCAGGAAAGAGACCCCTCAGGACATGAGTGAAAGCTAAATGAAGGCATCAGAGGAGAAGCTAGGCAGCGGTATAAAGATGCGAGAA
Source organism: Lutra lutra (assembly GCF_902655055.1). NCBI lineage: Eukaryota > Metazoa > Chordata > Mammalia > Carnivora > Mustelidae > Lutra > Lutra lutra. The sequence continues at coordinate 63,633,370 of NC_062290.1, forward strand.
ATATTGAGGAGTCCAAATAGGTAGACTTTGGGGTCCTGTTAGATATGAGATGGAAGGGTTGACTCTTCTTATCTTGTTTTATAAAATATCTGTTGAACTCAAGCTGGAATTCCTTATATTGTTTGCATGTTGGAAATAATATTGCTAAAAAAAATATTGGAAAGGGGAAGCCCAGACAGACACGAAGCGTAAGACAAGACTTCTGTTATTAATTAAGATACATGTAATGGCATGTCACTTTTTAAAAAATCCAATTTATGAAGATATAATTTACATACAATAAAGGGTCCACATTTAAAACATATGTTTCATTGAATTTCGACAAACACATATACCCATGTAATTACCATCACAATCAATATATAGAATATTTCTCTCCCCTCACAAAATTCCCTTGTGCCCTTGCCCACCTAATATCTACCCCCCATCCCTAGGCCACTGCTGATTGGCTTTCTGTCACTATAAATTAATTGTGCATGTTTTAGAATAAATGGAACCAAATAACATACAATCTTTTGTGTACAGCCTTCTTTCATTCAGTGTTGTTTTGGAGATTTATCCCCACTATTGCTGAATAAATATATCATTGTTTGACTATACCATATTTGTTCATCCAGTCCCCTATGGATGAATGTTTGGGTTCTTTGGGGGTGTTAGTTATTACAAATAAAGTTGCTGAGAATATTTAGAGGCAGGTCCTGGGGTGGGGCACCTAGATTTCCATTTTCTTGGAAAAATACCTAAGAGGAAACTTGTCATATGGAAAGAACTTGTTCATTTAACTCTATGAGAAACTGACAGCTCACTTTTTAACCAATAGAACATTTCTTACCATTATTCCCCATAATTCAAGGATGAGGAAAAGACAAATTCAGCCCAATCCTACTTGAATTATCATCGAATTTAAATTAGTGGGATCTGAATTAATGAGATTAAGCCACTGTAAAATGTTAGATTAATCCAAACATGGTTTGGATTTTTAACTCATATGAAAATAATATTTCTGAAAGAATATTACATATACCAGAAGGGAGAAATTTTGTGAACTTTGTATATTTCCTCCCAGAAAAAGAACAGCAATGTATTGTTATTTTATCAATTGTCTAATGCCATATAAAGCTGTGAAGTGCTCTATAAACATACATAGGGTATCATTGTGTTACTTTACTGGAAGCTGCCAGGGGACTGGTAGTACTGGTTTGCTTACAACAAGCAGACCCTGTGAACGCCATGATATCACCCTTCCGAGTTGACTCAGCCCAAAAACCGAGACATGTGTATTGCTAGGTGGGCCAGCGACTTGGAGAATTATAGCTCTGCTGTCCTTAAGTGTTCCCCTGTGATCGGGAGCCTTAACATTGCCCCTAGGGACCCAACATCTCCAGGAGTGGCCTAATCATTGGCTCAGAAATTTCTTTAGAAGCTGATTGACAGCAGCTGCCAATCTGGATAATCGCCAGAGAGCCCCAATTAAAGCTCTGACCATCGATCTCCTTGCCGGGACTGAGGACTTTAATATAAATCCACAAGTGGAAAAAAACTACCCCCTGAGAAAAGAGCAGCATTTTTGCAGTATGCACTATATTACACAGCCATATTATACATTATTTATAATTCATAGATGCATTTTTTAACCCATCTTCTGAAATATTGTATTGTTAGTCTAATAAGGTTGGTAGTCAGAACCTTTCTTTTTCAATCTTTCACTTTGGAGGGAGACAGAGTAAATCTGGAAGAAAATATAAATGAAAGAGTATTTTTAGCACTGACAGAAATAGGAACTCTTTTAAAGTAATTTGCACTTTTGTCATTGCTGGGGTCTTCATTAGCCACCTAAGGAGGAAGAGCCCGGTGTTTTCACTAATCCTCCAGATGAAGCCAAGTTTAAAACACACACTCTCTATAGGGATTATGTGAAGATGTTAAAAGTTGGCCGGAAAGGTGACAAGGTATCTCGATAATTGAGACAATCCTGGGAGTCGGCTGGTCTGTCCAACCGCTATGAACTAATGGTGGGTAATCAAACCCAGCAGGTCTGCACAGATAACAGGCAAATGCCAAACAGCTTCCCGTATGCACAGAATTCAGCTTAATTAGTCACAGAGGAGGAATAGGCACATTTAAACTAATCCAAAAAATCATTATTGTTTGAGTTGCTTATATGCAAACATAAAAATGGCTGCCCTCTTAAAATAAGCAGTTCCTCCCTGCAAAGGAAGGGCATGAGAGAAAGTTGACTGACCTTCATCGAAAAGAACTGTCCAGAGAATGAATTCTCTCCATCCCTCCACTCTTTGGTGATATCACAACCTTATCTCTCAGTAGCCCTGTTTCACCTAGTAGATGACGAATTATGGTGCATGCTAACTAAAGAGTGGCTCCTGACAAGAAATATGGATGGACTTTCAAAATGTTGGTACCGTTGTATGGATGAAGAGTTCCAGGGCTGGTGACCGAGACTACACCCCCGGATGGTAGGACAGGGTTCCCCACAGCAGTCTCTGAGGCTCTTCCCTAGCAATTAGGACATGATTGGCAAGTGAGGGCTTTCCTGTTGCCCCAGAATTGAAACCAAGCCTCGGAGTGGTGAGCAAAAAGCACTTAGTGTCTCACTTTCTAAGTTGTAATCTCTCCAAGGAGGCTTTGGGTGGTTGGATCCAGTCACAGCAACACGGGTTATCGAGAGTGCTGATTCGAGAATGGGCCCTTCCACCTCCCCATTCATCATCCCTACCCCAACCTCGGAGGAGAAGAGGACTTGGAGGTGAGAGAGGGTCAGCCATTTTGGTAGCGCTGCACTTGCGGAAGATTACCCCCTTCCAAGACTAAGGAGGTTCTTCCAGCCCTTGGACAGTCTTGAAGTCTTGTGCTTTCCCCATCTCTAATCATTCACAAAGATAGGTGGGGCCTGTGAGGAGAGGAGATGGCATTTGATTTCATCATCACTGCTCAGGCTGTGTAAGGTAAATGAGAGAAAGAAACAAGTCTCCCCATTTGTGTAGGTGTAACTCGGGTTACGACCCTGACTGTCCCCACAAAAAAGGCAAGGAAGCATCTGCATCTGAGGAACATGGTAGGAGAGCCACCAACAGGAGCTGAGTTGGAATTTTCTGTCAGATCTCTTGAGGGATCTTTAATGTGCAAGATTATAGCTTGAGCATGAGTCCCTTATCAACGGACATGTTGGAGCTACCACAGTCCTCATCAAAATCACAGAAAATGAGATAGAATAGTAGCCAGAAGGCCACGACTATATGCAGTTAAATAAAGAAACATCTGCCCTTTCCTTCACCCTCCTCCCTGGCCCACACTGAAAACTCAGTACCCAGATGGGAGGGAATGTGGCACCTGAAGGACACCCAGCCTCCCTCGACCCCATCCCAAGCACTCAGGGCCAAGAAGTTGGCCGGTGTAAAGGTCTGTGTCAAGTCTCTCAACCTTTCTAGACATCCTTAGGTAACAAAAGTCCTGACATTTTCAATCACAAAGATGTACTCCCTCTCAGTAAATAAAACAACCAGTCAAAACATTACTTCACTCAGAGTTAAAGCTTTCCACTCTCCCCAGTCCTGGCCTGCCTCGGGCTTGGAGACTAGTGGTGGGTCAGCTTCTTTCTTATTCTTCCCCCACCTTGTTTTCTCCTTCTTACCCCCTCACTGTCTCTGCTTCCAAGGGGTTGGAAATAAGGTAGAGGGATGTGGAGAGAGGGGTGGTGAGAGGAGAAATAAGGGGGAGGAAAGGTGTTCGCTGACTGGTTTGGTACAGTCTGGCTATGGTGTTCTTTGGGCAGGTGGAGTCCCATTGCTGATTCTGTCTCCTCAGTGAAGCTTTCATGAAAGACTCAACGACATCCCCTCTGGGACCTCTGACTGTGGCCCCCTTGATGGGAAAGATGCCCATTTCAGCTCCTGAGTATCTGGAGGTCCGTCCTATTATCTCTCCAGGCAATCTACCCCAGGAGAATCCAAGATGGTCCCAGGCTAACTCCCTTTCCCTCCCTCCCTAACGTGGGCCTTTGTGGCCCCTCAAACACCCTCATCTGCCCAGCGCCCCACTATTCACAGAAGTGCACTTTGCTCCCTCCCGACAGTGTCCAGTCTGTTGCCTAAAGACCCTCTCCACAGGGTCTTGTCTGTGGACTTTTTTCAGACAGGTTTTGCTAGAGATGTGAATAATTTTTGTCGGGTGGAAGAGATAACCTCAATGGGTTATGGTTTATGGTCATGATGGAATACTGACAGGTTTTGTACCTAACTCAGCAATCTTATCTTAACATTGCCATAAATACTTAGCTTTTCAAATGTTCTTTGGAATGATTTTAACATCCTAATGGTTTTTCCATTAATTAATAATTTGAATAAAATCTTCAACTTGTGTACATTTTATTTGAAGGAGAGTCATAATTTTACCTTTTTGAAAATTATTTCTTAACAACTTTCAAGACCCAACACTCTCTGCTAAGAAATTCTACTACCACTAATATTTGATGATGGTACTAACTTACATGTCTTCAGTGATTTATAGGATGTAGCTTCCTTCCTGCAGTAAGAATCTTCTTGAGGACAGAGACTCCGGGTGTCTGAGCACCTGCATCCCTTCTTCCTGGCATAGTCTCTGGTACATAATAGGAACTCAGTAAATATTTGCTATGACTTTCATCTGATGTTCATATAGCCCTGCAAAGTAGGTAGAGAGATCCTCTTTCTTCATTTCGCAGATTAAATGTGTTTGGATGGTTTGCTCAGTGTCATACAGGTAGTAAGTTGAGAAAGTTGGGACTCAGTCAGGCCTTTTTATTTCTAGGGTAATGTGTTTTTTGAGGATACCACAATTGTCTCTCATTTTATAGATGGGCACTTAATACTCCCCATAAATTAGAAATACCTCCTGGCTAAAATCTTCCTCAAGTAACTACTTCTTATTAGGATGCTCTAAAAATTTTTTTAAACATAATTCAATCTAGGGGCGTCTGGGTGGCTCAGTGGGTTAAGCCTCTGCCTTCAGCTCAGGTCATGATCTCAGGGTTCTGGGATCGAGCCCTGCATTGCGGGGCAGGGTCTCTGTTCAGCAGGGGGGGCCTGCTTCCCCCTCTCTCTCTGCCTGCCTCTCTGCCTACTTGATCTCTCTGTCAAATAAATAAAGAAAAACTTTAAAAAATATATAATTCAATCTATAAAACTTCTGAATTCATGCTCACAAGCATGATGTCCTCTAAGGTCATGGCAATACTATCTAGAGCTAAATCTGAGGAGGACGATTTGTTATGGAAATGGAGGGAGCATTTTTGCCCCAGTAGGGTAGTATGTCCTGGTTTAGGAAAAATCCAAATGTATGGAGTTTTGTATTCCAAGCCAGGCACGGATGGACACCGGGACATCAGAAGCTGGTTCCAGTCTACGTCTGGAATTTTCTTTAGTCAATATTCTTGTTTCTGTGAATGCCAATGGAAACCCCAACCCTCCCGAAAAAGAAATCAAACAAACCAAACAGAGAAGTCATGGACCCCCTTGAAATACGCTTGAGTCTTTATTTCTTCCCGTCCCCATTGCCAGCATCCTGTTATAAATCGTTATCCGTTCTTATCCCAATTGCTGCAAAATCTCATGATCTGATCTCCCTGCACCTGTTCTTATGCTTCCCTCCCATCGGCACCGCAAATAAAGTGATTTTTCAAAAACACGATGTGATCTTGTTTCACCCTCTCTGTGGCCTCCCCCTGCTCTGAGACCAACCTAATTCCTTAATGTGGGCTAGAGCCTCACATGACTTGGCCTTGCCGGACTCTCCTTCCAGTTACTCTCCCATCTGAGAGCCTCCGCACATGTTAATCCCTCTTCCTAGAAAGCTCCACTTTGCCCTCGCCTAGGGAAGCCCCCATCACACTTCAGGGGCAGAGTCGTTTTCTTGGAGAAGACGTCTGTCCTCCTCCAGGCCCCGAGTCACACTCACAATGGATTTTTCAGCATCCGTTTCCCCATCAGACTGTGAGTTCATCGAGGCGAGATGTGCTGTCTCTCTTGTCTGCAGCCCTGGTTCGAGGCCTGGCACTGTATTTCACCTGTTCAGAGATGCAAACAACACCCCCCTCCCCCATTAACATCTCTGACATCAGGATATAACTTTCCATCATTAGTACGTCATGGTTGATTCGGCAACATTTTGATTTCCTAGTGTAAGAGAAATAATTGTTCATCATACAACTGATACGATCTTCCACTTGAAGAAGTCCGGTGGTTGCTACATGAACGTAGCAAAAAGCCTGTAGTTACTTAGTGTTTGGCCTCAGTGCAGAAATTCTACTACGTAGGCTTGGCTGGGTTCTTGAAAGGCTGTTGGCAAGTAGCAAAGCAAGAGAGTCAACTGCTATTTCCTCCGCTGGTGGTGGACACCACCAGGGCTTTTTTGCCTGAGTGCTACCTCGATGTGGTGCGTGTTGCAAGTTCATGGGAGGAGAGCTCTGTGTCTGGGATAATTCCTGCTGGCTACTGCCTGCTGCTCTGGTGTCTGCTGATTGCACTTCTGTCAACGCGATTTCAGAGCCCCACCCCTGCTGTCAGCACCTCCGCTGCCAACGCTGATGTCACGTCAGCTGCCCCATCTCAGATCAGCTGCCCCCATCGCTGTCCTCCTTGGTCTCCAGATAGCTGCTTCTCTCTGCTAACTGAACAGAGCCATCCGTGCGTGCTCACGAGACACTTTGCCCCTATTAGACATTCCTCTGTTGGGAGCCCAGACAAAGACCTGGGAGAGAAGAAGGGAGTTATGGAGTGCTTGATCACTCATTGTAGTCCTCCTGCCTTGACCATTGGTTCAGAGGCCTCACGCTACCAGAACAGTGCGCATCGCCTTTCCTTGGATTCCAAGAGTAGCTCTGGAGCAACTCTTACAGGCAAGCAGCTGTATGGGGCCAACAAATTCCAGTTTTGCCTTTACATAAAATAGAGCCTGTTTTAACCCCTTCTTGGGAATCGGCTTTTCCTTTGGGGGAGGTTGTTTCACTCTGTTTGCCGAGAAAATTCTCTACTTATCCATGGCATGTCCCGACCCTAGCACAAGAAGGTGTAAGTAGAACAGGTTGTTCAATTGACCGTGGCCTTGATCAGTCGCAGCCATTATTGACGAGGCCTGCTATTTCTGGGCGTCCTCTCCCAAAATTACCCCTGCCCGGGGCTTCACGAAACAGCTGGGTTGTATCCTACTGACAGAATCTTATAGTCACTTTCAATTCTGCCAAGGAAATATAGACATGGGCCTTCAGCTTCTAAATTAACTTTGATTCCCTCCAGACCCTGGTCCCCTTTGGGTCACAAAGCATCTTAAAACTGATCTGAACATCTTCATTTAAAAGAAAAGGAAGAAGGGGGGGGAACATGAGGGAGAAATTATTGAGACAAATATGACAAAGCATGAAAATGTACGTCAAATAAAGACCTTATTCATAAATGTAAAAGAAATTAAGATCCTAATAAATAACTGAGATCCAAACTGTCCAACCCTGAATGGAAGCAAGGACAGAAATCCCCGGTTAGGAGGTGCCACTGAGCTGTGGTGTGTAGAGGACTCCGCCTGCAAGTGCAGCACACTGGGCTGCAGCCAGGAGTCATGTGTGGATTTGAATCCAATAAGCCAGAGAGGATCACCTGATGAGTTTGCCCCAACTGAGGGGCCAGAAGCAGATGCCAAAAGTAAAACACTGGGAGGGGTTTGGATGGAGAAATCGGCTGTGCCTATAGACATTAGTCTCCCATAAGAAACCAGCTGAAATTATCTAATGGAAATTTTAAACAAGGAACAGATAACACCCCCTGTGATACTAGAGAATGATTGCGACCTACATCACAAATTTTGAGGATCTTCAAGGAGAACGACTGGGCACCCAGTTGAAAGAAATATCCAAGGCAAGGGGCAACCCCAATTCCTATGGGGCACAGGCTAGAGGCCAGACTGGGCCATGAGGAAGCAGGGAACTCTTCACTTGAAAATGCATTTGCTACATAGAAAAATCTTTGAGAATCAGCTGTGCCGGCAGCCCAGCGGAAACCTGCCACATTCAACAGGAAGCCCAAGAGAGAAGTGTTTCTCTCCAAGCAGGAATTCCTCTGAAGTGGCTTTACTCTTGTGTGATATGGCCGGGCTTTCCCGGATGGGCAACACAGAAGTACAGGAAGGTTGTCAGATGCAGAATGGAGGCTAAGCCAGACAATGGATTTGGGTGCAGAAACCTTCATTAACATAAAGTTCCCCTGGTATAAGACCTCTTCTGATAGACCTCTGTGTCCCTGAACTAGGATGACATGGTCGACCAGCCCTCCAGTTGAAGACTTAAAGATTCTAAGTCTATTCAAGTAAGACCTAAGAGGAATTCACCCACCTTAATTTTAAACAAATACGGGATCAAATATTCAGACACACACACACACACAACACACACACACACACACACTACAGAGGGGCTATTAAAAACCTTCCTACAACACACAAGATAAATGTAGCATTGAGAGATAGACAAAGGCATTCTTGAAATATATATTCCATTCAGGCCATACAAGTACATTTCAGAGAGAGACTACTTTATGCCCTGGAAGAAGTAAGAGCAAAGATCCGAAGAAGCTAGAGATACAAGACGAGATGGTAAGATAATATATTCCTATGTAATGGGGTAGTCCATTAAGGAATATATGTAAAGGCAATGCTACCAAATAATCTGATAACGGTCCAAGGCAGTCAGTGACAGAACTCACAGCAGAAAATCAGATCTGTAAGGTGGAGGGTAAAGCAGAGGCGGTCTCTCATGACACAGAGGATAAGGACATGAAAAAGACATGAAAGTGATAGAAGGGACATAAATGAAAGAGTCAGAAAACGAAGAGTCCACAGGCGGGTCTGCTGCTTATTTGCTCTCAAAGTCCATTTCTCCTGAGTTACAGGTGTTTCTCCAACTAGAAAATGGGCTGATAGGAACCCTAGTCTATAGGGCACGGGAAAAGGATTGAATGAGATAATGATTGCCAAGTGCCCAGCATTTACAAAGCATCAGATAAATGGTACTCGCTCTTAAACTTCTGCTACTGTTTCCATAATTGTTACATAAATGGATACAGGGACACCTGGAGAAAAAGTCAGTACCATTGACTGTGGTCTATGTCCCAGGACCACCGTCTGGATTTTGTCTATAAATAGGTATTTTTCCCAAGAAGAACTCAGAGCTGCTACGTTCCCTAAATCCATTTTTTTAAAAGGATATCTGGCTTCACACATAAATTATGCATAAATAAAGTATAATTTGATGGATAGAAAATATTTGCATAAAACTTTCCCCATAACTCTGCACACAGAGCTTCAGTCTTCTAACATTGAATGTTGCAATGGAGAAATCAGAGGATGGCTTGATTTTTTTTTTTTTTTACATGGAATACATTAACAGAATAAAAATTACAGCTTCAACACTATCCTTGCAGTTCAGTAACTCAAGATATGCCTCAAGATTGTTGTTGTTGTTCTCAGTCTTTAAAATTTTTTTTCTTTCTGGAAAGAGTGTTCTGTTGACGTGCAGGTTCAGCTCTGGGTTTATTACAGGAAAGTTTTCCCGTGATATCTTGCAATGCATTTATGTCTCACGTATCTGTTCTCCTTTCCAGAAATACTGATGTGCCTGTCTTAGTTGGCCTTTATCTGCTATGTCCATCCCTTTTCATCTTAATGATTTATAAACACCTTCTTTCCACTTTCCTGAATGCTCCAGATTCTGATTATTACAGCTTCTAAGGCAGTGTTATTATTGCGTTCTGTTTCTTTCCTGAACATTCACAGCTCGCTTTTTCTCCTTTGGCTATCTTAGAATCTCTTCCTCTTCTTTATCTCTCTGTTTTGCTTCTTTTTCAAAGGAGTCCTGTTCTTCTTAACTTCTCTGAGGGTTAAAAAAGTATTTATCTGGACTTGTTTTCTATACTCTGGAGTATTTTTTCCGTGAGCTTGGAATCATTCCAGATGTGAATTCCTCATCCGGTTTCCACTTCTGAACTCATCTCATTCTTTTCCTGTGGGTAGTATCTATACATAGGACCCAGGCAGGGCCTTTTTTATTCACCTCTCCTGGAAGAAGGGGGCCATTATACTAGAGTTAGCTATTTGCTCAAGAATGCTGTGTGTAGTTAGGGCAGAGCAATGATCTGAAACTGCTGACAGCTTTGGTCCAGACACATGGTTTCTGAAGACATTTAGGGAGATTTTTTTCTTAATTTTTATTGTTTGCCCCTATCACCTGAGCAGATCACCCGGACAAGAGGTAGGTCTGGCTCACAGTGAATCCCTGACTCACAACTAATGTCCATCTCATTTACTTTTAACAAAATCTGGACCATGCTGAGGTCTGGAGGGTTATGCACCATCTCTCAGCATCCTTCTCCAAATCCAACCCAAAATCACAGATTTGGCGTCCTTTTTGCCCTACGGGTTGGCAGTTGTAGCTCTAACTGTATTTGCTGGAGTTGCAACTTTCTTCCCTATGTATGTTCTTTGGATTATTTGAATAGGTTACAAACTGGGGACTATAATTAACCAGCTTGTCAACAGAAGTCCAATGTAGAGTTTTTAAAATGAAAACTTGATGACAAAATCTCATTCCTCTGCGCTGCTGTGATCTGTGGCCCAGCTCCAGCACATTTTTGTCCTTTACTCTTCCGCTTCATGTGATGTTGTTTGTTTTGTCCCTCCGAACACTTAGGACTTTCGTTCCCTCTACCTGGAATGCTCTCCCTCACCCCTTCCCTTGCTTGGCCAACTCCTTACACCCAGGGCTCAGCATAAACAACACCTGCCCACGGATGCTTCCTCTGTCCACTGTAAGTTTGTGGTCACACCATGCTCCTGCACTTTGCTATGTCAAACGTCCCTTTACACCTGGACAGCAGCTCCCACAGTGACATCTTGATCCCTCTTAATGTTGTTATGTGGTTGAGACAATAAATAACGAATTCCAATTTTAAACTGCAGTTTTCAAGTACATTTCAAGATTATTTCTCTAATCTAGACTGGATGTTAGTAGGAAAGTAAAAACATTATAAATTGATTTGGGTTTTGGTTTTTAAAACTATTTTTTAATTTTTAATTGAAGTATATTTGACATATTATTATATGTGACATAGTATTAGTCTGAGGCATACTACATAGTGATTCAACAACTATATACATTACAAAATGCTTACCACTTAAGTGTATTAAAATATTATTTGTCTTTCTCTGACATATTTCACTTAGCATCATACACTCTAGATCCATTCATGATGTTGCAAATGGCGAGATTTCATTCTTTTTATGGTTGAGCAATATTCCAGGGCACGTGTGTGTGCGTGCATGTGTGTGTACACCTTATGTCTTCTTTATCCATTCATCTGTGGGTAGACACTTGGGATGCTTCCATATAATGACTTCGTAAATTATGCTGCTATAAACATAGGGGTGCATATACCCTTTCGAATTAGAGTTTTCATTTTGGGGGGGTAAATGTCCAGTATTGGAATTACCGAATCATACAATAATTCTATTTTTAATGTTTTGAGGAGCCTCCATACAGTTTTCTACAGCGGCTGCACCTGTTTGCATTGCTGACAATGGATCATGAGGGTTCCTTTTTCTCCGCATCTTCGCCAACACTTATTTATTTCTTATTTCTTATTATTTCTTATTTCTTATTTCTTATTTCTGATTTCTGATTTCGCTCATGTGTGGAATTTAATAAAACAAGCAAAGAAAAAAGATAAACACACACACACAAAGACTCTTTTAAAAAATTATTTATTTGAGAGAGAGGGAGGGAGCAAGAGCATAAACTGGGGGAGAGGCAGAAGGAGAGAGAGAGGGACAAACAAACTCCCTGCTGGGCACAGAGCTGGATGTGAGACTCAATCCCAGGACCCTGAGATCAGGATCTGAGTCAAAGTCAGAAGGTTAACCGACTGAGCCACCCAGGTGCCCCCAAACAGACTCTTAAATATAGAGAACAAACTGGTAGTTGCTAGAGGGGAGGTGGGGGGGGGAATAGGTTACATAAGACAAAGGGGATTAAGAGTACAGGTTATCACGATGAGCGCTGTATAATGCACAGAACTGTTGAATCATCATATTGCACACCTGAAAGTAATATAACTGTGTGTTAACTATACTTGAGTTAAAAAACATTATTTCGGGGGGGAGGGGTAGAGAGGGAGAGAGAGAATCTTAAGCTGGCTCCACACTCAGTGTGGAGCCCGACCTGGAGCTCAGTCTCACACCCCTGAAATCATGACCTGAGCCAAAATCAAGAGTCTAACGCTTAGCCAACTGAGCCACCCAGACACCCCAAAATCATTATTTTTTTAAAGTTTTTATTTAAATTCCAGTTAGTTAACGTAAGTGTAATATTAGGCTCAGGTGTATAATTTAGTGATTCAACACTCCCATACAACACCTGGTGCTCATTACAACAGGTGCCCTCCTTAATCCCCATCACCTGTTTCACCCATCCCCCCACCCATCACCCACCTCCCCTCTAGTGACCATCATTTTTGTTCTTTATACTTGAGAGTCCATTTCTTGTTTTGCCTCTTTTCCCCCCTGTGATTGTGAATTAAAAAATATTATTGATTCTATTCCCTATGCTGGGCCTTTTCTCTCTGTGGCTTTTTTATTTTATAACTGGAAGTTTGTGCCTCTTAATCCCCTTCACCCATTTCACCTACTTCCCATCTCCCTCCCCTTTGTCAACCACCAGTTGGTTCTCTATATTTATGAGTCTGTTTCTTTTGTTGCGATTGTTCATTGTGAATCAATTTTGAAGTATTGTGTCTTTGTATCTGTAACAGTTATTCACTCTAGAACAAGTCTAGGATAATGAGGGTTTGTCAAGAAAATGGGTGTCCCGGGATCTGCAGCATACAGATGAAGAAAGGAACGACTAATGTATCTTTGAGATTTAAGTCCCTACCCAATGCGTTGTCCATCTACATCCAAATATGGGGTAATTCAGAGCCTCGAGGTTCTGTAGGGGTGGAAGAAGGACCAGTTCCTCAAGACAAATCAGGGTGTCGACTCAAGTTGTTCTGTCAACTTGCTACACTCTGTTTTCATACTTCCTGTTCGTAGGTAAGCACTTCATAAACCGAGAGGCAAAACGGAAGGCCTGTGGTTTCCTTGCTAACAAGCCGAGTGTGGCATTCGCAGCGTTCTCCAGGCTGTCAGAGGGCTTAGATCAAGTGTTTTCACGCTTTGCCTAAGCTCTTCTTAGACATTTTCGCTTCAACTGCCAGGCACTGAGCAGCTGAGTTCCACACCTCACAGGTATGTGGGGCTGTCAGCTGTCGGATTCCATCCGCTGCAGAGAAGTTGTGCCATCTGACACCCCTCTCCTCAGCCCAGCAGGAGAAGTTGCTGTGAGCTCCCGGCTCCTGCTAACCTGGGGGGTCCCTGGGGAAGACACTCAGTCTGGGCACTCTCTCGAGCAGCACCGGCTTCCCAGTTGAAGGTGGACCACAGTGCCCTGTCCTCCAAGATGCCCTGTGGGAGTCGGGGGTGGGGGTGGGGGTAGGGTTACTCGGGTGGCCTGACCTGCCTGCAGTCTCTGGGCTGCACTAGATGGTTCGAGGGTCTGCGTACTGTTGAAAATGTGGTTCACTGAATTCGTTTTACCGGGTTCAAAAAAACTAAGAATGTAATAACTTTTTTTTTCTTTTCAGTCTTGAAAGTTAACTACTGTCATTGAAAGTCAACAATTCATTGTTTTCATGCCTCTCAGGTTGAGGGTAGGTCTTCCTTTTGCCTCCGGTGTCTTTTTTCAACAAATTACTTTTTTAAAAATGTGTTAAGACTCCTTTTCTTTGCTTTAATCTGCCTTAGAGTGGTAGTACCATTTTGTCTTTTAAATCTTATGAATCTTTATTTGGGTGGTTTGAAGAATTTTCTTACTGTTGAGATGTCATTCCCCTTACCTGGAATCACAGTCTTTCGGAGCTGGGAAGACCCCGGGGATCTTTCCTAAATCTCTCTCCTCTTATTTATTTATTTGTTTGTTTGTTTGTTTGTTTGTTTGACAGAGATCACAAGTACGCAGAGAGGTAGGCAAAGAGAGAGAGGGGGAAGAAGCAGGCTCCCCGATGAGCAGATTGAGCCCGATGTGGGGCTTGATCCCAGGACCCTGGGATCAAGACCTGAGCCAAAGGCAGAAGCTTTAACCCACTGAGCCACCCAGGTGCCCTATCTCTCTCCTCTTAGAGTGAGGGAACGGAGACCAAAGTGGGAGGACACGCTCTCTGCATCTCACAGCCAGTGATGGAGCTGGGACAGGACTCTCAGGGTTTCTTACCCTTGGGTCAAAGGTATTTCCATTACAGCTGCTTATCTTGAAGGTATTCCTACCTGCTAGGCTCAACATCTTAGACTCTAAGAGCTCCAGCACCACCTTCCATGAAAATACACAGGCCAACTTGTATGAAAAGGAATGATAACTACAGTCAATGTGATTTTGTCAACTCCTCACCCAAGGCTCAAGAAATGCCAATACCCGTGTCAAACAGTCCATCGCTGGTTAATTAGTTTAAGTTGCATCAGTACGTCAGGACAACTGCCAAACTATGGAAGCCCTTGGTTCTCATGATGGGCTCATCGGGAGATGTGAAGCGTGGCATCCTGGGAAGCGTATCGATAATAATGGTAAACTAGGTTTCACAATGGATACTTTCCTTGGAAGCCAATTATATTCAAATTGTACATCATAGGCTAAGAAGAGCAGAAAAATCTGGTGCTCTCTTCCAATTAGTAATACTGATAGAGTAGGCTGAATTTAGCAAGCCTTCATATTTTTGTTATAATAATACTAATAATGATGATGATAATGACAATATTTTCATGGCATCTTATAGTTTGCAAAGCTCTTTCATATCTATAATCTCATTTAATTGTCCCAATAAATATTTTTAGTAAGTATCTTCTTTTTTAAAAGCTGACATTTGCGACTCTAAATCTCACAGCATATTACTGGGAGAAATTAGATTTCAACCCAGTTTCTTTCTATTCAAAAGTCTCATGATCTTTTGTCATTTCTTTCTTCCTCCCTCCTTTGACACACATTCATGGAATGCTATGTGCCAGAAACTTAATGAGGAATGATTCCATCAAATGTGCAAAATCGGTTCAACACAAGGAAAATTATTAGCCTAATCTATCATTTCAATAAATAAAGCAACAAACATTAGGTTTTGTGGCTACATTAGAGCAGTAAGAAATGGCTCTCTTTGGATAAGCTTGTCCAAGTTCACCTTTTACCGATGAGGGAAATCTGGCACAGAAGTGGGAAATTGCTCAAATGTCCAGTGAGAGAGAAGCAGTAGGCCAAGTGGCTCAGGTATTTCCAGTAGACCACAGTGCTCCCTCAAGAGACACACGACATGTACTTGGTAAAAATCTTTGTGCATTTCTGAAGAATGAGAATAGGTACACACACACACACACACACACACACACACACACCCCGACACCCCCCCCCCCCCACACACACAGACAAAATACATACATAAGCAAGTCAATGTTAGTCTCAATGGAGAAATCACAGAAAGGCATGCCCTCTGAAAGAATAAGATATTATAGTGTTTTATTATAGTTTTTACTATAGATTAGAGATGTTCTAGAATTGGAGATGCTCATGAAGGGGGATTCACATAGAAAAGGAAAAGAGAGAAATACCACCTTCTCAAAAATCCAAGGGAATAAACCCAAAGTCTAAGTAAAATAAACAAAGTGGCAGAAAGTAGGTAGATACATAATAACTAAGTCCTGAGAACCTGAGATAGTCAGAAACTATCCTAAAAAAAAAAAAGTCAATTTATGCTAACAATGTAACACGTTAAACATTTTATTTATTAATTAAACAAGTGTTTATTGCCAAACAATGTTCTGGGCACATGGGTAATAGCAGAGAACAAAAAGACAGAGACCCTGCCCTTAGGGATCTTTTGTTCTTATGGAGGAGACAAAGCATAAGGACATTGTATCGTGCCTTTGAAGCTAAGTGCTATGGGAAGCAGGTACTAGTGAGCAGGGTAAAGGGAGTCAGGACTGCAGATAGTGAGCATGAGTTACATTTTTAAATAAGATAGTCAAGGCCGTTAAGATGGTAACATCTGAGTCAAGACCTGAAGAAGGTGAGTGAATTAGCCATGCAAATATTTGAGAGAATGTTCAAGACAGAACAATCAGCCAGTGCAAAGGCCAGGAGGTGGCCTCTCTGTTGGGTTAAGGAAATAGCATGGCAAGATGACCTACCCAGGTATTTGAATTAATACTAAAGTAGACATGGGGGATAATCACGCAGAGCCTTGTCTACCAGTCTAAGAACAGGGGTTTTTACTCTGAGTGAAACAGGAAGTCTTTGGCATTTAGCATAAGAGTGTCATGATGTGACGTGAACCTTAAGCAGATCACTCCACTAACTGTGTTGAGGGTAATGCTTGATCATTGCCCTCTCTTTCTCTTTTCTCCTGGCTCAAATCTCCAGCACCTCAATTCTCACAGAAAACAGTGGCAAGGCCAAAGTAAGGGCAGTGGAGGCAAGAACAAGAGGCCAAATTCTGTATATATTTTGAAGGAAGGAAGCATCCACAAGATTTCCTGAGTTACGATATACAAAGAAAAGGATAATGCTAAGGATTTCATCCTTGACCAACTGGAAGGATAGTTAATATCCTGGGTGGTCCAGTCAGTTCAGCGTCCAGCTCTTAATTTTAGCTAAGGTCGTGATCTCACGGTCCTGAGATGAAGCCCCACGTCATGTTTGGTCCTCAGCAGGGAATCTGCTTAAGACTCTATCTCTCGGGGCGCCTGGGTGGCTCAGTGGGTTGGGCCGCTGCCTTTGGCTCAGGTCATGATCTCGGAGTCCTGGGATCGAGCCCCGCATCGGGCTCTCTGCTCTCTCGGGGAGCCTGCTTCCTCCTCTCTCTCTGCCTGCCTCTCTGCCTGCTTGTGATCTCTCTGTCAAATAAAGAAAAAAAACATAAATAAAAAAAAAATAAAATAAAAAAGACTCTATCTCTCTCTCTCCCTCCCTCTGACTCTCCTCCTATTCATATACACTCTGTCTCTCTAAAATAAATAAGTAAATAATTCTTAATAAAATAATAATTAACATAATATGGGACATATGAGAATTATGAAAACAAATGCTAAAATCCTTATGGGATAGTACCAGAACTAAGACTTTACCCTTCCTATTCTCTGTATGCCTAGTCTAGACCAGTGTCCAGAACACAGCAGGCACACGGTAAAAACCTGTTGAATAAACTGATGAATGAAGGGATAGTAACTCCTGGAATCTTCTCTCTGAGCTATAGTTTAAACCAGCAGTTCTCAAACTCTAGCATGCAACAGAATCACCTTGTTAAGACACAGATTTTGGGCCTCATCCCCAGACTTTCTGATTCAGTAGGTCTGGGATGGGACCCAAGAATTGGCATTCATGACACATTCTTAGGAGGAGGCAGATGCTGCTGGCTCGAGGAGCACACTTTGAGAACCACTAGTTTGAATGCTGTGCTGACGTGCTCTGACAGTGAGCACAACCTCGCCAGGCCTGAGGTAGATTTAACCCCTGCCTCCCTATGTGCTTTGACATCCCAGCTTCCTCTTCGTGGCCAAATGACTTCTCCCCTTCCTGACCACTCATTCCTACTCCTTAGAGTTTCTCTTTTGGTTTTCAGTATAGCCATCTTACAAATGATTTTACCTGTTATCTCTTTTTGTTTGGAGCATTTTTGCCATTGAGTCTCAGTTTTCCCTCATTTCTGCGGGCTGTTTCCTTCTTTTAGTTCTGCCTCAGCCCAGATGGGGAAATAACCCCCTTTCCTGGATTTCCTCAGGGCACCAGCACTGCCTGCTCCCCCCCCCCCCCCCCCCCGCCCCGACCCCTCCCAACCCCCACCCCCGCCCCTGTGAGGTAGTTGTGTGGAGTAGATGTTTACTGAGGAGTCTGGCACAGCTCAGCAGATAAATTAAATTTTAACAGAAGACACCACATCTCTGCTCCCAAATTTCATAAGCCACTCCCACAGAGGCCAAATGGCTTCCCTGTCCTGTCCCTGTGACCCTCATTCTTCAGATGTCCCCACAGCACACAGGCACGCCTAAACTGAAAGTCCTTCCCACTTTGCTATGCAGAGTGGTTCCTCTCTTTCTCCCACCTCAGCCCTTTCAAGCCAGGCCCTGGGGCAGGGGGGTGTCCCCTTCTTACCCAAATGATTTATTTTTCCAACAAAGATGACTTTCTTACTTATGAGATTTTAGCCACCATATTTAAAATGGTAATATTTTTCTCCACTATAACTCTCTCTCTCACACACACACACACTTAACTTTAGTAAGCAAAAGACCTCATTATGGTTCTAATCTGTATCTCTTTGTTCATTTAGGAACTGAGGTCATTCTTCATGTTTTTGGTTTAATCCATGTATGTTTTCTTTTTTTTTTTTTTTTAAAGATTTTATTTATTTATTTGTGAGAGAGAGAGAGAGAGAGCATGAGCACAGACAGAGTGGTAGGCAGAGGCAGAGGGAGAAGCAGGCTCCCCGCCGAGCAAGGAGCCCGATGTGGGACTCGATCCCAGGACGCTGGGATCATGACCTGAGCCGAAGGCAGCTGCTTAACCAACTGAGCCACCCAGGCGTCCCATAATCCATGTATGTTTTCTAAGTAAATGTTAATTTTCTATCCTATCTCATAGTTTGCCCTTTAATTTTGGTTATGCCAAAGTGTTTTTAATTATCATGTAGTCAAGACTGCTAATTGTTCTTCTTTATGACTTCTTCAAACACTTGTAACCTTCCGTGCTTTCCCCTAAATTCTGGAAGTCTAATGTTTTTCATTTGTATTTGGTTTTTCTTTTATATTTGACCATTTATTATGCCTGGAATAATTGGCTTCTGACATGAAATAGAGTCTAAGTGAATTCTCTCCCCAACTGTTAATCAATCTTCTTTATAGTCCTGTCACCTAGCACAAGTTCTCACTAAGCATTTTCATGATCAGTGAATGAATCTCTGTACTCTGCAGCAAATAATACTTCTCTTCCCTATTTGAACACTGTTTCATCTAGGGATGTGATGAGCATGGCACTCACCATCCTGTCAGCAACCACCACTCCCTACCCATATAGACGCACTTTGGGGAAAGCAAATTCCTCCGAAGGATAGTCAGTCCTTCTCGAGTAGTGAATCTGCAGCCAATCAGAGGCAATCAGAAAAGATGCAAACACTGTCCAGGAGGCAAGGTCCAAATGCCTTCTGGGTCTTTGACAACAGAGGCACAAGAACTGGGAAGGAGGGGATAAGACCGTCTCTATGTGCAGCTGGTCTTGTTCTGTCTGGAAAATCCAAGAGATTTCAGAACAAAGCTACCTCAAAGAATAGAACAAAGTAGTACAGTAGCACATAATACAAATCCACATATGAAAATCAATAGGTTTCCCTGAATCGAATTATGTATAAACTGCATATCAATCCAAATTGAGGAGCATTTTATAAAACAACTGACTTGTATTCTTCAAGAATGTCAAGGTCAAGAAAGGCAAAACAGGGGCAACTGGGTGGCTCAGTCGGTTAAGCATCCAACTCTTGATTTCGGCTCAGGTCATGATCTCAGGGTCGTGAGATCCAGCCCCCCAACAACGGGCTCCCCACTTAGTGGGGAGTCTGCTTGAGACTCTCTCCCTTTCCCTCTGACCCTCCTCCCACTTGCTGCATGTGCATACTCTTTCTCTCAAATAAACAAATAAATTAAATCTTAAAAAAAGAAAAGCAAAACACAAAATCCAAGGAACTGTTCCATAATAAAGAGATTAAAGATACACAACATGGGGCACATGTGTGATACTGGAGCAGGGAGGGGGTGGAGGCGGAGCGGCAAAAAATATAAAGGAACTTACTGGTTCAATTGGTTCAAGTTAGATATCACTTATTGATTAAATAGTCATATTATGATGTTAAATTTTTTGAACTTGGTAACCATACTGTGGTTATGAAAAGTAAATGTCCTTGTTCTTAGGAGATACAAACTGAATATTTAGGGGTAAAAGAGCATCATATCTCCAACTTACTCTCAAAGCAATCTGGGGAAAGGAAAAACAAAACACAACAAATGAAAAAACTATATATATCAGAATGTAAGCAATGAAGCAATCTGGAGAAAGGCTACATGGAAGTTCCTTGTACTATTCTTTCAACTCTTCTGTAAGTCTGAACTTACATCAAAGTTAAACAGTTATGTAAAAAATAAGAACCCTCATATTTATAAACATGAACTAGTTAGAAGACAAAATCGAAGACAAGAACTATTCACACAAACAGGTACCCAGCCTAGACCTAATAAGAAATATCTAAAACCTTATGAGAAAAATGAAAGAAAAAACACTCCCTAAAACACAAAATTATTCTTATACACAGAAAGATGTTCTTGATTAGAACGACCCACATTTAGAAAAATTAGTTCTCTCTAAGTTAAACTACAAATTTCTTGTGATCCTGACAAAAGTGTTATTAGGGGCTCTCCCTTCCCAGACCTTGAGAAGTTGATTATAAAGTTCATTTCAAATCCAAACTGGAAAAATAATTAGGAAATTTCTGGAAAATAAGAGTAACCGGGGAGTGAGGTAAGACCTACCAAGTTCTACATATAGTTTAACATTTCTAAAATTAAATATGTGGTATTGGGATAGAGCTAGGACTATAGAATAGAACAGAAAATTCAGAAATAGACTTAATGTGAAAGAAAATTTAATGTACGATGAAGAAATTCGTAGAGAAAAGATGATTCAAGATAAATGGATAGCCAGATTGGAAAAGATAAAATCTGATCTATTCCTTACATCATAAATGAGGATACATTCTAACTGGATCAGAGATTTAAATGTTGGAAGGAAAGAAGGAAAGAAGGAAGGAAGGAAGGGAGGAAAAGAAAGAAACAGAAAAAGGAAAAGAAACTGAGAAATCATAAATATTAGAAGAAAAGCACTGGTCAATTCTTCTATAATACAGTAATAGGAAAAGGTTTTAACCTATGGTTCAAAATTTGGACACTGTAAGAAACAGATTGATAGATTTGCCTATACAAAAATTTTAAAGATAAATTTTTCCACAGTGAAACTATATCAAATGATAATAAAAGACAAATGACAAGCTGGAATATATCAACTTATATCACATATAGCACGTTAATATCTTAAAATATAAGAAGACTAAAAAGACCAAGGATCTACAAAAAAATGAGCATGACGGGCACAGAAAAAGAAATGCAAATGGTTCTTCTCATATGAAAGATGCTGGGGCGCCTGGGTGGCTCAGTGGGTTAAGCCGCTGCCTTCGGCTCAGGTCCTGATCTCAGGGCCCTGGGATCGAGTCCCACATCGGGCTCTCTGCTCGGCAGGGAGCCTGCTTCCCTCTCTCTCTCTGCCTGCCTCTCTGTCTACTTGTGATCTCTGTCTGTCAAATAAATAAATAAAATCTTTAAAAAAAAAAAAAAAAGAAAGATGCTGACCGTGACTCTCAGTAAGTGGGCAATAAATGAAAAGGCCATGGAGATACTATTCCCAAAGTTGGACTATGGGCAAGATTTAGGAAATAGACATTGTCATACATTGCTGGTAGGATTTATAAAGTGATATCTCTATAGGGGACAATTTGTCAGTTTCTATGAAAATTAAATATGTGTTTACCCTTTGACCCAGCCACCCCAGTTCTAGGAATCTAACCCAAAAACACACCAGCAAAAATAGAAGATATATGTACGAGGCCACGCACTGCAGTATAATTTGCTGTATTACATTGCCCAGTAATTGATTGAATGGACTATATGACACATTTACACAACTGAGACCCCAAAAGGAATAAATGTATATGTGTGCATGTAGTGTACATGTGTGTGTATATAGTGTATATAGTATATATATGTATACACACACACACACACACACATTGCTAGTAATATATACATGTATCCCTAAGATGTTCCTACTCTTAGCCATTCTATTTCTAGGAGTTTATCCCATGAGAATAATTTTAAATATATTAAAATTGACTACCTGGGTATCCATTCTGATATTATTAATCATATTGAATAATTAGAAATAATCTAAATGTTGGGCAACAGGGGACTGGTTAAGTATGTGTGCTGAATACACAATAAGGAGAGCTCCCTTCTGCAGGAAGTCTTCCCTATGCTCACCCAGTTCTTTGTGACACTCATCTCAGTGTGCCTTAACGTCAAAGAATTTGTGTACAGGGATGTTGATTCCCTAGGTGTCAGGTTCCAGGACCCGGGGAATCACATACTGCTTATCTCTGTGTCTATTTTACTCTGACTCTAACCTCTGCCCCTAAAAATTGACCTGCGCCTTATACACACACAGGCCAAAAATGGCAAACAGGCATCATTTGCAGCATCAGTCCTAATCACTTAATGATGGCTTCCTGGAGAACCACCTGAGAACGATTCTGAGCCCAGGCTTTGTTCAAAGTAGAGCTACAATCAATTCTGTCACACACATGCAGAAGAGAATAGAGGCAGATATGCCACGCCTTGCACCAGAAACTACGCATTGGTCACACTGACTTTGACTACTAATCGTTCTAACAAAATGCATGAACTCATCTTGTAATTCCTGGTCATGTTTAAAAAACAGATACACTCACAAATAACCACAGTATATAGCAGACTATATAAAAGGTATTTAGGAAAAATTGTAACATCCTACAGTTTTAATTTCAAAGGAAAAGACAGTACAGCTAGCAGGGGAGACCAGAGCCAGCTTCAGACAAGACGTAGCTTGAGTCAGGCTATGAAAGATGAACAAAATGGTAAAATATGGATAAGAAGAATTAGAAAGAACGGCGGGGGAACCAGTGTGAACAATATAGGTCGTGGGAAAGAATTGGTCAGTTGGATGGCATTGCCACCCAGAAATCTTCTTCCTAACGGAACCCTAAATTTCGTGTAGTTGTCGGCCTGCCCCTCCTGCAGCCACTTGCACGAAGGCTGACTCTTCCCCCAGCTCTAAGCATGGCCCTGACTGGTGGAAGAGTAAAGCCATTCGTGATGTCAGGGACCAGCTTGGGAGCAGCATGTGTTTTATTTCCGACCAATAGATATGAGGAGCAGTTTCCTGGGGGAGCTTCTTGGAATAGTCTTCTTGCTCCAAGAGAAAAACCACAGGATAAAAAAGTGCACCTTTCCCTTCAAGATGTTACCATGTTGACCTGATGGTTGGAACCACTGCAGCTAATTCACCCTCTGGCCTGAGCTTGAATCCAACATTAAGAACGGCAGAGCAGAGGGGCGGGGTCCTTGATCACAACACCAGGCTGCTGAGTCAATCATCCCTACAGCCCACCCAATCCCCAGGGAGCACACGTTGCCTCTCTCTAGAAGTCGGGTTGGGTTTCTGATCATGGTGGCTGAAAGCATCCTGAGTCATGAGAGAATGGAGAGCACCCCTGTTGGTTAGAGCAGAAGTTACCTGAAAGGAACTCAAGGGAGAGATGGCTGGGGAAGGAGGCTGGGGGCAGACCTCATGAAACCCTCTCTGCCCGGCCAAAGAATTTGTAAATAATGGGGAGCCACTGACAGTTTTGGTAAGTAATGGGGAGCAGACTCTCAGAACAGATGGGATAAATATTGGTGCAAATGCATGGTGTAGCTAGCAAAGGACCCAATTTGATGCAGGCTTCTCTCTCCGGAGTGAAATCTGCATCTTCAGAGCAGCATCTTAACCAGACTGGGAACAATATGGAAAGGACGTGGGCGTGAGTGATGATCAAGTCCCCGGCATTGGTCTCGATGGTCACGTTCACACACAAATGCTGCCCTTGGCTGTAGTTTCGCCAGCATCGTGTGTGAAACCAAACAGTTGGTTTCTCCGCTTTCCTTGGCAATGGCAAAGCCCCAGTTGGAGCCCCATGTTTGTGCTAAACTCCAGGCGGCACGATTCTGATTTATAACTTTTAAAATTATTATAAATGTGATTTCTTTCCATTGTAGAAAATTGGAAAATACATATAACAAAAAGAAAATTAAAATACTTTTCAATCTATCTCTCAGAGACAAATCACAGATAACATTTTGTTGTATCTACTCCAAACTTAGTCTCTCTCTGTGTATCCACTTAGTAAACAGAAGTAATGTCACAATGTATAAATCGTTTTGTCGTTTTTTTTTGCCCAGCTCAGCAATGTATCATGCATCACTTCTCATGTCAATAAATATTATTTATTTCCTACAACATTATTTTTAATGGCCCATTTTCATTATAAAGACGTACGATTGGAACATTATTTCCAATGTTTGGTATTAGATACATAGATGCTGTTGTGATGAACATCTTTATACATGTTCCCAATTTATATATGTTTGTCCAGTTATCATCTTAGAATAGACTCCCAGAAGTAAAACTGCTAAACAAAGGTAGAATAACATAAAAAAGTAAAAAATTATTTCTAATTCTCTTCTTAATAAGTATAAAAATAAGTGAAAGTGTCCCCTCCATGTGAGCCCCCCCAAGCTTCATTTTTCCCAAGATTTAAAAATATCTATTTAATATCTATTTGGACACATGTCTAAATACACAAATACATCTATTTCTATAATTCAACAGATATATGTATATATACATACAACATACAAATCTCCATTTAGGTGATTTGTTTTCACAAGAACAATAGATCTGTTGTGCTTGTATGAAAACGCGTGAACAGTGCATGTCACAGTGTCCTACCACCACTCCCATCTTCCTTCTGAGACTGGATAGGATTATGCTTTCAAAGCAGGGTTATCAACACAACCTCTGCCAACAGGAACAGCGCTGGGGTGCGAACGGTAATTGAAACGATTGCCAAAGGCAGGTGATTTCAAACACCATGTAGTTCACTGCAGTTTTATTGTGACTCATTCTTCAAAATCTTTCAGGTTTCTGTTCTTTTCACCCACCTGAGGATGACTGGGTGTCCCCTCCACCTCTCTGTTGACATGGTAGACATAAGAAGCCCACTGCGTCCAAAGGCTTGGCTGTATGGCTGACATTCTCAGTGCTGTCACCCGACCTCTCCGTACCTTGGCTGTGCAACCTGGGAAATGGGACTCAAGGTGTGGTACAGTGGGACTGAAATTTGGGGCTCCAGTTCCAGACCAACAATGGACAAAGAGCATTCTAAGAAGCCAGGTCAAGGTAGCAGAGTCAAGCCAAAGCAGTTTTCTGGAGTCAGGACGGACAATGCCAAGAGCAGAAGTCCAGCACAGGAGTCAGCATCAGTGCAGCGAGCAGGCAGGGAACGGTCACGGGGGGATTTGTGCAGCCAATAAAACCGTCCCTCTGAGTTGTGATTCCCTGGCATGAGGCCCCTATGTAGAGCCAAGCACGCACCTCCCTGACTATTCCGTGGACTGTTTTAAAAGTACCATCTACCTCCTGCTAAGGGTTCAGCTAATCTTCTGTGAGCCAAACCACCACGTCAGAGTCACTTTTCAGAATGGCTAAGACCTAGAAATCAAATCATGGGGTATACGTATATTTATTATATGATATGGCCACATGGGTTCATTCATTTAAAAATAGTTATTGAGCACTTATCATAGTCAAGTCCTATGCCAGGGTCTGAGGATTCAGAGGTGAGTAAGACACAGTGCCTGCCCGCAGGGAGGTGACATTTTGTTGGGACTGAGACACACATACACAGATTATTTCAATGGATTATCTTGGCCACAAAGATGAGGGCTGGAAAAGTTGTTCTAGAGTACTTTTAAGTAGCACATGGTAGCCTTCACAGGAGAGACAAATGGCAGTCAGACAAAGAACACAAAATATGCAGAAGGGAGTCAAATGAAGATAGAGAGGCATGATGGAGCTCAGGTAGAGGGGACAGCCTGGGCCAGAGTGACAGCTGTAGAGACTGTGTCAGTAGCTGCTTGGAATTCAGAGTGGCCAAAGCAGACAGAACAAGTGGGGAGGCAGGAAGGATGGTGAGACCTAAAACCAGAGAGGTAATCAAGTGCCATCACAACCTTACCCACCTTGCTAAGGAGCATGGACCTCATCTTAAAGACAATGGGAGATGCTGAAATGTTTTCAGAGGAAAGACAGCCAGATTGACTTTTAGAAAGATCATCACCACAAAAGAATTGGAGGCAGGGAACCCACACCTCTGAACACTGATGTCAAAATAAGAGAGCTTTTTTTTTTCTACTTCTCATCTGACTGTTCTTTATTCATTAGCATTTATCGAGTACCTACTACGTGTTCAGACCTTATATCAGGCAGCAGAGGTAGAAAGGACAGGACATTGGCCTCCTGGGAAAGTGGTTGACTGCCCTGGGCTGCTATGTGCTTGTGAGATGGGTTTGTCCAAGGGTGTCGTCCTTAAAACTTAAGCATCCTATATTCTCTATAAAAGGCACCACACAACCTCCTGCCCAGCTTTGGTTTCAATAAGAAAGCAGCACTCCCATCCCCCTTAATCCAATGAAGGGAGCTGTGTGTCACCATGAGTGCCAGCCTGGCCCAGCAGAGAGCTCCCGGCCAGGGAGGATGTCCCGTTCCTCGTTCCTCGAGCTCGGCCTGGGCTGTTGGGCCCTGGCTCCTCCCTGGAGCCGTTTCCATGGGCTGCCGGCCATACTCTGAAAAATGCACAGGTTGCCAAACTGTCAGCAAAAGCTTTAATGAATGGTTCTAATTACATTCAAGTAGCAGAGCCCACTGCCATTTTAATCAAATCTGGGCCTGGCAAGCTTTTTGGCAGGAATACAAGAGAAAGCCTCATGAAAATGCTGCCAAAACACTAATCACCTTTTATCCGAAATTTGCCTGATGGAGGCCTGGATATAAAACGCTTCGGGAGGGGGGCAGCTCCCCAACAACAACAACGTTTGGGTATTTTAAGGAGATTATTTTTGGGGCTTGCCATAAATTATTACATGTAGGGAGGGGAGAAAATTCCGAATCAGGAGTTGCTGGGGGACCTCCCTTTAGGAACAGTCCTAACAGAGGGGGAGGGAGCAAGTCCCTGGGGGGGCCGGAGACAGGCACACTCAACCAGGTCCAAGTGCACCTTCACACTGGCAGAGACATAACCACATAGCCTTGCCCAAGACCTTGCTTTGGGAGGTAGAGGACCGGCAGTCCCGCTCTGGGTCCTTGTGTCGTGTCCCACCCTCATCCTGTCACTAACTGGAAGGTCTTCCGATGGAACCTGGGTGGCCATTCATAACTTTTTTGTTTCTTTTTTCAAAAAGATGGCTTTCATATGAACTACTGTGAATCTCAAAAGCGAAAAAAAAAAAAAAAAAGAAGAGGGCTTCCTCTACTAAATTATTCAAGGCAAGGACACAGGCAATAGGAAAACTAAAACTTAGACATCTCCACCTTGCAACTATGTTCTAGCCCAGGTGAAACAGAAAAGGAAGTTTTGGCGACAAACCAGGTTCCTCTCCCCTGGGGCTGAACAAGAGGAGAAGGACTCAAATTGCTTCAAGAGGGAATTCATTTAGGAAAAAAAGAAGAGCTTCCTGACAAGGAGGAGGATAGACAGTAAATAGGGAACAGAGATAAGGGGTAAAGTCACCTTCACTCCTGGATTCTACCTTTGGAATCTATTGCGAGAAGTTTCCACATCACCCCCCAGGCTAAAGTTCGTTGTCCTCAGACAACAAAATGAAGACCTCTTAACATTTTATTTTAATACTTTAAATACCTCAGCCCATTGTTGCCCCTGGATTATTGGTTTGATTTGCTTCAACCTTTGATTCCATCTTCCACATATTTTCTACCTTTTCTCCCATGAGGACGCCTCCAAGAGCCCTGGCATACAGCGGAATCTTGAAGACCTAAAAGCATTTGACACGTGACTTTGGAAGCTCTGTTTTTAAATCCAGCCCCTGCTATGGACTAGTTACATGGCCTGAACCTTGGGCTTTCAGTTTTTGTCACTTATAAAATCAGGATTAAAATCCTTATTCTGCCTGTTCTACAGAATATTTACAAGGATTAGATAAGATCATGTATGTAAGACTGTACTGCAAACATGAGAGCACTCTCACTTCTTTATTTTTGTATAAATATAGCAATAGAAAAATCTGAAGATCTGAAGTAGAGTCTCGGATTTCACTTAGTCACTGGCTACATTAACTTGTGCTTTTATTCCCTCATCTGTAAAATGGGTTTAGTTCTGCCTTAGAGAGTTGTTGAGAGAACTGGATAAGATAGCCCATGTGAAGGCACTAAGAAAAATGAAATATTAGAGAAATAGGATTCTACCAAAACAGGCTTGCTGTGGGACCTAAATTCCACTGGTTGGATCCTGGAGATTTGTCAAACATTGAAAAGTTGGTCAAAGCCTGCAGTCTAATTTAGGGAGAACCAACATCTCAATGGGCATGAGGTTCCAACCATATGAACAGCTGTCCAACCAGTAGTTTCTCTGACCCCATTCAGGTGATGGAGTCTAGCTCAGGCTAACATTGCTAGGAGCCCAGTCTTCCAGGGTTAGTCCTTCTAAAAAAATAAAGCATATTTCAAACCATATATGGTTGATAAAATCTTATTCAATTGAAATTTGCTAATGGAGTTAGAACTTACATTTTCTTACTAAAAAGAAAGCAGATGTGTGTGTGTGTGTGTGTGTGTGTGTGTGTGTTTGTATTTAAAACAAAAAACCCCATAAAATGGAATTCCTCCATTGCTTACTCTTTATGTATGAAATACTTAAAGGTTGTAGAATAAGTCTCCCTTTTATTGTTGAAGAGCTTGGACTTTAAAGAAGATGTCCATGTAGAAGTAGGGTTGGTCACATAACCAAAGATGAATACAAAAGTGGGGCAGGGACACTTGAGAACAGCATCCACAGGCCAGAGCCCTAAAGATGTGGGGTTCCTCAAGGACCCATAAGGTAAAACAAGGAGGTGGATGGGAGCAGGAACTTGCAAGAATAAAGTTAGGAACGCTCACGACCAAAATATGCTGAGTGAGGAAATTAAAAAGAAGAGGAAGAGGAAAAGGAGGAGGAGGAAGAGGAGGAGGGAGGAATAATAATAAGAAGAAGAAAAACTAGAAGAAGAGGGGGAAGGGGAAAGGAAAGGAAGAGGAGGAGGAGGGGGAAAGAGAGAAAAGATGTCAACAAGTTCAGAAGACAAAAAGGCACAGTCCAACAGCGAAAGCAGCATTTCCCATCATGAGTTCTTTGAATATCCATTTTATGGAGCATGACGAAGGGGTACAGCAAGGAAAAGAATAACTATTACTAGAATAACTTTTTACTGAAAGCTTTAGAGTTGTTGGATTATACAACCAATTCATGAAGTTCCTTTACTGAGGACTTTTTGGAGACTTAATGCATGAATGTGCACCAAACTTCTCTAACATGAATCAGTGAAGCAACTCCCAGACTTACTTGACCACAGGATTTTTTTTCATAAGGCATCTTACGGAAACAGCACCCTGCAGCACAGTTTGGTTGAGAAACACTGACTTAAAAGATCCAAAGATCATATTCTCTTTTAAGATTTGAGACCAAAGGAGTCTCTGGAAGTTAAAAATTCTGCCATTTCATTAATTCATCTATTTATACATTCAAGAGCCATTTACCAGCATCCACTCTATACCAGACCCTGCCCCAGGCCCTAGGTATACAGTGGTGAACAGCACAAACGGGGCCCCTGCTCCCACAGAAAGTCTATTTTCCTGAGGGTGGAAAGGAGAGAAAAAATGCAAACAAGTAAACAAATATATGAACAAGATTGTGGGAGGTTCCATAATGGTCCCTAAGGATGTCTCTGTCCTAATCCCTGGAACCTGTGAATGTTACCTTCCATAGCAAAAAGGGGCTTTGCTGATATGATTAAGGGTTTTGAGATGGGGAGATCATCCTGGATTACTCCAACGGGCCCTAAATGCCAATGCAAAACACCTTATAAGAAGGATACAGAACACCAGACAGCTGAGAAGGTGATGTGATGATGGAGACAAAGGGAGAAAATGCTCTGGGATGTGGGGGACACAAACCAAGAAATGTGGGCAGCCTCTAGAAGTCAACAAAGACAAGGAACAGATTCCCCTGAGAGCTTCCAGAGGGAGCCAGCACTGCCAACATGCCATAAGACTTGTTTCTGACATCTGACCTCCAGAATTGTAAGGGAATAAATGCACATTGTTTGAAGCCACTAAGTTTGTAGTTACTTGTTAAGGTAGCAACAGGAAATGAACACAAAGGTCCTATTCGCTGACGATAAGCTCCACAAGGGGGACTGCTGGTGTAACTGGCTGGGGAGGGGACAGGCTGCCGTTTTCAGGGGGGTGGCCTGGGAAGGCTGCCCTGCAAGGCTGTCAGTGGACAGTGTGCTCCAGACAGCACAGGTCTGCTTCTCTGTCGTCTTGTCCCCTCTAGTGAGGAGAGGAGGCTCACTGGCGGGTGACGGTTTGACACTGTTGGTATGAAGATTAAGACACTCTGGTCACTTGAAGGGATGCATAGCTTACTGAAAGGACACACATGGAAGTAAAGAAACCAAGACCATCACCCTGGGCCAAGCCCCAAGGAAATGGAGGAAAAAGATTTCCAGGCAGACTCACCAGAAAGAGGAGGAGGGCCCGGGTAAAAGCGGGAACAGAATTTTTCAGAAATGGCAAGTTGCTCAGTGTTCAGAGCAGGCTGACACCATCAATAGTAGAAATTGAGGATCCCTAGCCTAAGCCTCCCTATTTAGCTGAGTTCTGTTTCTGTCTCTGCTTCTCTCCATGGGTCTTACTGTGCTGGCTCCAAAAATGAGTGGCTAATTCGTGAAACTCTTCCTTAAACTCCCAGAGAGAAAAAAAAATCTGATTTATCCAATTTTTCCCTATGATGCCTCATTTGTCATTGGCCAGGCTAGAGACTGGCTGCCTGTGGTCAAGGGCCCTCCACACTCTGATCGACTGTGGTCGGAATAGCCCGGTTGCTTGGCCACCGATGCCTGAGGCACTGCCCAGGACCATGGCAGAGAGAGATGGGGGCCGCCCTGGCTGTGTCCTCCTGAAGGGACCGGGGGTGAGACCGGCAGTCAGCCCAAGAGCTCATCCCAAGATCTAAATTCCTGCCAAGCGAAGCCTGTTTTCCTGGTCTCTTAACTCAACAGTGTCTTAGTGCTAGTCTTCTAAGTAGGAAACACCATCTACGTAACATAATAGTATCAAAACTTATGCCACCTTGTCATCAGAGTTATTCAAGCAGCAGCGCTGTCAAGATGGCAAAGGATGACTTCATCCTGGTGTTTGACCCCAGGGGGTTCCTTGGAAGATGAGCACTCAGATGCGTGGAAGGAAAATCTGAATGTGCAGACAGTAAACGCAAGGACAGCTGGTCCAGTTGACATCCGGGTTGTGACCCCTGCTAAAAGGCATGATTCTATGACATTTCTATAACATATGACCTGTGGGTTGGGGCAGGAATAGAGAAAGGAGGAATCAGAGGTCAAGAAAAGGTAAGAGAGGCCAGTTCCCTTTCCTCGATCAGAGCCGAGAAATGAACACAGGTGTGTGTTTCATGGGGTCAGGGAGAAGGATATTTCCCTCCCCTCCTGTCCCCTCAGGACTTGCAGATGGGGCCCATGTGGTGGTGCCTGTGGGGATTGAGGGGGAAGTTCTTAGAGGGTCCATGAAAGGTGAGAAGGCAGGAGGACTCAATCATTTTAGGGACCCCAACTATGAAGGTCCATTGATGGTTTATCTCTTCTAATCCTTATAACAGAGCAGAGTGATAAGGAGACCTTTATTAGCCCATTTCACCAATGGGGAAATGAAGAGTTGCAGAGGCAAATATCCGTGATGTGCAGAGACCCCTGAACCTCTGCCCCTGCCCCTGGGCAGCTCACAGTGTGATGAGACTCCTGGCCCTGCTTCCTTTCTGCCAGCTCCCTTCCTCCCCAAACACACAGCTTCCTGCCAGCAGCCCTGGATCTCATAACCACTACGGTACTGCAAAGAACTAGAGAAAATGCCCAAGAACACTGACAAGATCTGGCTTGGGACAGATGCTCCCTAGGCAGGGCTTGGGGAGGAGGAGGAAGAGGGAGCCCACGCTCCATCACCGTTAAGCAGAGAGCCCTAGTGAAAGCCACTTCGCCTCCAGCCTCCCCGCTGCCCTCCAAGGCGAAATATTTCCGCCCGCCCTGCCCTATTATCGAGCTAAGGTAGAGAGTAATATCGAGACAGTTTGGGAAACAAACTGTTTTGCAAACAATAAAGTGTGCTTCGAAGATTATTGTAGCCAGAAGGAAGGTTACTTGGCCAGACTAGAATCTCTCTTCAAGAAGCCGAATTCTCTCGTCCACTCATTCACTGTCCACCCACCCCCACCATTGTTTGCTCTCTTGCTTCTGACCCCAGCAGCAATCAGCAGTCCTGGAAGGTGGGGGCTTTTGTCTGAGCATCTCTGTATGCTCCTCAGCTCAATGGCTCCTCGCTGAATGAACGTGTGTGCGGCGTTTTACGGTCTACACAGACTTGTGTGTGAACCATCTTGTTCGTTCCTTAGGAACACCCAATGTTTCCCAGGACCCTTTAAGGAAGCACTAAACTTTACGTGCCTTATCTCCTTGAATCATCATAACTCCATGAAGGCAGGTGTCATGTTATTATCTCCTTAATCCAGATGGGAAGGTGGAGCCCAGAAAGGTGCAGGAACTTGCCCAAAGCTACACAGTAAATATGTGACGGAGTTGGGATACCCCCCTCCCCCCCCCCCCCCAAACACACACACAGGGCAGCGGGCTCCTGAGACTCTCCTCCCAGGCACACTGAGCTGGCTCTCGGCAATTCCCTTATAGCATTTATTACCTTTTTATTTACACAGGCCGGGTCATCCAGCCACCCCAGCAGTCCTGCAAGGCAGGTAATTGCATTTTCCTGGAAAGGAGCAGGAACGTGATTTTTATGAATCCTCCCAGTGACAGAGCAAGAGTCACACCAGGTCTGATAACAAGTTCTGGTTTTCTTCCCGTCACAGGTAGCTCTCTGAAAATAGAGGTAAAAACAAGCTCCTTCCAATTGCTCTGGAGATCATTGAGATAACAAAGGGCAAGTGGTTTGATTTTCTCGGGAAGAAAGGTCCTTGAGAAACTTAACATTTGATTATTGTCCCTGTGTTTTCAGTGAGGAGCGGCAGCATGGGGGTGATGCCAAGGATCAATCAGCCGACGAGCGGATCAGTCATCGTCTGGGTAAGTGTGCACATCAAATTAGCATTTTAGGAGCAAGGCGGAGAAAGTGGTTTCTGATAAGTCTCTTTCAAAATAAACGCCAGCCTTCAGAGATTCGCTTTAGATATTTCTGACACCCAACATTCATAGGATTTTCACAAGAAAGTTAGTAATCCTAAAACTCTCCCAGGCGATCAGCATCCTGCTTGGAAATTATAACAATAATAATTCTGAAGAAAGCAGTAAATTCTACTTCCTTATTTTCCAATTTCACATACCCTACAGTGGTCATATGTGGGATGTCGTTGATTTCTAAAGAAAAACCTAGTTTTACCCAGTGGAATTTTTGCTGGGGTGGAAACTTACGAGAGGTGATTACTTAGTCAAGTCAACAAACCATCATTCACCAAAGATATAAGAAACAGGGTTGATGTGTCACCTCGAGCTGCTTGAAATGACCTAGGAGCATGAAAGGACATGTGGGAGCCTTAGAAGCTTTTTTGTTTTTGTTTTTTTTCTTGCCACTTCAACTTTTATTCTGCTGGTAAAATTAGGGTAAAAATTTTTAATTATTTTTATGATGCGTGATAGGTTCCATTAGCTCCCCCCCCAGCTTTATCAAGATATAATTGACATAACGTTGTATAAATTTAAGATATACAATGTGATGATTTGATACAGTACATATTGCAAAGTGGTTACCACAGCAAGGTTAGTTACACATCCTCACCTCCCATAATTACAATTTGATGTGTGTTGAGAAGGGTCATTTAAGATCCACTCTGTTAGCAACTTTTCAAGTACACGTTACAGTATCGTTAAATGTAATTACCATGCTGAATATGAGATCCCTGGAATTTATTCAGCTTATCATTGGAAGTTTGTACACTTTGACTGAAGCTCCCTATTTCTCCCACCCCCAGCCCCTAGCAACTGTTCTGCTGTTTCTTCTAAATTGGCTTTTTCTCTTTTGATTTCACATATGAGATCATACAGTATTTGCCTCTCTCTTTCCGACTTACTTCCCTTAGAAAGATGCCAGTAGAGTCCAATTTGGAGGAAGCATCACAGCTCTGGCACTTCTTAGCTTTGTGTCTTTAGGCAAGACAATCTTTTAACCCTTAAGCCTCAGTTACCTTATCTGTAAAATGGGAACAAAAACAATACCCACTGGATTATAGTGAGCACTGACTGGGAACTACCATACATCAGCTACTGCTAGGAAGCTGGAGACACAACATGTAACAAGACAGGCAAGTTCTTGACCCTACGGAGCTCGCATTATGGAGGTATTTAATACACTGCTTGTAATTATACATACTGTTACTGTTATTGATTTTTTTAGTGATTGGCATTTGAGCCTTTCTTTTTCCATACCATTTTTTTCTTTAGCAGAGAATATGTTATTTCAATAGAAATATTGAATGCTTAGTGAATTTTTTTCTAGTGTTGCTAAAAGGAATGGTGTATGAGTTGTCTTATAGACCTCCTCCCCCCCCCAAAAAAAACCGCAAACAAAACAAAAACAAAAAAGAAGAGAAATCTGCTCTACAGGGCCTGGCAGTTTCTCAACAGGTCAAATAGTCCCAGAGAGCTAGAAGGTCTTCTTAGAACAATCTCTGAAGAATGCACCCTCATCATTGACTGCACAAGTGAGAGCGGTCCTGGAAGCACTGCAGAGCTGCAAGGCTCTCCCAGAAGGGGCCAGTGTGGCTGTGGCCTCTGGAGAGACTCAGACAGATGAGCTCAGGAGGGGCTGGGCCTAGAGCTGCCCTCAGTCCCACACCTCTGAGGGAAACTGAGGTATACATGTGCTAGAGTGAGTCGTGTCTAAATTGTCTGCTCTGAGAGAGAGCCCTCAGAAAAGGGAACCAATCATTCACCTGTGCAGCCTTGAGCAGAACCGCCCACCCCATAGCTTCCCTTGGGGGCCCAAACAGTCTTCTCTGCTTCTGACGCATCTGGATGGTTTTGTCTGGAAGCTCCCATATGGTTTTAGGGCCTTCCATAAGTGTGCCCGGCCCTTCAGCCCAATCTAATTATTGCTAGAAGCAAAGCTTTGAGACAGAGCACATAGGAATGAAGATTTGACTTTGAATTCACCTCTACATTTATTTATTAACAGAGATACTCCTAATTAATTTTTGGATACATGAATAAACATTCTCACGGCTTATGAAGTTGTTTTTAAATGGGGTAAGCACTCCTAGAACTTCAGAACAAGAAAATATTAGAGCTGGAGAGGCGCTGAATTGAACTAATCCAACCTCCTTTGTGCAGAGCTGAGGGGAAGGCGGTTTGGAGAAGGGAAGGGCCTCTTCTGTGGTCCTATTATTAATATCTGGGAAATCTGGAAACACGAACCAGATCTTCTGCCTCCCAGTCTAGTGCTCCCTCCACCTCTTGATCAATTTACAACCTGGAGCAGGAAATTTGACTATCCTTCTAATCTCCTCCCAACTTGTGCAGCTACAAAAATAGATACAATCTGGAAGCCCAGCCATGCCAAATATTGTGGCAGACTTCCCAGCCTCTCCTCCTCCCCCAGCTGATGGGAAGTTGAAGCTCCATAACACTCCTGCTAGAAATGTGAAAATTATTTCTTTTTTATTCTTTCTTCTATCTAAAGCCCACTGCCCAACCAGGTTCAAAGCCCACTCAGGATCCTCAATCCAGAGAGACGGCATCAAAGAGGTCATCAGATAAGCAGAGTCCCCGATTTTAGATTCTATAAAGATTAACCTATCTGAGGCTATTGTGAGTATTATGCTTAAAAAAAGATGCAGATTAGTGATGAAGAAAAACATGAAGTCTTCAAGAAAAAAACCTATGGGGCTGCGTGAGGTCTTTCAGAGAGGAAATGCTTAAAAAGAAACAAACAAAACGGTTGGACTTATTAAAAGATTCATTTCAAATGGGGGCTGAACCCTATGAGAGAAGCACCATATAAACAAAAGACAAGAGCATTTGAGCATAGACGGACGTTGAATTTGAGAAACTGTTTTCCTTCATGCTGATCCTTGGCAGCTCCCTGCAAAGAGTAAAGGAGACAGACATACGAGGATGCTCACAGCAGCATTATTTGGGATAGAAAGAGAAGAAAGTAATCTAAATCTCTTTCCGAAGGAGACCCATCAGAATAAATTATGGTGCACAGATACTATGGAATATCATGCAGCTGTTTAAAAAACAGCAGGTTAAGCTCTGTGTTCTAACACAGGATGGTGTCCAACACACACTAAGACACCACACAGTAAAAAGCAAGTGACAGTACTGCATGATATAATCCCATTTGATCCAACAAGAAATGTATATATTTGTATATATACAGAAAAGTCTGTAAGAATATGCAAGAAAATTAATGCTGGGGAATGCTAATAGGAAGAGAAGGAAAGGGAGAGGCTTTTATTTGTCGCCTTTTATCTTTCTGATGGGAAGGTTTTACCATGATAATGTATTATGTCTAATAGCTTTTTCATAAACCACAAAAATCCAAGATTTTTAAAACCACAAGAATAATCCAGAATTGATTCTTCCTCATAAATTCTAATTTATTAATAAACCTCCTACAACATAAAAAATGATAATAGCATTATATGAAAATGATCCCCTTTCTCCCTTCATTAAAACTTCAGCCCTGGGGCACCTGGGTGGCTCAGTGGGTTAAGCCACTGCCTTTGGCTCAGGTCATGATCTCAGGGTCCTGGGATCGAGCCCCGCATCGGGCTCTCTGCTCAGAAGGGAGCCTGCTTCCTCCTCTCTCTCTGCCTGCCTCTCTGCCTGCTTGTGATCTCTCTCTGTCAAATAAATAAATAAAATCTTAAAAAAAAAAAAAAAAACTTCAGCCCTCAGATACAATTGATCGGATAGAGCCCTCTGTAACTTTGGAGGCTGACGCCATGTACAATTTCTCCATCACAGTCTTGCTTGCTCTCCTGGCTTCTTAGACTCCTTTATCCGCCTACACCAGCTGCCAGCCTATGGAAACTTGCTGGTTCTCACAACAGTGCCTAGAGCTAGAACTTGGAAGTTCTTTCGTCATAGCCCAGAGACCTATGATCACCAAGAACTGGCACCGATGCCCCACCAATGCAACCAAACCATCTTTATTCTCTTTTTTTGATAAAAGAACAGATCAGGGAATTTCTTTAGTGGGTGCCAATGAACCTCAGCAAGGCATTTTCCCAAGTCAGCAAATCTATTCGTGCAAGTGCATGAAGAGGAACGGACGGGAGAGCTGAGACACACTGGAGAGTTAACAAATACATCCACAAAGTGTAGGTTACTAACGATGACAGCCTGGATGGAGGCTCGCGAGGTCTGCAAAAGGATCCAGATTTGGACCCTTTCTTGCTCAATTTTTTTTAAAGGTTTTATTTATTTATTTGACAGACAGAGATCACAAGTAGGCAGAGAAGCAGGCAGAGAGAGAGGAGGAAGTAGGCTCCCTGCTGAGCAGAGAGCCCGATGCGGGACTGGATCGCATGACCCTGGGATCATGACCTGAGTCGAAGGCAGAGGCTTTAACCCACTGAGCCACCCAGGCACCCTGCTCAACCTTTTTATCAATAATGTGGAGGAAGGCTAGAAAGCCATATTTTCAATAGTCACTAACTTTTCACCCATCATAATGATTTTCTTTCTCCTCCCACTTTATTAAAACATTCCAGGGGTGCCTGGGCGGCAGTGGGTTAAACATCAGTCTCTTGGTTTAGGCTTAGGTCATGATCTCAGGCTCTTGAGTTCCAGCCCCGCATGGGCTCCAAGCTCAGCAGGGAGTCTGCTTGTCTCTCTCCCTCTGCTCCTGCTCCCCACCCCCACCTTGCTCCCTTAAAATAAATAAATAAATCTCAACAAAACAAAACATTCCAATCCCTGAACTCAAAAAGGTACAAATTCTATCATTTCTTTTCTGTGTTAACAACTTGCCTGTTTGCATACTATAGGATTCCATCTGTATGACATTCTGGAAAAGGCAAAACTATAGAGCTAGAGAACAGGGTTGGGGTGGGAGTAGGGACTGACTACCAAGGGGCAACGTGAGTGAACATTTTTGGAAGATGAAACTGTGGCAGGATACATGACTCTATGTATTTCAAAACCCATTGAATTTTACTCCATAAAAGTTTGAGTTTTCCTGTTTGTAAATTTTAAAATGAATCCCGAAAAAACTAACTTGTCATTTTAAGATCCTAATATATATTTTTAAAGATTTTATTTATTTATTTGACAGAGAGAGATCACAAGTAGGCAGAGAGGCAGGCAGAGAGAGAGGGGGAAGCAGGCTCCCTGCTGAGCAGAGAGCCCGATTCGGGGCCCCATCCAAGGACCCTGGGATCATGACCTGAGCTGAAGGCAGAGGCTTTAACCCACTGAGCCACCCAGGAGCCCCTAAGATCCTAATATTAATAGCGATAGCAATAATACAACATATAAAGACAAATGCTAGCTCCTCAGTTCAACAGCTTACATTGAAAAGGTGAAAATTCCCTGGTTTCTTTAGAGTCAGAGTAAAAAAAAACAATAACTGGCTGGACATATGCGCCGTGTCATTGCCTGGCCCCTGCCTGCCTTTCTAGTATCACTTCCAGTCACTGCTCCTCCCTCCCATTTCATATTCCCAGTCCTAAATGCAGGTAGTTTCTTGCTCTTGTGCCTTTGCAAAAACTCTTGTTTTCTTGTGCCTTTGCAAAAACTCTTAACCGATAATACCTTCAGTGCCCCCCAACCCCATCTCCTTACACCAACCCCAAGAGCCCTTCAGCCCTCAGCTTCTTGGGCAAGTCTTCCCTGACTCCTGATAGAAATGATGTTTATTTCTATCTCTAGCCTTGTGATACTGGACCGTGATTATGTGTCCATTTGTCATCCCCCCATTAAAATGAGCTTGTGGAGGGTACATACTCAGTCACCTTTCTTGCCTCCGAATCTACAGAACTCAACATGGTGCTACATGCATAATCCAGCGTTCGGTAAATATTGGTACACTTTAAACAATTTTAAACAACTAATTTTTTTTCCAACTAGGCAAACTAAATCACTAATTATGTGTTTGAAGAAGGAGGCATTTTTCCAAAAAAAGAATTCCCTAACCATCAGTTTTTCCTTTTCCAGGGTTTTGCCACTCTTGGGGGGCGGTTTGACACATTAAGAGGATGTGAACAGCAACAGTCCACTGTACAGCGTGTTTGCAGGATACCATATCTCATTTTAGTCCATTTTCCTCTAGTTTTCAGTCTTGCAACACCTTTGTGCAGTGTGTGATTCCTAATTCTTCCCTGCAGCCCCTCCAATGTGAGATAAGAGGACTAAAGTGCATTTGACCTCAGCTGGGGCTTAAACCTGATGCACCCAAAAGCAAAGGGAGAATTATTGGCAGACCAGGGACTCATTTGAAAGGACTGGGATACATTGTTGCAAGAATCTCAGACTATTTCTTATGGTAAAACCCCATGTGCCTTACTCAAATACTAAGGGATCTGAAGGGATTGGAGGAAGGGATTTTCTATCCCAGCATTCTGTCTTCCCTAAAGCTGACCTCGTTCTCTGTTCAATGGGATAGGTCAAAGACATCTGGCTATTTCGGACTGGGATTTTGGCAATGCACCCTTGCCTCCAGCTAGACTACCATAGGCTGGGGCTGTGGGAGAGCTCCCAGCCTTGTGACACCTGTTAAAGTATAGGCAAGTCAAGGTTCTAGCTGGTGCAGGGGATACGGCAGACCATTTGAGGTCAGCGCAGGATGCCAATAACGGCAAGGCAAAGCTTGGGAACATGGCCTAAGGGCCCTGGCAGTACCACTTACAGAACATGGAATCTTAGAAGAGTGGTATAGAAAACACGTGCTCTGATCCTCAGTTTCTGTCAAAGATCTTTCTGTCAAAGATCAAGCATTAGAACTAAAGATTTCTAAGTCTTCTTTCCTGACTCCAGCTTAGGTAAAATGGTTTGGTCATGAACAAGTCCAGGTGGGAAGAGAGGGCAAGGCATTTCAGAGTTCATGGTGAGCAGGACTTCATGCTGAGTTAGAGAAGGAGACCAGTAAGACCAACCCCCATAGGCTCCAACAACCCTTGGGGAAGCAGTCTCCTGCCCTGACTACGTTTCTTAGGCCAGCTAGCAAGCTCTGCTGAGACAATATTTGCCCAGGGAAAGGCCTTCAGAGGCCAGGCAGCAGCACGTAGTCACTCCACCGGGGCTCAACATCCCAGCAAGAATCCCAGGGGCAGCACAGACATTTCTCAGCCCAGCTGCCGCAACCGCACACCAGCCCCAGGCCTGGCACACACACCCCACCTCCTTGTAAGCACCCAGTCCTCCCCTGCCTCCTACATACACTTTGTTGGGAAGCAGCATATACAGTGCAAATAGAGCCATTTTAGAGTGTGAAGCCCCGAATTTGGGTGTCAGTTCTGACTGTTACATACTTCAGTGACCTTGGGTAGATTACTTTTCCTACCCCGACCTCAATGCTCCTTATCTGTAGAATGGAAATTGTATCACCCACTTCCAAAGATGTTTCCACAATTCAAATCTGATCACTGAACAGCTATGCTCTGTAAACTGAAATAGTAGATAAACCTAACCCATTAGCCACATCAAATTATTTTGGGAAGTTGTTGGGGTCTAAATGATGCATAAATAAAACCAGAGCTGGAGAGAAAGCCTCCCTATGCCCTGT
Source organism: Lutra lutra (assembly GCF_902655055.1). Lineage (NCBI taxonomy): Eukaryota > Metazoa > Chordata > Mammalia > Carnivora > Mustelidae > Lutra > Lutra lutra. The sequence continues at coordinate 63,674,273 of NC_062290.1, forward strand.
GCAGACTCGCTGTCTCCTATCCGTCATCTGGCGATCCCCCCCGACCCTCCCCTCCAGCCTTCCGGGCTTGGCTGTGGGGCCAGCCAGCCGCTAACAGGACGGCTCGCTGCTCAAACCAGACAGTCCCCAGGGTTGGAGCGTGTGCCTGTCAGCCTATCAGCTGGCACTCTGACAGACAAGGAATCTGGCCAATAAATGTCTAATCAGGATGATATCAATTCTCAAATCTAGCAATTCAGCCGAGTGACTCCAAAGGGCTAGCAAGCTGTTCTGTAGGGTAGAGGACTGGTGGGCCACAGACCTGGGAGCGTTAGGGCTATGGGTATTGAGGGAAGGTGGAGAATCTGGAGGAAACCAGCATACCTTGCAGAGGAGGCAGTGTGTGATGGTGGAACATGCAACTTTGAGTCCCTTTGAACTCAAAGCCCTGCTCTGCTGTTACTCACTGACTGCTCATCTCTGCAGATCTCTGATCCTTGGTTTTCTCATCGTACAATGGCTGTGACAATAAAGGACAATTCCAGTGGCTCCAAGCTGTTCCTTTGGCCTAAAAAGGAATCTCGCTGGTGAGGCCAGTGGTGGTTGAGAGTGGGTGCAAGTCAGAAGCCCCGAGCGAGCCCCACGTCTCTGAGGCTGTGGGACAGAGGGACGACAAGGCTCAGCCCAGGCAATTAGCGGCCTTTGTGGACAATTTCTGTCAGGAACACACAGGAGTTAGTGAAAAGAGGGGCACGGCTCTCCATGGGAACAATTCTGACTGAGTTTGGAAATCCTCAGACATCTCAGGGTCCCACAGAAATTGAATGCAAAATGGTATACATGAATTCTCTGGGTATTTTTCTGGGGAGCAAGTCCAAAGCTTTCCTCAGAGTCTCAGAAGCCTTCCAGACTCACAGAAGGCAAAGAGCAGTTATTCGAAACTGCCATGCTGACTTCCACACCTGAACCCACACTCTTCCCAGTCTTCTTCCCTGGGGGTGGCTACTACGGACCATGACCGCAACCAAAGGAAATCGCCACTGGCCTCCATCTGCCTTGCCTGGCATGAGCTTTATTTTCTACTTTTATTTTTATATGCATTTGTCAAAAACCCTTTGGTAAATAAATAGTACCTTTATAGTCACTCAAAACAACAAAGTTTCTTTCCTTTCTTTTTCTTTTATTTCTTTTTTTTTTTTTTTTTTAAGTTTTAAGTCCATTATTTAGCCCAAGAAACAAGAGTTAACATAGACAGGGTTTACCACTCTGTCTCGACAAACACAATTTAGATGTGCTGTTTCTAATGAAAACCAAAACAGAGCAAACAATTAAGTTAAAAACAACAGCATCAATTTAGTGGTTTACCAATTAGCAATTCACTCCAACATGTATTGAGTAAATGCCCAGCTCACAGAACACCATGCTTAGCGCTCCTAGCTTAATTGGCCTCTCTGTAACATTTAGCATGGCTGGCCTCTGTCATCTACACCACCACCTTCCCTTGGTCTTGGTGACACACACTTCTCAGATGCTCTGTGGGTTTCTTGTGCAGGTTCTTTCCTCTTCCCCTGTGCTCCCCTTAAATATCAGCTCTGCTCACAGGCCTCTTGTTTTATGGCTGGCTCTCTCCCTGATGGTTTCCTTTGCTCCTATGACTTTGGTGACCATTTCTACCCTAATGATTCCCAGGTCTGTAAGTCTAGCCCAGATATCCAGAAAGAATTCTAGATCTATAAGCCTCCATCTGAAGGTCCTACAGGCATTTAAACTCAACACTTCGGAAGCTGAACTTCTTATCCCAAGGTCAACCGTCCCCCAAACTCCAAACCATGATCTTCCTCTTGTGCCTCCTGTTAGTGAGTCAAAGAAAGAACCAAGGAGGTTTGACTCTCTTTCCTACTGCCACATTTAGTGTTCCTAAACATGTCTTATAGTATTTTCAGGAACTTCCAAATATGGTAGTTACTATACTAACTTCACTCACCTGGGTGACGGCAACAGCTTTCTAACAGGCCTCTTTGGCTCCATTCTTGCCTGCCCTGATCTATTCTTGATGAAGCAGCCAGAGACAGCTTCCCCAAATGCAAACTAGATCATGTCACTCTCCTGTCTACAGCTCTTCAATAGCTCACCCATGCCTTCAGGATTCAGTTCAAACATCTGAGAATGTCTTATGAGTTCCTCTGTCTCTGACCCCCTCCTCCCTGACTGCTTCTCTAGACTCCATCTACTGCCACCTGCAGCAGGTAAGACTGAGGTTCTAGCTGCTATAACAAAGACACAAATATCGGAGTGGCTTTTAAACAAGGTAGGTGATTTTTTTTTTTCTCTCTTGTATATCGATCCAAGTGCAAGCAGTTGCGGACTGCTATAGGCACCTGACTCCTTCTATCCTGTTGCTCTATCATTCTAAGGTGGTTGCTTCTGCTTCCACCATCCCTTCCCTTTCCAGCCACCAGTGGAGGGCTAGAGAGACAAAGGAAGGATCCAGAAAAGGTAATATATGACACCCAACCATATTAACCACAACTTAGTTTCTTGCTCACACTTGGCTGTAAGAGGACTTATGAAATTGAGTGTTTTGCTAAGCAGCCATGTGCTTTCTCATACTTGTTTCAACTCAAGATCTTGTAGCCACCGAGAAGCTTTTCTGTCCCACAGGAAGGTGTGCTTCCTCTCCTAAAGAACTTATTACACTCAGTTTTAGTTATTGGGTTCCTTATCTATTTTCCCATCGAGGCTATGAGATTCTTTAGAGCTAGAACTGCATCTTGTTCATTTCTGTTTCCTTAATGTTTGGCATAACGCCTTATGCGTAATAGGTTATCCGTACATGTTTATTTGTTGGATTACCAAAAACGATTAACTAAAAGTAGGACCCCCCCAAATTGTGTCCACACGGTATAAACTTAACTATGGGGGGGGGGGGAGACAAACAACCAAAAAAGCAACATGGAACTAGTCCTGAATGGAAACATGTCAAAATGTTAACAGAGGTTGCTTATAGGCGATGAGACATGGGGAAGTTACTCCCTCCTTCTAGCACTATTGTTTTAATTGGGACAGGGGAATAACCTTAAGAACAAGCGAAGAAATCTTGCTCCTTTTAATTCATATTAAGATCTTTAAAAGTTTCACTTAACAATTCACCGTTACATCGTTTTTGACCCATTGCTCTTTCAAAACACCAAGGAGCCCACTTAGAATGAACTTTTTTTTATGTTAACGTTTACAGTTAGCAATCACTAAGTCCAGCCTGGTCCTTCTATAGCTGGGAAAACTGAGGTCCAGAGATAAGAAGTAGCCTCCATGTATATGGCCTTTTTGGGGGGGAAAAAAAAAAGATGTACTTAAAAAGTGCACGATACAGTATTGTTGATTATAGGCACAATTTTGTACAACAGAGCTCTAGAATTTACTCATCTTGTATCACTGAAACTTTATGCCCGTTGAAGAACAACACTCCATTTCCCCCAGGCAACCATCATTCTACTCTGTTCCTATGAGTTGGACTATTTTAGATACCTCATATAAGAGGAATCATGTGGTATTTGTCCTTCCTGTGACTGGCTGATTTCATTTAGTACAGTGTCCTCCAGGTCCATCCATGCTGTGGTAAACGGCAAACAGCAGATGAATGGCACCTGTTCATAATGGACATTGATTGGTTATTATAAATAGTACTGCAATGAACATAGGTGGGCTAATATCTCTTCGAGATCCTGATTTCAAGTCTTTTAGATATATACCCAGAAGAAGGATTGCTGGATCATGTGTTAGTTCTGTTCTAGATTTTAAAGGAATCTCCTTATTATTTTCCATAGCAGCTGCCTCATTTTCTATCCCTACTAACAATGTGCCAGCATTCCAATTTCTCTAGATTTTTACCAGCCCTTGTTACCTTTGGCTTTTGGTGGGGAGTGCGGGGGTGGAGGGAGTGAGGGTTTGAAAAAGAGCCATCCCAACAGGTATGAGGTGATATCTCACTGTGGTTTTGATTTCCGTTGCCCTGATGATCAGTGATATTGAGCATCTTTTTATATACCTATTGGCCATTTGTCTTTCTTCTTTGGAAAATGTCTATTTAAGTCCTCTGCCCATTGTTTAATTAATTATTTTTTTGCTATTGAATTATAGGAGTCCCTTATACATTTTGGATATTAACCCCTTATCAGATATAGGGCTTAAAAATATTTTCTCCCGGGGCGCCTGGGTGGCTCAGTGGGTTAAGCCGCTGCCTTTGGCTCAGGTCATGATCTCAGGGTCCTGGGATCGAGTCCCACATCGGGCTCTCTGCTCAGCAAGAAGCCTGCTTCCCTCTCTCTCTCTCTCTCTCTGCCTTCCTCTCCGTCTACTTGTGATCTCTCTCTGTCAAATAAATAAATAAAATCTTTAAAAAAAATATTTTCTCCCACTCATAGGCTACCTGCTCACTCTGTTGACTATTTCTTTTGTTGTACATGACCTTTTTAGTTTGATGTAATCCCACCTGTTTTTATTTTTATTGCTTATGCTTTTGCTGTCATATCCAAGAAATAATTGTCTAGACCAATATCATGAAGTTTTTCCTCTTTTTCTTTCTTTCTTTCTTTTTTTTTTAAGATTTTATTTATTTATTTGACAGACAGAGATCACAAGCAGGCAGAGAGGCAGGCAGAGAGAGAGGGTGAGGCAGGCTCCCTGCTGAGCAGAGAGCCCAATGTGGGGCTCGATCCCAGGACCCTGGGATCATGACCTGAGCTAAAGGCAGAGGCTTAACTCACTGAGCCACCCAGGCACCCCTTTTCCTCTTTTTCTTTCTCTAGTTTTATAGATTCAGGTCTTAAGTTTAAATATTTAATCTATTTTGAGTTGTTTTTTTGTATGATGTAAGATATGGGTCCAATATCATTCTTTTGCATATGGATATGTTTTTTGCAACAGCATTTATTAAAGAGACTATCCTTTCCTCACTATGTATTTTTGGCACCCTCATTGAAGGTCAGTTCACTGTGATGGTAGGTGTATTCTGGGCTCTCTGTTTTGTTCCACTAGTCTACACGTCCGTTTTTATGCCAATACCTTACTATTTTAAATATTGCAGGTTTGTAATATACTTTGAAATCAAGAACTGTGATGCCTCTAGTTTGTTCTTCTTTCTCAGGAATGCTTTGGCTATTCAAGATCTTTTGTGGTTCTACATTAATTTTAGGATTATTTTTTCTATTTCTGAAAAAAATATCATTGGAATTTTTATAGGGCTTGCATTGACTCTGTAGATCACTTTGGCTGGCATAGACACTTTAACAATGTTAAATCTCCGAACCATGAATATGGGCTATATTTCCATTTATTTGTGTCTTCTTTAATTTCTTTCATCAATGTTTTGTGGTTTCCAGTGTGCGATCCTCTCATTTCCTTGGTTAAACTTATTCCCAAGTATTTTATTCTTTTTTGCTGCTATAGTAGATGAGATTGTTTTCTTAATTTCCTTTTCAGAAAATTCGTTGTTAGTATATAGAAACGAATCTCATTCTTGCATGTTGATTTTGTATCCTGAAACTTCACTGAATTTGTTTATTAGCTTAAACTGATTAGCATGTGGCTCTGGGTAGATCAGATTTGGTTTTATTCTTTAGGAAATGCCTTTGATTGATATTTTTAAATTTCAGTTGTTTTCATTTTCAACCATGATGGACTGCCAGTCCAGAAACAATGCATCCCACTGTATGCACAGCTTAATTCAGTGCCTTGGCCCGCAAACTGGAAATAAATGATGAAATCAGTCCTTGTGGCCCACTGCAGATGCCACCACATCACAGCATTCTGAGACAAGGCCATTTGTCTGCTGCTTTTCTAGGAAGAAGCCTCTGGCAAAGCCCATCAAAATAAAAGGTGAGGCTGCAGATGTATTTCTTTTTCTTGATGTGCTTGTGGAGGCCATTTTGTGGTCATTTAAAAAATATATATGAATTTATTCTTCTCTCCACTTAGCTCTTTACCCATCAGTTACAGGGGCTTTATCAAAGGCACAGAGGGGCAAGTCATTTTTCAAAAGACTTGAAAACCAGGCAAATTCAAGGGGAACTGGAAGCTTGTTTTCCCATCTCTCTGTTGTAGGCCACATTCTGGGAAATTGGACTTTTTCCTCAGCATCAACACGGCATGAGCACACCTAGCTCAGCATCTCTATTCAGAGCTTCTCCTGTTCCTTGAATTCTCTCTCCCAGCCTCCCATACTCAATGGTTTTATCCTTCTTCCTGACATTTCTGGCACTCTCTGGTCTCATCTGCCACAGAACTCTTAGTTCATGATCATCGATGTATGCACCACTACTTTTGCCCTGCCCATACACATCTTAGGCTGTGATTTAAAAAATTTGTTTCATGTGAATCTGCTGTTTCCCCCACACTGTGGCTTTCCTGAAAGCAAGGACTGTGTCTGATCCATCTCCATTTCTTCAGCGACTGGCACTTACTAAGCCCCAGGACATTCTGGTTGAATCAATCATATCGTCCAAGATCCAACCCTTGAGGGCAGCTTTGCTCTGGGATTTGAGCCAAGATTCCTTTCCCAGCTAGCCCAGAGCTTCTAGCTCTCATCCACAAATCTTTGGAACCAAGACCTTCAGCTTGGGGGAGATCAGAAAAGAGAGTGTGGGACTGATGGAGAGAAGTCCTGGGTGCATGTCCAATCCCATCCACTGCTAATTGAGTGAGTCATTTCATGTCTTCCAAAAATAGTTTTTTGTTTTGTTTTTCAATTGCAAAATGATTGTTGCTGTGCTTCACAGGTTGCTGTAAGGATTCAATGAAGTTGTGTATTCAAAATAACTCACGGGCAGATTAAACCTCAAAAAAGCAACTTTGTGCATCTGTGAGTATTACCTTTTTCCTTCTCCACTTATAGGCATCACACCTTCCTGTTTCCTTTCCATCAATGTCTAACTAACCTGTCCACAACATTGCTATTCACAAAAACTCACCCTAGCACAAGATGCCCTTGCCTACAGCAAACAGCAGTTTCCAGAAGTTCAAATTTCGTAACTGCAAATGGAGTCATTCAAGAATACCAGGATCAGCGCCACGCCTAATGTCTACTATGAGGGTCCAGAAATAGTGATAAAAATCAAATGATCCTTCTCTTATTATAGATAGCCAACATGTCCTGAAGGGATTCATTTTAGCAGGAATGTCTAGATGCTGACAATAAAAGGGTATATGGAAATGGAATTGCTGCAAATCATACTGGTCATCCTATGCAGAGATCCACTGTTTAGCCAGACAGATCCACTGTGAAACAGATCCACTGTTTCACAGTGTGGCCAGCACACACACATGCTACATTTCCTTTTCTAAGGCTAAGGCTACCCAGAGCAGCCTTGTTTTTGTTAATAGAGGCTGGTCATATAAATACAACATGGATCCTTTATCTTTCCACTTTTCGATATGTAGAATTTGTACAATATGAGGATTCATCTTATCTCTTGGTTCTAAACATGCAAGAGCTCATATATGAGCCTAACAAAAATATCCTTGGTGCCAAGATGTCAGGAGAGCCAGACCCATGTGGGGCTTTCTAGGGCTCTTGTATAATGAAATATGCCTAGAGTCCAGAAGAAGAAAATATTATTGGGTGAGACCTTGCAAGACAAACACTTCTGAACTGGGGGCAAAGGCCACCATAATGGGCTGCTCCTCCTGTCCTCCTACAAACACCACTTCTCATGGGATGTGGGTTTCCATAGTGATGGAGGTGGAGTGACACTGGTCCTAGAGGGAAACAGGAAATGTGTTATCTTCCGTGGCTTCTCTTCTCATTGCCATGCTTCCTTCACATCTCCTTTCCCAAGCAGTCTTCCAAGTCAACCTCCAACAGCCATAGGCTTTCTGGCAACCCTTTTCCCACACATTCCTACCCAGGGGCTCATTTCTAGATGCTTCTTCACTGATTAGTTCCTTTCAAACTTATAACTTCATAGGATTATCTACAGATTTTAGATTTTACCTCTCTCTTCTATCAAATTTATGCATTGCAGGCCTTGGACAAGGGAGGCACCCAGGTTCCTGGGATACTACCCTTGCTAAGACTTCTGAGCATCCAGGTCCTTGATTTCTGAAAGAGAAAACTGGATACACTACAAACATATCCTCTGTGATTATAGCTCAATCTGACACTTTAGAAGAATATATTTTCTTTTTCACTAAATGAGAAACTCAGTGGTCCCACACTAAGGGTTGAATCACTCATTATTTATTCAGTTAGAAAACATCTTTTTTAGAAAGAGCTTGGAGCTGTAATTGGCTGTAGGCTTGGCAAGGGTAGACAATGCAAAGTCTGTAGCATCTTGGGCAGCCTTGATAAATAAGAAGGGCTCAAATGAATGGAAGGGAGATGAGCAGCCCCATTCTACCTTGTACTGATCAATCCATAGCTGGGTTGCCACACTCCCAGTTACAAGTCCCTTAATAGAAGCCAGATAATCTGAGTCCACACCGGGAAGGGGAGCAGGATGGAGAAAGGGTCGGATGTGTTACAGATCTGAAGAAACTGGGAATCTTTAGCTTGCAGGGGAGAAGGCATTTGAGGCTCCATAAGACTTGCCTCCAGACATCTGAAAGGTTGCCATGTGGAAATGAGCTCATCCATGTTCCATACAAAAACTGAAACCAATGGGTGAAATTAATTTTGGCTCAATGTTAAGTGCACCTTTTATAACAGAGCTTACCTATCAGTAGAAGAGGCTGCCTTGTGAAGGAAGGAGCCCCTCACTAGTGGGAGTGTTCAAACAGAGATCTGATAGTAAACCATTAAGAACACTGTCTCAGAGAGTCCAGCTTTAGAGACTCAAACCTGATGACCTCTGATAGCTTTCCGAATTCCACAAAGTTTTCATGCCAAAAGAGAATCCAGAACCTAATTCCAAATAGCAGCCTTTTCCCCATCCCCCTTTCTGTTCCCAGCACACTAATTTTCTCTCTTTTGGTGCTGGTAGGAAGCAGGACTCCATGAGAGCTGGTAAGTGAGACAAGGCTCTGCCCAGCCCTCTCAGCATGATTGGCAATTAGCTGGACTCCAGCCTTCCAGGACTCACAAGCTCTCAGCAGGTTGTGATACTCCACAGTGCTTATTGAGAACCCAGGAAGGAGGCAGCCACAGGTAGCAGAAGCTTAATTCTGAACCCATGCTAACCAAACATTAACATTTGCATTTAAAAAATGGAGCAGGAAAAAGAGCAATGAAAACTCTACTCAGTTAAAGCTGTTTGCAAATGCAAATATGCCTGACACAGAAGAGAAAGGGGCTTCTGAGTGGCTACCCCTCTCTGCTGACATTTGTGACCAGACAGAAGAGGGGAGTGTATACATATGCTAGAAGAAGGAACTGGAGTGGGTGGGGAGTGGAGGATGAGGAGGGATAGAGAGATAATTTGGTTCTATACCATGAAACCTATAATTTCACTCTGACATGAAAATTAGCTCTGTAGCTAATTAGCTTTCTAATATCATTTGCTGCTATAGAAAGGACAAAAGTTTATGAATTTATGAACCTACCTGAAAAGGAAAAAACACTACAAGTTTGTAAGAGAGGATTAGCAGTTTCAAATGACAGGGGCCATTATGGGAATTAGGCCTATCACTGCTTTTGTGTCTTGAAGAGCCCACAGAGTTGGGTCTTGAGTTGTGTCTGTACACCATCACATCTGTGACTGGTTTAGTTACTCTGAAGAGCCTTCCAGTATTTGGAAAAGCCTGGTGGGAAGGGCCTCCTCATACTGTGCCAGGCTCTCCTCTGCAGCAACCTATCACTGGTCCTAACTGTGTCCTCTTGAACCATTGAGCACACTTTCCCTCCCCCTGCCTAGGACAAGCCGACTGTGGCTCCGAGTAATTTATAAAGCGGGTCACGTGCCACCTTGGCAGCTGGTCTTCTTACCCTATCAAACATCTTCCCTTTACCTGTCTGAGCTACTCTAGCTCCCTTGGCCTTCTCTATCAAGCTCTATGTGATCCAACTTAGGTGTAGAACCTTCTGGAAGCTTCTAGAACTCACCCTGAACTTGGGGAATTTCTTTTTTATTTTTATTTTCTTTAAAATATAACCATGAAATAAATAAATAAATAAAATATAACCATGGTATGTCAGGAAAAAAAATGGCATAATATGAGGCCTAACTTTCATAACTCTCACAGAAACACTGAGAGTTATTAGCAGCCACTCAGGGATGACAATACCTTTACTGGAGCTCAGGAGTATAGTTGAGAAGTTCCAGTACCTGGGTGGAGCAAAAAAATCCAAGAATAGATGCACTGAGGGTTATAAGAAGAGCAATTTCATTTTACCAGTGCCCACTCTCCCCCAGGGTGGCACAAGTCAGGACCAAGAGAGACGCCCTTTGCCCATGACATTTCCCACAAGGGAAAGTGAGAGCAAAGTAAGTACCCAACTTCCCTAGTCTTACAGGACATTGCCCAAGACCCAGTTCTGTTTCACCCCACCCACAACACTCAGGGGATGGGTATAGCAGAATCATCTGGGAACAGCTAGGAGGGGAAAAAAGGGGTAGGGATTCACAGCATTCAGCCCATGGATCTTCACAACCACACACAGATAGTAACTGGCTTACAGTCTCCACTAAAAGCCTTAGAACAGATCAATAAAACTAAGAGTTAATTTTTTGAGAAGATAAACAAAATCGACACACCTTTAGTTAGAATAAGGAAAAGGGTGAAAAGACTCAAATAAAATTACAAATGAAATATGAGACAATTATAACTGATTCCACAAAAATACAAAGGATCGTAAGACAATTTATGAGCACTTATACACCAACAATTGGATAATTTAGAAGAAATGACTGAATTCCTGGAAACATATAATCTATCAAGATTGAATCACAAAGAAATAGGAAATCTGAACAGACCAATAACAAATAAGGAGACTGAATCAGCAATCAAAACACTCCAGGCTAAGAAAAGCCCAGGACCAAACAGCTTCACTGGTGAATTCTACCAAATACTTAAAGAATTAACACTAATCCTTCTCAAACTCTTCCAAAAACAGGAAGAGGAAGAGAACACTTCCAAACTCATTTTAGGAGGCCAGGTTTATACTGAAGCCAGACAAAGACACTACAAGAAAAGAAATTATAGGCCAATATCCCTGATAAACATAGATGCAAAAATCCTCAACCTACAAGATCATACCACACCCATTCAACAGCATATCAAAAGGACCATACAGTGTGATCAAATGGAATTTATCCCTGGGATAAAAGATTAGCTCAACATATGAAAATCAATACATGCAATATATCACATTAACAGAAGAAAAAAATCATATGATCACCTCAGTAGATGCAGAAAAAACATGTGACAAAATTCAACATCTTTTTATGACAAAAGCTTTCAGGAAATTAGGTATGGAAAAATGTATCTCAACATAGTAAGGGCATATATGACCAACTCACAGCAAACATCACAGTCAATGGTGAGAAGCTTCTGTTAAGATCAGACACAAGACAAGGGTACTGACTCTTACTACTTCTATTCAACATAGTATTGGAAGTCCTATACAGAGCAATTGGGAAGAAAAAGAAATGAAACACATCCAAATTAGAAAATTTTCTCTATTTGTAAAGTTTTCTCTGTTTATAGATGACATGATTGTATATAATATAAATATTCTATATAATATAAATATATATATAAAAAACTCTGGAGTTCACCAAAAAGCTATTAGAACTAACACATTTAGTAAAGCTACAGGACACAAAATCAACAGAAAAACCAGTTGCATATCTATACACTAATAAGTAACTATCCAAAAAAGAAAAAAAAAAAAAGAAATTAAGAAAATATTCCCATCTATAAGAGCACCAAAAAATTAAAATTCTTAGAATAAACAAGCAATGAGATGAAAATTCTGTATACTGAAAATTATAAAATATTGATAAAAGATCTAGGAATCCCACTTCTGGGTATGAAATCCATATCTTAAGATACTTGCACTCCCTAGTTCATTGTAGTATTATTCATAGTAGCCAAGATATATAAGCAACCTTTGTGTTCATTGATACATAAATGAATTTTTAAAGATGCATGTATGATGTGTGTGCTCGTATATATCTCACATTATATACAATGGAACATTATTCAGCCATACAAAAAACAGGATATCCTGCCATTTTTGACAACATTGATGAAACTGGATGACATTAAGCTAAGTAAAATAAGCCAGAACCACAGAAATAAAGTATTGTATAATCTAACTTAAATATGGAATATAAAAAAAAAAGTAAAACTTACAGAAGCAGAGAGTGGAATTGTAGTTGCCAAGAGCTGGAAGCTGGGGAAAATAGAGACATGTTGGTTAAAGAGTATAAACTTTCAGTTATAAGATAAGTAAGTTCTGGGCATCTAATGTACAAAATGGTGATAACACTTACCAATACCATATTGTATATTTGAAATGTGCTAAGGGAGTAAATCTTAAGTCTTCTCACCAGGAAAAAGAAAGGTAACTATGTGAGGTGATGAATATGTTAAGTAGCTTGATGTGGTAATTATTTCACAATGTATATGTATACCAACACATCACATTGTACAACTTAAATATATACAATTTCTATGCGTCAATTATACCTCAATAAAGCTGAAAAATTTTGAAGAAGATACAAATAAATGGAAAGATATACCATGTCCATGGATTGGAGGAATTAACATTGTTAAAATATCTATAGTACCCAAAGCAATTTACAGAGTCAATGAAATCCCTATCAAAATTCCAATGGCAATTTTTATAGAAATTTTTAAAAATCCTAAAACTTGTATAAAACCACAAAATTCCCCCAATAGCCAAAGCAATCTCGAGAACAAAATTGAAGGCATCACACCTCCTGATTTTAAATTATATTACAAATCTATAGTAATTAAAACAGGATGATATTGTCATAAAAATAGAAACATAGAAAAATAGAAACATGGGACAGAATAAAGAGACAGAAATAAGCCACATATTTTGGTCTAATTTTTTACAAAAGCACAAGAATACAAAATGTGGAAAAGATAGTCTCTTCAATAAATGGTGTTGGGAAAAATTGATATCCACAAACGAGAGAATTAAAGTGGACCCATACGCAAAAGTCAACTCAAAAATGGGTTAAAGACTTAAACATAAAACCTGAAAGCATAAAACTTCTGGAAGAAAATATAGAGAAAAAGACTCCTGGCTCTGGTCTTGGCAATGATTTTTGGTTATGATACCCAAAGCAGAGGAAACAAAAGCAAAGCTAAACAAGTGGAATTACATCAGACTAAAAAGCTTCTGTACAACATAGGAAACAATTAGTAAAATGAAAAGACAACCTATATAACGAGAGAAAATATTTGGAAACCATGTATCTGATAAAAGGTTAATATCTGAAATACATAATATCTGAAATGTATAAGGAACACCTACAACTCAATACCAGCACAAAACAGAACAAAAAAAATAACCAAATATCCTGCTTTTAAAATGAGCAATGTGCTCAAATAGACATTTCTTTTCTCTCTCTCTCTCTTTTTTTTTAAAGATTTTTACTTATTTATTTGACATAGAGAGAGACAGTGGAGAAAGGGAACACAAGCAGGGGGAGTGGGAGAAGGAGAAGCAGGCCTCCTGCTGAGCAGGGAGCCCAATGTGGGGCTCCATCCCAGGACCCTGGGATCATGACCTGAGCCGAAGGCAGACACTGAACAACTGAGCCACCCAGGTGCCCCCGAATAGACATTTTCTAAAGAAGATATACAAATGGTCAACGAATTCATGGAAAAATGCTCACCATCACTCATCATCAGGGAAATGGGGATCAAAATTACAATGAGATACCACCTCACACCTTAGGATGACTGTTTAAAACAAAACAAAACAAAATGTTGGCAAGGATATGGAAGAAAGGGATCCCTGGTACACTGTTGGTGTAAATGTAAATTGATACATCCATTATGGAAAACAGTGTGGAAGTTTCTCAGAAAGTTAAAAATAGAACTATGACCCAGCAATTTTACTTTTGGTATTTGTCCAAAGGAATTGAAATAAAAATCTCAAGGAGATACCCGAAATCTGGTGTTCATTGCAGCATTATTCGTAGTAGCCAGGACATGGAAATAAGCACTGAAGATGAATGTGTAAAGAAAATGTGTTATAAACATGTGATGGAATATTATTCAACCTTACAAAAGAAAGGAATCCTGCCATTTGCAATAATACGAATAGAGCTGGAAGACTTCAGGCTGAGTGAAATAAGCCCAACACAAAAAGACAAACACTGTGTGATATCACTTATAAGTGGAATCTAAAATAGTCAGTCATGAAAGAAGAGTAGAATTGTGGTTGCCAGGGCCTGGAGACTGGAGAAAATGGTGATGAGAAGGTCAAAGGGTGTAGTTTCAGTAGGATAAATAAATTTTGGAGATCTACTACACAGCATAGTGACTATAGTTCACAACACTGTATACTTCAAATTTGCTAAGAGAATAGATCTTATGCTAAGCATTCTTACCACAGAATAATAATAATAATAATAATAGGTAGTGGGAGGAAACTTGGGGAGAGGATGTGTTTTGGCCTTGATAGTGTCACTGGTTTCATGGGTACAGCTTTTTACATGTTAATCATATCCCAATAAAGTATTTTTAAATATATACATATAATCATAGTCACACTTAATGTGCCAAACATGTCTGTGTACATTATTTGATTTAATCCTCACAGGAGTTAGATATTCAATTATTATTCCCACTTAACAGCTGAGAAAACGGAGTCTCAGAGAAGCACATTGTCTTGTCCAAGGTTACAGAGCTGGCAAATTAGATAGCCCGCATTTTGAACCCAGGTGTGTCATTTTTTACCAATATCACCACCTGTAGGCCCTTCTGCAGCTCGTTGATTATCACTTTCATTAACTCTGTGAATTCTCCAGTTTCCCAACGCAAGGGTAAGGAATGTGAGCCTCACAGAGGTGGAATGACCTGCCCCGGTCAACAGCAGGCAGTCGGTTGTTCTGGGGTTGGAACGTGCTCTCTTCAGTATTTCACACTGAAATACACCTACTAAACACTTTGTCCCAACACAGTTTCCTTTGGATTAACCAACTCTCAGGATCATGACTTCCACAAAATAGAACCAAAAAGGTTAACACTTGAGATTAAGGCAGAGTGGAGGTTGAAAGCCTGCATGTAATTAAACTTATTTTTAAGACCCTTTTCCCTGGGCCCCAAAACATGGTGTGATTGCATTCCAAGGCTTTCTATATACAGATAGATATCAGCTCCTGGTCACATGTAACCACCAGGCTTGGGGTCGGAACGATCACAGTCCTAGACTCCTGGAGGTGGGAGTTCTTCAAAGGAGGCCAGGGAGCCTCAGAGCCCTGCCCAGCTCCTCGTCCACACAAAGTACTTTCCTGCCCTTCCTCTTATTCCTTGTCCCTTCATCAGTCCCCCCCAGCTTTGAAGCTGGATATACACAGTGACTACAAGTCCCACGCTGACCCCTAAGTTCCCAGATCTGTTATCATCCAGGATGGGCCCACTAAGGGTTTCTTTTTGGCCTCTCCAACCAGGTCTGGGCACTGTGCCACATGCTTCCTATAATCTGTCCCTACCCCTCCCTTGATTTCTTGTTACCTACAGTTTGTAGTAACCTCAACCTCAGATGGGACACTTCAAAAATACAGAATATCACCCATTGACCTGGTAAAGTCCACAGTACACAGAAACCCCATTGAGTCAAAGTGGGCTCTCAGTAAAATCATGTTAGGCTGAATTTCAAAAAATATCTGTATCCAGTTACCACCTTCTTTCCAAGCATTGTTGTGAATTAGAGTTCTTTAAATGATTATGTTCTCTAATTGTCAGAAATTTATTTTGGGATACCTTAAAAAACAAATCTGAAGATGATTCAAGCAGTGATCCCTAATACTGAAATTGTAAACTTCTCACGAACTCTAAGAAGCAAACTTACATTTAAAACATTCTCCTTCAGGTTAGGGGGCTTAGGGGACTGATTGCAACGTTACTTGGTTACTTCTATAAAAAGGGTTGTGATAACCAACAATAGTACTGTTAAAGAATAATTAGCATCTTTAGAATAGGATTCATGAATATTACTCATTGCAGCTTATGGAGCCCAACCAAAAGCACAGTCAACAGACCAACGCCTGGTTGATATCCAGAAATAGCCAAACCTGGCAATGTGGTCAGCCACATTCAAGAGTCCAGCCAAAGAATGGAATGGGACTGGAGGGGGTGTGGGATAAACGCTTCCCACAGCATTCTGAAGATGGTCATCTGGTACCAGTGACCCCCAAATTCAATTTCTTCATTCCCAATAGTGCCCTTAAAAAAATAAGTCAGTCTTAACTACTATAATAAGAGTTTTGATGCTCTCATGCTTATCTAAGAATACACCCCTGCTTTCTGCTTTTATACGATCTTTATGACATCACTGAGCTTCACAAATATTTTAGTAATGATTTCTATCTTTCAACATTTTTGCCAAACTCGCTATCTTCACCAATGAGTAAGAGTCCTTGTTCTTCAGGCAGCCTCTCCTTTTGTCCTGCTCTGTGAAACCCTGCCATTCCCTTTCTTAGTCCCTCCAAAGTGGGTCTCACCCAAAGATGACTTGCTACCTCATCTTCTGTATGTGTCCTGCATTCATTTCTCCATGTAAGTCCCACCTTCCTCCTCATTTCTTCTGTAGACTTCAGTTTCAGCTGACACATCCGAGCTCATTCCGACAGCCTGAACTCAGAAAGGGTTCCTTGGGCTCTGCTGTTACATGTCTGTGTCTGGTGTTTAGCCTTAATAATTTTGTTGGCTTATTTCATCTCATTCTTTTCACCTCCCCCAACAATTCTTGATAGGCATCACCTTGATTTCTCCCATTGGTCACCAACCCCCTTCAACAATATAACAGAATGGGGTACAAGGTGGGAAGGATGGCTTTAGAACCCTGGAATGCAAATGGCACTGCTAAGCAGCTGTGTGATCTAAGGAAAACTGCATAGCATCTCTGAGCCTCTATGTGCTAGTTTGTAAAAGCGAGATCATCACCCCCAGCTAACAGGGGTTGGGGCAAGATGATCATGAAAGGATCAAAGGGAAAAAGCTTCATGAACCACAAAGAACTGTTCAGAATTAAATTGATGTTATTCTCCTAGCAACATCCCTACTTTCATCTGGGTAGCTATCAGCAGCTATATTGTTCTTCTATCCATAGGATCTAATTTCTCTTCTCTTCTCTTATGACCTACTCCAGGGAGGTGTGGTCCAATGACTCTGGTAGCAGTGTCCCAGAAGTTACAGTTGGGTCCTTATCTTCTGGAGCAGATGCTTTTAGCTTGCTAGGACTCTGCTCCATTGATAATTTCTTAAAATGCCCTCATGGCATGTCTTATTCCCCCACAGTCCCTAGAGAAAAGCACCAGTGAGTGGTTAATCCAAGCCATTGAGCCCTGCCACCAACCTTTACCAGCTGCGCCATGCTGGGCAATCCCCTTAACTTCTGTGAGTCTCAGGTGTCTCCTCTATGAAATGGAGACAACCATACCTCTCAGAGGCTCTCAATACACAAGATCACTATGATGATTATTATATGAAAGGAGTGGAGGGAACTCATTTAAGGAACATTTGGTTTTACTGCTGCTTTTCCTGGGATTAATACTTCCTAATAACTTGTGAACCAAGTGCCAAGTCTCTGCCATTGTGCCATTTATAGGTCCAAGGAAGGAAACCTTTCATAGTTTCCCTAGATGACTTATTTTTCTCCTAGAACATCTTCCAAGATAAATCTCATTTCTCATACCATGCTCCATATATCCAGAAAATGGAAATAAGATAAATGTAACTCTTGGATTAATTTCAAACTGAACTGCTCACTGTTCCCCAAATAAGCCCCTCGTGTTCTTGCCCAAATCCTACCTGTCTTCTAAGTCTCATGCTATCTGCTTCCCCTGATGTTCAGAATTCTTGGCTAACGTGGCTTATCTCCTTCTCTGTCCCGATAGCTGCTGGAGGGCAGAGATCCTGCTTACTTTACCATCTCACTGGGGGAATTCGGAGTGGGGCTTAAGGGGGAAAAGGAAGTGGGGGAGGGGGTAGCAGCAACTGATACAGGAAGAAGAAAGATAAATTACTGAAGCCAGGGAAGATTTGAATCTGAGGATCACCCTGTGTTCAGATAGGATTTTCACGAAGGGAAAACATAATCTAGTGTAAGAAACCAAATGAGAAAAGAACTATGGGGAGTCTTTACCCTGAAAATGTGCAAAATATTCTCATGGGGCTTTCCATATATGATGTTCCACAAGACCATGGTTAAAATTCATAAATAATGCAAAGCTAGATGTGAACATAAGGTTAACATTGGTGTTCAATCGATGCAGAAATGATCATTAGTTAAGCCAATGGGAGAGTCTCCCAACAGCAGAGGTGTTCAGACTGTGCTGGAAGGCTCTCCTCCTCTGGACAGTTTCAGAATGTTTCACTTTCTGTATATTGTAGTTGTCCTCTTCTGGGGCTCTGCAAGGCGGAGTCTGATTCCTGCCTGTCTTCTCGGCACCCAGTAGAGGGTCAGCCAGTCCTTCTCCAGAGCTGAGTGCTGGACCATGCCTTCTGCTCACGTTCTGTCATACCACCAGAGCAAATCTTCTGTACTCAAGGGGAGGCCTGGAGTTGCTGAGTTTTGATTCCGAGTCCACATCTTTCCAAGGTAACACAACCAGCGTGCTAGCAGAGAGGCCTCCATGAACATCTGCTGACAGACACCTGCCCACCTCCTTGCACCCTCTTCCCTTACTTGTCTAACCCTGGCAGGAATGCCTCCTCAGCCCCACCCCTACCTGTGGACTCAACCTGCCCTCCAGCTCTGGATGCTTCCCTGGCCTGAGGTAAAGGGGAACATAGGCCTCAGTATCAGCCAATATGGTAACTGAACTGATTCAGACCTAATCACCAGGAGACAAGATCTCCAGTTTTTTACCCTCCAGTCAATGGTGTAACAGCAATGGATTGGGACTGCCATCACCTTAATAAATCACCTGGTTTCATTCCTCCTTGTTCCAATACAGACATGACTTTTGCACAGCAAAACCATAGAAAAATTACAATTTTTATTTTGCACTTTTTTTTTGCTTCATATTATAAATATTTGTTTGTATCTTCTTGTCTGATATCTAGTGGTCTAGAGACTATATAATATTCAATGAGGTTGATAGACCACAACTTACTTAACCAGCTGTCTATTTCTGGACACTTAGTTACTTCCAAACTGATGCTAAACAGCTCTGCAACGAATACTTTTTTCAGGATTCAGAATTATTTTCAAGCAAGGATTTTCAGAAATGGAATCCATGAATCAGAGAAGAGCACTGCAAAAGTTCTTAATATGTAGTGTCGTTTAAAGTTAGCTTACATTGTTATGCATAATGTAAGTGTTCCAGTTTCAGCACAACATCACCTGAATTAAATATCATGATTATCTAAACACTTTAGCTAATTTAGAATGTATAATGGTATCTCATTAAAAATATTTGTTCATCTTTAATCACTGGAAGGTTTCCCATATGTCCATCACTAATCGCACTGCCCCTTGAATATTCTGACAGCACCAGAATTTCTGTTTTGGTGGTCCAGTTTCCCAGTGTTGGGGTCCCTGCATTTATAACCTGCTCTCCCTGGCTCTGGCTTCTTCACCCATTTGCTAATATCCTTGACACCACTTGATCCTACATTTGTCTACCATTTAACCAATGTCTATAAACTTGGGTAGGGATTTATAATCATGGGTTAACAGAAAGTTGTCTGCAGTTACAAGTCTGGGTTCTAGTATAAACTGTTTTTTTAAACTGTGTGGCAGTAACTGATTCACTTTTCTTCTCAAGGCCCCTCTTTTCTCACCTATAAAAGGAGTAACACTACTTATCTGCTTAGCCCACAGTGTTCTATGAGCACTCTGAGCCCTGTAAAGGCAAGGCCAGTTAACTTCTTCTGTAAAGACCCATACAGTAAATATTTTAGACTTACAGGTTGTATGGTCTCTGTTATAACTACCCAATTCTGCTATTGTAGCAGGAAAGTACAGACAATGACATAAAGGAATGAGCATGACTATGGTCCAGTAGAACTTTCTCTCTAGATACTCAATTTAATTTTATATTTGTATATAAGCATGTTATATTTACATATAAGTTATATATGCAAAACATAATATATTTAAAATATTTTAGTATAATATGTAACTATATATAAATAACATAATAATATATTATATTTACATATATAATATATAACATTCATATAATTTATATATATAAAATACAACAAATATGATATGTAATATACAAAATATATTATTTTACATCTTATACATTTATATATAAAACATGTTGCTATATATGATACATAATTATATATTATAATAATATATAACATACACACACACACACATATCCCACAGATGATAGTTTGCCAACACCTACTCTAAAACCTTATCCAGCAAAAGATCTCATGGGGATGATCAAAACAAATAAGTACACAGAATAGTCAATAGTATTGTCACTGATTTTTAGTTGTGAAAACAAGAGACAAAGAAGGTGAAGGGACTTGCCCAAGGCCATTCAGCCTTTTTTTTAAAAGGAGGAATAACAGATTCAGGAGAACATTCCCAAGGCTGAGGCAGCAGATGCAAAGGTAAGGAAATGTAAAGAGCAATGGGGGTTTGGGTCAGCAAGAAGTAAGAAATGGAGTTGGGGGGCCTAGATCCTGAAGTGCTGAGAATTCAAGTTCATCCTGAGGACAGTGGGGAGCCTCTAACAATTCTTGAGGAGCCATGGAGTCACTTTGGCCTTCTTAGTGCAGTTTAGGAAGGGCAAACTCAGAGGGGCTTGAATAACCAGAAAGGGAAAGGAGTGGTTGCCCTGGGAAGAGAGAATGAGGCCCCCTCCCCAGGAGTCCTCCAGCCCCAACAATGGAACTAGGATTCTGGTGAGACCTATCCGACTCCAAACCCCCAAGCAATGTGTAGGGCAGCCAGTCACCTCCCCAGTCAGTGATCCCAACCCTGGGCCAACTCTTTCCTGCCAGAACCTATCCCAAGGCCTCCTCTCCTTCCTCAGCAGGCTCTACACTGCCCCCACCCAAAGCCAGGGGCTACCGTGGTCAAAGTCCCATCAAAAGAGAAAGAGGAAGTCCCAGTTTTCCATATTCGTGGAGGTGTTGAGTGGTAGGTAGAGCTCAAGTCTGCCTGCCATGTTCTGCATGTACTCAGTGACCCCGCATATCCAATTATAAATCTTCTCTGTCATGATGTGTGACCACAAACACATCTTTCTTTTCAGTCTGCTTTTGAGGAGTTCTATACTCTTGGAGGACACGACCGGCCAACAGTAACAAAGTCACTACCGCTGGAAGTAAGAACCTTACTACAATAGCAGCCTAAGTGGTCCAGTGGGGAGAGCACACAGTTTGGAAAATGATGACCAAGCCACAGGTTACTTGATCCCCTGAGGTGTAGGTTCTCAGCGGAAAATGAGGGTAATTCGCTTTAAATGCGAAAAGATACGTATGCGTGCATGATAAACTGTCGAGCGCCATGCGAACGCTAGTTGACGATGCTATGGGGCCTGTGCTATTCCAAACCACTGTAACTGGAATCAGGACTCTCTTAGCCCCATTCAAAATGTGATGCTCATCATCTTCTACGGAAAGTCTGAGGCAATGTTTTCAGATTTTTTTCCCCCCAAGCCTTACTTTCTTTCCTGCATGAATGGGAAACTGAATTCATTATGAATTCTCCTGGCACCAGCACAAATCCAAAATGCATGTGGTTTGAAGTGACAAGTGATAGGATGTTATTGCAGGGGCTGGTGGGGGCTGCCTACACTGAGCACACCCTCCCTGCCCCCTCCCCACCGCCAGTCTCCCCCACCCCCACCCTCTCTGCAGCAGAGGCTCTCAGCCTGGCCAGCCTTGGAAACCCCCCAGGGTTATCAGAAACACACCTCTCCCTGCCTTTGTGAAAACTCACTCACCTAGACAAGAATCCTGTCCTTGGATTCTGATCAGGGCTTGTTTAAAAGGCCCTGCATCACCTGGTCCAATCTATTCCTTTTACACATGGGAAACTGAGGCTGATATACTAAAGGTGACTTACCCCAAGTTATATAATTCCTGGTCTTAGCATTAGGAGACTTTGGTGTGAATTCCTGTTCTGCAACCAACTAGCTTTGTGACCTTGATCAAATCATCGTTGTTGAAGGATGATGAATAGTATCATCAATGAAAGCTAGTATTTCAATAGTACTTAAGGATCAGTCATCTGTGTTTATCCTCAAAACCTAATAATATCCTGGAAGCCAGGGTAGACATTGTGCTGATCTGCATTTTGTTGAAGAGGAAATAGAAGCTCAGAGAAACTAAGTGATTTGCAAGGTTACGCAACTAGTAAGTGGCACCTTCTGGTTCCAAATATCGTATTTTCTCCACCAATATATATTGCTAGAAATTCCTCAGTAATGAAACAGAATTAAAACTTGTCTTGCAAGATGTGTAGAATATATGTGAAAGCATGCTTGAGCTAAAAACGGACTATTGTTTCCCAACATTTTGAAAATGAGGACCAATGTTGGTTATCCATTGCTGGGGAATAAACCACCTACAAATTTAGTAGCTTCTAGCAACAGACCTTGTTCTCAAACAGTTTCAGGTCAGGAATCTGGGGACAACTTAGCTGGGGGATGCTCGCTCAGAGTCCCTGACCGAGTTGCAGCCAAGCTGTCAGCTGGAGCTGCAGTCATCTCAGGACTTGACTGGGGCCAGAATCCTCTTGTGGTCTCTTGCCTGTGGTTGGTGGCGGTTTCTCACTGGCTGTTGGCGTGAGGTCTCTATTTCTCCCCATGGAGGTCTCTCCATAGACTACCTCAGTGTCTTCATTATGTGACAAGAGATCCAAGAGTGAGACAGAGAAAGTCCACCCAAGATAGAAGCTGAAGTGTTTTTATAACCTAATTTTAAGGGTGATCTACTGTCACTTTTGCAATATTCTATTCATTAGAAATATGTCACTAAGTCCAGTTTACACTCAAAGGAGAGGATAACACAAAGACATGAACACCGTGTGATGAGGATCATTAAAGCCATTTTGGAGGCTGGTTGTCATAGGACCGTTTTATCAATCCAAGATCTTTGTTGACTCCCCCACAAAATCAAGATCATAGTTTCTGTATCATGTGTTTTATTGAAAAAATATCAAATTTTATGAAATTGCCCATATTTGATGATTTGTGATTCACAAAAAAAGGTAATTTCATGTGGTTTAATCAAATTTACAACCTCTATAAGTTCTTAGAGATCTGCTAACATTCAGTGATTAAGTTGTATTTTTAAAAAAGATTTTATTTATTTATTTGACAGAGAGAGATCACAAGTAGGCAGAGAGGCAGGCAGAGAGAGAGGGAGAAGCAGGCTTCCCACCGAGCAGAGAGCGCAACACTGGGCTCGATTCCAGGACCCTGAGATCATGACCTGAGCTGAAAGCAGAGGCTTAACCCACTCAGCCACGCAGGCGCCCCTAAGTTGTATTTTATTAATCATATTAGCATATGTGTTCGCTGGGAAAATATTACTGTGTATTGGAGGTTGTGTATTGTATTGTGTACTGTGGTTGGAGGTACGTTATTTATTTGGTCTTCAGATGATAGTTGGTGGAAAATGGATTCATGCCTACCCACCCCCTTCTTCGAGCTCTACATTGACCCACGGGAATCTAGAACTCATAGATTCAATCACTGCACAAGCCATGTGTGAGATACTACAAACTCTAATAGATACCAAGTGTCCTTTCTATCCTAGCATACGGTCTTCCACAAAGTCTTGTCATCAGACATGGAAATGGCCTTTTCTGTTCAAATGAACAATTCCAATCAATCAGTTCTGATTTACTAATCACTACCCCATATCAATCAGGGGTTTTTGTCCTACTTACCAGTACTGAAGAAATGAAACTAAAGGAATCATTTTTAAAGCTTTTCTATAATTTTATCCTTCCAATTTTGAGGGACTGTACTTCAGGCCATTGGCCCATTATATATCCTTATTGATTGACATGGTTAATGCTTTACTATTAATACTCCCCTATAAGTAGTTGATAGCTATCATTTGGTTCAGGAAGTGGCTATCCTACATAGTTACTGAGAAACTGCTCTGGGCAGAAGCTGCTTCTAGCTGCTCCAGTTGCAGTGGTGAACAAGAGAGGCAAGAGCTCTAGTCTCATGGACTTCATATTATAATGGTTCTCAAACCTGGCTTCTTAGAAATATGGATCCTGGGGACCTATCCTAGATGTCCTGAATCAGAAAATGTGGGACAGAGGGCAGGAATTCATATTCCCTAATGTCTCGTAGGTGACTCTGATGTCTCAGGGTCCATGGCCCAGCATTTGGGAGCCACTGGTACATATTTCAGTTCTCACCTGCTTCATCTCCCATTTACTCTTCGACCCACAACAACAGTTTCCACCTTCACCATTTCACAGAAATTGGTCTTGCCAGCATCATCAATGAACTCCTGATAGCCAAGTCCATGGCCCATTTCAAACTTCATCTTACTTTCTCCCTTTTGGCATGATACTGCTGGCCTCGTGGTGCTTCTTGAAATCCCCCTCCCTTGGCTTCTGATGATGTTCTTTTTTGGTTCTCTTCCTACCCTTAACTCTGGTTGCTCCCTCTCAGTGTCCCACTGGTCCTCTTCCTTTCCCACTGAATAAATGGTGATGGGGGTAGTGGTGGTGGTGGTGGTGGTGGTGGTGTGTGTGTGTGTGTGTGTGTGTATAAGGAAGAGAGCAACAGTACCTACCCTCCATGATTATCATGAAATGAACTAATGTAAATAAAATACTGAGCACATATCTGGTACATAGTAAGGATATTTTCACACTAACATCCTTCCAATCTCTCCATAAGCCTACTTGCTTAAGCAAATACAAACATTTGCATTTGAATCAGATTCCATTGTTAAGTCCAGTCTTAGGCTGGAGGGTAGGGTAGGTAACTGTACCCCTGAAACTGCATGCATAATTTTGTATAAA
Organism: Lutra lutra; assembly: GCF_902655055.1. Lineage (NCBI taxonomy): Eukaryota > Metazoa > Chordata > Mammalia > Carnivora > Mustelidae > Lutra > Lutra lutra. The sequence continues at coordinate 63,699,363 of NC_062290.1, forward strand.
TATACTTACGTTTGTTTTTCTGAGGACAGAAGCCATTACTTTCATGAGATTCTCAAAGGAGTCATTGTCTCTACAAATACCCAGAATGCTTAAATATCATCTGCTGGTCAACATTTCAACAACAATTGCCATTCTCACAGGTTCCTAAGCACATGGCGTTCCATCAGGATATGCACCCAGGACTCTTCTTTTAGTGTTAGTAGAGTCTTCATTCATTCATGCACACATTAATTCACATTTATTCACTTGTGCAACAGGCAATTATTCGTATTGACTCTACATACGACGTTGCTAAGCCCAGGGTTCGGAGACACACAGACCATGAGATCATTCACAAGGCAACGGCCTAAGCTGTGATGAAGGCTTAAAGGGACCATAAAATCTGAAAAAGGAACTTTACAGCAGCTTGGCAGCAAAAGTTTTAAAATTTGCTACTTTCAACAATAAAAATGTTTTTAAGGGAGATCATTCAGTAGGGAACAGATATGTAAGTTAGAGAATGTTTTCTGTTTAACTGGACAGAAGCTAAAGAAAGACAGTCTCCCAAACTCTCCCACCTACCCTCCTTGCCTCTTTATTTTAGTTATTTTGAGTCAGTATCTTCCCTTTATGTTCTAGCTTTTGTTTTTTAGCTCAGTGTGAATTGTGGACTCTCAGACTCTTTGAAATGGGGGGACACCTAGTCCACGGACACAGCATATAAGTGAGGTCTAATCTTGAAATCTCCAAGGGTAGGGCTCCATTCTATATTTGAGTGGGTCTAATTACCAGTAATTTATTGTCTTGAGCTGAAACATGCTTTAATTTTCACCTCAAAATCCCATTTCCATCCTCTGGAATTGTATATGTCTTCCACATCAATATTTTTCATTAATGGGTCATAAAATCAATTTTGGGATTACATTCAGCATTATGTTTAATGAAATTAGGATAGGATAGGCTAGAAGAATAGAATAAAATGGAATGAACAGAATAGAATAGAATAGAATGAATAGAATAGGATGATAGAAGAATGGTTCATAGCATGGGAGAGAAATAAGTTTTGTTTTTCAAAGTTTTGTTTTAGTTGTTTCTAGATTTATATAAAGGTGTACTAGGTTGTGATATAAGATGTATTTCTTACTATGGGTTGCCACTGAAACATTTGAAAAACACCAATTCCTTCATAATTTAAGACAACTATGTCATAGAGCCCTATGTCTTTTGTTCTCCACATTCAATCTGCCAGTCCCCTTGAATGCCCCTCTTGTGTCTTTTTCTCAAGTTCCTTCCCTACTTGGGTCTCTCTCTTCTGACTACGCTTATCTCAAGGGCTCCCACTGAAATGGAATGCATGGAACCTCCCAGCCATTGCAGGACTGGGAGGCAGTGGGTCAATACACAGCTGGGGGCAAGGAGCCAGGCAAGAAATCTCCCTGCTTCGGTGTTTTCTAAGTTCTTGGGGGCCTACAGAGGTGAAGCACTGAGGTTATTGACTCTGTTACCAGAAAGCTTCCAGGGATGTATTTATGGGAGTCATGGATTCAAAAATACATAATGCTCTCTCTCCAGAACTTACTCCAGAACTCTCTCCAGAAATTACACATTAGTTCATAAGTCTCAACAAATGAAAAAAGACTGAATTATATCACACATCTTTTCTGACCTCAATGGTATGAAACTAGAAATTAACCACAAGAAAAAACTATGGAAAGGACATAAATACATGGAAAATAAGTAACATGTTACTAAACAATGCATGAGTCTACAAAGAAATCAAAGATGAAGTCAAAAAATACACGGAAACAGAAAACGAAAACACAATGGTTCAAAATTTTGGGGATGCAGGAAAAGGTGTCCTAAGAGGGAAGATTATAGAAAAATGGGCCTACATCAAGAAACAAGAAAAATCTCAAAAAAGAAACTTAACTTTTCACCATAAGGAGCTAGGAAAAGAACAAACAAAACTCAAAGTCAGTAAAAGGAAGGAAATAATAAGGATTAGAGTAGAAGTAAATGAAATAGAGACAAACAACAATAGAATAGGTCAATGAAACTAATAACTGGTTATTGGAAAAGATTAACAAAACTGATGAATCTTTAGCTCAGCTACTCTTCCAGGGCTCGGTGTAGGGCCAAGGGATAGGGAGGTAATACTACCATCCTGCACCTTGCAGGCCAACTCATGCCACGATCTCGCTGAATCTATGAGCTAAAAGTCACCTCGTTTTACAATGAGAAGCCCGAGGCTCAGACAGGCAGGTAAAAACTTCATGTATTTTTGGACTGGTCATAAAGCTTATAATAACTGTTTGTCAGACAACCTACAGTGTGACATAGGCGAGAGCCGTGGTAGCTCTCCCTTTAATGGCATCACACTGTTGTCAAGACAGTCTTCTGTCCCTTATCCTGACCATCCAGGGATACATGCACAGCAGATTATAGTTTTCCCATCTTTCAGATGCGAACACGGGCCCAGAGAGATTGAGTTACTTACCCAAGGCCACACAGCTGGAGGGTAGTATAGCTAACTCTAATGTCGATCCCAACACTAAATCCAAAGCTGTTTTTGGGGGCCCCTCTGCCTAATGCAGACAGTTTTACCCAGACCCATAGAAGCAAACCGCTCTTAATCTTTCCTGGCCCATAAATTTACACAGGGAGAGAGTCTAGGGTGCAAATGCCCCATCCAGTTGTCCTGTCATGACTGTGATGCCATTAGCCTTTGTGACTCTAGCCTAAGATGGATTCTTCCTGAAAATGGCCATCAACTTTGGGCCAAGTTATAAACATTATTTACATCAATCTTAGACAGGAGCTGAGTCTGTGGTCAGGGATCCAAGGAATATATGAGAAAAAAATCAGGCGGCCTTAATCTCTGCAGCATGGGGAAGGAAATAAAGACCACCTTGACTGATGGCTGGCTTGATATACCTGGAGAGGATTAAGTCTGACTGTGACAGAAACGGCTGGGGAGCCAAAGTGAAGACGACTCGGTGAGGTATGGCCCTTTGAAGTTTAAACTTCTAATCTCCAAGGACCAGAGTGACTTCGTAAGGAATTCAAGAAGAACGCAATTCACTCAACATATAATAGGATCCTGAAATCTTAAGAATGTTTTCTTGTGGCCAGAAAAAGGCAAGAGGCGTACTGGTACCCACCGTGGGGTGACTGAAGTCTCAGGCAGCCGTGTTTCTCTGATAAGTCAGCACAGCAGAGGTTTTACAAGACTGATGACATTTGCAGGTGTTGACATGTACCCAAATTCATCCTCAAACCAGAGAGCTTACTGGATAGACGCGAGCAACTTAAACACATCCGTGCATTCACCCCCAAACAGCAGACTGGCAGAGTCGAGCGCAGAAATAAATGGAATCTCAACTCTGGGGTTTAACCTTAGATACCATCATCGGATTTTTGAGGGTGATTCTCTCATGCAGCCCCCCACCCCCACCATTTTTCTTTCCTGGAGGGGTTCGCCTTTTGATAATAAGCTCTACTTGCATTTGCAAAACATAAAGCAGTGAACTTCCAGATGGACCTCTCAAAGTGCAATCCAAACATGAAGGAAACAAGAAATCCAAAAGTCAAAGGCGAGTGGGAGGTTTTCTTCTCCCCCAAATCTCTGGGGAGTCCAATTCATTCAACATGCTCACATTCTGGTTTCATTTCCATTTTCTATAATAGGAGATGAAGTTGTAATATGTCAATGTTGATGTATCAGAGAGATGATGAATTCCAGGCTAAAACACAGCGACATCTGCTTGGAAACGAGATGGAAGAAATTAAGATGCTTACCATGATTATTTTCCTCCCGAGCAAATTTATAGTATCTCTGGTCTCAAGGGCAGAAATTCCAGACAGATTAGCTTTTCATCTCCTAGGTAACTCTCTGAACTGCATAGCTATAGAAATTCATTGCTTTAACACTGGGTGTCCTTATTAGGGAAATATCTTAAATTCTGTGCCAACAAAGAAACTCATTGACTACTAAGCAATAGTCATGAAAATATTTATGACATGGATTACAAACAGGTGCTCCAAATAGAACAAAAGCTGGGGTTATTCACCACTTGGACTAACTGGGGGGAAAAATTATTTACACCTAGTACAGTATGTTTCATGCTTTCAGTAAATATTTTTTCTGGGTTGTGTGCCCTCATTTCTAGGAATGGAAAATTTGCTCAAGTACCAGAGGGAATTGGCAAATAAGCCATAGGAATAAAAAGTGCTAGAGCTCTAGGACTGCCTATATTATACTCATTCATAAATTATCTGAAAAGATGTATCCAATCTCTACTATGTGCACTATGTGCCTGGTTTTGGCATGGGGATGCAAAGACAAATACAACATGACCCCTGCCTGGTTCAAAATTTGCTTTATTTATTTGTAAATGTCTTAGGAACCTGTGCAGGCATAAACATGTCCATTTCACAGATGGTGAAGCTGAGGCTAGATGAGGTCACACTCCAGGAAGTGCCAAAGTCCCGAATGGCACCCCAACTTTCTTTTTTCAAGTCCAATGTCTTGCCTTCTCCCTCATATACTGTCGTGATAGAGATGAGACCCAAAGGGGCTTTGGGTGACCCAAGGGCAAACACTCACAGTGTCTGAGGTCATTAAAGCTGGCTTTTGACCTATTATTAACATCCCAATGCATTTCATTTCTATTTCTCATCCAGATGTTTAGCACCATGTACACCCAGCTGTGGTCTCAATCAGGACTAAATGATACTTTGCAGGAATGACTGAAATGCTCACAGAAAACTTTTCTCTTCCGATTGTATTTTGAAGTGATCCAATGTGGGGACAGGGTTTGGGCCTTTTTGAAGCAGCTTCTCTCAGAACTTTAGCAACAGGAGTTGTAAAATGTTCCCAAAAATATTGCCTGGCATGAAAACCTCTTTCAATGCAAATGAGCCATTGATAAAAAAGAATTTGTTAAGAGAGACAGGAGTTGGGGGTGAAGCTCATTAGCCACTTGGTTGCCAAGGAGGAGAAGCTGCCAGAAAAGCCCCAGTTGGACTGAGGAGGAATGTCTGGGGGGGGGGGGTTGGGGGTAGGGTGGAGTGTGCACCAAGCGCACGGGGTCATTTACAGTCAATAAGACACAAAGAGGACATTTTTACACCCATCTGAGTCCTATTGATTAGATTTTTTTAAAAATTGGCAGAATTAATATGTGATGAAAATAACCATGATAAAATGGAAACAACATCATCAAATGAAAACGATTTTATGTTCAGAAAACCTGGATTTGAGGATTCCCTCACCTATTCATTGTGTGACCTTGGGCAAGTCCCTGAACTTCTCTGAACTTCCATTCCCCTCTCCAAAATGAAGATAATAATTCCTACCTCACAGGATGAATATGGCAGATCTGACAGTGCTTATTAAATTGTAAAACAGTTTACGAATCCAAGTTTCCCTTTTCTATTTACACAAAAATTCAGATCCAAATGCAGGGTTGAACGTCTCACTGTGCTCAAATATTATTCATCACTAATTCAGTCTAACTTTCAGCAGCCCAGCCTCGGTCATACTCTTGGGTCTCCTGAAAGAATGAACATTCCGAGTGCCTTCTGTGGGCATCCCTATCCCCCAACGGAGGCTAGAGTTCTGTGATCTCAGACCTGAGAGTGTTTGCGGTATCCCTGACTTGGGAAAGCAAGGCCTTCTACTGGTCTTCCAAGCACTCTCATATGCAAAAGGCCACACAACAACTAATCCAGATGTCTGACTGCTATCTCAAGCTTGACCCGTGACCTTACCCACCTGTTCTGCACCACTTTTTCTGATTTCAGTAAACAACTCCATTCACCCCATAGCTCAGATAAAAAAAGTGAGGGTCATCATCAACTCTTCTATTGCATTCAGTCTCTATCAGTATCCAGTGCAGCCCCCAGTCCTGTCACCCTGCCTCCAAGGGTATCATGCACATACCACACCTTACCTTCCCCACCAAGGTCACCCTACTCCAATCCCAAACATCTCTTGTCTGGAATACTGCCAAAGAGTCTTCACCCTTCTTGCTTTTCCTACTCTTACCCTTTTAGAGTCTCTTCTCACTATAGCAACCAGAGCAGCCCTTTAAAGGTATGTTGGGCCAATCACAAAGACCTCCAGTATTTTTCTGTCTCGCTCAGAACAAAGGCCAATGTCTTTGCCATGACTTACACGGTGCTGTCTGAGCTTCAGGTTCATTTCCTTCCACCTCCTCACTTTGCTCCAGCCACTCTGGTGCTCTCACCCAACACTTACCCCCTTGCCTGGAGAAATTTGTGCTTGTCATTACCTTTGCCTGGATCATTTTCACCCCAGATATCTACTTGCTACATTTTTTCACTTTCTCCAAGATTCTGCACAAATATAACTTCCTTGCAGAGGCCTTTCATGATCTCCTCTGCTACTTATTTTTCTTCTTAGCACTGATTTTTATATTGTATTATATTATGTTCTTGTTTATTTTCTATCTCCCCACTGGAATATAAGCCCCACAAATGCACTCATTGGTCTTTTCCATTTATCACCATAGCCCCAGCATTTAGATTACACTGGTACATTGTAGATGCTTTAAGAGGCTGTGTAACACATCTTTGAGCCCATCAGAAGATCAGAGTTGCCGCTCAGTGGGGGCATGCTCAATCCAGTTTGGTGAAGGGTATAATCAAGAATGGAGAGAGGACCATGTATCAACCAAGGTTTTCTGCCTGGAGTGAAGGAATAAGGAGGTGACTATGATATACAAAGATCCCAGCAGATTGGTACACAGCCAGGATCGAAGTGCCTGGACCTCCAGCATTCATGGGGCCTGAAAGAAACCTTGCTGGGATGACAAAGGGGCCTTGAACTCAGAGGTACATTCCCCAAGCCCAGCTCTCTTGGATCTGATTTCACCAAGGAGCTGCATGATTGAATATGGTCTCCCTAATTAGCATAAGCCCAAGAAGGTGGGCCTTGCCCTAAGTAACAACCAGAGACCAAGGAGAAACTTCTGCTTCCAGCTCTTGCTTTGCTGATTTATTTTTAATCTGTTACACACTGAAGACCTACTCCATCTGTCATTTACTGAGGGCCTACTCCTATTAGGTCTTGTGCTAAACAATGAGCATGTGTTGGATCATTCATATTATTTAAGAAATGAGATATGATCCCGATTTTACAGTTGAGAAAACTGAGGCTCACAGGGACTCAGTAATTTGCCCAGCATTGCATGGATAGAAAACCCAAACACTGAGATGTGAACTGAAGGGGTTCAGAGCACACCGCCCCAAAACAGTCCACTTCAACATCTTAATTATCTTGAGCTGAAGGCACCGGAGAAAGAGCAGATGTGCGAGGGGCTCTCTGACTTCCTCCTTCCAACCAAAAAACAGGTTATAAAATTTCCCGTGGGAAAGGTGACCTTCCTGCACCAGGAAGAGAACATTCTGACCACCAGGGGAGCTGACACCCAAATGGATCTGTACGAACAAACCTACTAACATAATCCACATCTTCCATGAGTCCCCCACACATCGCTTAATCCCTGTCCCACAGCTCAGTGCCCTAAAAGCTCAAATTCCTTTTCCTTTGTCCTGTCGCTTTTCCAGACGTTGATCATTCTTCATTAAAAGAGGTCCAAAGCACTTCTTCAGTGTTTTCATTTTTCTTAGGAAGGCTCCTGTGTACGTGTAAAAGTATTAAGTAAAATGTGTATGCTTTCCTCCAATTCATGTGGCCGATGGCAGTTTGACTCTCAGGTGCAGCCAGAGAACCTAAGGAGGAAATGCCAAAGCATTTCCTCTCCTATAGAACCTTTCTCTAAACAATACCTCCCCACCCCATCGTCACTGAATCAAATGTCCCTGCAGCGTCCTCCAGAGGTAGGTGGCTTGGTTCCTATGGTGAGAATTGATACTGAAGAATCTCTAGAGCTGATAAGCAGAGACATTGAATCTGGATCACAATGACCATTCCAGGGAGCTCGGGGGGCTACTGCGTCTGACCCCAGGGAGGCCAGGAGAAAGGCCACCTCTTCTCGGGCCCTGGGTGGGTCTCCCAAAAGGGGACTCTGGCCTACCGGCCCAGCCTGAGCTGGTATCATGGGACTCACCCACAGAAAAGGTGAACTTCAACTTGTTTAATGATTGTGAAACTCCTTGGGTTTCAGTTCCTAGGGACCGCCTCTTTCTCTAATTCTCTTGAACTCTCCCACCAGAAAAAATGTCCTTCAAAGCCCCTGTCCTCTGACTGGAGACAACATCTGGACCCCGGAGGCTTACCAGGTCTTCTGAGGTTGGTAGGAAATGGACTGGTGTTTGTCCACACCTCCAAGGAGGACGTCTTCAAGCAGGCACCCCTAAGCCTTGATAAAGGCACTTGTCTCCCATCTTGTGAGAGGCTGGGAGCAGTCGCTTGTGCGGCTCATAAATCCTAGAGCATTCTGAAGTGAATTGTCATTACCGAAGACGGAATAAGTGAAAATCCTCAGCGAGACATTCAGATCTCATACAAGTATCAGTTGTTATGATCCCCCAAACTCTCTCCCTGTGCTCTGAACAGGCACTACCAATAACCAAAGTTATTCTCTCCAGAGCATGCTGAGAGAGAAAGCTATTTTGCTGAAGATTGTGTCTTTGACATTCACGCTCCAACAAGGATCGTCTCTTCTGGGCCTAATTTGACTTCTTTATGTGCCAAGAGGAAACTTCCCTTCTGAAGGGCAGGCACACAGATATCTGAAGAGGCCTTTAGGAGGCACTTTATAATTTCCTTGAATTTCCCAGAATGTTTGGAGAATAATGTGTATTGATTAACTGTCTCTTTCAAAATGCTTAAAGTTCTCCTATCCTTTCCTTTTTCAAAGGGAATTAACAGTAAAGAAACAGAAGAAGAGAATATACCTATTCACTCACCCATGTTTTCTAACTATACAGGGTGTGGCCTAAAATCCCATGAAAGAGAATGGAGTACACACAAGGGCCTCCGAAGCCAAGTGGCTTATTCCTGATAAATTTTGGAATCGGGGCCATGGCCCTGGCTGTGGCAGAGACTCCTGGAGACCATGCCCGAATCTGGCTCTGCCATTCGGCTGGCCGGCATGACAGCACAGAGAACCGTGAGTCTAGGCTTACCAGGGGTACGTGACCTTCAGCTGCCCGGTGTAGAGGGAAGTGGAGAGCTGACCTTGCTGCAGACTCAGCTGTGTTATTTAATATGCAAAGCAAGCAACACACCCAGGCCAGTATTCCAATAGAGAATTCTGCATCTCATCAATGACTTGGCACACACAAGAGAAAAATATTAAAGGTATGATCAGTGATGTCACATCATAGCAAAACTAGCATGTCTGAATGCTTGGGTTTTTTTTTTTTTGTTTTAGTTTTTGCTTTTTTTTATCACAGTGCCCTAAATGCAGGGTTCCTGAATTTTATTTCTTCTGTGGTGGCCCTGGGGGATTGCCATTTTGGCATACCGATAACCCATGGCACAGGGCGGGAAGCTTTGCTGCTGCAAAGAGCGCTGGATATGGAGACCTCCCTGGGCTGCACTCCTGTTTCTGGCTACTGGCTGGGGAGCCCTGCTCAGACTACCTCATTTTCTGAGTCCTGTTGCTACATCTATAAAGTTCAAAATCTGGAAAATTCAAAGGACCAACCTTAGGAAGTAGGCATGATCAACCCTGTGTCACAACTGAGAAGAGAGTGGCCCTGAATTGGTAAGGAAAAGAAGGGAAACAAAGAGATTTTTCAGATGATGCTTCTGGTGCTCGTCTACACCATGATTTCCTGAGGCGGCCTCTACTGAGAAGGAAAAGGAGCAATGGGGAGTAGACCTCACATCTGTGAGAAGTTCAAGTCCAGACAGGGTGTGAGCCGGGAGGGAAAAGCAAAGTCCAGGCAGGGTGTAAGCAGGGAGGGAAAAGCATAGCAGTGGGGCTACTCTTATCCACCCCAAAACACAAGTGTACCCTCCACCACCACCACCCTTACCACTGGGCCACACCCACAGGGCTCCTAAGGTGAGGGAAGGGCCAGGTCCTGGGCCTCTGGCCTCTTAGGAACTCTGCAAGCGGATGTGCCTCACAAGTGGAACCAAAGCCCTCTCAAGGGACTGGATGATTCTGGAGCCTTCACTTTTACAGTAAACGCATTTTACATTTAATGCACTGTGCATTAACTAACACACAGTGCATTAAAATTTGCACAAACCAGAAGTAAGAGACTCTCAATCATAGGAAACAAACTGAGGATTGCAGGAGGGGACATGGGTGGGGGGATGGGGTAACTGGGTGATGGGCATTAAGGATGGCATGTGATGTAATGAGGAGCACTGAGTGTCATAGAAGATTGATGAATCACTAGACTCTACCTCCGAAACTGGTAATACATTATATGTTAATTAATTGAATTTGAATTAAAAACTAAATAAAATAGAAAAAAATCAGTAAAAAAAAAAAAAGTTGCACATTAAGCTTCCTCCACTCAGCCCAGCTTTGAGGGCAAGGAATAACAACAATAACACTAAAAAAAAACCCCAAAAAACAAAAAAACCCCAGCTCCTGAAACCTTTTTTTTTTTTTTTTTTGCTTTTTTTCAAGTGCCCTTTGAGGAAGTTAAGAGTTAGAACAAAGGAAGTAAAATAGAAACTTTACTTTGGTCTTCTTTCCACCTTTCCCAGAACCCTGGGGTCCAACCTCAGCACCCGTGCCAGCCCTGCCTCCTTCCCTCTGGCAGGTATCCACTGCAATGTCACCTCCTCAGGGAAGCCTTCCCTCATTTCCCCCATGTCTCCTCCCCACCTCTGCCCTTCCCACCCGAAACCTCCCCTCTGCAGGTGTCTCATGCTTCTGCTGGCTTGCGCCATTACGTTCTGGAACTTACTGGTTAAGTGCCTGTCTCACCTAGAGACTCTGAGCTCCATGCCCTGTGTTGGTCACCGCTGAGCCTTTAGAGCCTATGGCAGAGCCTGGCACAAGGTAGTAGGTATTGGAAATATGTATTGGCCGAACCATACCCTAGTCATGACCTCCTTCCTCCCCAAGGTCTAAATGCCCCCCCCCACCTCAAGCTATTCACAGAGCACACACAGGGTGTGCTACTGTGTTGGGTGATGTGGAGTCCAGGATGTCACCTCCACTCCCAGAGTGAGCCGACACTGATCTAAGAGGCAGGTCCAGTGTCATGTATTAGAAACAATACTGTTTACAGGACACTCTGCTTCAAACCTCAGATTCCCCATCTACAAAATAGGAATACAAACACCTAACTTACAGAGTTGTTGTAAAGATCACATGTGAAAAATGGATGAGAGAGGTTTATATATCATGCAGCACCTTACCGTGAATATCCAATTTTTGTAAGGGGTATGAGAGGTAGGCAACTTTCCTCAGGCCCCACAGAAGGGCTCTTCTGTGACTCCCTTTATCCCTTCCTCCTCTCCAAGCTCCTCTCAGGCCTGTGGTCCCAAAGTCCTCAGAGCCTGACCCTTCATTTTACAAACTGCAGCCCAGACAAGGGAGAGGTCATGTCCAAAGTCACACATGAAGTCAGAGGCAGAGCCAGGACTGGAACGTGGGAATCTGGTATGATTTCCACCCATCTGTCTTGTGCTGCCTCCCTTCTATGTCTCCTTGAGTCAATTGCCACAACCCTAGATGGCTCCTTCTACTGCCGGGGAAACCATTCTCTACCCTTACCGCACAGACTAATGATACAAGAAGGTGCCTATGCAAGTATTTGTTAAATCTGACTTTAGTTGCATGTACAGTTGGTAGAGGTCCAGAAATATTTTTGCATAGGCCAGCCTGACCCTCAAGATTTCTCTAATTTTCCATTCATTGGTTATTTTAATGAGGCACCATATCAGCATCTCCTCGAAAAATACATTTTTCCCCTATAGAAGAGAATTTTTGGTTCTTTGTTGTCTGATCACTGCATGCCCAGGGAGAGAAGAGTCTAGCAGATCAAAGTTCAAGTCTGTGAACCTGAGGTGGGGCAGGGAAATGGCGGTTGTGAAGGAGGTAGAGCAAACAGTGCAACCCACTCACTGTACTTTCTCTAGCAGTACGTGCTAAGCCTTTAGCCTGTGGGATCTAAATTCATTCTTACAACAGTCTTACTAAGGTGGTAGACTCTGTTAAATAACGTCCCTCCCCCCGACCCAAATTCACGTCCACCTGCAACCTCAGAATGGGGCCTTATTTGGAAATTGGATCTTTGTAGATGTCATTAGTTAAGATGGGGACCTATTGGATTGGGGATGGCCCTGATCCAATGACTGCTGTCCTTGTAAGAAGAGAAAACTGAGACAGAGTCACTCAGAGAGGGCACCTATGACCAGGCAGGGGCTGGACTCATGCATCTAGAAGCCGAGGAACAAACACCAGAAGCTAGGAAGAGGCAAGGAAAGACTCCTCCCTAAACCTCTGGAGAGAATCTGAGTCTGAAGACACCTTGATTTTGGATTTCTAGCCTCCAGAAGTGTGAGACAATAAATTGCTGCTGTTTAAGCCATCCAGTTTGTGGTACTTTCTTAGAGCAGCTCTGGAAAACAAATATGCAGGAGGAATTAAAATTCCCACAGCCTAGATAGAGTTAGAAAGTGTTTTAATGCCAGCATCTTCGATCTTGACAATAACCCAAGGACGGTGGGGAAACCTGTGATTCATCTCCATGTCATGGGTGACACCACTGAAGCCAGGGAGATCAAGCAAAATGCCAATGTCACATGAAAGCAGGCTTTTAAGTTGAGATTCAAATCCATACCCACCTTAAGCTAGGCCCAGAGGGATGGTTACAAAGAACACAACCCCCTTCCCATTGCCTACCCGTTGTCCCCTCCTGCTGACTAAAAGGGCAGGTCAGATCTCTTCCCCAGCATCATCACCTCAGCCAGGCCTGTTTCTGGGTTTCTGGTCAGCCCTTCTCAGATCGGACTTCTGACTCTAGCTTGCGGGTCAATAGAAAATCGCAAAACTCATGGATCCCTGAATCTTGATTTCATAAGCCAAAACTGAACTATATCTGAAACAGTAGCTAGTTGTTTGGCCTTGAATGTGAAAACACCTCAGCTAAAGCGGTTTCCTCTAGTCACTAATTCTCCTGAGGAGAAATTTACCTAAAACCATCCACCTTAAAGTGTTTTGAAAATTAGACGAAATTAAGATGGGGGTGTTAAAATGAAATCAAGCAAGTGTTTTAGGTGGTAAAATTTTAGTTAACTGCCTGAGAGCCTTGAATGTCAAGCTAAAGAGTTCCAGCTGTGCCAAAAGCTATAGGAGAAATCATCCGAGGGCTGAGAGTGAGGAGTGATACGCTCTCTAGAAACACTAACTTGGCAGCCCTGAGAAGGGTGGATTAGACAAGACACTGGAAAATCATTTGAGGAGGTTGTGGTAAAAGTCCAAAAGAGAGAGCTGAGGCCAGGGCTGGAGCAGGAGGGTCCGAGTGAAGGGCAGGTCAAAGACACACGCAGCAGTTATGCAATGGCATTTACTCCTGGCTGATGATGGGAAATCAATGGAGGATAAAGCCCAGATTGTCAATGAAGAAAGGAGAACCGGGCAAAGGAAGGCAGGAAGATGGAGTTGGGTCTGAGCACCACTAAGGCTGACCTGACCATGGAACCCTGGCCAGTCACCTGAATTTTGTTCGGTCTGTTCATTTCTGGGGCTGCTCATTTCTGACAGAAATATAAACTTCTGGGGCACTTGGGTGGCTCAGTGGGTTAAAGCGTCTGCCTTCGGCTCAGGTCATGATCCCAGGGTCCTTGGATGGAGCCCCGAATCGGGCTCTCTGCTCAGGGGGGAGCCTGCTTCCCTTCCTCTTTCTCTGCCTGCCTCTCTGCCTACTTGTGATCTCTGTCAAATAAATAAATAAAATCTTTAAAAAAATTTTAGAAATATAAACTTCTATCTGGTTTAAGTCATTGTTGTTTGGGGTTTTTCTATCCCTTGCAATCAGACATGAGCCTAAATAATACCAAACTTGGGGCTTTGTTTTCCCCACAACCACAGTCTCCTTTGCAGAGATAACTGCTTCATCTCCAGATTATTGCATAGTTTTGAAAGGAGCTTCTTCTCCCTCCTGGAATCACCACGTTCAATATGTCTCGAAAGCTTATAGTTTTTCCCTTCAAGATAGAATTTAGACTCACCTTCCCAGTGTAGTGTCCTTGGGGATGCTCCTGTCTAGGTGGCTGCTCGTCTGTAGAGCCTCTCTCTTGCCCAGCCCCCCAGTGTGAACACTGCTGATGGTCGGCCGCATACTGCTCTGATGGACGGCCCTACAACCTGCCCAACCGTTGCCAACCTGACTTCCCATGACATTCTTTCCCCTCTTTTCCCAATATGAACTTCAGTTCAGATCAAACCAGTCTTTCCAAAACACCATGTCCATTCCCAGCTCCACAGTTTACTTATTCTTTCTACGTGGAGTTTTTTCTCATTCTTTACTTGGCTATGGTGGGTATTTGCAATCTGCATCTTTAAAGGCCTTGAGCAAATTAGTAAGCCACCGGATAGGAGCATTGTATGACCTGAACCAGGACACGAATCCAGCAAGGCTGGATTTTAGAGCAAGCTCCCAGCCAGAAACCATATCAACTTGAAAGCAGAGATGCTGCCCAATACTTCCTTAACATTAACCCCCTCCCCATAATTCTGAGAAGACGGATCAATACTGAGTCTGGAGAGAGTCTCCAAATGAGGGAAGAAAAATCATGCAAAATGAAAGTGAAATCATTTAAAGAGTCACAGACAAACTATGTGATAAAAATTGGCTCACATACACAAATATAATTGGATTTAAAATTTGTAATCTACAATGTCATACCCATTAGGATGGTTACTGTCAAAAACTAGAAAACAACAAGTGTCAGTGAGGATGTAGCACCGGTGGGGACATAAAATGGTGCAGCTGCTGTGGAAAACAGCATGGCAGTTCTCCAAAAAAATTAAAAATAGAATTATCGTAGGATCCAGCAGTTTCATTTCTGGGTATGTACTCCAAAGAGCTGAAAGCAGGGTTTTGAACAGATATTTGTACACCTACGGTCATAGTACTACTATTCACAAAGCCAAAGGTTGGAAGTGTCCATTGATGAATGAATGGATAAACAGAATGTGGAATCTACATATGATGGAGTATTATTCAGTCTCAAAAAGGAAATAAGTTCTGACACACGCTACAACATGGATGAACCTTGAGGACATTATGCTAGGTAAAATGACAAATCCTGTATGATTCCACTTAGATCAGGTAGCTAGAATGGGCAAATTCATAGAGACAGAAAATAGAATGATAGAAGGGTGGTTGCTGGGAACTGTGGAGAGGGGGAAATGAGGACTTCCTGTTTAATGGCTTCAGAGCTTCTATTGGGAAGATGAAGAGAGCTCTGGGGACTGGCGGCACAACAGTGTGAATGTATTTAATCTTACCAGACTATATATCTCAGAAATGGTTAAGATGGTGAACTTTATGTTATATGGATTTTGCCATGATTAGAAATAATTTTTTTAATTAGAATCCACATGATTTGGTACTTGATTCTGGCAACATATTTAAATCACCTGGGTGATTATTCAACCATGAGAGACTATGGACTCTGAAAAACGATCTGAGAATTTTGAAGGGGTGGGGGGTGGGAGGTTGGGGGCACCAGGTGGTGGGTATTATAGAGGGCACGGATTGCATGGAGCACTGGGTGTGGTGCAAAAATAATGAATACTGTTATGCTGAAAAAAAAATAAAAAATTAAAAATAAAGGGAAAAAAATCAAACAGAACTCTGAATCCCCCCTCTTCATCTCCCTTCTCCTCCCCTGAAAATAGTTATCTAATTGGTTTGAAGAAGAGTATTAAATGATTCTAATGCAGGACCAGGGAAATCGCTGGTATAGGAATTAGGAAAAAATATCAGGAACGTCACACATAATTTTTAGACACAGAATCTTAGAAGAAATGCGTGAGAGGAAGAAGAAAGAGCTCAGACATCAGTTTTAAATACCTGAGGTTGACTTCCATCCTACTAATTCTTAGCTTTGAGACTTTGTGCAACTCACACCCCAATGCCTTGCAAAGTACTCAGTGTCCAGCCTGATGCCTGGTACACAGCAAGCTATCAATATATATTAGAAAAATAAACAACACGTCTCTCTGGGAGCATAATGACTGTATTGCCACATTATCCTGAGAATTAACTACCAGACACAACAAAGGTCAAGTTTCAAATGTTGCTTGGCACACAGTAGGCATGCAATAAATGATAGATATTATTAAGAGTATTATGGAAAGACCTTCAGAGGACATCTCTAGTCTTCTCATTTACCAGATGAGGACACTGGGGACCAGTTAAGAGGAAGGATTCTTTACCCAGTGTTCATATATTTATATAACAGCCTTCTGCTTTCTTAACTGCTGGTGTCTGAGGTGCTTTCATGTAAAGTCTATACTAAGACTTCCAAAAATCAATGCCGCCGTTCAAACCATCACTTATAACAGGAATTGGGATGCATTCAGATAAGCCAGCGGGCGCCTTTTTAGCAATGTTAGATGGCAGAATGTAGCTCTTTATGACAATCTGTGGATCATCAAACCTGAGACAATGACCTTGAGACTCTACAGGTCTGACTCACTCTATTATGGAAGGTAATTTCCTGGGGTTCCCTGGGGATCAAATCACTCCTAGCTGAGTTTCAAGGGTTTTCTCTGAAAGGAGGCTTCAAAACTCCCAAACTGTCAAGACCTCAGTGACCTACCAGCAACACCTGGTGCCCTGGCTCTCAGTTAGTCCCTGACAGCCCCCACAGAGTGTGGCCAGAGGGAGGGGCACAGACCATCGTGGGGTAGGGTCTGTTAAAAATGAAGATTCTGAGACCTGAGGGTACAGTCCTGCAGTGTCTATTTTCCCAGACTCCCAGGTGACTCTTCTGCTAAAGTAGAGAAGCACCGTCATTCTAGAAGCCATCTGGCAGTTCATTCATTCCAGTGTTCAACATTTTCTTGAGCAGTACTCCTGCAGATTCTGTCCTTGGCACTATCAAGCCAAAGAAGACATTGTTCTTACCCTCCAGGAGCTCAAAATCTTCTAGAGGATAGATAAACAGCAGATGATATAGTACAGTGGGATCATTCATTCATTTTCCTTAATCATTCAGCAAATAATTCTCAAGAGCCACCATGTTCCAGGCATAGATTCACATATAGAAAGGCCAAATGGCATAGTGGTTAGACCATAGACAGGGTATCTGTGCTGCTAGTGTTGGTATCCTAGCTCCTCTGCTTACTACCAGAGACCTTGGGCAAGTGACTTAACCTCCATATGCCCCAGTTTCCTCATCTATAAAATGGGGATAATAATGGCACCTCCCTCACAGGGGGATTGTGATGATCCTCTGAGTTACTAGATTTAAAGCCTAGAATAGTCCCCTGCACCTGCTAAGTCCTGAGTAGATTTCCACAGGAATGAGTGTAAGCTTCCTGAAAGCCAGGATTTTTGTTTGTGTTATCCCTAACACCTATAGCAGGCAATCACTATATATGTGTTGAATGGATAAAGAAATTTCTGTGGGAGATTGCCAGCAACATGGCTGACTGAACTGGAATTAGCTGATACCTCTCCACTTTCAACACATATGTGTTGGGTACTCTATAAATAAGCATTTAAAAAATACGTATCTGGCCTCAAAATAAAGATAAATCCCCAGGTACTAAAAAAATTAAAGGAAGAAATCACAGATATAAATTTAAACAGAAGCTGGCAAATTAGAAGTCTCAAAAATGGCCAACTCTTTGAATGATGGTAGTGGTGATGGGGATAGGGCTGATGATGATGACATAGATGATGGCTGAATGAAGATTAATCTCAAGAAGAATTACAGGGTACTTGTATACACAGGGCAGTCGTCCTAGAAAAACTTCTTGGGAAGTCATCCCTTCCCCTACTTTTACCTATGATGCCCACCTATTTAACAGACTGTAACCTCCGTGAAGATGGACCTACCTGGCTCATCTCTTTATCTCAACTGTGGGTTCATCATGGAATCACTACACTTCATAAATTGAACTAGGTGTAGAAATTTCCCTGGGGCACTTCCTTCCAGTTCTGGAGCATACACACACAGATACAGACTCACACGCCAGTGTTAAGGGAAGACCCACCATGTCAATGAGGTCAAACTCCCACCAGCTGTTTCACTTCACTGCTCACCACAGCCACTAAGATCACCCATCCTACTTATCACTCCTAAGGAAAGAATTCAAACTTTCAAACTTTAGGAAAGGGATTAATGTTGAGACTCTTTACAACCTGCTGTACCCTGCTCTAGCTCTAACTGCTTGGGTACCACATAAGGGATGATAAGACATTATTGGAATAAATAGGAATATGGTGTCTGCTAACTCAGATTTCCACACAGCTCTTGTAGATAACTACCAAAATATAAGTTGGACTTGCTGAAACTGACATAGCACATTGGAATAGAAATTTTAAAAATATTCTTAGCTGGCACGAACCAATGCAAGGTGAGTATTTTAGTTCTTTGCATATGCAAAGTGTACAGTGCAAATCCTGGATATATCACCAACTCTGAGACTAGCCAGCTCATATTCTAAAACCAAATCGTGCATAATGTAGGGCTGCTCATTGGAAAGGAGAGATTCATCTTAATATTTAAATTTTGTACCTTTTAATATATATTCCCCCCAAAGCAATCTGAATCTGAAAAATTAAAATTTCTGAACAATTCTAAATGAAGTGTTAAGATATATTAAGTAGACGTATAAATCCTTTATTTTTAGCATAAAGGAAGAGCACTTTTATTACTAGAAAACCAGTTTCTCCTGGACCTACTAAAATATCGAATAGATATTTAGAGATTCTTCTTTTCAAAGGTGCCCACATGTCTCTAGGCCTGTTTCTACCATGGCAAACACCCACCTAGGACCTGGCTCTGGACCTCCAAACACGCATACCCATGCTCGGTCAGCCTCTGAAACCCAACTTCGCTTCTAGGGGAAAGGTTGCTATTGGGAGGCCTCAAGCCCCCCTTCCCACCATCAGAGGCAGCACAGCACGCCGACTGAGCCCCAGGGTCCAGTTACCCGGGTTCGCCTCCTGCTTGGAGAATGACTGTGTGACTGCTTAACCACCATCTGGCTATGACCGTGGGCAAGTTACAACTTCTCCAGGTCTATCGCTTCATCTGTATGACAGTCATAATGCCTTCCTTATCCTGCAGGAGGGAACTAAAGTGAGGGAGCACACAGGAAGCATCTAGAACATTGCTGGGCACATAGTGAGTGCCCGGTAAGCATTAGCTATCACTATTGTTGTCACCATGCCCTCTCTAACCCTAGATGACTCTTTCCTTCGTCTCCACTCTGGCTCAAGCGTGTGTCACCTCACTCTCAAATTTCTATCATGCTTTGGGGCCGAGGCTTTAGAAATGCAGTAATTGATATTGAGGAAGCTTTTGTGAGGGCAATGGCATTAACACTGGACATTAAAAAAAAAAAATCTCGGGACGCCTGGGTGGCTCAGTTGGTTAAGCAGCTGCCTTCAGCTCGGGTCATGATCCCGGTATCCTGGGATCGAGTCCCACATCGGGCTCCTTGCTTGGCAGGGAGCCTGCTTCTCCCTCTGCCTCTGCCTGCCACTCTGTCTGCCTGTGCTCACTCTCGCTCCTCTCTCTCTGACAAATAAATAAATAAAATCTTGAAAAAAAAAAGTCTCTTCCTCCCTTTTTGGGCACTTATCAGAAAACTAGAAAGGAAGAAAATTGAGGAATTACATGATCTCCTTAAAATCTTTAAATTTATTTATTTTTAAGTAGGCTCCACACCCAAAGTGGGGCTTGAACTCATGACACTAAGATTAAGCATCACATGCCCTACTGACTGAGCCAGCCAGGCACCCTTCCTTAAAATTCTTTATAGACCAATCAGGGCCCTCTCACTTCCATCTATATATTCTCAGACAGGTATCTTTAGCTCTTTCTTTCTCTCCCCCTGTATGTCACATCTTCCCAACATTGCATGTTGTTATGCCTTTTATCCTTCAGAGATTTTTCCCTAACTTTATTTTTTCCTAAACTTTCTGAGCCCAAAGGCATGCCATGTGCCAGCTGCAGTAACACGAGGGCTTAGCAGAGCAGAGTAACACATCCAAATTTTCCTTGAGCTTTCTATTCCTGAGAATATGATTAACTTTGAAGAAGCCACACAAGACTTTAGTTAGGCAAAAATAACATGAAATGGCTCATTGGACCCAAATTGCTTTTTATTTGTGCCATTTCTGTCAGTGTCACACACAAATTTTAATTATACTAAAGGAAGGGTTGTAGGATAATTGCTGGGAGAGCAGACTGGCGTTGACAGGGCTGCCGTAGGTTATGAATGCTGTTCCATGCACAAAGGCAACTGGCTGAGGGGTTAGTGGGGCCTGAAATCCAGCCTCTGACTCAGAAAGTTGTGCTTCCTGGGACAGGGTGGGTTTTACTTAGAAGAGACATCTTTCTCTATTTTATATGAAGATACCATATAGGCTATTGATGGTTACATACGGGGGGCTTAAATAACTAAGTGAATGTATTGAGGATAATGGGACTCAGATTTCTCCTTGTCAAAGGAGTTTCAAACTTGGAATGGGTGTTGGACTGGAACTGGAGGTGAACTCATGGTTTTCAATATGGGCAGATATAATTTACATGGGTATGTGAAGTGTGTACATGCATAATATTTCCTAGCTCTTTCTACCAAGAGGACCTAGAATCCATGATACACCTATAGCAATGATCATACCTTGTAGCACAGATCTTCTAAAAGGAAGCAGAATCCATTAGAAAAATGGAGGATTCCAGAGTTGGGACAATGAAAGTATAAAAGGAGCCAGGAATATCTATCTTGTGGCTCTAAAAACTAAAAAAGTGCTCTAAAAATTTTGAGAATATGTCAAAATTACATAAGGTCAGTTTGAAAGGACTCCCCCCTTCCACCTGTCTCTGGTCTTCCACACACCCATATTCATGCTTGCCCAAATCAAGGAAAATCTGAGCATCAAATTAAGTAATGGCAGTCATTGATTATAACCCATTTAATAAAATTATAATGTTGTAAATCCATACTGACACAAACAGAGAAATGAATTTTAAAAATGGGATAGAAGAAAAAGCTGCACCTTAAAATAGAATACCAACCAATAAATACAGAATAAATGCTAACATCAGAAAACTGTCATTTGGTAACCATCACAAGAATAATTGATTCAGGCAAAGTCATCAATGAATGCTAAAATTCGTGGGTGAAAATTTGATGGGGAACAGGATATTTACATCCCAATACATCATCCCCAAAAATATATATTAGTGAATACAAAATACTTAGTCATTGCTAAGTACAAAATAGTTCATTAATCTTAGAGTGGATAACCTAGTAAGACACTATCTAAACCAAATGACAAAACTTACTGATAATGGGACAAATGAACATTATGTACCACCTGATATGACACCCTGAGGAGGGTTTTCCTGATAAGCCTACCTAAACTGAATCCAATCTTTAGGAAGCATTAGACAAACCCAAATGGAGAGACATTATACAAAGTCATGGGACTAACTCTTCAAGAATATAAATGTTGTGGAAGGTAAGGAAAAAGTAAAGAACTCGTCTAGACTAAAGTGGCACAATGACCAAATGTAACGCATGACCCTGGATTGTATCCTGGATCTGTAAAAGACATTACTGGGACAATGAGAACATTTCTAATGGAATCTATAGATTTTGATGTTTGGTTTTGTGGGTATGTAGGAGATTTTTGTTTGTTTGCTAAGAAATATACACTGGGATATTAAAGACTATTGAGGGATCCTGTCTACAATTTACTCTCAAATGTTCAATGAAAAAAATATATTAATAGAGAGAGGGGTAAGTGTGATAAAATATTAACACTTGGGGAATGTGGGTGAGGGTATATAGGATTTCTTTGTACTGCTGTTGAAAATATTCACAAGAAAATATTCACAAAATTAAAAAATTTTTTTTTCTAAAAAGTGCAGACAAAGGGAAAAGATTTTTAGGCCAAAAAGACCCTGAGAGAATTAATCCCAAATAAGCCTGCACTGAAAGATAGGAAATGAAATTCGTCAGACAGAAGGAAAATGGTTCCTCCAAAACACTGAAATACAAAAAAGAATGAAGAACAATGGAAAAAGTAAATTAAACATGTACATGTTCAAAAGGTACATGAATATTAGTATAACAATGATACTATATTGTGTGGTCTAAACAATGTATAGAATAACACAAAATACAAAGAGTGAGAGTAAATAGAATTTAAGTTTTAAAGCTTTAGCATTGTCAGTGAAGTGATAAAAGCACGAATTTATATTAAACTGTGATATATCCGGTTTGCATGTTCTAACTGCTAGGCTAGCCATTTAAGATATAGTAAAAAAAAAAAAAAAATGTAATTACAAATGAATAGAGAGGGAAAATGGAATAGTAACAATAAAAGAACTTTATTAACCCCAAAGAAGGGAAGAAAGAAGCAAAAAGAAAATATAAAACAGGGGGAACAAATAGAAAAAAATTAAATTATAGGTATACTAAAATATATATATGTCAAGCTGAATAAAAACAAAATATAAAACCCAGTCAGAAGTGCTTTTAAGAGTCTTAAATATAGGGTATTGAAAAGGTTGAAAGTAAAAGGATAGAAAGATAGAAAGTTAATATGGTCATATAAACATTAAAGTAAATTTTAAGATAAAAACCAAAGCTAAAAACAGAAATATTTTTTATAATAATAAAAGTTTCAATTCTCCAGGAAGGTAAAACAATTTCTAAACTTGTATTCATCCACTAACAGTTTCAAAATAGATAACGCAAAAAATTTGTGGAACTAAATGAGTTACATGCTCATCATTAAAAAAAAACACTTTAACATACTTCTCATAATAATAAATAGAATAAGCAAGAAAATAATCAGTAAGAACAAAGAAGACCTAAATAATGCAATTAACGAATTTAACCTAATTGACGCATATAGAACACCAAAGATAAAGATGACATGGATGTTCTTTTCAAGCACATGAGGGGTACTTGCTAAAACTGACATATGCTAGACCATAAAGCAAGCCTTAACAAATTTCAAAGAAGTGAAATCATTCATTAAAGGTATATTTTCTGCCCACCGTGGAATTAAGTTAGGTATCGGTCACAAAAAAACTCGAATATTCCCATGTTTAGACTAAACAATATCATTCTAACTACCTTTCTCAAAGCAGTCTGGCTCTGCACATCAGCCCGGACCTCCCGACACCACCATGCCTGTTGGCTGTGCCTGACCCTCTAAACTGTGGGCCTCCTCCTGCTGGAGCTCTGGGGCTGGTCGGGCCTTCCCATCCTGAAAGCATTCTGTAGACCTTCTCCCTCTTTCCACACCATATAGTAATCTGGCCACAGGTGTGCCTCCTGCAGTAGCTTTCAGGAAACTTGTATTTCAGCCACCTGAGAATATTTCCCATGCCCTCAATGCACTATGTTCTCTACTCTATGCCCTTCCTGCTGCCTTCTGTGCCTCATCTCCTCTCCCCCACACAATCACCTTTCACCTGCCTCACCTGCCTGTGGAACTCCTACTCATTTGTCAAAGCCCTGCTCAAACTTTAAACTTCATCTTCTCCCTGAGCCCCAGTCAGAATTAAACATGGTTTTGGTGGCTATCCTTCTACTCAAACACCAATCTTATTTTACTCTGGCAGAGGCATATGTCTGTCTCTCGCTGCAGATCAAGAGCTGTGAGAAGATGGGGACCTGGTTCCGTTTAGATTTATATATGTAAAGACTAGCTCCATGAATGAAAAGCAGGAACTGAGTTATCACTGAATGAATGAAGCCAGTAGGCATTAATAAATTGTCTTTTAATAAACGAATAAATGTTTTAGAGGGAGCTCCTACTTTTTACACAGCTGGGTGTACGTTGATTCATTGATGCATTTACTGAATCCCTAATGTCGTGGCAGGCTAGAGGTAGGGCATACGGACGTGAATAAAACACAGACCCTGCCTTCATGGAGCTCAGACCCTCCTAAAGTTAACTGTAAAACAATTTAAAGATGAACTGATAGACATATGCTTAGGATTAATGCATTTCAAAGAAACTTATCATTCTCTTAAAACAGTATGAGGTTCACATGCTTGTGATTAATGTTATTTCGTGGCTGGTAACACTAGAGAAATTTGGAAATGGTTCCATCCCCAGCCATTTCATTCTCTGGGTGACTTGGGTTGACATCATGATCATCAGGCAAGCTTTGAAATAATACTTACTGAAGGCTGAAAATGTGAATGAGTTTCCACCTGCAAGAAATGATGACTCCTTTTCCAAAAGCAGAGATAATTGTTAGCAATTTCAGAGGGTGAACTAGTAAAAGATTCATTCTCCTATCGTTCTCATCTCTCTGATAGAGATGGAAGGTTTATATGGGCTTGACGAGTCCCCATGGCAACAGCCTTTCTCCTGGGTTACCATAGGAATTGTGAAGGCCTTTATAAACCTCCATTAGCACAGCCTAGGCCGGCAGCCGTCAGAAACGTGTGCCGAGGAAGACACTGCAAAGAGGTGGCAAGGGCATTCGGGAATTAATTTTACCCTAGAGTAGCTGTGCAGGTTAAGTCCCCACCTCTGCAGCCCTCAACACCAGATAACACGAGAAGCAGCCCGGTGCCTTGAGTGCATCAT
Organism: Lutra lutra; assembly: GCF_902655055.1. Taxonomy (NCBI): domain Eukaryota; kingdom Metazoa; phylum Chordata; class Mammalia; order Carnivora; family Mustelidae; genus Lutra; species Lutra lutra. The sequence goes on from NC_062290.1 coordinate 63,724,065, forward strand.
ATGAAGGGGTTTTCAAAATCTAGCCACAAACATATGACCAGGTTTGAAAAGATTTTGAGAGATGAGGAAGGACTCTGTTCTGACAAAACCTCACATGGGATAGCAGTAAATTCACACACTTTTATTTTTCCCCAGGACAGGGCATTAGAACCATATTAATACTTACTATTATTATTAATAATATAAAGGATGGTGGGTTTGGTTACTCAACAGTGTGAATGTCCTTAATACCACTGAACTATACACTTAAGAATTGGTAAGCCGTTAAAATTTTATGGGTATCTTGGCACATTAAAAATTTTAAAAAACCCTAATAATCATAATTATTATATTACCATTACTGAGCATCTACTATATCCCAGGCACCAATGCCAAAGGCTTCAGATGTTCTGTGTCATGTCATCGCACAAGCCTGGGAGCAGCTGTCCCTTCTTCAAAGATGACTATTTTTCCTACATTGAAGACGAGAACACCAAGGCTTAGTGAAATAAAAGTAAGTTGTTCCGGGGTACACAACTAGATGTGGTGGGGAGCGCGGTCAAGCCCAGGTCTCTCTGACTTTGGAACGCCCACCCTTAACCTACAACTTCAACATCCGTGTTACACACTGCAGCAGCTCACCCATATGATTAAGACAGCTTCTTCTGAATGGATACATTAAAGGTCTTGGAATTTTGTGTAAATGTTGTTGTTGTTTTCTTTAAGATTTAAAAGTGACCTCTTAGGGTGCGACTATAAGAGGGCTTTCATTTTTATTCTAACCCTTGAATTATGGTACAGCAATCACGTACTTTCCGAAAATATAAAGACATTTCCATTTCATTCAAAGTTGCCTTGTATGAAGAGTAACTCCTGGCACTTTCAAATTGCAATCTGTATTTTTTTAAAAAACCATGAAAATGTACAGGACAGTTGCACAGAGGGAGACACTGTTTAATAAATAAGCTGGAGGGACGTCTGGGTGGCTCAGTCGGTTAAGCATCCGTCTTTGGTTCAGGTCATGATTCTAGGGTCCTGGGATGGAGCCCCCATGTCGGGCTCCCTGCTCAGTGGAGAGTCTGCTTCTTCCTCTGCCTGCCGCTACCACTGCTTGTGCTTCTGCTCTGTCTCTGTCTCTCTGTCAAATGGATAAATAAAATCTTTAAAAAAATAATAATAATAGAGGCACCTGCGGTGACTCAGTCGGTTAAGCGTCTGCCTTCGGTTCAGGTCATGATCCCGGGGTCCTGGGATGGAGCCCTGTGTCAGGCTTCCTGCTCAGTAGAGAGCCTGCTTCTCCCTCTCCCTCTGTCCGTACCATCCCCCTCCCCCACTCATGCACACTCATTCTCTCACTTTCTAAGTTAAATAAATAAAATCTTAAAAAAAAAAAAATACGTAAGTAAGTAAGCTGGAGAATGACAGGTCATGTTTAAGCACTGGAAAGCCCTTTCTCGTCAGGGCAAAGAAAATTACTGTGCTTCATACCAAAAAAGAAAAAGTGGAATGCATTTGGTGAGAATCTCTTTGAGCTCTGATCAAGCTGTATGGAAGATGTATGAGAAAAAAAAGAAAAAAAAAAAAAAAGAAAAAAAACCCCACAACTCTGGGGAAAAGGAATTCTAAAACCATGGGGAATTTCTTCAGTAGCAAGAAGGAAAGCAGCAAAAGGAATTGGTTCTTTAAAAATAAGCCTTTGGGGCATGCCACGAGAGAGGAGGCGCGCCCTCCTTCGAGGTTTTTTCCACACGCCAGTCAAAGCTGTGAAGAACACTACCGAGAAGATTCTTCTACCAAGAGCCAAAAACCCGGGCCCCAGCCTCTGAAGCTCTTGGTGCTCAAGTAGGTAAACAGGAGAAGGAATTACATTTTTTTTTCCTCTTCAAAGACATAAGTAGAAAAGAGGATACTAATTAGCAGGCAATGAAAATATACCAGATTGCATCTACTTTTCTTTATTATTTAAGAAAATGTACTTGTTTCTTAAATATCTGGTGGTGGTTCTGCTTTCATAACTTCTTTTAAAGAGTAAAATTGAGGGGAAATGGGGAGTTCTTGTTTAGTGGGTATAGAGTTTTGAAATTTTGAAAGATGAAAAGGTCTGAAGACTAGTTGCAAAACTATGTAAATGAACTTAATGCTGCTGAACTATACACTTAAAAATGGTTAAGGGACACATTTTATGTGATGTGTTTTTAGCCATTTTTTTTTTTAAAAAGGTTTAAATTGATGATACCTGCCTTACTCAGCTCAGACTGCTATAACAAAATTTCACAGACCGGGTGGCTTAAGCAACAGATACGTATTTCTCACACTTCTGGAGACTGGGAAGTCCAAGATCAAGGGCCAGCAAGATTATCTGCCTGCTGAGACCCCTCTTCCTGGCTTGCAGTTGGCCACCTACTTAATTGTCCTCACAAGGCAAAGAGAGTGGGCTCTGGTCTCTCCCTCTTCTCATAAAGACACTAATTCCATCATGCCCCCCCCCCAACCACCTCTTGAACTCATATAAATCTAATAACTCCTGTAATAGGCATCCAGGAAGACACCTTTTCCTCATTAACAGATAAAATTCAGAACTCTTGCTTGGCTCTCACGTTGAGCTCATTTCTAGTCTGGTTTCTGCATTTACTCACCCCCGTGACCACTTGCTCTGCCTTTGCCCATCACAATGATGATAGACATGGCTTCTTTGGCCTTGACCCTTAACTCTTCTCCTGGGTCCTTATGCTGAATTTGCCCCCAGGTTAGATCTACTTCTGGCCCCTGTGAGCTGCCATCTGGAACCAAGCCTCTGAATCTTACCTCGCCAGGAGGGCCCATTCCAGACTATCTCAAAAGTAGGATTCGTTGGACATAAAGCCAAAGGCATTATCAAGACACTGTACAAAAAATTTATAAAACAATAAGCTGAATTTTATCAGGAGTAAATTTAAGCTGTGTTCTGTGAGTCATTAAATCAATTGTTTCAATCTAGGATTCAAGATGTAGCTTGATAGTAGTTTATACCATACAGACTTTGGGCTTTTACTGACCATTACTGACAAATCCGATATTAGTCAACAGTCCGATAAGGTCACTAAGATTTCTAATATGATGTTTAGCTACCTAAGAAAGCTGGCAAACTCATTTAGTGAAGGGACAGGTAGTAAGTATTGTAGAATTTGCATGCCAAACAGGCCCTTGTAGCAATTACTCTGCTCTGTCCCTATCTATCAAAGGCAGCCAGAAACAATACATAGAAGAACATTGGCTATGTTCCAATAAAACTAGTCATACAAACTGGGTCAGTTTGCTGAGCTCTCGGCAACAACATGGAGAGCCAAGACAAAGGAGTTGATACTCTCACTGCACCCAGCAGGAGTCTAGCCACAGGCTAATTCTTGTTTACTTCTGGGCTCTACAAGTGCAGTTGGTCAGAGACGAGAGAATAGAGATTTTCCTATTGGTCAGTATTGGTTTATTAATCCATCGAGCTTGAGCACCGTTTCTCAATTCGGCTCAGAATCCACCTAGAAGTATTCATATTCCATTTGAACTTCTCCATCTAGTCCCTGGGGGAAAATGGCTATCCTGGGCAGAGCCTGGCTGAAATCACACCACCCAATTCCACTATACATTCCACCCGGTTCCACTATGGAATCGAAGAACTGAGAGAGGTTAGAGGGTGGTGTATTGGTCCTTACTGAACCCATGTAGCTCCTGAGGATCATCCGTCCTTTAAAATACTTACCAAGTGATCATTTAATAGACCATCCTAGCTTCTGAGCTGCAAGATGGTAAATCTATGGGTAGAAGTCAAATATTGGTGGCCTGTGGCCCTATCCATCTACAGACCTATTTAATTCAGCCTGCACAATACTTTTAAAAACATTCAAATTTTTACCCCATTTGAAAAATTTTAAAATTTAACTTAAAAATGTTGAAGTTTCAGCAATTGGAGGCATGGCTACCACCGGCTGGAGCTCAGTAACAGCTGCCCCTTTAAGAAAGAGCCTGCCTTTTCCAGCTAGTAGGGTCTCCACCCGCCCTACTTGACTCTTCTGTTATGTTCTGGTCTCCGTTAAACGTTTAAGTTTACAATTTCTCCTACATAACCCACTTTTTCCCCTTTTAGAAAATCATGACTATTCTTAGCAGATTCCAGTCTTCTGACACATCCCCCATTTTTCACAGCTCCTCTGAGATAACCAGAAGTGGCCCAGTAATCTCATTTGCAAGGTCTCACGGTTCCCTAGAATACAATGTTCCTGGGCAGAAGGCTGCAAGCTTTGTGCTCAGTCTCTTCACCAGCTTGGACTTCAGTGATCTTTTTTCTGCTCCTGATTTTTCTACCCTTTCCATTCATAAAGGTCATTCTCCTTGGCAGAGCAAATGAAGGCCAAGAGTTTTGGAATGGCTTTGAAGGCGTTTACCCAAGACATTTGCTTTTGCCTTGTTCACTCTTCAACTTGCTCCAAATAGCATTCTGTGTCTTTTATGATGTCCTGAGCATTGTTCACAAGTCAGAATTTATCCCAAGCTTTTGCTTTTCTGACGTCATTTGCACAAATCTTCGCCATATTTTATATTCATTCTTTGGTTTCCAGTAATGTCCTTGGAAGAGCAGAGCTCGCAGAGCTCACAGAGCTCCCTGAGAAGCCAAAGGATTCCTTCTATTTAGAGTCCACCTCAGCTTTTTTGTCATCTGGATCGTATGCAAGTTCATAGACAGAATGTCCACATGGGGACCTTCCCAACCCTGCTGAGACATCTACCTCTTTAGAATTTCGAACTAGCTGAATCTCTTCTCTGGGTTTCTTTTTTCCCCCTGGCTAATGGAAGCTCTCTTTACCCCCTCCTCTCTCTAAGGATTCCTCTCCTTTCTATCACAATTAAATATAGGAGATGATCTCATCACCTTATTCACCTACTGGGAGAAAAAAAAATGGTGTGGCAAGTAAAACTTTATTAGAAGCTGGTTGGAATCTGAAATGTGCTTAGGTCTGACATCTTCTAGCTTCCAGCTGTGTTCTTTGAATTTTGGGGATATTGAGAATCCTCCTGGTAAAAGAACTCAAACAGATGTATGTGTTTGAGTAAATGATAAGGGAGGGACATTCAACAGAAAGTAAATTGCAAGAGGACATGCAGAATCCCTTGGACATAAATTACATCCAAAGAGGAAGGGTTCCACATGACTAGTTAGATTCTGTGGCAAAGCCTGAGAGTCTGTGGGAAGAGCGATTGCAAGTACCACTCTGGGGAGCTTTTGCTTGAACCCATTCTGACTTCTCCAACTAGATAGACATATGTGCCCCGGAAAGAAGGGAGCAATGAGTGAACTAAAGAGATTTTCATCAAAACTACTTGTGAGCTCCTCTAAGAGACTGAAGCAGGGAGGAGGGAAAGGACCATCTGGCCCAAGTAGCAGTTGGGACTAAGTGATGGTGTAGGAGCAAGCTGGGGACAGTCAACAAGCACATGAAGACACCTTGCTTCCTTACCAGACCTGCAACTGGAGCCAGGGGTTCATTTTTTCCATCTGGCTCACTGATCTTCAGAATGCCCCCATGTCATTAACAACTTCCTTTCTTTTATATTTTTGCCTTTCTCGAGGTTTCCCTCATAGCTCAAGACACCTCCATTCAAGGATTTTTCTTGTGATATGTAGCACTACCACACCTACTTCTTTCTAACAAGGTGAACACCTCCATTACCATATTTAGGTATAAGGATCCTCCCATCAAGTCTCAGAGACTCCTAAAACTGTATCTCCCTTCTTGCATTAAAATATCAAAATTAGGGGGCGCCTGGGTGGCTCAGTGGGTTGAGCCTCAGCCTTCAGCTCTGGTCATGATCTCAGGGTCCTGAGATCGAGCCCTGCATCAGGCTCTCTGCTCAGTGGGGAGCCTGCTTCCCTCTCTCTCTGCCTGCCTCTCTGCCTGCTTGTGATCTCTCTCTCCCTCTGTCAAATAAATAAATAAAAATATTTAAAAAATTTTTTTTAAATTAGTATTAATTTTTTATTAATACATCATAATAGCATTAGTACATCTTTTCAACCCTTTGTCTAGTTTTCACACTTCATTACCTAAGAGTCTCCCTGCACCCGACCCAGTCTTAAGCTTCTGGGCTACTAGTAACCAGCTCTACAATTTCTTTCTGAATGGTCACCAAGGACTCCATGATCTTGCCAGTCCTCACGTGATAATAGTTACTACTAATGATGATGATAAGTACCACTTACTGGGTAACTACTCTGAGCTATTCCCATCTGTTATCTCTTATCTTTGCAAGGATATTTTTATTTCCACTTTATAGATAGAAAAAACAGAGACTCAGGTAGTGAAATAACTTGCTCAAAGTTCCAAAGCTATTAAGCAGATGAGTTGGTCTAACAGGGGTCCTGACATCCTCAAAAGAGATGATTGAAAGAAGTTTAATGAAGGGAACATGGTAAGGTATGAAGAGTTATAGAAAACCTGCAAGGGGTGATAAAGTAATCCATTAACAGAAACAGTAAAGAGCTTTAATTATCCTTGGGCATGAAGGGGCAAGAGAAGCTAGTGGTCACTTGAACCTGGAGAGAAAGCTGTAGGGAAGGGCCAACTGTCAGGACCAGCCATGACCAAATTGCAACCCAACAGAGAGGGAACTGGGAAAATAAATATTCTTTTTTGGGGGAGGGGAATAAATATTTTGACCTCACTTCTCACCTCTGAGTACCTGCCAGTCCTCCCGTTGGCTAAACCCAACTGAAGGTAGGAGAGCAAACCTCAGGTCAACTCTCAGCACGCAGAGCAAGGTCAAGACAGGTGGAAAGTGGGTCTGGAGGAAAATGGAGAACAACCCTCAGAACTGAGATTTGAACCCTGGTTTGTCTAACTCCAAAGACCTTGTTTTTCTCAAAATTCCAGTGTCTTAAATTCTAGATCCTTAACTTAGTATCTTAACTAAGAGCTCATAATTTTAGTTTCTAATATTCAATCTCCAAATCCAAATTCCATTCTCAGACATGCATCTTAGGTTGTCATTAACTTTCCAGATAATCTTATTTCGTCCAAGTTATCTTCCAAATAATGACCTCAGGAAGCAGAGAAGAAAGCTGTGCCTGTACCCGTAAGTTCTGCAGTGTCCTGTTTAGCATATTAGAATCCCTGGAGATACTGATAACATTTGCCCACACAAATGATTCATTAAGAGTGGGATATCTTAGCACACTCTGCCATAGCCAAGACACCTGCTCCAAGAAGTTTGTCCTTTCCTGATTGGAGGACCACCCCAACCCACAGTCCCTTGAAATCCTTCACTCCTCAATTTTCTCTGACCTTTGTTCTCCCATCCTATCTACCTCTTTCTTAAGAAGGCATACCAAGAACCATTCATCAACCTCTTTTCTATTCTCTTCAATCAGGGAAATCTATTAAGACTTCCAGTGACTTTTGGTTATTGATTTACTATATAATCAATATGCCTTCATCCATGGACAGTATCTTCCATGTCTTCCCCAAAGATGGGGAAATAGTAATTGTATCGGTCAGTTCCCAAGGCAAAAATTGGTCTACTTTTTTAAGTTGGCAGTATCACTGCTTTTAAAAGTCATGTAAAAGTAAAAAAAAAAAAAAAGGTAACATAAAACAAAACATAATTATGTATGCAGAAAATTCTAAGAAATCTGCAAGAAACTAGAACTAATAGGTGAATTTAGCAAAGTCACAGGTTACAAGGTAATTATATAAAGTCAGTTGTATTTTTAAAGACTATCAGTGAAAAATTAGACAATGAAATCAAACAATACCAATACAGTAACATAAAAAAAAATAAGACATTTAGGAATACATTGAACACATCTATGCAAGACCTGTACACTGAACACTACAAAATGTTTCTGTGATAAATTGAGAAAACTAGACAAATTTAAAGGTACACATACATATGTTCATGAATTGCAAGTCTCAATCTTATTACGGTACCTGTTTTCTCTAAATTTATTTATAGATTCAATGTTATTCCTATCAAAACCCCAGCAGTCTTTTTTGGTAGAAATTGACACACTTATACTAAAATGTATATGAAATTGCAAATGATTTAGAATATCCAAAACAGTTTTGAAAAAGAAGCAAAAAGCTGGAGGACTTACCCCACCTGACTTCAAGACTTACTATAAAACTATGATAAACAAGAGAGTGTGGTATTGGTGTAAGAATAGACAAATGGATCAATGGAACAGATGTGACAAAGGTGGCAAAGTAATTCAATAGGGAAAGTGCAATTGTTCTTCAATCAGGGATCACTGGATACCAATATGGGAAAAGATATCCTTAACCTCACATCATACACAAGAATTAACCTGAAATAGATCATAAGACAAACAGAAAACTGAAACTAAAAAACTCCTAGAGGAAAATATAAGAGAAAATCTTTGAGAACTTGAAGTCAGCAAAGATTTTTTTACTCAGGACAGGAGAGGCATTAAACATAAAATAAAAAACTGATAAATGAAACAACAATAATCCTGAGGCTACTGCCTAGGGAGTTTAAGCCAGCTTGGCACCTAGAAGAGTCTCTTTCTCTTTGTGTATTTTTGCCCTTGTTAACAAGCATGTTAAATTGACCCTTGGCTAAAGCTCTTGAGTTCTACATAACTCCAGTCTAACCTGCCAAAGTTCTCTGTTCTGGACTGGGTCTCAGTCCCAGCAAACAAGAAAATGTGAATTTGCCTTTCTTTGCCTTTGTTCTTTGTTAATGTATATCTTTGTAAATATGTCAAGAAAAGAAAAGGCTGAGCTGACACAGAATTTACGTTCTCCTGGATCCTATGCCAAAATAATATCATACACTGTTGATGCTCCAAGATCATTACAGGCATCAGGTACAGCTGCCATGCTTTGTCTCATTCTGTGGATTAAAAACCAGTGTCCCCTAAATGTTACATTAGAAACCTTAAATTTAATTAATAGGAGGCCACATTTCCTGACCCTGCCTTGGAAAAGAAAAGCTATTCCCAAGAGGATGTTTCTATCATAATCCACACTGCCGCCTTGGAAACACAGTATACCAGGACTGCTGTAGACACTGTTCCCATTACCGAACCTCAGGTGCCACTAAAAGATCCAGCCCTAGCTTAAGTAAGGATATGGACAGTAATAAAGGTGTGTCTCTGCTTTGGAGGTCTCATAGATGTTTTAACTGCTTGAGACTCCCATAAGGGCAGGGATTCAAGACCTGCCTTTGATAGCCATGAGGCTGAAGACATCCTTTCAAAGAAGAACACACATCAGTAGTCTCAGCTATGAATCCATGGACCCTACCTCTGGCTTTGTCCCTCTCTAGCCCTGAACCTGTGGACTTGACTCTTCATCCTTTTGCATAAACCCAACAATTTCTGAATTTCTGATCTTGCTGGAATCTGCCCTCAGCACCCTAGAGCTCTAGCAATGTTTCCAGCATTAGAAATGTTCCTTTGGGTGTGGCCCTAGCTGATCCAGTTTACCCAACATTGGTCGCTATTCTGTTCTCTAATAAAAGCACAGAACTGAGGAAAGCTTGTAAGGTCTTGCCACAGCTCTATCTCCAACCTTCAGTTCAGTTGTTTTCTGCCCTTTGGAGACACAAGATGGTCCTTGACTTCCAGAAGACTATTCTCTGGTTAGGGAGAAACTAAAGCAAGTCCCACAACTTTTTGAACTAAGACTTTTGCTGTTTATAGGGCTGGTATGATGGTCAAATGGGAAAGTATAAAGTACATGCACAATAAATTCACGTGATTTCTGCACACAGGGAATGTTATATGAAATGCATCTTTCCATTAGAGTGTTAATGAGATCCCTAGACTGAAAACAGTACAAATAATTAATTAAGTAATTAGCAGAAACCCTACTTCAGTTCTAGAGTTAAACCAAAACCATAATTACTTATGCAGCACACTGTCTTGATCTCATTTCTATAACATTTAAGATGGTATTTTGGCTGCTTTTTTATGTACTTGTTGTTTTCACATAAACAAGACGGTCCCTTCAACCAGACCTCTGGGCCACTCTTCTGACCAAAACAGATACTCTATACACTTCATAGCCCTCAGAGATGGCACTGAAAGGAGCTCTCCACCTGTCCCCAGAGCCTTCTTGGATTCTACCATCAGCCATTCTTCAGAAAAAGGGTTTATGAGTTCCCTAACCTCAATATAAAATTTAAGTCTTGTAGCTGAGAAGTCACAGATTTAACTTCTGCTTCACTCTGTACTCTCCTCCTCCTCCTCAAGCCCATCCCTACACAGCCTCACCTGCTCATTTGTGTACATGTCAATCTCCCCACTGGATCCCAACTTAATTCAGAAATAAAAACTATAGGTCTCTTTCGGTGAGGCTAAGCAAGATGGCAGAGGAATAGGAGACCTAAATTTCATCTGGTCCCTGGAACTCAGCTAGATAGTTATCAAACCATTCTGAACACCTACAAACTCAACAGGATTTCTGAAGAAAAGAAAAGTAGCAATTCTATGAACAGAAAAGCGATCACTTTCTGGAAGGTAGGATGTGCAGAGAAATGAATCTGTGGCAATATTTGGGAAGATAGACTACAAGGGGGGGCACAGGGGTGGAAGGAGCCCCCGTCAGTCGGCTCCTGGCAAATGATAGAGCAGTGGAGCACAAAATCAGAGATTTTAGAAGTCTCCTCTGCTGAGGGATGTCACTCAGGTGGCTAAGGGGGGCGTGGAACCCTCAGGTCCCTCGGGGTCACAGAAAGACTGGGGGTGCCTGAGTGCGGCAGAGCTCCCAAGTATCAAGTATCAGAGTGGGGAAGCCAGAGGCAAAGATGGAGCTGAAGAGTGGGCTCTCAGCTCAGGGCTGCCATAAACCATGATCCATGGCATAGTCAGGCCACTAGTCTTTGAGCAGGAACCCCACAAGTGGCAGATCCAGGGAGACCTCCCTCCTTCCTCCACCAGGAGGAGCAGCATAGGTGCACACTACAGGAATCTGTTGTGTTTGGAAACTCCAAACGGGGCCCTGTGCCAGAGATAGAAATGCTCAGTCACAGGCCGGGTGAGCACCGAGTAAGGCCAGAGACCAGGGAGATGGGAGTGATTGACTGCTTTTCTCTGAGAGCGCACTGAGGAGTGGGGCCCTGAGCTCTTGGCTCCTTGGGCAGTGACTGGGAGACCACTATTTTCATTCTCATCCTCTAAAGCTGTAGGGAACGCCTTCAGGGAACAAAAGGTCCAGAAAGCTAACACAGATTACTTAGCTTGGCCCCAGTGCAGTTCCACCTTGGGCAAAGACATTTGAGAATCACTGCAATGGACCCCTACCCCAGAATATTAGCAAGAACATTCAGCCAAGACCAAGTTTAACAATCAATGAGAACTACAAAACTTCAGTGCTAGGAGAATATAGCACATAGAATTCATGGCTTTTCCCCCATGATTCTTTGGTCTTTCAAAGTTAATTTTTAAATTTTTCTTTCTTTTTCCTTTTTCTATTTCTTTTTAAAAATTTTTCTTCTTTCCTTTTTCAACAAACATCAATTCCTTTTTTAAAATCTTTTTCAGTTTTCATTTTTACAGTCATAGTCTATCCTTTAATTGTATTTAATCTTGTTTTTTGTATCTATGTAAGTTTTTCTCTCCTTAAAATTTTGGGATGCAGTTTCTTTTAACAGACCAAAATATACCCTAAATCTAGTGTATGGCTTAGTTCTATTCACCCATTTGGTCATATTCTCTCCCTTTTTTTTTTTTCTTAATTTTTCTTTCTTCTTTTCTCAACCAACTTCTTATCAATTCTTTCTTTAAAATCCTTTATAAGCTTCATTTTTACAGCCATATTCCATACCTTCATTGTATTTACCCATATTTTTGTGTATATATATGGGTTTTTTTTTTCTTTAAAAATTTGGGAGGCAGTTTCATCTAACAGACCAAAATACACCCAGAATCTAGTGTGCAGCTCTGCTCTGTTCACCCGTCTGATCATATTCTTCATATTCTTCTTTTTTTATTTCTTCCCACCTCCCCGCTGGTTTCTGGTCTCTTCTGATTTGTTTAGTGTATATTTTTCTGGGGTCATTATTACCCTTTTAACATTTTGTTCTCTCATTTATCTATTCTTCTCTAGACAAAATGACAAAACAGAAAAACTCACCTCAAAAAAAGAACAAGAGGCAATACTGACTGCCAGGGACCTAATCAATGGGGACATTAGTAAGATGTTGGAAATAGAGTTCAGAAGGATGATTGTAAAGATATTAGCTGGTCTTGAAAAAAGCATAGAAGATACTAGAGAATCCCTTTTTGGAGAAATAAAATCTAACCAAGTCGAAATCAAAAAGGCTATTAATGAGGTGCAATAAAAAATGGAGGCTCTTACTGCTAGGATAAATGAGGCAGAAGAGAGAATTAGTGATATAGAAGACCAAATGATGGAGAATGAAGAAGCTGAGCAAAAGAGAGATAAATAACTACTGGATCACAAAGGGAGAATTCAAGAGATAAGTGATACCAGAAGCCAAAACAATATTAGAATAATTGGGATCCCAGAAGAAGTGGGGGGCAGAAGACATATTGGAGCAATAGAGAACTTCCCTAATTTGAGGAAGGAAACAGGCATCAAAGTCCGAGGCACAGAGAAACCCCCTCAAAATCAATAAAAATAGTTCAACACCCTGACCTCTAACAGTAAAACTGACAAATCTTAGAGACAAAGAGAAAATCCTGAAAGCCCATTGGGACATGAGGTCTGTAACCTACAATGGTAGAAACATTAGATTGGCAGAGAGACTTGGCAGGTCAGAAAGGACTGGCATGATATATTCAGTGCACTAAATGAGAAAAATATGCAGCCAAGAATACTATATCCAGTTAGGCTGTCATTGAAAACAGAAGGAGAGATAAAAAGCTTCCAGGACAAACAAAAACTAAAAGAATTTCTGATTGCCAAACCGGCCCTATGAGAAATATTGAAAGGGGTCCTCTAAGCAAAGAGAGAGCCTTAAAGTAACATAGACCAGAAAGGAACAGACAATATAAAGTAACAGTCACCTTACAGGCAATACAATGGCACTAAATTCATATCTTTCAATAGTTACCCTGAATGTAAATGGGCTAAATGCCCCAATCAAAAAGACACAGGGTATCAGATTAGATTTAAAAACAAACAAACAAAAATGAGACCCATCAATATGCTATCTGCAAGAGACTCATTTTAGAGCCAAAGACACCTTCATATTTAAAGTGAGGGGGTAGAAAACCATTTACCATGCTGTGGGCATCAAAAGAAAGCTATGGTGGCAATCCTTATATAAGACAAATTAGACTTTAAACCAAAGACTAGAATAAGAGATGAGGAAGGACACTATATCTTACTTAAAGGGCCTATCCAACAAGAAGATCTAATAATTGTAAATATTTTTGCCCCTACCATGGAAGTAGCCAATTATAGAAACCAATTAATAACAAAATTAAAGAAACCCACCAACAATAATACAATAATAGTAGGGAACTTTAACACTCCCCTCACTGAAGTGGAAAAGATCATCTAAGCAAAAGATCAACAAGGAAATAAAGGCTTTAAACAACACACTGGACCAGACTGACTTCACAGATATATTCAGAATATTCCACCCCAAGGCAGCAGAATACACACTCTTCTCTAGTGCACACGGAACTTTCTCCAAAATAGATCACATCCTGGGTCAGAAATCAGGTCTCAACCAGTACCAAAAGATTGGGATCATTCCCTGTATATTTTCAGACCACAATGATTTGAAACTCGAACTCAATCACAAGAGGAAATTTGGAAAGAACTAGAATCCATGGAGGCTAAAGAGCATGCTACTAAAGAATGAATGGGTCAACCAGAAAATTAAAGGAGAATTTTAAAAACTCATGGAAACATATGAAAATGAAAACACAACTGTTCAAAATCTTTGGGATGCAGCAAAGTCAGTCCTAAGAGGAAAGTATATAGCAATACAAGCCTTTCTCAAGAGACAAGAAAGGTCTCAAATATACAACCTAACCCTACACCTAAAGGAGTTGGAAAAAGAAAAACAAATAAAGTCTAAACCCAGCAGGAGAAGATAAATAATAAAGATCAGAGCAGAAATCAATTAAATAGAAAACAAAAGAACAGTAGAACAGATCAACGAAACTAGGAGCTGGTTCTTTGGAAGAAATAATAAGATTGATAAGCCTCTGGCCAGACTTAACAAAAAGAAAAGAGAAAGGACCCAAATAAATAAAATCATGAACAAAAGAGGAGAGATCACAACCAACATCAAAGAAATACAAACAATTATAAGAACATATTACGAGCAACTAAACACCAGCAAATTTGACAATCTGGAAGAAATGGATGCATTCCTAGAGATGTAGAAACTACCAAAACTGAACCAGGAAGAAATAGAAAACCTGAACAGACCCATAACCAGCAAGGAAATTGAAGCAGTAATCAAAAATCTCCTGACAAACAAGAGCCCAGGGCCAGATGGCTTCCCAGGGGAATTCTACCAAACACTTAAAGAAGAATTAATACCTATCCTCCTGAAACTGTTCCAAAAATAGGAATGGAAGGAAAATTTCCAAACTCATTTTATGAGGCCAGCATTACATTGATCCCAAAACCAGACAAAGACCCCACCAAAAAGGAGAATTACAGACCAATATTCCTGATGAACATGAATGCAAAAATTCTCACCAAAATACTAGCCAATAGGATCCAACAGTACATTAAAATGATTATTCACAATGACCAAGCGGGATTTATTCCTGGGCTGCAAGGTTAGTTTAATGTCTGCAAATCAATCAATGTGATACAATACATCAATAAAAGAAAGAACAAGAACCATATGATACTCTCAATAGATGCTGAAAAAGCATTTGACAAAGTACAGCATCCTTTCTTGATCAAAACTCTTCACAGTGTAGGGAGAGAGTACATACCTTAATATTATCAAAGCCATCTATGAAAAACCCACAGCGAATATCATTCTCAATAGGGTAAAACTGAGAGCTTTTCCCCCAAGGTGAGGAACACAGCAGGGCTGTCCACTATTCACCACTGCTATTCAACATAGTACTAGAAGTCCTAGCCTCAGCAATCAGACAACAAAAAGAAATAAAAGAATCTGAACTGGCAAAGAAGTCAAACTCTCACTCTTTGATGGTAACATGGTGTTCTATGTGGAAAACCCAAAAGACTCCACCCAAAAATTGCTAGAACAGGAATTCAGTAAAGTGGCAGGATATAAAATCAATGCACAGAAATGTATAGAAATTGCATTTCTATACACCAACAACAAGACAGAAGAAAGAGAAATTAAAGAGTTGATCCCATTTACAACTGTACCCAAAACCTTAAGATAGCTAGGAATAAATCTAACCAAAGAGGCAAAGGAAATTGAAGAAGACACAATGAAATGGAAAAACATACCATGCTTATGGATTGGAAGAACAATATATTGTGAAAATGTCTGTGCTACCTAGAACCATCTACACATTCAATGCAAGCTCTATCAAAAATAATCAACCTTTTTCACAGAAATGGAAAAAATAATCCTAAAATTTATATGGAACCAGAAAAGACCTCGAATAGCTAGAGGAATGTTGAAAAAGAAAAGCAAAGGGGCGCCTGGGTGGCTCAGTGGGTTAAAGCCTCTGCCTTCGGCTCAGGTCATGATTCCAGGGTCCTGGGATCGAGCCCCGCATCGGGCTCTCTGCTTAGCGGGGAGCCTGCTTCCTCCTCTCTCTCTGCCTGCCTCTCTGCCTACTTGTGATCTCTGTCTGTCAAATAAATAAATAAAACCTTTAAAAAAAAAAAAAAAAAAGAAGCCACAGCTTTAGAAAAAAAAAAAAAAGAAAAGCAAAGTTGGTGACATCACAATTCCGGACTTCAAGCTCTATTACAAAGCTGTCATCATCAAGACAGTAGGGTACTGGCACAAAAACAGACACATAGATCAGTGGAACAGAATAGAGAGTCCAGAAATGGACCCTCAACTCTATGGTCAACTAATCTTCGACAAAGCAGGAAAGAATGTCCAATAGAAAAAAGACAGTCTCTTCAACAAACGGTGTTGGGAAAAGCAGACAACCACATGCAGAAGAATGAAACTGGACCATTTCCTTACACCACACCCAAAAATAGACACAAAATGGATGAGACTTAAATATGAGACAGGAATCCATCAAAATCCTCGAGAAGAACACAGGCAGCAACCTCTTTGACCTCAATGCAACTTCTTCCTTGAAACATCGCCAAAAGCAAGGGAAGCAAGCAAAAATGAACTACTGGGACTTCATCAAGATAAAAAGCTTTTGCATAGCAGTCAACAAAACCAAAAGAATGGGAGAAGATATTTTCAAATGACATATCAGATAAAGGGCTAGTATCCAAAATCTATAAAGAACTTATCAAACTCAACACCCCAAGAACAAATAATCCAATCAAGAAATGGGCAGAAGACATGAACAGACATTTCTGCAAAGATGACATCCAAATGGCCAACAGACACATGAAAAAGTGCTCAACATCACTCGGTATTAGGGAAATACAATCAAGACCACAGTGAGATACCACCTCACACCAGTTAGAATGGCTAAAATTAGCCATTCAGGAAATGACAGATGTTGGAGAGGATGTGGAGAAAGGAGAACCCTCCTACATTGTTGGTGGGAATGCAAGCTGGTGCAGCCTCTCTGTAAAAGTGGAGGTTCCTCAAAAAGTTGAAAATAGAGCTATCCTACAACCAGCAATTATACTACTAAGTATTTACCCTAAAGATACAAATAATCCGAAGATACAAGTGATCCGAAGGGGTACATGCACCCCAATGTTTATAGCAGCAATGTACACAATAGCCAAACTATGGGAAGAGCCCAGATGTCCATCGACAGATGAATGGATAAAAAAAGATGTGATTACACACACACACACACACACACACACACACAGGAATATTATACAGCCATCAAAAAATCAAAATCTTGCCCTTTGCAACAATGTGGATGGAACTAGAGGGTATTATGTTAAGCAAAATAAATCAATCAGAGCAAGATAGTTATCATATGATCTCACTCATATGTGGAATTTGAGAAACAAGGCAGAGGATTGTAAGGGAAGAGAGGAAAAAATGAAACAAGAAGAAACCAGAGAGGGAGACAAACCATAAGAGACTCTTCATCTCAGGAAACAAACTGAGGGTTGGTGGAGGGCAGGGGGTGGAAGGGATGGAGTGGCTGAGTTACGGACATTGGGGATGGTATGTGCTATGGTGAGTGCTATGAATTGTGTAAGACTGATGCGTCACAGACCTATACCCCTGAAACAAATAATACATTATATGTTAATTTTTTTAAAAACCCTATACTTCTCTTTCACCTTAAAGAGGCCTCCAGCACTGCCTAGTTCAATAATTTATACACAATAAAGCTAAATTCATATTTTAAAATAAATTAATTAATACATTAAAGACTCTTTCAAAAAAATATATCCTTGGGAACTGAGTAAGGATCAGCTGGTCCTTGACTAGCAAGGACAGTGGGATCCTCACCCCCTTGTCCGGAATTTGGATAGATGTGAAGTATGAAATGGTCCATAAAGAATAGGGTAATGAAAGACACTGTTGCCAAAAATTGGGAGGCTGTTAATGTGGGGCCCAATCTTTTTTAGAGGCATCACTGGGAACTTGGGGATTACAGACCATTAAGCCTCACCTCAGTATCAGGACAACAGATGGAGTGTTTAAAGAAGGACAGAATAGTACAACACAGATAAGGTGGATGTGATACTGGGTCTCAGCATGGCTTTCCCTGGGGAGGCTGAGTTCTTTGATAAGGAGAATGAAGGAACAGACTGTTCAACATGGTTGTACTAGGATCAGATGTGCTCATGTTTTCAGCCAGTTTGGGCGGGGAGGAGAATACAGACAGACATTCTAGGAAGAGCCAGAGGGGTTGGCCTGGGATCATGCCTGGATTGAAACACCTTCCTGGTAGCAGATGAATGTGGCTAACCTGGGTAGCACCGCAGTGGGCTGGGAAGTCCTAAGGAGTCACTTCATAGAAGAGATGCCTTCCAGCCAGGTTTGCTGTTGGTGAATCCTACATTCCTACTGACTGCATTCTTCTAAGAAAATCAGACATAAACTCTCTTGAAATAAGAACCAACAGTCCAGTGAAGTTTTCCAAAACTTGATCCCAGACTGAATGTTCAGAGAGTTACAATATCCAAATGACTGTTGGCTCTTCTTTGAAGAACTAATGAGCACTACCATCCTCCCAGCCACAAAGGCGGGAACATACAGGAACCATCCTTAACAATGTCTTGCCAGTTCTATCCCAATAACCTCCTTCTTCTTTAAACCCATTATCACTGCCCTAGGTCAGACTTTATCAAGTCTCACTGGACCAAATGATAGCTTCCCAACCGGTTCTCCCTCCTGATATTTCCCTTCAAGCTCCCTCCATACAACACTTCCAGATCAGTTTCAAAAAGCACATCTGTCATTGTGTCACACTGCTGTTCAAAACCTTTAGAGGCTCCCCCTTGTCGAAACAAAATCTAAATTTTGTAGCCTGGAATTCAAGAGCTGCTTAATATGGCCCCAACTTGTCTTTCCAATCATTTTTTAAATTTCCCTGCATTTTCCCTTCAAATAAATTTAACTTTAATTAAAATAATATCCACTATTTATTGAATATAGCCCAGGTTCTCTCTCTGTCTCTCTCTCTGTATCTCTCAATTACTTAATGAGATATGTCTAAAGATTGATCTCCATGTGAAATATGAGGAAACAAGTCCAAACAGATGAAATAACCTGCCAAAGGCCATCTAATCAG
This sequence comes from Lutra lutra, assembly GCF_902655055.1. Taxonomy (NCBI): domain Eukaryota; kingdom Metazoa; phylum Chordata; class Mammalia; order Carnivora; family Mustelidae; genus Lutra; species Lutra lutra. The sequence continues at coordinate 63,742,864 of NC_062290.1, forward strand.
TAGGGGGCAGAGCCAGGTCTTCATCTCCAAAACCCAGGTATGGGCCTCTGTCCCTCTCCCATACAACTTCCCCTGTCCTGGGAGCCCTTGCACTGCCCCTTCTTCCTTATGAAGAAGTGTGCATGCTCCTCTAGCCTAATGCTTTTAGTTCCTTGGAGGGTTTTGTTGTACAACCTGGAACTAAGAGTTTTCCAGCTCCAATTTTCTTTCTTTTTTTTTTAAGATTTTATTTATTTATTTGACAGAGAGAGAGAGAGACTGACAGACAGATCACAAGTAGAGCAGCAGGCAGAGAGAGAAGGAGAAGCAGGCTCCCCGCCAAGCAGAGAGCCCGATGCGGGGCTCGATCCCAGGACCCTGAGATCATGACCTGAGCCGAAGGCAGAGGCTTAACCCATTGAGCCACCCAGGTGCCCCTCAGCTCCAATTTTCTATAAAGATTTGACTCATTAAAGCAGGTCACTCTCATTCACTGCTCGTTCATTTATTTCTAATTCCATTTATCTGAACTGGGAGTTGTCCTTTCAGAGTGGAACTGTTTCTCCTCCGCTCTTGCCAAGCAATAGAGAAAGAATTGGATAAATGACATGTATTCACTTAAGGTAAATCAGGTTTGGCTTGTGAAATCTCATCTGAATCATCCCTTCTCCATGGCTTGATTTTCACAAGGGGCTAAAAAGTTGTGTAAAGTGTCCCCGTTGGAAGAGCTGGGTAGAAGGGCAGTCTGAAGGCACAGAGGACAGACAATGCACTGCCATAAATTCCTTAGGATTTTCCATAGATCTGTGTGCTTCTAATGTTGAAACTGGATTAGTGCTCTTGTCACAGCTATTAAGTAGTATCAGCTAATTATTTTCACAAGCCCAGTTCTAGCGCCTCTGGGCACATTGACTAGGTTTTTAAAACAAAGAAATAATCCCTCACTACACTTTGTAGACAACCACAATGATATAAAAAGGCTTGTGCAGATTTTTGAATGAATATGAAGTCTCATTAAAATTTGTATGGGATCCATAATGTTATATTTCTATTTTTTTTCTCTATGTGTTTCTGCATATCCTATATAATAAAATATTTTCATAGTACTTTGCAGTTTATAAGGAATATTTATGTAATCTCATTTGATCCTCAGTTTTTCCTTAAAAGGTAAATGGACTAATTGTAGGTAAGGAAGCATGACTCAGAGGAGGAAGATGATTTATCTATGTCGTAGGGGAAATGGATGGAAAAGAAAGAATTTGAACCTTGGCTCTTAATTCCACATCCAAAGCTTTTTCCAAGCACCTTCTAGATATCTGGCACTGGACTGGGCAAGAGGGACAGAACGTTGAATGAGACCTCAAGAAGCTTAGGATATACATAGAAGATAGTATAAAGCAACTTGAAGGAAGTTTGCACAAGGTGTTGAGGAAACTCTGAGGAAAGGCTCATACATTAGCCAAGGGGTATAGGAAGGACTTGTGAGTTGATTCTTAAAAGAATGAGTGCGGTTCAGCCAGCAAAGGAGAGGTAGAGAATGATGAGGAATTCCAGGCAAGGGAAGAACACAAGTGAAGGCATTAAGACCTGCCTGGTTGGGATGTGTCAGGTATGGACTCTGAGCAGCTAAATGTTACTAAAGCAGAAAGGATCAGGCAGAGAGGGCTGATTGATGAGGCTGAAGACGTCTGTAGATGTTAAATCAAGGAAGCGCTTGTATGGGAAGAGCCTGGACATTCCCCTGGACATACTACCTGTTTAAATGCTTGAAGCATGGACTTGGCTGGTCAGATTTATATTTCATTAGATTGTGCTGACTATGGCATGAGGATTGACCAGAAGTGCACAGGAATGGAAGCAGGGAGCCCTGCATGAAGGTCACTGCACCAATCCAGGACAAAAAGAAAAGGGAAGCTTTAATTTGGCAGGATATGCCCACTGATACGATGTAGCTGGCAAAGGAGAAAGAGATGTTAAGGGTGACTTCCAAGTTTTAACCTGGTGCCTAGGCAAGGATGAATCAATTGTAGAATTTAGGAGGAGCAACTGGTTTGGGAACATGCTAAGTATGTATGAAGGGTCACCTGGAGCTATCTAGAAGATAGCTAAATTCATGACTCAGGGGAGATATGAATGAAGATAAAGTACTTTGGAGTTAGTGACTTCTAGGTGTTAAAAACAGAAATCGTAAGGGTGAAAGAGCTCATTTAGGGAGGGTGTGAGATAGTGGACAACTCCAGCAGCTTCCAATATTTAAGAGGAAGAGAAGCCATGAAAAACCAGAGAAAGACTTTCCAGCTACTATGAAAATCAGAAGGATGCATATCCAGGATGTAAGAAAATCCAGTGACTCAAGAAGGAAAAGAATGATTAACGGTATTCAATACTAGAAAGTCGTTCAATAAGATAAGGACTGGAAAAATACCTATTGGATTTAACAATTAGAAACTTACTATTAATTTTAGTGAACAGGTATTTCAGTGGAAGGACTGGGGTAAGAAGCAGACTGAAGCAGGGTGGGGAGTGAATGGGTGGATGGGAAGCTAGAGGTAGTAAGTGTAGGCCACTCTTTTGAGATAGTTGGCTAAGATCTGACTGAGTTAGAGGTAAATATGGGATGGAGGCAATTAGGGTGGGTGGGTTGGTTGGCTGGTTGGTTTAGATGCGGAAAAACATGACCATTTTTTAAATCCCGAGGGAAAGGATTTCATAGAAGGAAAAAGGTAGGGACATCATAGAAAAAGTAAGACATCATAGAGAGTTGATGACTGGTAGAACAAGGTGCAGGAAGAGAAAGTGGCATCAAGGATACATATCCTCTGAGGCAGAGGGGAAAAGAGGCAATGAATGGGAAGCTGCTGTAAGTTGAGAGAGATCAACTGATACTAGAAGGATCAATTTTATCAGTGCAGGAGAAGACATGACATTCTGCTGGAAATGTAGGGCGTGGGATGTGGGGTTGTGTGTGGAACTCAAGGAGGGTGGTAAATGTTCAGAGAGTTGCTGAGAAGGAAAAGGTAATCAATCATGGACTCTAAAGGGGGAAAAAAAAGAAATAAAGGTTGGGAGAGTGCCAACTGATGGAGAGGAAATTAAGGGTCCAAGGAGCCTAGAGGAAGCAAAGCATAGGGATACTAGAAGGGACTTGAAGACTTCACAAGAGAAACTCTTCTAGGAGATGGTCCTGAAGTATGTGGCTGAAATTGAGGCAAGGTAAAGGTCTCCAGAAAGAAAGAGCTCCAGAATTATGAGACTAGGATGTGGGATGGTCCAATTCTTGTCATGGAAATGTCCTAGGATGATGATGGCAGGAATTGAGATAGACAAGTCATGAGTCAGGTGCCAGAGTCTTCAATAAATGAACTACAGTGCCTTGAAGGCTAGTGCATGACAGTGATATAGAAAAGATAATGGATTATATAGCCAAATAGAAAAAAACTCAAAATACATTGCAATTTTTAACTTGGGTGACAGTGTAATGTCTGTAAACACAAGTGGAGATCCAAGAAAATGTCAACTCCTTTCCTGGCTCCATGGTAAATGGAAAATGGAAGAATGAGTAGCTCCCACTGGGCACATCCCGGAGGGCAATCCAGATCTCAGGAATGAGCAAGGGGAGTGGGGAGTGGCTCAGTATGAAGCAGGGACCCAGGAGCACAGTGGAGAGGGGTGCGGAAGGCAAAAGTGGGAAGCAGCTTGCATTAATCAAGAAATGAGTGGGACACTAACCAGGGAAAGGAGAGTCAGGTATGGCCTTTTCTTCTGTGATAGAAAATTGCAGAGCTAAGAGGTCTGGTCAGAAGACACCCTCACCCCACCCCTAATCAGATATTCTAACTGTGTCCATGATGCCAGAGTGGGTCAGAGTCTCAGGCAGCATGTGGCTGGTCTCAGGGAGATCAGGAAGGTTGCTGGAGGTTTGCAAACAGATCTCCCAAGCCTTCCTCTTGTCTCCCTACACTCAAAAAGAAAAAAGGAAAAAAAAAGTATTCTTAGCTCATCCCACATTAATTCTTATCCAAAATAAATCCTGCAATTAAAAAACATCAACTCTCAATCTTTTTAAATATGCTAAATTAAAATGTGTAAAACAACTATTATCTTCTTCCTTTAAAGAGAAACAGCAAAGCCTTTACTTCTGCTTTTTCATATTTTGTAGGGGAAAGAAAAAATGGAGCAAATGATGTGATTGAAGCCAAGGTTGTCTATAAAGTGTGAAAGCACTTCCTTTCCTTTCCCAGGAGCCAGGACTAACAGTAGAAGGGAGAGGAAATTAGCATGAAGGTTTTACTTAAATTACAAGATGGGTGAAGACCTTGCCCAAAGATGATATCTCCCTGTCTCCTGTGACAGACAATGAATGGGTTTCAAGACCAAGGTTGTTCTCTTTGTTATGTAAATAGTTTCCAAGAAGCTCATAGAATGTTCCATTGGACTGTGGACTGAGGGTGGTGGTTTGGAAAGCCTGCTGACCCAGGACTTGAGAGTCTGCTGGGTCCCTCCTCACTGTTACCTGTGCACTGTGTGGACTCAGTGTGAACCTCTGTTACTCCATTTTGAAAAAAAAAAAAGAAAGAAAGAAAAAGAAAAAGAAAAAAATCAGAACCTGTGCCATAGAGTTCCCATGCGGATTAAATGAAAGGACGTTGGGAAAACTGCTTTCTAAGGCGAAAACACCAGATGCATGTTTACTCATGCTAGGGCTGCCTGCGATTGCTGCTTCTGCAGCTACTGTCTTAACTCTCAGCCCAAGAAATGACAGGCAGGCAAAGAGGGGTATCCAGGATTAGGGACAGAAGCTTCCAGCAGGGCAGGCAGGGTCTCAAACCACACCCGGTAGAAAGCCCTTCCTTTATCTGGCTGTACCTGCCCCCGTTCATCCATACGAAAAACTTTCAGAGTAGGAGTAAGAAAGAACACGTTTGTTACAATTTTCTTTACAGTCCAAGCAAAAAACAGAAGACTTCTTTTCTGACTCCCATTAAAGGCATATATACAAGATACACAGGTGATCAAACCAGTTTCTGCAGAAATGAATGTATATATCTACACACATACGTATAAACATATATGCATATATACACATATACATATATATATTCAATTCCTGCTCTTGCATTTCCATCTGGATGCCCACCAGTTCTTAAACTCACAGCCCAAAGTGGAGAAAGAAACTTAGTGGTTGAAAACAATGTACTGTTCCTACAACTCATGGAGGGCTCTTGCTGCCTGTGATTACTGGCAGCCACGGCCAGCTGGCAGATCTGTTGGGGGCTGGGCTCCCCTGGGGCTGTTGGGGGCAGGGCTCCCTTTCTCTACACAGGGCCTTGGCCTTTTTTGGCCTGATGGTCTCGCCACACCTTTCAGAGAGGAAGCATCGCAAGACTACGAAATGAAAGCCACAAGGATTCTTAGAGCCTAGGCTCCCAAGCCATGCGATGTCACAGCAGCAGCATTCCAAGGGTCAAAGTGAGTCATGGACCAACCCAGGTTCAAGAGAGAGGAAAAAGACTCCACCTGCTGAGAGGGAGCAGCAAATCTCATCGGGAAAGGCCTGGAAGATGGGAGACTCTGGTGAGGCCATCTTTGGAAATAACCTGCCACAGCCGACTCTAGTCTTTATCCTCCCACTCCTGTCAATCCATCCATCCTTCTTCCCTCCCTCCTTTCTTTCCTCCCTGCCTGCCTTCCTGCCTTCTTCCTTCCCTGCCTTCCTTCCTTCCAGTTCATTAAACTCTCGGAATTCCTAGGCACCTGCTGTGAGCCAAACCCCATTTCTGGGTGCCGGGGATACCCTCATGCGTGAGACCCTACACACGTGGAACTTAAATTAGTGGAAGGAAGCACCTAGATAAATGAGCTTGCCTCAGTTGGAGAAAAGGAGCGAGAGGAATGAAGACCCAAGGTGGGAGATGAGAGGGCAGGGAGACAGCTTTAGACTAGGAACTCAAGGAAGCCTCTTGGAAGAGGCGACATTTAAGCTAAAATGGGGCACCGAGCTCCACAAGTGCCAAAACCCTGAGGCAGGAGTGGTTGTGGCCATGGCTGTAGCCCAGTGGGCTGACGGAGAATGGCAGGGCAGCTGTTTTCCTGTTGACCCCAGACCAAACTCTGCCTCAGCCTCTCCAGCTAGACACTTTTCAGTGTCATTCTCAACTCCTCCCTCTCATCCCCACATCCACCGGGCCAAGTTCAGTCTGTTCTTCTCTGACCTCTCAGACCAGGCTCTTCCCTTCCATCTCTGCTGCCACTCTCCTCCATCTCTCTTACCTAGAGGCTGGATTCCCTCCCCTGCCCACCTCTGCTTTCTTTCACATTAATCTAGTCTTCCAAAAGCTGCCTGAATGATCTCCAGAAGATACAGCTCAGATACAGCTCCACAACCCTCAGAGGCTCCCTGCAGCCGTTGGATAGAATCCAAACCTGTTAGCTTCTCTTTGGAAGCTTACATAATGTGACCCCCTGCCTACTTTTTGAGCCTACCTCCCCACTCTGAGTCTAGACTCTACTGTGAGAGGGCCATTCTTCTGAAGCTGGAGTATTGCTCTTCTCCCGAAATGCAAGCAGAACGAGAACTGAAGCCATAGCCTGCCATTAATCTTTCAGCCGCATTATGAAACCAGAGGTTTCTAAAGCCAGCACCTTCAGATGACAGAAAATTGGACCAGAAAGGAGTCAAAATGAAGAGGAAGGAGGGAAGCAATAAGCTCAGTGCTAGGGGTAAGGATCATGTTTAAAGCTGAACTTGAAATGGGCAGCTCTTGGGGACACAGGGAGTGTGTGGAAAGTGGGGGTGAAGGAAAGATTGAGTCATCAGCAGAAAGTGGAATTCCATTCTTAAATAATTCATGATTCACAGAAGGCCAGAGCCAGACCTCGGAGGCCATTGAGTCCCACCCCTCAACACACAGAAGAGGGTGACCAGCCTAGATTGGGGAAGTGCCTCCCTACCTGTCTCAAAGCGCATCCAGAGGAGACCCAGCCTGGACCTCAGGCCCCAGACTCTGAGGCCATGCTGCTATGTCACCTCCCACGAATTCACCTCCCACCAACTGGTAGATTGACCTCCCAGAGTCAGGCCTAGAAACAGCGAGTCTGATGTTGCTTTAGAATGTCACAAAAAAAGCCAAAGGGAAGACGATTTTCTCCAGCCCACGGGCTTGTACTTTCCCTGGCATACGATGGAGGCACCCAGGTCCAAAGCGTCTGGGACGGAGACAGAGGCTCCTTATCTTCGACTGTGCTGACATGACACATGGAGAGGCTGACAGGAAGCCAACCAAGTCCATTTATTTGACGGTCATGATAAGTGAATTGGATCAGCTCTGTAGCTCGACCAAGGAATTGCTTGGAAAGATGTCACTAGGGTGGCCAAGAGAGAAGGATCAACCCCTGGCAGCCAAACTAGTGGCCTCTTTATGGCTAAAAATAGCCAAAGCATCATCATCTTTTTAAAGAGGTTTCACATCCATTATGTCCAATTCTCCACCCAACACGTCTGTGAGGTAGGTACTATTTTCACTATTGAAGGATGAGGAAATGAGAAAGCTGAGGGCACACTCAAGGTCACATGAGCTCATAAGTAGAAGAATTAGAATTTGGACACAGGTCTTGTGATTTCTGATCCACATGACTCACATTATTGAGGCTCAAAAAGGAATGAAATCGTGACCCATGCTACCACACAGATAAAATGAAGACATCACACTAAGTGACGGGAGCCAGACGCAGAGGCACAGACACTGTAGGTGTCCCCGCGTACGAGTTACCTAGAGTCGTTGAATTCACAGAGACAGGAAGTGGAGCAGTGGAGTCAAGGGCTGGGAGGAGGGGAGGGAAGTGATGATTTAATGGGAACACAGTTCCAGCTGGAAAGATGAGAAGTCCTGGAGAGGGGTAGTGGTTAAAATGGTCAATTTTATGTTATATAAACTTTACCATGATAAAAAATAAAATTATGAAATATTTGTTTAGTCCATGTTTTCTAACAATCCCATTCCTAAAACAGAGTTTATGGAATACAAGAACTGAATGGTGCCCCTACTTTGCAAAGGAGGAGACGGAGGCCCAGAGAGGGACATGGATTGGGTCAGTCAGAAAGTTGGGGACAAATCATGTCCTCCCAGCTTTCTTAGCTCTTTCTAGCCTAAGTCACCCCTGCCTTTTGTCACCCTTCCACGGCTAATGTCTTAGCCAACTCCTCCTGCCCTAACATAGTACCATAGACCTGGGGGGCGGGGAGGGAGCCTTAAACAAAGGAAATGCATCTTCTCATAGTTCCAGAGATAGAAATCCAAGACCAAGGTGTCAGCCAATTCATTGCTGGTGAGAGCTCTCTTCCTAGCTTGCTTACATGTCATGAGTCCTATAAGATCACCAATCCTATTAGATCAGGGCCCCACCCTTATAACCACATTTATTTTTAATTATCTCCAACAACCTGTATCTCCAAATACAGTCACATTGTGGGTTAGTACTTTAACATATGAATTTTAGAGGACTACTATTCAGTCCATAGAAGCTAGCTACCCTCTCCTGGGCACTTACTACGTGCCAGATCCTGTGCTTTTGCAGGAGCCCACTTTCATCCCAGTCTTTCATTGATGGAGTGCCCCAGGACTCAATCTTGGATCCCTACTTTGCTACCTCCATCCACTCCCTAAAGTGATTAAGGTCAGTTCCATGCATGTCTCTCCAAATGACATCTCCAACCTTGATCTCTCCTTCGAACTCAACATCTCCCTACTTAGAGAGGCTAAAGCATCTTGAATTTAATATGCCTAAAACTAAACTCTTGATTATTCTCCCCAAAATTCGCCCATTGTCCAGTCTTCCACATTTCAGCAAGGGGTAACCGCATTCTACTGCTTAGGGTCAGCCTTGACATCTCTCTTTCCCTTTCTAGCAAATCCATTTACAAATGTGTGAGCTTGCTTTTTCTTTCTTTCTTTCTCTTTCTTTCTTTCTGTTTTATTTATTTATTTATTTATTTTTGCGAGCTCTACTTTAAAATGAGTATTTCTTGCTTTCTTCTCTGTAAGCACCTCATACAAATCATTGTAACCCTGGAACACACTGGTACAACAGCCCCTGTGGTGGGTGCTGTGATGTATAGTCAGACCCCTCTTGGGAACTGCGGTGTTCATTCCCCCATGTGCTGAAGGCTCATAGCACTCCCTCATAGCTGCACTCCTCATAGGAACGGCCCTCAGAAAGGAGCTCTCACTCCAGGTTGTCCTTCCCCATGAATACCTGTGTGGGTCAAGTCCTTATCTCATCCATGTTTCTGCTCAAATGCCATCTCACTGCAAAGGTCTTCTGACCACTCCTTTGAAAAAAACTTCCCCTTTGTTCTCCAGCTCCCTGACCCTGCTTGAATTTTTCTTCATAGCATTTATCAGGCTCTGACACATATTTATTTGTCTGCCTGTTTATCGTCCTAGAAGTTAAGTTCCAGAAGACCAGGGCACATTGAGCACACAAATGGGTGGCTGTGGGTGCATCCGACTGCCTAGCCCAGCATCTAGAACAGAGTCTGGTGGGTCATGGTAGAAATCTGCATCAGTTTCCTATGGCTGCTGTAATAAATTACCATAAATTTAGTGGCTTAAACAGCACAGATTTATTATTGTGCAGCTCTGGAGGTCACAAGTTTGAAATGGATCTCACTAGGATAAAATCAAGGAGTAGGCTGGGCTGTATTCCTTCTGAAGGCTCTAGGGGAAAATACGCTTCCTTGCTTTTCCAATTCCTAGAGGCACCTGTGTTCCTTCATCCATGACCTTGTTTCTCCATCTGCAAAGCCAGCAGTGAAGCATCTCTCTCTGAAAAATCTCTCTCTGATTCTGACTCCTCTCCTGCCTCCCTCTTCCTCTTTTGAGAACTTTTGTGACTACACTGGGCCCGGACCATTAATCCAGGTTAATCATCCTATTTTAAGGTCAGCTGATTAGTAATCTTAATTCCATCTACAACTTTGACGCCTCTTTGTCGAGTAACCTAATATACTCACAGGTTCTGGGGATCAGGCCATGGTCAGAGGGGTCTTCATTCTGCCAACCACGACACTCAACAAACCTTTTATAAGTAAATGGATGAATAATTACATCATTTCACTCACTCAGTGATCCCTTAACATCAATGCTATCATTCTCCTACTTTATGGACGAGGGAAAAAAATGTTGTCACCTTCCCCAAGTTCACACAGCTAATAAATAATGGAGCAGAATTCGAATACAGATGGGCTACCTCTAGTCAGTCTTTGTCCCCAACAGCTTTATTTTCTTGTAGTTTTCAACTCACAAATCTCTCTCCCTTACTAGACTCAAGAGTTCCTCAAGGGCAGAGACCATGGCTTTGCCTATTTGTAGCCCCAGAGCTCAGCCTAAGATCGCAATGACAATAATAACAGAGGGAATTTATTGAACACTTGCTATGTGCCAAGCACCATTATGAAGACTTTGCCTGCACCCAAAAATATTTACTGAGTAAATGCTGCATGGATAAAACCGTCTTTTCTCACTGAACCTTAAGAGCCACAATTATAGCCCTATGTAATACTCAAGCTCTATACTAAATGTACAAATTCATTCCTATTAAGTTGGATAGGCTCTAAAATACCAAGAGTGAGTTCATTTCTGTCTTCTGGTCTGAATCCAGAATCCCAACTCATCATCAATCCTCCTATCTAATGAATGAACACTCACTGTGAATAGATTTATCCATTCACAATTACGACTTTGATTTGACAAACTAGGATATAATGACTAAGAGCCACAGAGGTCTTCCCCTTTTCCTGAGCACTCTCACAGATGCATGAAATTCTCAGGACCACAGTGCACACAGAGTAGAAGGTAGCATGGCTCCCACAGCAGCCCAAGGCAGCCTGGCCTCAGAGATCCTCAACAGCTGGCCCAAGGTCACTCGGGTGGTGAGGATGGCAGTTCTGCCTTCCTGTCTTCTAATTCCACACTTTTCTACGACGTGGTGCTGCCAAGTAGAGCATCATATGCCTTTCAGAAGGGACTGTCCGTGCAGACTGGCAAAACTCAGCTTCCATGTGGATCTGTGGGGACTCTGCCAGCTCCTCAAGTCTGGTTTTCCCACTCTTTCAGATCTCCCAGCTCTCCCAATTACGAGGTTTACAATTTCTCAGTCTGCACAATGGAAGAGCATCCCCAAGAATTTAAATCATTCCATGAAGTCTATTTTAAAAATAATAATAATAAGGAAAGGGGATAATTGCCATTGGGATGGTTTTTTTTATTTGTCTTGCAAAAAATTTTCTACTGAATATAAATTGTGCATGACATGGGATTCGGGGGGAAAGAATTTGGCAGGTTTAGGAGATTTCTATTCTGTTTTCTTTTTATTCACTTTTCTAAGCACCCTTTCTGTTTCTACTGTGCTTTGAAAAGAATGCAAGAGAACTCAGGCTCTGGGGTAAAGAGAGAAAGAAGAATCCTAGAGTTACAGAGCCTGGCTAACCCCTTTTCTGTGAAGATCTGTGTGCTCTTTTGTGCAGTAATGAAGAGGTGGAAAGAAAAGAATTGTCCCACATTATCCACCACTAGGCCAGCCAAGAGGACCTCTGACTTGCGGAGCGAAGAACTCCCCCCACAGCAGGCTCATTCCCCTCACTTCTTCCCTGCCAGAGGACGCGCTCAGAGAATGGTTCTGTCCCCGCAGTGATTGTCCGTGATTTGTGGGTCAGGAGCTGCCACGGGAAAAGTATCTAATTCCACTTTCACACACTTGTGGTGTCCGCAACCCAAATACAGAAAGCTATTTTGGCCACATTTTCACTATTCGACTTAAAGGCAACAGCACAGAAAAAGAAACCTGCCTGTGGAAACCAATGAAGAAATCTCCTAAGTCATTTCTGGGCTGAATCACACTAAATTCACCTCACCTAACATCCTATAAGGTTTGTTGTTCCAAGAGACTATGAAGTTTCCAAGTCCAATACCCACTGCACATTCCAGCCAGAGAGGACTTTCTAAGGCATGGATCTCTTCTCTTCGAGGCAATTTTTCAAATTCTCCTCAGAGTGGTTTTTCTAAAACCTATGTTCACTTATCCCACAGAGACGTATCAGTTGCGAATAAGTGCCAGGCACTTTCCTAGGTAAGTTAAGTGATCACGGGAGGCAAGTATCTGCATTTGTCCAGACAGAGGAGACAATGTTACTAAAGAAAGCAAAACTTATTATTTCAGATCATTGCTTAGTCATAGGAAGAAATCAAAGTGGGTCTTGGGATAGAAAGTGACATACATGGGGGGGGTTTACTTAGGTGGAAAGTCCCATCTGAACCAAGGCCTTAGAGACAAGAAGGGCAGGCGAGAATTCTACCACTGAACCACCCATGCTAGAGACAAGAAGGGAACTGACTGTGCTGAGATCCGAGAGAAGAGCATTCCAGACAAAGAAAAGAAGAGATCCAGAAGGTAGAAATGACTGTGGCTCTTTGAAGAACATAGAGGTGGCCCAGAAAGCTAGGAGGTGGTATGAAAGGGGGGAAAGTGGTTGGAACTGAGGCAGGAGAAGTGGAGCAGATGCTGGGATGGCAGTAGGAGAAGATAATCAACAGGTAGGCTCAAGACACAGTTTGTAGGTAGAGCTCCCAGTACTCTCCAATGGATTTGACATAGGGAAACCAGAAAAAAAATAACGAAGGATGATTGTGGGCTTAGGTTTCGAGCAGCTGAGCAGATGGCAGTGTCATTTTGAATGGGGGCAATGAAGGAAACTAAGCTGGGAGAAAAACAAGTGTTTTTCTTTGACTGTGTTACAAGTATCCACTAGACATTCAAGTGAAACGTCAAGTCAACAGCTGAATACACAAATCCAGAGGGAAATAGAAAGTTTGGGCTAAATATATAAATTTAAGTGTCGCTGGCATATATCCCTGTTATCTGAAGCCATGGAATTCCTAGGGAGAAGGGATAAAGCAGGAAGAGAAGAGACTGAGGGCACTCCAGTGTTCAGAGGTTCAGCAAAGAATAGGTAGAGTGGCCAGTGGTGGGAGGAAAACAAGGGAAGTGTCACATAATGAGCCAGAAGAAAATGATCAAGAAAAAGGAAGCAGTTCGCTGTATCAGATTTTGCTAAACAATTTACTATAAAAGAGAGAGAAAGAGAGAGAAATTACCCGTGGATTTGGCAAAATTAAAGTCCCTGGTGACCTTGAGAGTTAGTTTCAGTGGAATGGTGGGTCAAAAAGGGGAGTGAGATCTTGTCCTATCATTACCACTTTGCCATTTGAAACTCATCAGTGGTTCTTGTCCTGCACATAAAAAGATAAAGGCTGCATTACTTTCCATAAAAGTAACTTCCTGACATCGAACTCGATAGAGGAAGTTAGTAATCATCAGGGTTCTTAGCTGCAAACAGAATCCACTTCACTTTATATGAGCAGAAACGGATTTATGAAAGGATATTATGTATGTCACAGAATCTCCAGGAGGGCCCCAGAACCAGACTTGGATCCCATTATAATCAAAAATAATAAATAGAAGAGGCACGTTGTCAGGAGGAACTCCCCTTTGTTGTGTAGGACCATTCTAATATGAACGGACCTAGAAGCTCCACCACAGCTGCCCCAGAAGAAGCTCCCCAGAAGATGCCCCCAGCACCGTGCCGCTCAGAAGAGCCAATCTGTCCACACAGTCAACACCTCCCGTGGGTCATTTCAGCCTCTTGTTGGCAGATCGTTGGCCACATGTAGGTCCTGTACCTACAAAGGAGTCTGTGGAATCTACAATGTCTGTGGCACCTTCCAACACCTATTTCCCCTCCTTTTGGACTATCCTGATTTTTGTTAACTCTGCAGTACCTGGTTCCAGAATAAGCTGCCTCTAGTCTCAACCATGCTTGCGATGGGCCTGTGGCAATGAGCATCGCCCCCACCTCCGGCCACAGATATAAATTCAGGAATGAATATATGAACCGCCCAACTCACGTTGGTGAAATGAAATCAGACATTTGCTTGAAGCTTCTATAAAAGAGACTACCTTAATCTTCCAAGAGAGCTCCCAGAAATAAGCTCTCTCTATTCCTGGACCAAAAGCTTATCCCCCAAGGAAGAACACAACCCTAGCAGGAGTGAGTTGACAACCATCTTTTGGCTAGAGATACCTAGAATGAAACCGATCCTGCAGAAGCAGAGGAGAAAGAGAGAAGGCAGAACATTCTTGGGCAACTGAAATAAACCAGTTCTGAAATCTGCCCTACTCCTGGGCTTTCCAGTTCCCTAAACAAATAAATCCCTCTTAATGTTTAAGCAAGTTTGAACTGATTTTGATTAGGGGCAATGAAATGCATTATAATTGATTTACCAATCTCACTCTTGGGGCTCATTTCTTTCTTTTTTATATTATTATTATTATTATTATTATTATTATTATTATTATTATTATGTTAGTCACCGTACAGTACATCATTAGTTTCAGAGCTCATTTCTTAGCATCATTCATACCTAGGCACATCAGCCCATTTGCTTTAAACCATCAGAATTCTGTCACTCTGCCTGGATGCCCTTCTTTCCTTTTCTCCTTTACTGCCTGCCTACTTCCTCCTCACACTTAAACAAAGCTACAATGTCACCTCCTCCCTGAAGTCCTCCTGGATTTCTCTTAACTTGCTCTTTCATCTTATGCATCCCTGCCTGGCCAGTATTATGGCAACTGTTAAAGATATGTGCACCTACATTAGCTCATAAGTCCTCTGAGAAACAGAACAGTCTATTTGTCCTTAGTGACTTTCAAAGGCTGGCACCTTCCTTGTATCCATCAAGTATTTGTTAACTTTCCAGTGATTCCCAAAAATGTGTGGGCAGTGAAGATTTCTTGTGTTGTGGTCTTATAGATTCATGTGCTGAGAGAGCCTTCCAGAAATGTTGTAGTCAGTCTCCAAAGAACAAAGTGGTCCTTGGTGAGAGCTCCTCCTGGAACCACCAAGCACTCACCGCTCACCATCTCATTTTCCTAGAGAGGGAAGTGAAGCACTGAGAAGAGAAGGTCATGGACAGTCGGAGTAGAGCTCAGTCTTGATACTGGTGTTGCCTAATTCACCACTCACTCTGCAAGCGCAAGTTGCTTCTTTCCTATAGGTGCTGAGAGCTGAGGGTGAGCAGGACCAACCATCATCCTGGGTGTCTCTGGTGTCTGTGGTCTACCCTTTGCCATGGCCATCTTTCAAGAGTGCTTCTGCTCTCCACCTCCCTCTCAGCTAAGTGGAGAAGGCACAGATGGAAACTAAGTGCAGAGGGGATGATTTTCTCTCCTGTCTTTCCCCTGACGGGGAGGGAAAGACCTTATTTTTTTTAAGGGAAGCCCTTTTTATCGCCTTGCTTTATTGAGAAACAACTGGCAAATAAAAATTGTATATATTGAAGGAGTATAATGTGATGATATATTTGTATATACTGTGAAATGATTATGACAATCAAGCTAATTAACATATCCACCACCTTTTTAAAAAATTAATCTGCAAATCTTGATCATCTTACAACTGGAAGTTTGCACCCTTTGACTGCTGAAGGAAGTCATTGAGAGGATATGACCGCTGGTAATGGACACGGGTAATTGGAGGCTCTTCACCCCTCCCTGGCCTTGGAATGTACATTCTCCCCACTATTCCCAAACATTGACCATTTTCAAGGTTACAGTCTTGATAGAGCAGTGTGTTATTGAGACCAACTGGACAGAAGACTTGACTAAACCTGATTAAGACCTCCATGGAAACTTCTAAGATTCTTGCAGGCCAGTGTAGAGATCTACTCGTCTCGGAGCCATTCGACACAAGCCCCATGTGTAATTCCATTGCTTATTAAAACTGCCCCTGCCGGACTAAACTGGGCGGCCTCTTTCGCCAGCCTCTCCCCATCCTCTGTGTACAGGGGTCAGTTTCAAATCTCATCTGGGGAACTCCTGAGGTTGCAAACCAATATTGACCAACAACTCCCTGTTTCCCTCAACCTCTTTCCGCTAATTCAGACCATTCTAGTCTGTTTCTGGGAGTTCAACTTTTTTTAGATCCCACATAGAAGTGAGACCACACGTTGTTTTTCTCTCTATGGCTATCTTATTTTACTTAGCACAGTGTTCTCCAGGTTCATCCTTGTTGTCCCAAATGGCAGTATTTCCTTTTCTGTGGCAGAATAATATTTCACTGTGTGAGTGTGTGTGTGTGTGTGTGTGTGTGTGTGTGTGTACATCTTCTCTATTCAGTCACCCCTTGATGGACCCGTGGGTTGTTTCCATATCAGAAATTTCTGAGCTTCTAAGAAAAGGAGGAGAGACTGGAAGAGGGTAGGATTTTCTCATGACCTCTACAACTTCAGCCACTCCCTCCTGCTCTGGCGCCTTTGACCCCTCTGAGAAGCAGCCTCTGGCTGGGGTTTGAAATGGGGGTAAGAATAGCTGCAGAGTACCTCCATGGCTGCCCTGCGGACCCTCCCTCTCAGTCTGGCTCTCTCCTGCCTGGACCCATGTGCCGCCTGTCTGACAGGCTTCATTTCCCAGACTCAGGCTGGCAATTACCTTCCAGGCAAGGGAGCAACGTGCCCCAGGATTCCAGAAGACAGAACACAGGACAGGCTTCCAGGGCTCAAGGAAGGCCTTAGGTCCAAGGTGACATTGGAGCTCAGACTTTAAAGATGAAATGAGTTTGCAAAGAGAGGAGAACGTGATGATGGTGGACAGGTGGGAAGATGGTGAAGGACCATCAAGGATCGATAACCGATGCAAACGCACAAAGGATTTCATTGGTGGCTCCCCCAAATTACATGTCCATGTCCTAACACCAGGAACCCATGAATCTGACATTCTTTAGAAAAGGGGTTTTGCAGCCACAGCAACTTCTTTCAAGATATGTCTCCAACGGCAAAGGAAAGAAAAGCGAAAATGAACTTTTGGGACTTCATCAAGATCAAAAGCTTCTGCACAGCAAAGGAAACAGTCAACAAAACAAAGAGACAACCCACAGAATGGGAGAAGATATTTGCAAATGACAGTACAGACAAAAGGTTGATATCCAGGATCTATAAAGAACTCCTCAAATTCAACACACACAAAACAGATAATCATATCAAAAAATGGGCAGAAGATATGAACAGACACTTCTCCAATGAAGACATACAAATGGCTATCAGACACATGAAAAAATGTTCATCATCACTAGCCATCAGGGAGATTCAAATTAAAACCACATTGAGATACCACCTTACACCAGTTAGAATGGCCAAAATAGCAAGACAGGAAACAACATATGTTGGAGAGGATGTGGAGAAAGGTGAACCCTCTTACAATGTTGGTGGGAATGCTAGTTGGTGCAGCCACTTTGGAGAACAGTGTGGAGATTCCTTAAGAAATTAAAAATTGAGCTTCCCTATGACCCTGAAATTGCACTACTGGGTATTTACCCCAAAGATACAGATGTAGTGAAAAGAAGGGCCATCTGTACCCCAATGTTTATGGCAGCAATGGCCACGGTTGCCAAATTGTGGAAAGAACTAAGATGCCCTTCAATGGATGAATGGATAAGGAAGATGTGGTCCATATACACTATGGAGTATTATGCCTCCATCAGAAAGGATGAATACCCAACTTTTGTAGCAACATGGACGGGACTGGAAGAGATTATGCTGAGTGAAATAAGTCAAGCAGAGAGTCAATTATCATATAGTTTCGCTTATTTGTGGATCATAAAAAATAACATGGAGGACATGGGGAGATGGAGAGGAGAAGGAAGTTGAGGGAAATTGGAAGGGGAGGTGAACCATGAGAGACTATGGACTCTGAAAAACAACCTGAGGGTCTTGAAGGGGTGGGGGGTGGGAGGTTGGGGGAACCAGGTGGTGGGTATTAGGGAGGGCACGTATTGCATGGAGCACTGGGTGTGGTGCAAAAACAATGAATACTGTTACGCTGAAAAGAAATTTAAAAAAATAAATTAATTTAAAAAAAAGAAAAGAAAAGGGGTTTGCTGGTGTCATTAAGTTAAGGACCTCAAGATGAGTTCCTCTTGGGTTATCCTGGATTATTATGATGGGTACCCTCATGAAGAAAAGGCAGAGGGAGATGCGAGACAGGAGAGAAGGGAAAGGCCACCAGGAGAAAGCCACGTGAAGAAGCAGGCAGGGATCAGAGGGTGTTGCCATGCCCGAGGAACACGTGGAGCCATGAGAAGCCGGAAGAGGCAAGGGAAGATTCTCTCCCAGAGCCCTCAGAGGGAGCCTGGCCCTGCCAGGCTTGATTTCAGGCTTCCCAAACTGTGAGAGCTTATGTCTCTGGTGTTTTAAGCCACCAAGCGTGTGGTAACTTGTCACAGCAGCCTTTGGAAGCTAATACAAATGGCCAGCTGTTCCCTGTGACAGGAATCCAGTGACCCCTCTGTTTCCCCTTTCTATTGGCTATGGATCCAAGCCATGCTACCCTTCACCTTTCTGGCAGAGAAGCCAGCCACCGACAGCTCACCTGGCTTCTCTTCAAGGGAAGCCAGGCTTGTTAGTCAAAACCAAACACCAGAGTGAGGATACCTAGGTTTCTAAAAAGGGCCAGGCCAATATATGCTAATATAATGAGGGGAAGGGACTTGGTCACCCAGCGGGATGAGAGCCTCCCTCACTTCTCACTCTGGGACGTGGTGAAATCGGAGGTGTCCCTCAACTTTGCGAAATCAGAGAGGGACAACTGCCCCTTGGGCAAAGGTCTGCCGTGAGGACACCATGCTTGAGAGCTGAAGAGAAAACTGTGTGGGGGAAAGAGAAACCAAAAGAGAGAGGAACCCATCGGCAAAATCAGACATCATCTGGAGGATCGCGGGCCCTTTCTGCCGTGGGGTAAAACAACAAGGAAGTGTCTGCATTTTGTATCTCGATGCTGGATGTCCTTCCTGGATCTAGGAAAGAGCTTTATGCAATGACCACATTGTCTGGCGGATGGGTCCGGGGAGGCTGGAGGGAGAAGGCGGGGGGAAGGGAAGGGTCTTGAGTGCTTCTCTCCTCTGGGACCCAAGGGTACCGTCCTTTGCGGGCATCCCTGTGCAAGACAAGTCATGTGGAGCGATGACAGCAGCGAAGACCCCCCACCCCAGGGAAGCTGGGAGTAAAACCGAGCTACGGAGGAGGATTTTCAGCCGGGGAGGGCATGATCAGATGTGCTTTTTATAGAGATTTCACTGTAAGAGCAGTGTGGAAAATGGAGTGCACGGGAAGAAAGTGGTGACAGAAGGATCATGTTCCAGAATGTTTAAATCACAGTCCAAGGGAGATGAAGAAGAGCAGATGAAGGCAGTGGCGGTGTGGGCAGAAGCGCTGACTGGAGACGGAGCTGGGAGCCATGCTGTTAACCAAGATCTGGACAGAAGGCAAGAGGCAGAATTCTCCATCTGATTCCTAGTCCCGGAAAACTGGGGCTGTGTGGGGCACCGGGGCGACTCTGCAGGGCCCTTCCATGTTTGAGGCTTTCAGTACTTTGAATCAAAAGGAAAAAATGCAAAAATGGGGCCCAATAAACTCAGTATCTCTGAAATATTTGCTTTAAAAAAAAGTTACAGCTTTTCAACCACATGAACAATGCAGTTATATTTGTTTACTCTCCAAAGACAATCACAGAAATTATCAATGAGTTTGCTATGCTATCAGGACTCTAGTCTCAGAAAGAGACAGAATTTTCAGTGGCACGAGGAGAGCCTTCTCCCAGGCTTGGCAGTGCCGCACTGAGACTGTGTGTGTAACCCTGATTTGAGATGAGGTTAAAAATAGACACCGGGGGCTTGACACAAATGTGAGGCCTGAGCATGCGGTCCTCGGGAATAAACACTGAGGCCTGGTGGTAGATACTCTGACAGTTGAACCCTGAAAGCCTGCCCAAAGAAATAATTAATCCAAACCCACTGGCTGGAAAGAGATAGAAGCCAGAGGGACCAGGCTGAGGAAGGGCTAGAAGTGAAGGGGGCAGAGCCCGGAAGCATTCCCAAGCCCACCAGCTGTCAGCCACGAGGGTAGGGGTAGGGACGAGCTCGGAGGGTTGTAGGAGACAGCCTGGGACCACACACACCTCACCTCTGGCAGAGTGCGCCAGTGTGAAAGCATGTTCCTTGGGGGCCCAGCATTTCCAGTCGGATGGGAATTTGTCTCCTGAGAAAGCACTCTTTTGAGCCCTAAGTCCACTCGAGAGGCTTTTGCTGATTGCAATTCTGACCTGGGTTTTCTTTCTCTGACTCTTCCATCTCTAAGAACTGGCACATGTACTATGGAGCCGAAGAGAACAGTGAGAAAAGGGCAGGCTTCAAGGTCATGCAGATCTAGCTTCAAACACAGGGGCACAGCAGTGCCTTATTCTGAGCCTCAGCTTCTCCACCTGTGAAACGGGAGTGGTAGTACTAATCTTGTAGGATTTGTTGTGAAGATGAACAGACCATGGCGATGAATGTGCCTTGGGAGCCCCAAGCACCCCCGGCCCGAGCCCCAGGTGAGGTCATTCTGCTGGTACTTAGTGTGGGGGACTCCTCCCAGCCCAGGACCCAGAGCCAGAGATGCAGCCACAGCATCGTGACTTGCAACCTAAACTTCCACAACAGCCGGAGCCCCTCCCTATGACTCATTACCATGGGATGTCCTTTAGCCCAACTTCTCTTTCTTGGTTGCCCATAACTACCTGTCTCACTCCAGCTGGCCCTTGCATGACCTAATTTGGATCTGTTCTAGCCATCAGCCTGGAGAACCATCCTGAGCCCAGACCTCCAGGCGCCCTTCGCCACCACACTTGGTCCTACAACGGCTCTCGCTTGGGCACTGGCTTTGAACACGGCTGGTCTCTAGTGGTTGGAAGAGGGGAAATATGATCGCAGTGACTGTCCAACAAGTATGCTTCCCCCAACCCCATAAACAAGGCTTTGGGTTCCATCCAAGTTATTCTTCAAAGCCCAGATACATGTTTTCCTCCAGAAAGCTCCTTGGTATTCCTGAGGCTGTGAATTCTGAGTCCCATCCACCTTCTTCAATGACCCTGAGCACTCTGAAACATGCATGATAGTGATGTGAGTTCAAATAGATATCTCCCCCACCATATCATGAGCTCCTTGATTTACCGATGATTCATCAGTGTATCCCTTACAGTGCTGGACATACAGTAGGCACTCAATTACCTTTACTGAGTTTGTAACAAGTATCCTCATTAAGGTATTTTACTTATAAAAGGTGCCCCCCTCCCAACATTCTGAGTGCTTTACAGAAGAGATCAGAAAAGTACGGCCCACCATCTCTTTTTGCAAATGGAAATTTTATTAGAACACAGCCATGTTTTTTGTTTATTTAGTGTCTATCTCTGCTTTCATGCTATATTAGTCGAGTTGAGAATTGGGACAAAGACCTCATGGCCCACAAGGCCTCAAATACTTACTATCTGACCCTTTGCAAAAATTCTGTTTAATCTTATTTTATAGCAAGCAGGTTTAAGATTTTTCATCCACAACGCAGGGATAATAACCAACATCAGAGAGCTGTTGTGAAGATCGGAAAAGGGTAGTGGATGTAAAATTGTTCTGCAGACAGCATCCACTCTGCCCGCCGCACAGGGTCAAGGTAAGATTTGAAATCTCAATTGTTGATGTGGGAAGCATGAAGGTTCACTTGGGGGAGAGCCCACCCATTCTGAGCTGACACCCTGAACACATACAGTGCTGCATAAATACAGAGCTCAAATATGTGCCCAGAAGGAATCAGATACCCCTGCCCTGCAGGATAGACTCACCCCATACAGCCAGAATTCCAAAAGGGCTTTGGCTCCTGGAGAGAATAAAATAGGCCCCTGAATGATCCTGTTCCTCCTCTACGATAAAGGCTCTGAGAAGTAAGAACGTGTTTTAATTAATGCCATTGGCAGACTTGCATAACTGCTGGTTATGGAAGATAAGAACGATTTTTTTACTTGATTTGACAGAGCTAACACGCAAACCCCCAAATATTTTCAATTAGCCTCCTAGCTAGTTATCAGCATGGATCTCACACTTCCTAAGGTGGGCCTCCGAGTCTTAAGCAAGTGGCATGTTTTAAGCTGCAAAGGAAGTATGGGTGATGGGATAGGCAGGCAGGGGCATGGCCCCATGGTTATATGGAAGGACACACTTCACTGCAGCTGAGCCGGAAGAAGCACTCGCCAAGAGGGCAGACCTGGGGTTCAGATCAGAAGGCCATACTGCTCCTGACTGCCTGTTGCCCTGGGCCCGAAATGGTGGGATGGCAGCTGTTCTCCTGAACGTGTGGACAGGAAGCACGGCTGCCTTTGTCAAGCTGAGTTCTTTCAACCACCTTAATGTCATAGGAAGTCTTGACCTGGAAAGGGGAGGCTGTGCGCCAGGCTCTCCCAGTGAGTCAAGGCTGGAGATTAGCTGGATCCACTTGGACACCCTCTCCCAGCCTCTGGCTGTGTTGCTGCTTCACTTTATAGCTCATCAGACAACCTGACTGCCACCTTCAAACCAGACATGGGTAAGAGACAGGAGGTCGTCAACAATGTCTGTGCAGAGGAGGAAACTGAGGTCCAAAAATGCAACAGTACGTGCGGCAACCCCCATCAGTGCACACACAGCTAGGAACTTGAATCCCAGCCCTGAACCTCCCTCTCCACCGTGCGACCTACTGGGAAGATGGCCTCTGGGCTCTCTGACCACAACACTCTGGGCTGGGTCTTCTTATCTGACCACCAGCAGCGAGGCTGAACCTCTGCTCCAGCCAACATTCCTACCTGAGATCCCCCTCACAGCAGCCCCACCCCAAAGCCTGTCCAGGGTCCTGCCCGGGCTGAGACAAGGGTGAGGTGAGCAAGGCACCAAGGAGGCACCTACTCTCAGGGCTGTGCAAGCGCCATTGTCTTGCCGTGAGGATTAAATGAAACAGGAAAGTTCTTAGAGGCAGATCCTGACACATAAGCTATAAAAATATTCAATATTATTATTATAATTAGTAGTAGCAGTACTATTACTGGTAGCATTGAGTGAATCTGTTCCTTCTTCTGCTCACCGGAGATAAAATTAATTTCTGTCCGTGAAAAGAGTGACTACTGTAAAGTTCTCCAAATGTAAGCCTTTGTTTCAGAAGGCCTTGTACTACTTTGGGGGCACGACTACCCAAAAGAGGGACAGCTAACTGTCCTAGTCTGTGGCCTCAGATGACCTCCTCCCCTGCCTGGCCTACCTTCCATGCTAAGAAAGTTGGCTTCCACAAAGGAGCTAACGGGAACCACGGAAGGGTTTCAAGCTGGAAGTGATATGGCAAATCTGTGCTTGATGACGATCCCTCTGGGAGTGTGATCTTAGACCAGAGAGGGCTGGAATCAAGGCAGGGAGGCCAGTCAGAGGCAAGTGAACAGTCCTGGCAAGAGACAATGAGGCTTGAAGGAGGTAGTGGTAGCGGGGACGATACAGGACCGAGCAAGAGAGTGGGGATGAGGAAATGAAATCTGTTCATCACTCCTGGAAAAACAACTGTGAATCAGTGATACCATCTTTATCCCCCAAAGCAAACAGATCCTTCATTAGTGCTAGCAATTGAGAGCTGTGTGAGGTTTGGTACCCACTAGCTGCTAAACATGCATATAAAAGGAAGCACACCATATGCTGTGATGAGTTCATGCCAATTGGCCCCACTCAGATATATACTGCTTTAATTTTAACACTTTATTTGAACAAAAGTCTACTTCTAAGGAAGCTCAGGATTCCCAGAGCTTCTTGCTGCTGGCCATTTGACTTGATTTCTTTCCTCAGTGATGGAATGTGGCTTTTAGTGACTATGGGCAAGATTCAGATGTCAAGTTGATAGAATAAAGAACTTCGTGGACAGATGAAATGAGAGGCCTTCTAAGGTAGTGAGCTCCCCGTCATGGGGGCATTCAAGAAAAATCTGGACGGCCACTTGATGGAGTTGTTGCCGAGAAGATTCAAACATCAGAAGGTGAGTGGAATGGGGATGTTAGACTTGATGACCTTTAAAATTTTTAAGAACCATGAAATTCTAAGAGGTTGAATCACAAATGTACTTCTTGGCTGATCAGGGGAACCCCATAATCACAGCACAGTCAGAATGAGGATCTAAGATTTTTCAAGCAAATTCAGAATTTTTAACCCCCTTAGGGAAGAAATCCGGACAACCCATCAGCCAAGACAGCTCCAGGACAGAAGAATAATCATCAGAGGAAAAAGTTTCATTCATTGTCATCCTGTGGAGCCTGGCACAAATAAGGGACTTCTTTAAGGGCAAAGAACTAGAAAAGCACTTTGATCTTCTTTTCTTTTTTTTTCTTTTTTTTTTTTAAAGATTTTATTTATTTATTTGACAGAGAGAAATCACAAGTAGGCAGAGAGGCAAGCAGAGAGAGAGGAGGAATCAGGCTCCCTGCCAAGCAGAGAGCCCAATACGGGGCTCGATCCCAGGACCTTGGGATCATGACCTGAGCCGAAGGCAGAGGCTTTAACCCACTGAGCCACCCAGGCGCCCCTGATCTTTTTTTCAATATAACTGTTCATGTATCTCTTTTCACTTTGGCAGTTAGGAAGCTCAAAACTTGATTTGCACAGGAAAATAACAACTGCATACACCCTTATAATCTGTCTGTCATGTCATCAGTACTCTCTCCTACCTCACCATCCTTCTGGCCTCTTATTTTAACGTATACCGTTTCCTAGCCCTACTTTTGTCTTTAATGGATGGTTTGTCTTCTATGGCTTCCTATAAGCTTCCTTGACTGCTCTGAGAAACAAGGAGGGAAATCAACAAGGAAATAAATAATAAACCACCGTCTGGGAAACGTTATTGGCTTCCACTGATAAATTGTGGGGAAACACCAAGAGAAACATGAGACTGGGGGGGGGAGGGGTCACTGGAGTTGTTAGCTTTCCTTTGCCATGGTGGGAGCTTGGGGAGATTGCTTTCTGGACTCAGTCTCCCCTTCTATAAAACAACAGACTAGAAAATGGGCTTGGATTGGGCTTTGGCTCCCAAGATCTCCCTGCCTGCGACTGTCCTGCCAGGGTTTCCAAGTCTCCACTAAGTACAGACCTCCCCTGGTCTTTGAGGTCCCTTGCCTCCCTTTTGAGGTCCCTGGAGACAGTATACTAGACTTTCAATTTATGTTTTCACTAAGTCTCTACCAAGTACAGACCCACCCTGGGCTTTGAGGTCTCTTACCTGGAGACAGTATACTAGGCTTTCAATTTATGTTTTCACTATGTTTCTTGCACTGTTCTGAATACTTCCATACAGTGATTGATATAAATTTTGTAATGATTTTATGAGAGAGGTAATCTTACTAGGCCCATTTTACAGATATGAAAACTAAGGCCTTTAAGTAAGGGTTTAAGTAAATCACTAGTAATTGACAGAGCTAGATTCAAAAAGCAGGCAACATGTGTCTAAGCTCATGCTTTTAACTGTATGTTCCTTCAAATCGAGCCATGACTTTGGTCCAGCTCCCTGATCTCATTATAATTCCTGACCTGGATTATTAGCTCTCCTGGATTATTGCCCTCTTGCCATCCAATTAAGCAAAGACTTGTCTGAGCACCTACTCTAGATCAAGCTCTGTGATGGACTGGGAACAGGCATGAATCCAAATACGGTCTCATCCATTGGGAGCCATCTATTTGAGGACTGGAGTCAAACATATATCCCACCCACTAGAATCCAAAGAGGAATTAAATGCTATGTGAAAGTTCAGGCAATGGCTGTGTCAGTGGGACTTCCACTGTGGGAGATGACGGTGGAAGCAGGGAGTGGAGAGGAGCATTGCAGGCAGAGGGAAAAGCATGAGCGAGTCCCAGAGGCATGAAAATATATGATACGTGTCGAAGGGTCTGGTCTTCCTCTCCAGTCTGGTCCTGTATCACCCATCCCATTCAGCCATTATATATATTTGTTGAGTGCCTGCTATGACTCAGGCATTCTTCTAGGTGCTGAGGATACAGCAGTCAAAAACGAAGCTTTAATCATGACCCTTGCAAACTAGTGGAGAGACACAATTCGTTAACAAATAAAAACAATGTCAGGCAGTTGTAGGTGTGATAAAGAACGACAGGAGGAGTAGTGGGACAGAGAACAAGGGAGGGTCAATGTCATAGGAAGAGTGCAGTCCATTGCTTTACCCCTGAGCTCTACCCCTTGTCATGGGAAGAGTGAGCAGAGAAGGCCCCCTTCAGTAACATTTTAGTGCAAACCCAGAGGAAATGCGACAGTGAGCTATGAAGATATCTGGTATGAGGGTGGTTAGGTAGAGGGGAGAAAAAAAATGCAGGTGCCCAGAAAATGCACTATGTTTGCCATTTCTGAGGAACAGCAAGATGAGGCTGGGGTGGGGGGTGGGGAGGGAAGAATTGAGATCTGAGCTGTAATAGGGGCTCTAGACTATGTGTGATCTTATTTATGAGAAGAAGGACTTCGGATTTTGTTCCCAATGCAGTAGGAAGTCATTGTGAAGCTGTTGCTGGGTCAAACCATGACAGCCCCATGAGACTTTCTAAATCACTCTGGGAAAACCAAGTTCTGTCCTACTTCAGGGCTTTTACCATGCTGTGCCTTCTGCCAGGAATGCCCCCTCCATCCCCATCTCTTTGCTGAGCTATTTCCTACTCCCCTAAAGGCGGTCCTTCAGGGAAGCTGCTCCTAACCCTCTTAATCAAATTAGATTCCCCTACTAAACAAACTCACCATCCCATACTTCCCTTTTGTGGCACTTAACAAAACTACCATGACATAATATAAACCGTTACATAACACACTTTCATTTTCTACTGTTTTTTTTTTTTTCCATTGGAGAGTGAGATTCATGAGGTGAGACTGTGTGTCTTTCCTCTTTACCCCTGGATCTTCAGTACATTACACAGGGTCTGATTCTTAAGAAATGCTCAATATTTGTTGAATGACTGCAAGAATAAATGAAGTGAAAGAAAAGGATAAGAAGGCATGTTGGGGTCGCCTGGGTGGCTCAGTGGTTTAAAGCCTCTGTGTTCGGCTCAGGTCACGATCCCAGGGTTCTGGGATCACATCCCGCATCGGGCTCTCTGCTCCGTGGGAAGCCTGCTTTCTCCTCTCTCTCTCCCTGCCTCTCTGCCTACTTGTGATCTCTGTCTGTCAAATAAATAAATAAAATCTTAAAAAAAAAAGAAGGCATGTTGGAGGCTTTAACTCTAGACTAGAGAAGGAATATTGGCCTGTGACAGGCCACAAAGAAAGCATATGAGGGTTACGGGTAAACGTACACTTAAAACTAAGACCCTGATGACTATGGACAGGAGAGATTGAAAGGTAGTGAGACGAGGGTCAGAAAGAACGGAAAGCAATTTTTAAAACTGTTTGGTAGACTCCCTGCCCTATGCAAAATGTCCATATTAAATGAGAAAAATCTGGGGCACCTGGGTGACTCAATTGATTAAGCATTTGCCTTCCGCTTGGGTCATGATCCTGGGGTCCTGAGATAGAGCCCCACGTCCAGCTCTCTGCTCAGTGCAAAGTCTGCTTCTCCC
The DNA here is from genome assembly GCF_902655055.1 of Lutra lutra. NCBI lineage: Eukaryota > Metazoa > Chordata > Mammalia > Carnivora > Mustelidae > Lutra > Lutra lutra. The sequence continues at coordinate 63,770,360 of NC_062290.1, forward strand.
TAGGCCCCTCCCCTCACTCACCCCTTCTTGTACTCTCTCTCTCTCTCTCAGATAAATAAAATCTTTTAAAAAAGAAATCCATGTGTTATAGATGATTTCATGAATTTGAGGAGCCACGAAGGTCTCAAGGTATATCCTTGGGATGTTGTTCGGGACGGTGATAATCATCAACTAGCATGTGACCAAACAACAACAACAAATGCCAAGTAGCAGGTATCATATTATTAGGGCATCAGAACTGTGTTTTCTCCTCCACTCATTCATTCATTCATTCATTCTTCACACAATAAATATTGGCTGTTGACCACAAACTAAGCGTTAGACCCTGTGGTAGGCCTTGGGTTTAGATTCTGTTTTTTACCTATTAAATATACAAACTCAGACAAATCATTTAACCTTACTAAGAGAAAAAGAACCTTCATTTAAAAGGGAATGGCCTTCCTTATTAAAGGAAAATGCAAAGCCCTCTGGTACGTGAACGTGGTCTCCACACAGGAAGCAATGATGTAATAAAAGGTCTTAATTCTGTCCTCTTGAGTTTCCTTTCCCCCTTGAAGTTCTCACTTTGATTTTGGCTGGCACACCCAAAAAAGGCTGTAATGATTGTCATCATCTGTTTCATGGCTTAGAAAAAAATCTCTTCTTGTTCCTTAAGCCCACATCAAACATCAGGGCTCTTGAAACCTTCCTTGGCTCCCTACTTCCTAGGCAAAATGAATCTCTCCCACCTGCCCTGAGGTGAACACTAGCTCACCAAGTGTTGTATGGCTTACTACTCCATGTGATGTGGCTGAGTTCACCCAAGTTTTTTTTTCCCTCCCCTCTTTTTTCCCAGCCTTTGGTTGAGTGTCTGGCCCAGAGCACATTCTCTGTAGTTAAATGGATAGAAAGTGACCAGGCCAGCAGAACAGAGGACAAACCACACAGTAGGAGAAGGAAGTCTGAACAGACTTGCTAAGATCCAGAAAGATGAGACTAAACCAGCTAGGAACATCAATGACTACTCACTGAGGGGCACTGAGAGACCATGAGACATTGTGGGTTGGGGTCCATGCAACTTCCTTGGAAAAGACAAAATGGCAGGCAAGTATTTATTTTCTTTAACAAAAATACTTTGTAGCCCATACCTTTGCACTGTAGAGGCCGCTGTAAACCTGGGAAAGTTATCTGACCTCTCTGTATAAGGAGGAAAAGATGCTGATGGCTTACTGAGCTGTCTGTCCAGGCATGTGGCCAGGTCTCTAGATGGGAGTTTAAGTCTGCAGTGACACACCCTTGAAGCTTTGATGCATTGGACATTATGGCTTAGGCTTGCTGATACCTTTTCTAATAGAATGTAAATAATTAGAGGACAAGTACAAGATATAAATTTTTAAGAATAGCGGTTGTTCCAGATATATCAAAACTATGTATCTCACTACATAGCTTTCACTTTGCCTAAAAAATGAACCTCGGTTTGTTGAGTACTGTGATGGCTGTAAGTACTATGACATGGTGTTAAGTGTTTTGTATGTATTGTGTAATATAAAACTAATGCAGCAAAATGGGGAAAGCTGTGTTTATACTCCCCCTTAGGACACTTCCCAGGGGGAAAACTTGAACATGACTGCAAACAATACTTTGATAGACCATGTGAGTGAAAGATGAGACTCCAAAAAACATATGACATAATAAGGGAAAAGTGTCAAAGTTCCTTCTGATACAATTGGATGACCATTTAACGGCAGGGCTGTTGAACTACTGGATAGCAAGATGCCCGTAGGACTGGCATGACTATAATGGTGTGCAAGTTTGGGGCAGAACTGAATTGTTTAGAAATAATAGAGCAGAGACTGAGGACAGTGTTCTGGAAGGATGTTAGGGACCGTGAAACCCCACTGTGAGACATGTAATGAAACCTTCTTCATCTCCCCTGGAAAATCACCAGAAAATTCTTCCTTATTCCCCAATGCTCTTGGGTCATGAAGATTACTTCACAGGATAGAAAGAAAAATCTGAGGTTGGCAAAGTCAGTAGACATAAGGGAACAGCCATAAATCTGGGTTACATTTAACCTACAACCCCATGAGACAAAAAGCATTTCTTTCATCACACAGGCTGGTATAGGTCAACGACCTTGTCCAATACGCATGGCTGAGTGTGGCCAGGCAGCCATGCCACACAGATCTGCTTCATTTCAATACCTGTCGTGTTAGCCCCAGGAGACACCTCCCTCTGTGACTCTCTGACTCTTTCCTGCTTATCAAAAGTTTGCTAAGTTTGATAATTACTCTCCCTCATTATATTTTAAGCCACGTTAATAACAGGAGAAATAGTTGCACATGGACTCAAAGGAGAGGAATGTTTCTAGCCATGGGGTATAAATAGCTTACTGATCTCCCGTCTTCAGAAAGGGACCAGAAGTGGAGCTACAGCAGGAGGAGTGATTGCCTGTGAGGGAGGGGAGCAGCCTTTTGCACACATGGGCACACGCTGCCGAAAATGAGACTTGCGTTATCACTGCCATAGTCTCGACAAACGCCCACCATGGAATGACATCACTGCCAAAGCCCAATTAGCTCAAAGAAGACCCTGGCACTGGATGGTGTTCCTTCAAGATGGCATGAAATTCCAAATATAAATTGGGTCCGCACTGGGCGATGATTCAAGGAATCGTATTGGCCAGTTCACAGGACAGCTTGGCAACTAGAAATCCTTTAAACAGGCTTTTGAAACTGTATCACCCCCTGAAAACACAGAGGTATAATTATACCCAGATCCCTCAGGGGAAAAAAAATCTAGAAAAAGAAATGCAGAGGTGCTCTGTCCATGGCGTAATTGTATCATAACTTATACAAAATATGGAGGAAAAGTTTATCAAGATGCATCATCTTCGGAGTTACTTTGTCTTTTTGGGAAAACAATTATTAAACATTTAAAATAGCGAAACTTCCTCACAGCCTATAACTCTTTACAATGTGCTGCATGCTTTTGCGTACTTCATCTGATACTACCCTCCCAACAGCTTGAAGCAATTATTGTTGCTATTTTATGGATGAAAATCTAAAGTATAAAGAGGGATCTGTTAAGGGCTGTTTGAGAGCAGGGATTTTTTAATCACCCTTTTTTGGGCCATCAGCACTGTTTTTAGGGCTTGATGTTTCCAGGGGATACTGTAAATGTGAAGGGAATGGAATATGCTGGAACAGACCTGAATGACTGACCCAAGCCAACTCCCAGCTCAGGGTTCTTTCTACCGGATGTGCAGCCATCCCATTCAACCAAATGGGGATCACACACCTGTGTTATTTCTGGTCATGTAGAAGACACTAGAGAGCCAGAAGAGCATGTGGGAAGGCCAGGCGTAAGAGAAGCCTAAGATACAGTTCCTGTGAGAGACTGAAGATACAAATGGATAATGGCTAGACTGTACATAAAAACAGGATGCTAACCTACAATCTGCAGCCATCAGTCCAGGAAGACAATACACTACCTACAACAGACAGTCAAGGAAGCCAAACAATGTCTCCTACAGCGATCAGCCCCAATGAGTGGAAATGGATGAGTAACTGACAGCTTCCCTAGTCTTTGTTCTGGCGTCCAACTTAGGACCAAACAAAGAAAAGCGAGTACACACTCCCAACCACTCACATACAATGCTCAGCTTCTAGTTAGCCTGCCTCCAGCTTCTCCATGCCAGTGGCCTCCAGTCAGGGCACATTTGAAGCATTCCCTTTTTCCCACTATAAAGCTTTCCTACTCCACTGCCTGCCTTTGACTCTCCCCAAGTGACGGTGGCTGACTTCCTTAGCATAGCAAACTCTGCATAAATAGCCTTTGCTTATTCTCATTGGGGTGGTCTTCGTTCAATTCTATGTCTGTGTTTAAGGAACTTATACTATCGTGCAGAGAAGAACAAGAACAAGATATATACATAGGAAATAATAAAATGATAATATAAAATAGTGCCAAAATGAGTGCTCAGATACCTGGAAAAAATAAGGATTTTTTTTTTATTTTATAATTTATTTTTATTTTTTATTTTTTTTAATTTATTTTTTATAAACATATAATATATTTTTATCCCCAGGGGTACAGGTCTGTGAATCGCCAGGTTTACACACTTCACAGCACTCACCATAGCACATACCCTCTCCAATGTCCATAACCCCACCCCCCTTCTCCCAACCCCCCTCCCCCCAGCAACCCTCAGTTTGTTTTGTGAGATTAAGAGTCACTTATGGTTTGTTTCCCTCCCAATCCCATCTTGAGGAAGTGGAGATGCAACATGGGGGGTTAAGGGGGTAGGAGAAGAATAAATAAATAAAAATAAGGATTTTTTAAGTACTAGCAGTACGAAGAAATCAATGATAGTTGCCTAGGGGAAGAGTTCTATCACCAAGGTTGACTTGTCTCTGTTGGGGGAGGTAAGGGAAGTAGTCTGGATGGACAGAGTGTGCGGAGAGCATGGTCATGAAATGTCACAGAGATGAGCAAGCTTTCCAGATGCAACCAACTATTACACATGTTTATAGATCCATAAAGCATCCAAAAGGCTATCAATAACTCTCTTGACACTTTGAAGTACTGGATAAAAACTGACAGATTGGGGGGCCGATTTCTTCCAGTTGAAAGGTATGACCTTGAAAGACAAGCAATCCTAGGAGCTGAACATTTGGCTCCATAAGACAATTGTGAGAGTCTGTTCAGGACAGTGGTTGACAACGTGCTTTTCGAAAGGTACAGGGAAATCCTATCAGAACCACAAAATTCTTCATCAACCTAATAAGACATTATCTTACACAATATTTATTGATCAGTTACACTATTCCAAGTATTCTTCAGGAGCTAAAAAGACAACAATGAATAACATCGTCCGTGCCCTCCCAGCCCTTACAATCATGTGCTTTAAGTGGAAGAAAGAATAAAAATGCTAGGAAAATTCTAAACCAGATCCTAATAAAGTTTTTTTTTTTTTTACAGGTGTCTTTATTTCATATATTACTCCTTTTGCAGGCAGCCCTATTTGTTGTCCTTTTCCAGGTAGCTTGTCCCTTAAAGAATCAGACTAGTTTTGGGAAGGGAAAAATGCCATTTCCAATATCATACATACTTTTCTTTTTATATTGTATAATTTTGATACGAGGAATTTTTACTAAGAACTCAGACTACTAAAAAAAAAGTTAAATACTGTATTAAGTAAGAAGTAGACCTGGGTTAAAACACTAGCTCTGCCACATTGTAAGTATGTGATTTGGGCAAGCTTTTGAGACTCTCTGATTCTTCATTTCTTTTTTTTTTTTTAATAATTTTTTAAAATTTATTTTCAGCATAACAGTATTCATTGTTTTTGTACCACACCCAGTGCTCCATGTAATCCGTGCCCTTTCTAATACCCACCACCTTGTTCCCCCAACCTCCCACCCCCCCACCTCTTCAAACCCTTCAGATTGTTTTTTCAGAGTCCATAGTCTTTCATTGTTCACCTCCCCTTCCAATTTTCCCCAACTCCCTTCTCCTAACTCCCCATGTCCTCCATGTTATTTGTTATGCTCCACAAATAAGTGAAACCTAATAAAGTTTTATACAGAAGATATAGGAAGTATCCAGTAGTGCTAAGAATCCAATGGGAAAGGCTGTCCATACATCCTCAGATATCTATATACCAATGCCCACACTATGGACATCAGCAAAGTCACCCTAAAATGTTAATATGGACTAGGAGGTTTGTAGAACTTAATAGGACTTGTGCATCAGTCCTGGTACCAACTGGCTTTAAACTTCCTCCCATCCATCCCATCCTCCAAAAGCCATCAGAATAGTTTCTTAAGTCTGACATACTTGTGATCACATAATTCTCTAGCTCAAAACACTGTAGTGACTCCCTGTTACCCAATGCATGGTTTTCAAGACCCTCTATTGTTCACTTGATTAATTAATTTCTCATAATTCATTTTTTATTATTATGTTCAATTAGCCAGCATATAGTACATCATTAGTTTTTGATGTAGTGTTCAATGATTCATTAGTCACAAATAACACCCAGTGCTCGTCACCACACATACCCTCCTTAATACCCATCACCCGGTTACTCCTTCCCCCCACCTCTCTCCCTTCCGTAACTCTCAGTTTGGTTCCCAGAGTCCAGAGTCTCTCAAGGCCCTCTATTGCACTGTTGCCTCAATAAATCTTATAATGCAGTCTTCAAAAACCCTTTCCTCAAAAGATCTCCTGTTCTAGTCACTCTAGATTATGTTGTCCTGATGACAACCTCTGGCCACCTGTGACTATTTACAGTTCAATTTATTAAAATGAAATTAAAAATTCAGTTGCATCAGCCATATTTAAAGTGCTCAACGGCCACATTTGGCTAGTGGCCACTCTATTGAATACCACAGATATAGAACATTTCCATCATCTTAGAAAATTCTATCAGACAGCATTCTACTAGACTAAGCAATCTCTGGACACATTCTCTGTGCCTTTAGTCATTCTGGTCCTTCTTTGCCATTTCCCGGCTCTACCTATAAAAATTCTAGCCATCATTACATTTTCAGTTCAAATAGCATGTCCTTCAGGGAGTTTTCCAGAGTAAAAATTAATAGGCTGTTCTCTGTGTTCCTTTGAGTTATTTGGGACTGCTCTTTGTCACTGGTCATACTTTGCTTTGACTAAGGTCTTTGTGTAAGTAAATATTTCCTCCATCAGCACAAATTTTTTTTAGGGCTTTGTATCTGGTAGTGTTTTATACATAGTTAAGGATCAAAACACTTTTGGCTTTCTGTTGAATCCTGGCGGAACTGATTCCCGACCAAAACAAAGCAATGGGAGGTAGGATAACAATACACAAAAGAAGGAATGTGTGGTAGGCAAAATAATGACACCCCAAAAGATGGTCTGTCCTAATCCCCAGAACCTGTGAATCTATTAGGTTACATGGCAGGAAGGGAATTAAGGTTGCTAAAAAGCTGACTTTAAGATAGGGAGAGTAGCCTGGACTATACAGGACTATCCTGTAATCACTTCTCCAATAGTGGAAGAGGGAGGCAGGAGAGGGAGAGCTGGAGAGACGGTGGTGTGAGGGCTTGGCCGAACACTCCTGGCTCTGAAAATGCAGGAAGGGGGTCATGAGCCAAGAAATGCCAGTGACCTCAAGAAGCTAGAAAAGGCAAGGGAATGGATTCTTCCTAGAACCTCTGGAAGGAATGCAGCCCTGTTGATACTTTGATTTTTAACCCAGTGAGACACATTTTGTACTTCTGGTCTCCAGAACTGTAAGAAAATATTTATGTTTGTTTAAGCCGTTAACATTGTGGTAGTTTGCTACAGCAGCAATAGGAAACTGCAGAATGGCAAAGGAATGTTGCAAATCAAGGTTCATGATTCCTGCATGGATCAAAAATTGACAATATTTGTATCCTTCCTCTAGCACTTTACCTCCATACATTTTCCGAATAATCAGTATTCTCATCCTATATCAGGATGTTCATTGACAGCATTATTTGTTCTAGTAAGTTAAAAAGTCCAGTAAGAAGGGGTAGATAGCCATCCATGTAATGCAACATTATGTGGCCATTAAAAAACATGACTTCTTTGAAAACAATTACATGTCATGGGAAGAGTTGATAATTAAGTTTAAAAAGCAGGATACAAAACAATATCTGATCCCAATTTATGAAAGTTAAAGGAAATATACCAAAATGCTAATGATGGATTAGAACAATTTAACATTCATGATGGTTATCTTTGTGGGATAAGATTAGGAAGGAGTTTTGGTTTTCCCTTTACACATTTCTGTGTCTTCCAGGTGTTCTATAATGAGCATGAATTACTTTTATAGTCAGAAAAATAAACAATTTTTTTCATGTAAAACAAGCCCCTTAGGTAACAAGAACCACAAAATTAATCATGCGCTTGACCAAGTAATCTCATTCATGAAAATATATCCTAAGGAAATAATTCAAAACAAGAAAATAAAATCCTATAAGTAAAAAGACAATGTTTTATAGCACTGTTACTTATAGTAGTAAAGTAAAATTGGAAGCAACCTGAATATCCAGCAACTTAATTATGATAAAGCAAATCATAATATATTTGCTTGATAGAATATTGGTAACTCATAAAAATAATTAATACAAACGTCCCCTAGAAATACAGGCATTACAGAATAACATGAAGCAAAAAGCTCAAGCACAATTAACATAAAATGTCTAGATTATAATAACTCCACTTAACATGGATAAAGATGGGAAGAGGAGATAGAAATAAATTGTTGCTATGTTGAGCGGGATTCAGAGAGTAATCTGTATAAAGCTGTTTTGATAACAAACACAACTATTTGATAAAGACTCACACCAGCATGTAAATCAAGAAACCTGAGTGTGATAGACACATTAACATTGCGGAATGATAAGGGATGGCAGCAGAAATGGGAGCAACACCTGTGAGAAAGGGCACAGAGACCACCTGCACGGAGACATGTGTTTTCATTGCTCTATCCAGCATATAGTCATTGAACCCCACAGATGAGTCAAACTGTAATGACAAACCAGGGAATAATAGACACTGAATTTAGAGTCTGAGTTACTCTTAGGAAAGTAGGATTCTACCAAGGAGGGGAACACAGAGAGTTTCACAGGGGACCCATCATCTCTTACACTATTTCTTCAGTTGGATGCATGGATGTTCTTTTTATGATTCTTCTGATAAATCACAAGTGCTTGCATCAGTGCTTGGCATATACTGGCTCACACAAGAAATTATTTGTAGAAAGAAACTTTTTGGGGCACCTGGGTGGCTCAATGGGCTAAGCATCCAACACTTGATTTCAGCTCAGGTCATGATCTCGGGGTGGTGAGATTGAGCCCCACATCGTGCTCTGTGCTCAGTGTGGAGTCTGCTTGTCCCTCTCCCTCTCTGTCTGCCCCTTCCCCTGAATGCACAGGCTCTCTCTCTTTCTCTCAAATAAATAAATAAAATCTTGAGGAAAAAAAGAGAAACTTTTCAGTGGCTCTGTAAATAAAGCTCAAACTCTTTAATATGGCATACAGAGCTCTTCAGGAACTGACTTGTTCTTAATTTATCAACACCTATGACTTCCCCCTAATCCTCTTGTTCATTTTTTGCCAAACATATAGGACTTTTTGGCATCTCTGAGCCTTTGTCCAGCTGCCTTTTTTTTCTTTCTGGAATGTTCTGCTTCACCTAAAGATCTCTTAATCTCAAGGCCAAGTTCACCATACCAGCTTTGCAAAACCTTGATCTCCCTAATTGTCTCTCCTCTATGTTCCTGCGGTGTTTTCCTTATTTGTGCATTAGAACCTGACTTGCTCTAATCTATTATAAACTCTCACATTATTATTTCATTGCTTACAAAGTACTCCTAGGTCCACTTTACTTGCAACAACACTGTGAGTTAGTCTCCTTTAGCCCACTTAACAGATGAAGAGTTCGAGCTTTCAAAGGAAGAGCAGGACTTGAACACAGTTCTTCAGATTCACATGTCCCAGAAAGGACAGGGCTGACAGCGCAAGAGAGGGTAGGAAGAGGCTGAGGGGTTGAATCTGCAGCCTCGAACCATATAGGCAGCTTTTGTAAGATAAGAAGGGACATTTTCACCAGAATTAAGATGGGCCATGAAGATCAACTCCAGTATGTTTAAGACATGTTAGTTATACCTGTCAGAGTAGAAGGTGAAACAGGCTAAAAGAATGACCCCAAAATTGGAAGGAAAAAAAAAAAAGGTTAAATGAATTCAACAGAATGGGCCTTACATTTTACCAGGAAACTTCAAAAGAGCAGACTAGTCTCCAAAGTAGGAAACTTGTCTTATTTTTCTTTTATTCCAAGTCCCTAGAATAAGGCCCAGCACTAAAATGGGACTCAATATATGTTGAATTAATGAATGAATGAAAGGATGTGCTATTGAGAAGGACAATTAGCTTTAGCTTTCCTGAAACTGTTTCCCCTCAGTCACATGGCCCTTTCAGTTCAGGGGGAATGAACATCAGTTTCTTGTGTGTTTAATAATTCAGATCCCGGAGCTTCTCTAATGCTCAAAACCAAACAAAATATATTCATTTGTTTGAATCAGTCAACAAGTACTTAGGTAATAAAGTGGACTTGGAATGTGTTAGCATACACCTGCCCTGTCTTTTATACTATCTTTAACATTTAAGACACTCACAATGCCTGATTAGAATACATGAAAAAAAAATCCTCATGCCCAAAACTCACAGGTCCAATGAAAAGAAAATCTACAAAGCAAGAAACCTTGACCTGCCACAGAGACACAGCTCTGATGAAACGAACAGTAATATGGAACGAAAAGACACCCCTGAAAAGCTCAAGAGCTTGTGAAAACCTCCCATTGAACACCAAAGGCAACTACTTTATAAATTGATTATAGAGAACATGTTTTTGGGAAACTGGTCATTGGACAAATCAGCCTTTAGAGAATCCATTTTTGCAAACCTTGAGCTGTTGCTGGAGGGTGGGACTAAGCACTCTGATGTTTCACAGTCTGACCAGTTGAGGCAATCCATAGTTCCTGACTGATCATGGTTCTGGGATACACTCCAGGCAAAGAACAGGTCTAGGTTCAAATAAATTGATTAAAAAAAAGCAATGTTTGCAATAAGAAAGGCTTTAAAGGATGTGCCAAAGGCCAAAGGGTGCTTATCCTGGAATGGATAAGGATCTTGTCCCAGCTGCTTCTCTCTGTATCTCAGTGTATGTTAACTCTGATCCCTCAAGGCACTAGGGCTGGATCACTCACACGTGCATTTCCTCTGATGGGTTCTGCATCCCCAGACCCAAATCTCTTTCATTCATTCTCTTATTTCAAAAACATTTATCAAGTGTCTATATCCCATTCTAGGGGCTGGGAATACTGTAGTAAACAAGACAGGTAAGGGCTGGGTTCTTACCAAGCTAATGTTCTAGAAAAAAGAAATGATAATAAGAAAATTTTAGGGATTGGCAAAGTTGAAACCCCCCAAAGTCTGTGCTATTGTTGTCAACAAAGTGTTTAATCTTCATTCCATCTCCCAGCAACATCAAACACTTGCCATGAAAATAGACCAAAAAGCAGACCTACTCAAATGCTTAGCAGTCCCTGGAAGAATTTGATTATGAGGGGTGGACAGGGGAGAATTTCTCCATTTGGTCCAATTTCTAAATGGAAACTCACAGTGTTTGATGAATAATGAATGTGAATAATTAATGCATTTGAGAAAGGAAAATTTCTTACCTGTCAGTTACTTATCTTGGAGATTACACATCCATCACTCCTCCCCCGAGGGGCTAGACTCATCTCCATAGAAACTGGGGGCAACCCAGAATGTTAATTATGCCTCAATGCCAGATTTCTCTGCTCAGAATGTGACTCACCGGAAGACCTTCTAGGGCTAACTTGTTCTGAAAAGTAGATAATTTAATTTATCTGAAGTATTTTTTTAAAGCTCCAAATAATGAAGTATTTTAATAAGCCTAAGAAAGAAACGAGAGACTGACCCTGTGTGCACAAACACTTGGGAAAACAGTGTGTAGAAACTCATGCATGCTCTGGGCAAGAGGCTGGATGGAAGAAATGGATCCTTAGTCCATTAATAACATAAGTACCAGCACCTAGCACAATGATGAACACATAATAGATGCTTGTTGAATATTACTGTTATGATTGAATGTTATGTTGAATGTTGTTTAATGAACTATTGATTCTGTGTTGTGATAATACAACAATTCTCATTTTCATGGTGACACTGTACACAATGTCCTTTTCATACATTTTATCTCATTTATTCTTTATAACAACAAAAAATAGGTCCACAATACATTATCCATATATTTTTAAAAACTCTAAACCTAAACCTAAACTCTAAACCATTTCTGGGGGAAATGAATGTGATGAAAAGCCTGATTTGAGTTGAAATGAGCTTTGTCATAGTCTTTATCCTTCTTATATAAATATTTATACATTTTGCAGCAGAGATATTAATACATTTGCTTTTGGAGGAGGTCCTAGGTCCTGTTGGGCTTTTTTTTTTTTTTTTTGGATCTATATATCATATGTAACATGTTACCTTTCTAAAATCTAAAAAATTCAGAATTCCAGAAGCACCTGGACAGCTCAGTCAAGTAAGTGTCCAAATCTTGATTTTGGCTCTGGTCATGATCTCAGGGTTGTAAGATCGAACCCCACATCAGGCTCAACACTCAGTAGGGAATCTGCTTGAGATTCTTTCCCTCTGCCCCCTCTCCCTCTCCCTTCCCCCTAAAATAAATCAATAAAATTTTAAAAAACATAAAAAATGAGAAGTAAAAAAATTCAGAATTCCAAAAACACAGCTTGCCTCAAGAATTTTGGTTGGGAAGAAGACTCACATTGTCATCCCACTTTTATAACTAGGGTTCTTTAACCCAGGAAAGCTAAGCAATGTACCCACAATCACAGAGCTAGTAAATAGATACTTAAACCAAAATCCTCCGATGCCCAATCTTTGGGGTTTTATTTTCCCCACACTAAACCTCAAACAATTAATCTGAGATTGAGTATTAAGATCATTGTCTACCCCCACTGACATAAAGAGGGAAATTAATCAGAGGCAGCACAGACTTGGTCGGTACAGCAGAAACCGAAAAAGAACAAATGGCATAGGGTCTGGAGCTAGGTGAGGGCTGTCTCGTGTTGAGGTCTCAGTTCCCTGAAGGAAATGACTTCTGAGACTTAATCTCATTCTCCAGTGCCTAAAGTGCACACGAAACAGGAGCTGACCAGGGGTGTCTGGGAGACTTCTTTGAATAAGTCAGATGTGACCCACATGATATTGTCATACCACATCCATTTTTTTTTAAATCACAGAACTTTCATTTGAAAGTAAGTGATACTCAGATCTCTCTCTTGGGAAGAGAGAATAAGAAGACCAAATTACAAGGTTGGCACTTTGATCAGTCAGGATAGTCTAGGTTATGCTGCAGTAACAAAAAACACACTAAGCTCTGTGGCTTAAAAAACAAAGGTTTGTTTCTTGTTATATTACATGCTTATCACAAGAAGTCAGGAGACACTCTATTTATTGTAATCATTCTGAGACCCAGGCTGACAATGAAGCCACTCTCTCTAACATTGCTAGTTGCCTGACAGAAGAAAAGAAAAGGCAACAGAGCATGCTCTGGTTTTTTAAAGCTTCCACCTGATACTGATATGTTGTCACTTATGCTCACATAGTTCATCAGTCAAAGTCAGTCATCTAGTCACACCCAACATCAAATCATAGAAAGTACAAAACTCATGGCTTCCAGGATCTTCAATACATTTGTCTACTCAACAAATGTTTTTTTTTGAGTGCCTGGGAGTGCTAAGCACTATTCTGTGTACTGGGGATTTAAAAAAAAAATGTGTTGAGTACTATGAAGAAAAATAAAGTGGTGAAAAGCAAGTTCAGGGAAGGAGTCTCTGAATTAAAGACCTGGAGGAACTGAGGGAGGGAGCCAAGTAAAGGAAATTCTGCCTTTGAGGCCAAAGCAAGAACTCAAATCCCAGGAAAATTCAGAATGATTCCTAATGTAGAGACAGAAGGCTGAGACATCAACAGTGTGTATTGTAGGGCTGAAAGAGTTGCACTCATTCTCTACAAACCCAATAATACACTGTCCCACTTCCTTCTTTTTCTGACTGAAACCACACAGGCAGCAGAACACTTCCTTTTTCCCAGTGGTTAAACAACATGCAAAAGTGTTTTACTTCAGGAGGGGATAGCAATCAGCAAGTGTTCTGTAAACAAAATTATTTTTTATTGAATGAATTGAAAATCTATACTTCATGAAGGGTGATGGGTGTTTTAGATACTTCATTTTATTGGATAGGGTTGTTGTGGAAAGGATAAGATATATAGGATCATTATTACCATTTCACAAATGAAAAAGCTATAATGTGAGCTAACTGACTTTCTGGAAAGGTATGCAGATTTTTTGTGGCAGAGACAGAGTCTGACTGCCAAGCCTGTGCCCTAAGTTATCATAAAACACAGTGAACTTCAGACTTTTTTGGAAGGCAAACTTGTGGAAATCCACATCTACAGGAATTCTTTTTTTTTTTTTTTAGATTTTAAATTTATGTATTTGACAGAGAGGGTGAGAGAGCACAAGCAGGGGGAGGGGCAGAGAGAAAGGGAGAAGCAGGCTCCTTGCTGAGCAAAGAGCCTGATGTGTGGATGGATCCCAGAACCCTGGGACCATGACCTGAGCCAAAGACAGATGCTTACTTAACCACCTGAGCCATCCAGGCAACCCCATCTACATGAATTCTTATCTGACTATTTAAAGATGGAATTGCCCTTGTTACAGGGAAAAAGAATGTTATTTTAGGCATCCTTGCAACAGTGATCAGGTCCTTCTACAGATAAGACTGAACCCATGGCTACTTCATCACACACTCATCCAAAGGTCACCTTCTCCATGAAGTTTCCCCTGACCACCCTATTTAAAACTACAGTGGTGCCTCCTCAGGACTTCCTACCTCCTTCTCTGGCTTTGTTTCTCCCCACAGCACTTAGGACCCTCTTATAAACTATATGATTTATTTGTTCACTGTATGTTGCCCACTACTTGAAAGTAAGCTCCATGGGTGAAGGAAATTCTTGTCTGATTTTTTAAAAATCAGTTTTATTTCCCCTAGAGTGTAGAAAAGTACCTTATACTCAATCAGTAACTATGTATGAATGGTCAGAATGGATGGATGGATGGATGGATGGGTGAATGAAAGGATTCGGAGAATGATCTCTTAATTGAGGAAGTTTTTAATCTGGGGTACATTAATGGGCTTGGGCATAAAGTTATATATATGCAATTGTGTCGGGAGGAGAGTAGTTGTGTGTTTACAGCCAGTCTCAAAAAGCCAATAATCCAAAGGTTAAAAACCACTTTGTGTGGCATATCCATAGAGTGGAATTTTATTCAGCCATAAAAAAAAATGATGTCCTAATACTTGCTACATGGATGAAGCTTATACTAAGTGAATGAAGCCAGACACAAAAAGTCACATATTGTGTGTCCAGAGAAGGCAAATCTATACAGAAGAAACTAGCTTTTTAGTGGTTGCCAGGGGAGAAGGGGAGAAGGGAGGGCAGAACAGGGAGCAATTGCTTCATGGATATGGGATTTTCTTTCAGGGTGATGACAATGTTCTGGAACTAGACAGTGGCCATGATCACACAATACTGTGAGTATACTAAATACCACTGAATTGTATACTTTAAAATGATGCCTTTTGTATTCGTTGTGTTTTACCACAATTAAAAAAAAACACTTTGTGAATAAGGAAAACAGATGACAATGATGAGGCAAATCATCTCATACACTTAACAGGATGGATGATGGAATCTAAGTCTGAAAAACTGTCAGTTGCAATCAAACATTCTAAGAATATATGGAATTGGAATATATATAATACTAGGAAGAACAACTTATATTCTTATCAGGTTTTGTAGTTTTGAACAAATTTCCAAGCATATTAGTTAACTCCTAGAAAAGAAAGTTGTGAGGTGGGTGAGGTAGTTACACTATGATTATCTCCATTTTATAAATGAGAATAATGTGATTCAGAGAGGTTAAGTAATTTTCCCAAAGTCTCATAGCTACTGAATGGTAAAATAAAGATCTAACTCCAGATCTGTTTATGTTTTTGGGAAATTGGTTCCTCCAGCTCTTTTCAACCTTTTGATATCTTTCCAGAAATCACAAAGTCTTCTTGTGGTTAAGTCTCCCCAGGTGAGGTCAAAGGCCAAGTCTCTTCTCTAACACTTGGAATGACATCCTCTTAGTGTGGTCACACTGAGTACTTCACTGTAACCAGAAGCTCTGGCTAGGTAGAAATTATATACATCCATGATAAATGATAGCACTAGGAAAAATACATTCATTGTTACTTATGTAAATTTGAGAGTGAGAATGTTCTAAAATGTGAAGTCTATGGTAAGAAAAAGGTAATCAAAGCTAATGAATGAAAGCCAACTTCTCCATTTTGCCATGACAAAAGTCAGGTACAAAAAGGTTTGTCTAAGATGACACAGGGTTAGTTTCAGAGGTAAGATTGGAATGCAAGACTTTTGAATGCTCTGTAAATGCAGTTTCTAGGAAACTAGCCTTCCAACAGCCTTCTCTTTTCCGAGAAGAGATTATTTGAAGTGTGTGTAGTTAGTAGTTCACGAATATGCTGACATTTATCATAAACATGGAAAGGAAGAATTACGATTCAGTGATGGTAAATAACTCAAATGCTTAAATTTAGCCTCAAATAAACCTGTTTTCTACCTTTTGTCATCTCCATTGGGCTGAAGCACAAGGACATAGTGACTTTTCTGTTTTACTCAGGAATGGTCAATTATCCAGAATTTACCAGTTATGTTTTGTAAACACAGTTGGTGGTGGGGTAAATAATGCAGGCTCACGGTGTCACTTCCACCCATGGAGACACAGATGGTCAGAGCTGAGACCTTAGAGACCTTCCAGTCTGGAGTTCCCCAACCACAGTCAGCTGACCTGCAAGGAGTTACTGCCTTGAGCCTGTGTCCAACTTCATCTTCCTTCTCAGAAACAGAGCTTGTGTTTGGCTCTCCCCCCACTTCTCATCTTCTGTTCCCTCACTCTAAGGTAGGTTGAGGGTTTGTAATAAATATTCCTAAAATAGAGCATCAGCCATCCTAGAGAAGATGTGGAGGAGAAAACTTGAAAAAGGAGGAAGCACTTGATAGAACAAAATAAACTTAGCAAAGCTCCTCAGTGTACACTTTGAGCTGGAAGGAAGACATTAAAATCATGTAAACTAAACCTTCACTCCTTCCATGAAGAAAGTCAGGCCCAAAGAATGGACGTGACTTGTCCAAAGCTACAAAATCAGGAAGTGGTAGAGTTGACGCTAGAACTCAGATCCTCCAAATTCCAATCCATGCCTTTTCATGATACATTTTCTCATTTTCCATTGTTCTCTTCTACATAAAATAACCATGATTCACAACCCACCAGTGCCACATCAGGCACTGACTATCTTTCATATCGTCTGCACGTTTCTCAGAGTATATTTTAAAACTCATGACATATGACTAAGGTCATGGATTTTTGTCTCATGTACCCATATCTCCTTGAAATTACTACAGGCTCTGTCTCATAGGAAGTATGCATGAGTTTTTTGATGGAATGAATGCTATGATGGGACAGGTAGAGTTTCAACGTGGCTACTAAGGTCTCCCATGATATGCCATCCTTTCCTCAGGGTGAAGGTGTTCTCTTCATGTCCCCTCTACTCTGTTCCTATTTCCCCCTTTTCCCAAACCATTTTTCAAGCCCCAGTCAAAAGTCGCCTCCTGTTATCTTCCAAGACTAGAATCAAACAACCTAGAATCTGCATACCTCCCTAACTAATGTATGATACACACTAAACATATGATATGGATGAGTTACTTAAACTCTCTGAGATTCAACTTAACCACCCATTAAAGGATTCATAATACTGACCTCATTTGATTTTTTCATGGAAGAAATAACATATGTAAAATTTCTAGCACAGCATTTGCTGCATGGTAGCTACTTAACAAATGTTAATTCCCTTTGGGCAATTCCTTCCTTAAAAGTGTCGCATGGCTCTCTGCTTACTCTTCACTAGTTTATTGGGCATTATTTTACAAATTATTGATAACTTTAGAATACTTCTGTCTCCCCACTAGATCATAAACTATCTTGAGGGCATGACTATATCAAGAAATCCTTGCATTTAACACACTGTGACTACCCACAGCATCTAGAGGGACACCTAGCACAATCGTGGCACACAAACTTATATTTGTAGAATTGACTTGAAGTGGGTGTGCCTGGTGGTGATGGGGAGAGCATAGTGTATTGGGCCTTTTCAATCATTTATCTGACAAGAGCCCTTATGCTGGTGTCTTCCATATTTCTTCACATTATGTTTCTTTTCCCCCTAAGAACAGGTAGCCAGGTGTTCGGCAAGGACGCCCTTCCAACTAAAGTGAGCATCTGAAGAGGTGATACCCCTTCCGTCAGTGACCAAGTTCCATTTCTGTGTTAGGTCCTCATGCCCCCACGAAGAGGAAGTGGTATTTCAGGGATGGCAGATGACAATGTGACATCACCCATCTCCGTCAGTGTTCATTTCATTTCTTCAATTTCAGCAAAGAAATGATAGAAAAGGCTTTTCCTTTGTCACATGCATGACCTATTTTTATTATTTACTGATGAAAACAGGGAAGGTTCCCTTCACCCTACCCCTCACTATTGAGCTTCCCATTCCTGTCCTTACCTCTTGTCCCAACTATCTGGAGGAAGTAAAGGCCAGTAACTGAAACTTAACTGGTAAATTCCTAGATCACATCTCTCTATATTATAATCTAAAAAAAACAAAAGAAGCAAAAAAATTTTTTAAAGAATTAAAGTATAGATACCTCTGCATTCTTATGATTATAACTAAAACTAACAAATGTCTACAAATTATCAAAAACAAAGAACTAATGAGTTCTTGTTATGGTCAAGTCACTGCTCTATGTTTGATCACTTCATCATCTCCTCAACTAGGCTAGCCCTATATGGAGTGTGGTATTAACAAAGAGGGTCAGTAACCTGTCCAAGATCTTATATACAGCTAGCAAGAGTGAGGGAGATTTGGATCTCCATTTGTCTGAATCAAGGGGATGCATTCATAATCTATCCATACTGCCTTACCCATCCATGCAAGGGATTGAGTCATGAGTTAAGTAATATGCAAATTAATGACACACAGCCACTTCCCTTAAGAAGAAGCTAACAAGGGAGAATATACATATATATAGATAGATAGATATAGATAGATACGCACACACATACACACACACATACATATATATACACACACACACACACATATATATACATATATATACACACACACATATATATTCTAGAAAGAGAATATATATATACATATATATCTGTGTATATATATGTATGTGTGTGTATATACATATATATATATAATTATATAATTCTAATATAGAGTGATTGGTGCTATATTAACACTACTAAAAAAGGGCTATGGAAGCTCCCAAGAGGCAGAACTGAATTCTAGGTTGTGGTCTGGATAATGGAGGTAGCTAAATATCTAATCTGTATCAGAGGCTGATCTGGGTACTTTCACACGGGTGATCCTATATCATTTTATTTCATTACAAAGTACTCCTGTGTGATAAGTGGGTAGTACTACCCTCATGTTACAAAAGTGAAAACCATGTCTCATACGATAATAGCAAACGGCTATCTAGCCTTTAGGACATGCCGGGTGCTGTTCTAAGAACTACATGTGTATTAATTCATTTAATCCTCACAACATTTCAACCATACAGGTGCAAAACCCATTTTAGAAATGAGGAACCAGACTATTTAAGTCATTTGCCCAACGTCTTACCACCAGTAAGAGGTAAAGCCAGGTGGAGGGGCTGCTGAGTCCTTGTTTTTTTTTTTTTTTTTAAAGATTTTATTTATTTATTTGACAGAGAGAAATCACAAGTAGGCAGAGAGGCAGGCAGAGAGAGAGAGGAGGAAGCAGGCCTCCCGCTGAGCAGAAAGCCCGATGTGGGGCTCGAACCCAGGACCTGGGATCATGACCTGAGCCGAAGGCAGCGGCTTAACCCACTGAGCCACCCAGGCGCCCCGCTTTTTTTTTTTTTTTAAGATTTTATTTATTTATTTGACAGAGAGAAATCACAAGTAGGCAGAGAGGCAGGCAGAGAGAGAGAGGAGGAGAGTCCTTGTTTTAACCATCATGTTATTGCTCTTTTGGGGGAGATTAAGATGCCCAAAGTTACCACCCAGAAAGGGGTAGAGTCAGGATTTGGCCATGTCTACATTTCTGTAATAAAGAGTGATCTTTAAAAACTTTTTCATTTAAAATATCTTATACCTTAAAAGACACTGGAAACAGAGGTTGAAGTAAAATGCCCTGAATACCATAGGAAAAAATAAGAACTCTATTCTACGGCAAGGGAAACCCTCAAAAGATTTTGAGCAGAAAATACAAAAGTTAATATGATTCAATCTGCATTGAGGAGGAAACAAAGTTCACTGGAATGTAAACCATGAATCAAAAGTGGTTGAGGCAGAAAGTAACGAGTCCCATTAGGAGGATTCTGCGTAAGCCATAGTGATGAAGGTCTGAGAGAGGACAGGTCATGATTAACAGAGAATGTGGGAAGGAACACTTAAAAGAATTTTCAGAAATGGCTTTGGCAGGACTTACCCAATGTGGAGAGAGAGGGACAACTCAAAGAGGAGCCCATAGTTTGCAGCATGAATGGCTGAGAGAAAAGTGGTAGTCTTGAATGGCCTGGATAACATGGAGGCATAAAAAAGGTTTGGACATTTTGTTTCTGCTGCTTGTAAATCCTGTGAAGCTAACCAAGAGAGAGTCATTTCAGGAAATAAGAATTATTTAGTCTCTTGGTCACTAGCAGAAACCCTTCAAGACTGAAAAATCCAATTTGCTCTTCGAAAGTCATTCCAGCCAATAAAGCAGCAATTGTAACCTCTTTTCTGCAGCGATACTTATGAGGCATGCCATACACAAACCCAGCATCCCCTTAGCCACACCCGCTATGTTGTAGAACCATCAAGGTAAGTGAGACGGATGGTATATTAAACACAATTCTCAGAGCACAAGCTCTCATTCCAAAACACAAAGTTTTTTTTTTTCTTACTCATTTCTAATAACATGAGAAAATGTTTAGGATGTATTCGGTTAAGTGGGAAAAAAGCTGAGAACAAAAAATACATATAATGTATTCAAAAATATGTATGTATATTACACACAGAAAAAATGCTAGAAAGAAATGTATCAAAATGCAAATAGAGGTCCTTCATTAAGCCAATATTTATGGGGCACGTGCAACATGCCAGGCATTGTGGTAATCATCAGGTATGGTGAGAAGAATAGACCTATTTGATGCTTTCATATAGCTTACAGTTTGAGGACTAAGCTAAGCTAAGGACATAAAGACAATTGTGAAACAGTCTGAGTACAGAATCCTTCTAGCCTTTTAGAGTTGACTGATTTCTTATTCTCAACCATTATGTTAATGTTCTGTAGGGATAAAGTAAGGTACCCCAAATTACCAGCTGGGAAAAGGCACAGCCAAAGACTTGGACCATGTTGAACATGGACACCAATTCTTCTGATGGCTTATATGTTTAGAGGCACAAATATTTCTAAAACAGTCAAAGTTCTCATAGAAAGGACTCTCTTCTGCCTTCATAGTTTGTTGATTTACATAATATGTAATTAAATTCTATAATTACAATAACAAGTAGGAATGGAATCTCCATATACATGAGTAAACACAAGTGATTCTTGTTGAGCATGGACCCACATGAAGGAGGCACAAGTGCCTGAGCACGCTAAAGAAGAGACCACTGGCTACCAGCATTCAGCATGCTGTGCATATTAGTTGGTATAACTTACAGAAGTAATCAAGAGAACACCTCAATCCAAGAAGTCAACTAAATGAAAATTGGTTAAGAGAAGCTACATTGTGTCCTATTTCTGGTCACACAGCTTGAAATTGCCATAAGATTAGGCAGCCAATTAAATCATATTGACCTCCCCTATTAGTTAAAATCTTATTTTCGTGATTATTGTATCTGCCACTAAGTCACAATTCTGTGCTTGTTACAGGTTGAATTATGTCCTCCCAAAACTCATATGCTGAAGTACTCACCCCTCAGTACCACAGAATGTGAGTTTATTTGGAGATGGGGCTTTAAAGAAGTCATTAAGGTAAAATGAAGTCATATGAACGTGTCCTGATCCAATATGACTGGTGTTGTTACAAGAAGAGATTAAGAAAAACACAGACAACACAGGGGCGCCTGGGTGGCTCATCTGGTTAAGCCACTGCCTTCAGCTCAGATCATGATCTCAGAGTCCTGGGATGGAGCCCCGCATCGGGTTCCCAGTTCCGTGAGGAGTCTGCTTCTCCCTCTGACCTTCTCCCCTCTCATGAGAAAATAAATTTCAGTTGTTTAAGTCATTAAGTCTGTTGTATTTTGTTATGGCAGCTGTAGCAAACTAATACAGTGCTTATCTCAATGGCTGGCACATAGCCAGACTCAAATATTGATATAAATGAGTGAATGGGGACTGTATATGTCCCCCATCCTGCATGTCTATTGTTGATTTTTGAGGACCTTTAGAAAAGAATTTTAATAAGCATTGGTATGCTCTAGTTATCTGCCAGCGCTGAGATTTTAAGATAAGAAAGTAGGCCTTCTCTTTGGTTAATTTCTACCTCTTGATCCTAGGACTCTGGAAAGAAGTCCCCATAAATTCCAATTTAAGAACATGTCAAATGATCAGAGCAGAAATCCAGCACTATTAGAAGAGAGCCAGTCCTCAACAGATTCAGAGAAGCCTTGAGCTCCTTCCTGCTGGGTAATGATGTCTCATGGGGCTTCATTCACTGAGGCCCCTGGTGCACACGGACAAGGCTAGGATGTGAAATGACCAGAAAAACTGGCAGGCAGCCAGAAAATCCCTAAGGCCTTTGATACATGGTATATGAGGTCATGGGAACCAGGGTTGAACTTTCTCCCCCTCTCCTCCCTAAGGAGAAGAATTAAGGTACTTGAAGAAGCCAACACACCACTTGGATATGCCCTTAGCAGTGTGACCTCAAAACTGGATGGGTAAATTACCTGGATCCTAAGCATTAGCATAGAGTGTCAGCGCCCACCTGATTTCCAAGGGTATGTCACCCAACCTTTTCAATTTGCAAGGAAGGAAACTGAGTCCTCAAAAGGGGAAAGATCTACCCCCGCTCTTGCCGTCACCATTTCTTAAGCCTTTGCCTTACAAGCCAAAGTTAAATATTTCAATCTTCATATTGTTACTTTTGAAAGAGAGCTTCCTCCCAGAAATCTTAGTGAATAGTCCCTAGACTTTGCTCAAGCACTTCTAGGACTGGGGAACACAATGTCCCAGAAGGTAGTAAGACCACCTTCAAGTAGATTCCATTGTTAATTCATTTATTGAGCCCAAATATGCCTTCCTGCATCTTCTACCCATTGGTTCTCATTATGCCTTAAGAATGAAGGAATCTGGTGGCTCAGTGGGTTAAAGCCTCTGCCTTCGGCTCAGGTCATGATCCCAGGGTCCTGGAATAGA
The DNA here is from genome assembly GCF_902655055.1 of Lutra lutra. NCBI lineage: Eukaryota > Metazoa > Chordata > Mammalia > Carnivora > Mustelidae > Lutra > Lutra lutra. Next base: position 63,793,539 of record NC_062290.1, read on the forward strand.
GCCCTGCATCAGGCTCTCTGCTCAGCAGGGAGCCTGCTTCCCTTCCTCTCTCTCTGCCTGCCTCTCTGCCTACTTGTGATCTCTGTCAAATAAATAAATAAAATCCTTAAAAAAAAAAACAATGAAGGAATCCATCTAACTCCTCCTTTGCATAGTGGCCCTCGGATGTCTGAAGACAAAGGAGACTTTTAACATTATCTCCTATGTCATGGTTTTGAGCTCTCTATTCATCCTTGTCATTATTGCCAATTGCTTTAAGTCCTCATAAAGAGCAGTTAGTGACACATCAACAGACAGAAATATAACATTCTAATTAGTGAGCGCCGATCTTGACCTGGAATGAAATTATATATGAATACACCTAAGCGAGTGGGAAAAGTGGAATGGGAGTGCTTACCAATAAAAAGAAGAATAGCCTGTCCCAGATTCTAATTGTCTCATCTGAAACCCATTCCTTCCCTGATTAATTCCTAGGCCTATTTCAAGATGCTCTGCCTAACATCTTCCCTGGCCTCCTCCCTATATATTAGTCATCTCTCCTCCTGCCATCTGCCATCCTCAGCCCTGCCACTTTTGCCCCCAAATCTCCAATGGGTCCTGGACTTGATGTATAGAAGGATAATCCAAGAAGCTTCAAGCATCTGCCAGACTTCTTCCAAGGGAAGCAACCCTAACCAATTTTCTGACTTTCTCTTGTTCTAAAGTGAAGGCTTTAAAGTCTGTTTGCTCCTGCTTCCCCACCATCCCTCAAAGTTGAAGGGCAAGATGTTTACATAATGACTTTTCTTCGTTCTCATTGCTTCCGAAGCCTTCCTCTATGTTTAGGACATCCTTTACACGGTTTCAATTCACCTTGCCCGGTAAATGAAACTTACACAGATTGCAATTTTTCACCTTAAATGCTAGATACTGTAAGGATATAAAAAGAGATACAACTCTTGGGGATTCAGGAAAATCCAAATGATTAGAGATGTCTAAAAACAAAATGACTTTATTTGGGGTTTCTTCAATGAAGATAATCCCCCCATAATGTCATAGAATCTGATTCCCCTTTGCCTCTTTTATTCATTTTGGGATGTGACAGGGAGGGATGAGCTTAGAAAGTGGGAAAAAGGGGCACCTGGCTGGCTCAGTCAGTAGAGGATACAACTCTTGATCTTGGGTGCAGAGATCACTTAAAAATAAAACCGTTATTAAAAAAAAAAAAGTGACAAGAAAAGAATAGGCCCCAGCTCATCTCAAACTCCAGAAACTTCTACCTTGCCAGAGATAAATACCTTGCTTTTAATTTCAACATAGAAGATTCATGTGAGACTTGGGGCACCTGGGTGGCTCTGTCTGTTAGGTGTCTGACTCTTGATTTCAGCTTAGGTCATGATCCTGGGGTCACAAGACAGAGCTCCACACTGGGCTCCATGCTCAGCAGGGAGTCTGCTTCTCTCGCTCTCTTTCCCTCTGCCCCTAACCCCACTCATGTTCTGTCTCTGAAATAATAAATAAATAAATAAATCTTTAAAAAAGGTTCATGTGAGACATATTCAGATGAAATCAGGTTTAAACAAATTAAACAAATTTAAACAAATCAGGTTCAACAGATTAACTCAATATCTGTTCAAGTAGTTGAAGGTGTACCATGGAGATGTAGTGATAAATAGAGTACCCATGGTTTTTTGCCTTCATGGAGTTTACAATCAAATGATCCTTGCTGTTCCTTCAACTGATGTTGCAAATAGTAGTCTTTTACAAACTGCAATGGTGAGGGAATAAAACAGTCTCGTCCTAAACATCTTGCTATGGGCTGAATGTAGATGGCCCCCTAAAATTCATCGATTAAAACTCTAACCCCCCAATGTGAGGGTACTAGGAGGGGAGGCCTTCGAGAGGTAATTAGATCCATGGGGGATTGGTGCCCTCATAAGAAGGGACAAGAGAAAATCTGCTTCTTCTCTGTGCTCTCCAACATGTGAGGTTACAAAATAGACAGCCATCTGCAAACCAGGAAGCAGGCCCTCAGGAGGAACTAAATTGGCCAACACCTTGATCTTGGAATTTCAGGCTCTAAAATTGTGAGAAATGAACATCTGCTGTCTAAACTACCTAGTCCATGGGTGTATTTGTTACAGCAGACAGAAAAAGACATATCTACATGTCCCTAGCCATAGGCACACTCCACTAGGGAGAGAGTGGAATCAAAAAGATTTCTAAAATCTGGGCTCTGCCCACAATGAACTAAAAAATCCAAGATTCCCATGTGAAACTGCTGGCCAACGGAACAGTTAAAAATAAAGTTCTCGATGGAGAGGTACAGACGCTTAATAACTAGGAAATGTACAATAAAATGTTAAATATATGGTCTTGGCAACAAATTTGGAAGCAGTTTAAAGAAAGATCAAGATGGAGTAGAGATATCAGAAAAGATTTTATCAAGAAAGTGGTGCCAGAGTGAAGTTTTAAAGGATGGGCAGGAGGGGGTGGGCATTCTGGGCAAGAATAAAGGCATCATGGCAAAAAAAAAAAAAAAAAAGAACACACCAAAAAAACAAAAAAAAAAAAAACACAAAAACCTGACAGTCACTGGGTAGGGATAACAGAGGAAAACCAATTAAATAACCACAAATTGTGAATGTTATAAAACAAAACCAAACAATTCAGATCACACCTAACAAACAAAATTATAATAGAAATATCATGTCTGCTCCCCAAACACATGCACATTCTAACACATTCTTGAAAAGAGTGCTGTAACATTGATTTATATATGACAGTCCAAGTAAAAAAAAAATGAACGAGCTGTCAAATCTGCCTATATAAATCCCAGTGATTTCACATGTTTTTATCCTATGAACTGAAGGCAGAAAAAAAGATTTAAGCCTTTGAGACAGCAGACAATAAAATGGTACCCTAGCAAAGCTTCTCTGAGGAGTCACTAGAATCATATTCATCATGTCCGAGACTGACATTAATTCTAATGTGCAGACACTCCTCGGCATTCAGATGCACAATATTAAATAACTCTAACAGGTGAATTTATCGAGTTCTGCAGTGGTATGTTGAGCCATACAGAGGGACCATATAACAGCAGTTTTATGCAGAATCAAACACTCCTTAGGAGCCATGGTAAGCTTCTTCTGTCGACAGCCAGATGATTGACAAGACCCTCCTCCAAAATCTTCCTGGATAAAATTGTTTCTCTTTGGCCTTGTGGTGTCAAACCCTTGGGCTGCACATGCCTTGAGCAACTGATCAGAACCAGCACGGCTACCTAAATGAGAAGTCTGGGCCATCCTTGCAGGTAATCCTGACTCATGAAAAGAAGGACTGATCCTCTGTCTTGGTCAGATTACACATCGAAATCCCTAGCTATTGGAAGAAAACATCATTGCCACCACTTTCTCGCCCCTACAGAGAATCGCCTGCCTTCTTGACCTCATGAGAGAGCCCCAGTTATTAGCTAACAAACTACTGCTCTGATCAAAAGCCCAAAGACAGAGGTAAGGATCTAGGGCAGAGGCAGAAATCTGCATTTCTAACAGGCATCCCCAGGTATTCCTTTCCTAATTTGCTTGATCACCAGGAGCATCTGGAGCAGTTTCAAAGTGTGGGTTCTCAAAGCACAGCCCGGACCTCCTGAATGGAATCGCCAACAGTTTGTCAATGATGATGGAAGTGATGGATCACCGTGCAGTTCAGAATTGTATGTAAAACAATGAAAGTGAGAGATTCCAGTAGGTGTAGGTGTCACTTCTCTGACTGTTTGCTTCCTTTTACAAGAAAAGAAGAGCTAGGTAACCCATTATGTTTCTGTTCTTGCCTTGGTACCAGGAAACTGAAAGCTGATAGCAACTCTTCCCGGCTTAGATTTCTAGGTATAATTGTTTCCCTTTGTATTATTGGTCCTTTTTAGCATCCTTTCTAAAATGTAACTTTGAATTAAGTCACCTAGAAGGAGTCAGAGCATAAATTACAAATTATTGCAATATAAATTCCAATTCAAGCTTTCCTTCAACTTTCAGAAACTCACTTTCTCTATTCAGCTTGTAAATGTGGGTGAATCTGGCATTTTACAGCTACATACCAATGATGGGGCTCCCATCAACCGCCTCTTGGGACAAATGACAGAGGACAAAAGTCCCCAAAGGACTGTTCTACTTGGCAGAGTGGAGGAATCCAAGCTTTGGTCAGTCACCCCAGAAGCTCAGTTCCTCCCTCTCAACCCAATTATCTGCTAAGTAGACCCAGCTGTGGAGTAAGGAAAACAAAGTGTGAACCAGGTCCAAGAACTGAGGTTCAAATCCGAATTCTGTGTCATTCCACATGCCCTTACTCTAGTTTCCTCATTGGCGAAATGGACATGAATACCTTGACTTTGTCTATCTCTTGGGGTCACTGTGGAAATTCTTTATTAAATGAAATATTTTACATGATGCAAATTAATAACTATTGGAAATAGCTTAGAAATGCTAAATAAAATATACTCAAATGTCATAACTGGACTTTCATCTAAGAGGGCTCTCTTTTTCTGAGGAAAAGTTCATAGATTTTATTTTTTTTTTAATTTTTTTAAAGATTTTATTTATTTATTTGACAGACAGAGATCACAAGTAGGCAGAGAAGCAGGCAGAGAGAGAGGGGGAAGCAAGCTCCCCTCTGAGCAGAGAGCCTGATGTGGGGCTCAATCCCAGGACCCTGAGACCATGACCTGAGCCGAAGGCAGAGGCTTTAACCCACTGAGCCACCCAGGCGCCCCAGGGTCATAGATTTTAAATAAGAAATCTAGAGGGGACACCTGGCTGGCTCAGTCAGTTAAACATCTGTCTTCAGCTCAGGTCATGGTCCTGGGATCGAGTCCCACATCAGGCGCCCTGCTCAGCAGGGAGTCTGCTTCTCCCTCTGCCTGCTGCTCCCCCCACTTGTGCTCTCTCTGACAAATAAATAAATAAAATCTTGAAAGAAAGAAAGAGGAAGAAAGGAAGGAAGAAAGAAATCTAGAGGATCCTAATGTGCTCCTCTAAGAGATGAAAACTTCAGAGTCCAGTGGGCAGGGTGAGGTCCTCACCTGGGAGGATGGTCTTTGAGGGTCAGGGTGCTTAGTTTAACCTTGACTCAGCATTGAATTCAGATAATGCTTGGAGCACTGTATCTATCCTTTGACAACACACTGTAGGAGGCCTTCCCACCTATAGTGCATCCAAGGGAAACCAACCAGAGTATAAGGGGCCTAGGAACCACGTTCCATTAAAAAATAGTTAAAGGAACTCAGCATATGCAGACTGGAACAGACCCAGGGGACATGGCCCTGTCTTCAGATGGATTTAGTGACATCAGATTGTCATGAAAAAGAGGGGTTTCTTTCACTATGGACTCCCCTAAGTGGATTCGGGGAAAGTGGATTTCCCAAAGGAAAGTTGCCGGAGATAAGATGTCGACTCAAGGGGCATCTGGGTGGCTCAGTGGGTTAAAGCCTCTGCCTTCGGCTTGGGTCGTGATCCCAGGGTCCTGGGATCGAGCCCCACATCGGGCTCTCAGCTCAGCAGGGAGCCTGCTTCCTCCTCTCTCTCTCCCTGCTTCTCTGCCTACTTGTGATCTCTGTCAAATAAATAAATAAATAAAATCTTAAAAAAAAAAAAAGATGTCAACTCAAGAGAAAACAAATTTCAGGATGGAGTACGTTAACAAGTAAAATGAGGAGCTCCTAAAACATCGGTTTTTAGATGTTTCCAAAGGGATTCTCGCTCTAAGTGAGAACTTGCAGTCGATAATCGTTGAAAAGCTCTGACCATGAGATGCTCCAAGCCAATCCCTTCATCATTGGCAGACGTAAAGTTTCTCATTCCTGGACACAAACTAAAATCCTTTGGCTAAAGAACCTAAACTTGACTTCGGGTGGTAGAAGGTGGGAGTTATGGCCAAGAAGGGCTTGACTTTGGGACTCTCAGCCCACCGCATGCTAAAACTGGTGCTCTCCAACATCTTCTATATTTACTACTTCACATTGATTGTGAGACTTCTCAGATCGAAGCCCGATGCGGCACCGTCCCCCTGCGCAGCCTACCCTGGCACCGAGCCAGGAATCCACGGCTGCCGTTTGTGTTTTCATTTAGTAAATAAAGATCAGAAATGGCTGCTGTTTTAATAGATTGAAAACTCTGGTCTGCAAATAAATATCTTGGGGGAATTAGAGAAGATTTGGAGAACAACAGTCAATCTCAATATAATTAAAAATAAGCTCTCACCTGTTACTAATTTCCTTCTTGTTTCTTTGCTAACAGAAATCTTTGTTTGAACAAAGAGGTAAAAGGCACAGTTAGAAGCTGTTTACATAGTGCAAATGAGAGTGCTAATTGTAGGGAGCTTGCATGTTAATGAGAGAGAGGTTATTTATCAGTGTGAAATTCTGAGTGCAATAAATTGCAGGTGATATTTCAGGAAACATTCATTTCCTAACGATTCCTTTTCACCGCCAACAGTGGCCCCAAATCAAAGTGCAGTACGTTGTAATAAAATAGGAATTGCTCTGGAAGCCAGGAGATCTGGTTGTGGCCTGTAGCTAGCTCTATGCCCTGGCATAAGCTGCTCTCGCTCTCTGACTCGGGCTCAGTATCCGTGGAAACTTGACTGTCTCTCATTTTCCTTCCAGTTCTGACCATTATTGTCTAAGAAGTACCTCCGGCTTCTACTGAGAAGTAAGTTTCTCTTTCTTGGGATAACCTTCGTTGTTCTGAAACCAACTTATCAAAACACATTCTTGGAAAGGGCCTGGCTTCCTCGCTCCCAGGTTTTCCCCCACCCTGGCTGCTATGGTTTTGCTTGGCAATTTTTGAGGAACTCATGGAAGATCCCTGGAAGCAAGCCTCCTAGCAGTGCCCCAGTTACCACAGGCCTCCCAGCTGCTTCTTCTGTCTTTCTCAGACCTCTGAAGAGGCACCAGCCCCCCTGGCCTCCCCGTGACTCATTCATTTGGAAAATACTCTTTGAACACCCATTGTGTGTGTGGCACCATGCTGAAAACTAGGGACACTGAATTCTGTGAGGCCAACTTGGGCTGCGCCAGCCTGGAAAGCATCTAATGGGGAAGTGACCCAAGTGACCATGGGATAAGTCCTATGTGGCCAAAATATGGGTTGCTGTGACAGGAGGGTTAGGAAAGGCTGTCCTGAGTGACACCTGCACTCCAACCTAAAGCAGAAGAAAGTGAGCTGTGGGAGGAGGGGCATACAAGCTGAAGAAACAGTACTCAAGGCCATGGGTGAAGATCCCAGCACATCCAAGAACCAGAAAGTCAGTGAGGTTTAACCTTGCTTGGTTATTAATCTTATTCCAAGTCCTCCTCATCAGAGGACTTGGAATAAGCAGAGAAGGGACCAATACAGGCTGGAGAGGTAGGTAGGGTCAACTGGTGTCAGACTCTGGCTTCAGACTAGGGACTAAGGACTTTTGGACACTGCCCCAAGGTACCAAGGTAACTGGAAACCATGAATGGATTTTTTTTTTTTTAAAGTAAGCTCAACACCAATGTGGGGCTTGAACTCACGACCCCAAGATCAATAGATTTTAAATGAGAAAGAAATGTGATCAGACAAAGGGATTGTATCAACCTCTCTCAAATGTTGTATCTAAATTCAGTTTCTAAGGGACATGGCAGAACCCTTGAAGCCCTTGTCCATTCCCTCCCAGGGCTACATATGTATACCAAGCCCCAAGAGAAAAGGGAATCCCAATGTTCAAAGGAAATGGGATGTTCCAAGTGTTCCAAGGAAACTGAACCCACAAATAACATTTTGGTGACAATCCTCACCATAGGAAGAAATTCCAACAGGGACCTTAGGGATCCTTCCACCCTCTCTCCGGCTCTCCTCCTTCAGATGTATCAAGTAAACAGGATAGGTAAACAGGAAGCAAGTCTCCTCCAAAGGGAAAAAGCAAGACAGGAAGTGATAAGCAGGGAACCCTGAAGGCGAGAACATATAGAGGAGTGCAAACAGAAAAAAATATGGAAAGAAAGACATCTGCAGGTTCTGGTCATGGACAGAATTCTCAACTCATACTCCCAGACGCCTTTGTATGAACTATCGTCAAGCCCTTGTGGGGGCAACTACTAATCCCATGAGAGGCAACAGCAGGAGGTGGCTCACAGAAAGCCAGCCCCATGAGCCTTGGGGGATCCTAGGGGCGGAGACGGAGGCAGATAGAAGTAACCACCTTCACAGTGTTTCTCCAGGCATGACCTACAGACTGTGTGTTTCCTAATCAATAAGGTTGTGGTGACAAATGTAGATTCCCCAGCCCCAGAAACACACAGCCTTCACAAACAGCATGGAGCCGAGGCGTCAGCACATAGGCCCTGAAGTCATTCTAACTGGTTTCAAATCCTGATTCTACACACTTACTGGCTACGTGAACTCTGACACTTTGCCTCATCTACTTTGGCCTCAGCTCCTTGGCATGTAAAAATGCACATCATAATAGGGTCATGGTGATGAGGAAGTGAGGTAACTCCAGAAAATGACTTAGAATGATGCCTTCCTGGGACATGGTAAGACCCTGATCATTGCTAACCATTAGTGTAGCTGAGAGTGGGCCTGGGGACCTACATTTTTAATATGCTCCCCCAGACAATTATCCCCACTCATTAATGTCCTATCTTCCATTTGAGGAGTATCTCTATACCAGCCTCCGAGGCTAAGCCTTTTATGCTTCTTTTTTTTTTTTTTTAAGATTTTATTTATGTATTTGACAGAGATCACAAGTAGGCAGAGAAGTAGGCAGAGAGGGGGAAGCAGGCTCCCCGCCAAGCAGAGAGCCTGATGTGGGACTCGATCCCACAGGACCCTGGGACCATGACCTGAGCTGAAGGCAAAGGCTTTAACCCACTGAGCCACCCCGGCGCCCCAAAGCCTTTATGCTTCTTATCTCATTTCAGACCCATGAGGTAGCGCTAGTATTTCCCCCCTTACCAATAAGGGAGCGAAGGCCTGGAGCGGCTAAGGACCTTGCCCACGGGCAGATCCTGAAGTTCTGGATGCTCTTTTACAAATAGCACAGTCCACCAGGTTAGAGACAGAGCACGGGCAGGGGACCTAAGCAGGCTGGGGCTCGTGAGCCCAGAAAGGGGCTGTGAGCAGGATCCGCAGCTTCTACCCAGCTGCCCATGGAAGCATGGATTTGGGTGAGGGCTGAAGCTGACAGACACCTGGGCCCCAGAAGGAAGAGGGCTTCCACCCAGAGGTGAGAAGGTCAAGGGGGAAGTGCTCAGCCTGATTGTTGTTGCCAGTCAGCTCAGCCCAGCTTACCCTGTGGCTGCCAGCTGCATGCTAGTGCCCTGTCCTGCGTGGAGGGCACCAGCCCTCCGGTGGGCTGCGCACCTTCTCATGGCATGGAGCCCTTTGGGTAGGACCTTTGCTCATGACTGTGTCCAGCTCTGTGAGGCCTGGACTGCAGGCCTGGACTTTAGGCCTGGCTATGTCATCACAGTCAGGTGTGGCGCTTGGAGAGGCTCTGTAGTACCATTTCAGATTGGTGTAACATTTGTCATGTGCTTAAGTGTTGTTCCCTTTCTGGCCACCCCGGGGAGAACCGCCCTCCTTTCTTTGTGCTCCCATATACTTTCCACAGTCTTCCATCAGAGCGCCTGTGACACCTCATTGCACTTGGGATCTACCGGTTCCCCGAGCTAGAATGAGGGGATCCCCTCTAAAGAAGTAGCCCTTCAGACTCACCCTCCTCCAGGGGTGCGAACAGAAATCCACCCCCATATGCCAAGGCATGACCAACCTGGGCAGCCTACTCCTTTGGGACTGACCCAGTGACTGTTTTCATCATAAAACTGTTGGAAAAAGGAATTGAAAATTCTTGCTTCTAATCAACGAGCCTCCCCTGCCATGCGAGTAAGGACATGTCTGCAGAGCATATGACCACACAGTGAAGTCTCGTGCCCTGGACCTGGAAGCCAGGCTTGCCTCTGAGACTTTGTCCTCTCTCTGCTGTGACCCCTCTGGACCTGGTGAGCCGAACACACAAGCACAGAGCGGGAAACAGTCAGAGCCCTGCTTCCCATGGGGCCTAGCCCGACCCGGGAGGGTCCAAGACAGGCACGTCATGAAGGTTTCTGGTGAATGAATAAATGAGTGAATGAACCAATGAAGGAAGGATCCCTTCAAAAAGAGGGCCTTTTCATTTCAAAAATTCTTGAGATAAAATTTCACACCAATCCCATAATTTCCTCTGATATACAAATACACAGGAACACAAGTTTCTGTGTATACCCAGGTAGAGCTCTACCTTCTGTCAAGAGTGTCTCTTACTCCTCAGGAATTCCCAGAGTCCTGGTCCAACGCACTCTTCCCTGTTCCCATCTGCCTCTCCGTGCTGCCCGCCTGACTCCCCAGGCATTTTGCCTCCACTCATTCTTCAGATCTGATCTGAACTCAAAGGTCAGTTCCAGAAGGCCTTTTTGAAGGAGGAACTGAAGGAGGAGGATGCCCATGTTCTTCGAGTAGCACACCTGCCCATCAGCTCATTGCAAAGGTACTGATCTATAGTGGAGAGAGACTGAAGGGTAATGCTCACACTCGGGGTCACGTTTACCAAAGGGTCATGAGATCCCCTGTTGGACTCACTAGAATTACTTACTAGCAAACCATCAGGTTAACAGGAATGACAGCAAAGAGAGGGGAGTTGCCAGGCACGGTTAAAATCAGTTTGTCTGCCAGAGGAGGAACTGAATGACAGGCAGTTTTCTGCTGCAACGCGCAGGGAAATTTCTCGGGGATGGGCCGCAGAAGTCAACCAGCTCACTGTATAGCCAGAAGAGAAGGTTTCTGTCGTCATCCTGTTTCCCTTCCTACTAGAGGCGGAGAACAGTGGTGCACAATACAACTGGTCTTTCCCCCTCCCACTCTCCACTAGAAGTCACCCTAAAAGGCTCTCGAAGAAATAGCTTTCCACGTATTTGGCTCATGAGGAGAACAACAGTCAGGAATACATTTGAGTATGACACAAATAAAATTATTCCAAAGAGGCAAGGCCTTGAAACCAATGTCAGTAAGCTAAAAAGTGGTTAAGACAGGAACGAAGCTCTCCTTCCAGTTCTCACCGTGATGGGAAAGTCCCAGTTTTCTAAAAGTGGCAAAAACTTACATTCCTTGTAACAAATTCAGTGAGACTCAGACACAAGAAGTAGGAAGAATCTTGTTACCATCCCTCCTCCACACACACATAACACTGGCCCCTCCCAGGAGAACAGAAAGTTCCTCCTATGCCATGACTGGTGCAGCAAAGTAGGGGGTGGTTTCTTCCAAAAACAGCAGTCTCCCAAGACTCAAATCTCAGTCTCACCTTCCTACAGCCCCAGGATCAAGGGCTCTGAAGCCAATCAGAGTTGGAGGGGATCAATTTCAAGTCATTCAATCAGAAGCAAATTATCTAACTTTTCTGAGCCTCAGTTATTTCATCCCTGAAATGGCCCAAAAGTATCTCTTGCACAGGGTTGGGATGGACTTTAAAAGACATGACTAAAGTTAAGTACTTGGCAACAATGCCGATGAAATTGCAGTACCTTACAAAACATTCTGAGTCCTTCCTTCTTATCTGTAGATTTACTCAAAAACAAGCCAGAAGAAATCGAAGGTAATAATTTGTAGAATTTCAAATAAAATATATACTTCCCCAAACAGTGGAGAAGTTAAGAGAAACCATATACCATATATAGAGAATGACCCCCTAAAATGTAAGAAGAAAGTAGAAAAAAAAAGTTAATGCAACAAAATGACAAAAAAATATACGTAAAATATATTTGTTTTAACAAAAACATGTAAATGGGTTACAACCCTTACGCAAAGATTCTCAGATTGGGTCAAATAACAAAACCTAATATTTGCTATTTACCAAAACACATCTTAAAATAAACCAACACAAAAATAGAAGGAATATTATGTAAATGCATACAAATATAAAGCCTGACTACAATACCGATATCTGATAACATTAAATATAGACAAATTTGAGAGACCATCATTTTATATTTTATATAATCATTTTATATGTATATAATTGTCATGAACATGTATATGTCAAACAATATTTCACTGACACATTTAAAGCAAAAATTGTTAGAAATACAAAGAAAAATGATGGAAAAATGATTATATTTCAGAAATGGTTAAACTGTCTTTGACAGATAAAAAGAAATAAAAGATAAAAGAAATTTAAAAAATAAAGATTAAGCAAGGAAATAAAGATGTTGATTAATCTATTTATTAAAATTCATTTAATTTATAATTTCATAAATTATACAACTTAATATTGTACAAACAGAAAATATAATTTATTTTCTAAGACCTATAGACTATTTACAATACTTTATGATGTATTAGTATAAAGATAAAATTTCTAAGTTTCAAAACCAAAGTTTCACAAGCTGTACCTTTGAATATAATCTAACAAAATTCTAAACTAGTAACAAAAGTTCAAAGAAAAGGCCAGCCCCTTAGAAGATTAAAAGTAACTTCATTAAGGAATTGTTAAAGAAGAAATATGAATCATAATTGCAGATAACTTTTTAAATAAAGATGAGAAAACTATAAATAAAAATTTATATGAAATTCCCAAACAATTTTATTTAAAAAAGAGCACTGCCTTAAATATTTTAATATGTAACAGGGACGATGGGAAAAAATGAACTAGTCTTACTTAAGATCTAGAAAAGGAACAACAGTATAACTTTAAAAAAAAAAAAAGGAATGAATAAACATCAAAGAGCATAACAAGGTAAAAGAGAAAAATATTAAATAGCCAGGACACAGAAGTGGTAAATAAACCCAAGAGCTGGTCTTTCAAACACCACAATTATGCAAAAAAGCTTCTAACATATAATTAAGAAAGAAAGGGAGAATTCTGGGAAAATAGGGATGACAGTGGCAGGATCATTTTTGGATATTCCTAAATATCCACATAAAAACAGAGTAACTAGACTACAAAACCAAAATCCACAGATAACATTTACAACAAAACTAGGTGACGGGTGTCTTTATGATCCCCTAAATACAAGTGGGTGGGATAAATCTGCAGGAGTCAAGACCTGCATATCACTATCATCTGTGTAAGAAAAAATAGTAGGATATACAGGATGGATCTGAGAACAGAAGCACCCTAAAGAGGCCAGCAAGTTTTCACTAAAAAAAAAAAAAAATGCAATAGATCAATTTAAAAGCAGTGGCTAAAAGTGGCAGGGATTTTGCTCACTCCAAAACCAGGTAAGTACATAGGAGCCCAAAGAGATAAAGCAGTCCTGCCCCTATGTAATGGTAGAAATGCGAGAGAGACATTGGCAATGAAAAATTTTCTCTTGATACTACGAGATTGAAAATGTGAAAGAAATGGAACAATTTTAAGGAAAGGTAAATTACTTGAATTGATCCAAGAGATATAAAAGATCTGAATGGATTTTAAAAACTATGACATAAATTAAAAATACTGTCCAAAAATTACCTCCCCCCAAAAATGGTGGGTGCATATGGTATGATGGATAAATCCTTTCAGACCCTCACAAAACAGATTAATTCTCTTTATTTCAAGGCTTGAGAATAAAATAAATAAACCTTAATAAAGTAATCACACACCCAGAAGAAAGCCTATGGAACAAAATTATTTATGAACAAAGATACAAAAATTCTTAATACCTTATTTACAAACCAAATACACTAACATAGAAAAAGAACAATTAACTCTTTTTCAAGTAATATTTAACCTAAATCTACTAAGGTAATTTATTCCATCAACAGGTCAAGAAAGAAAAAATAACAAAAAAAACCCATAATGTCAGCTTCAGAGATGGTTAAAAAGTCTTAACAAAATTTAATATCTATTCCTGAAAAAAGATTTTTCATAAATTAAAAAAAGTCTTTCTTAACATGAATAACAATTAGCTCATAATATATACAGCCTCAGAAATTATGAAGAAATAATAGAAATATCCTCATTAAGTAGAAGAGTTAAGATGTCTTCCTGGTTTTACCACTAGCACTCAAAATTATTCTAGAATTCCTTGCCAATTCAGTAAGTAAAGAAAAAGGAAAAAGAGTTATGAATACCAGAAAGAAAAAAAAAATTTGCTCATTTTGAAATTATCCTCTTAGAAAATATGTAAAATAAAAATAAAAATTATTAGAGATAATTCTCTCCTCCAAAGTGTTCTTCTAATTAAACACAGAAGAAAGAAACCAACTATTTTTGATAAGCAATATAATTATATTTAAAATCAAAAGAGGTACCCCATAAATACTCCTTATCTCCTCCCCAACGGAAGTTTATTCTGAGTGTCAGGTCATATTTTAATTAAGGAGAGATTAATTTTTTTATTCTGACTCTATTTTGAAAAGTAAATATTATTTGCATTTTTCTTCTCATAAATAAAACACATATTCATTGTAAAAAAATTTTTTTATACAGATAAGCAAAAACTAAGAAGTGAGTAAAAATTACCCACAAATCACAGAAAGCTACCATAGATACTCTAAAATACATACATCACTTATCTTGGTTTATTTACCCATGTTATATAATTAATCTCTTGCCTATATAAACTTTTATCATACAAGATTAAAATTTGGTCTTCTATTTCTCTCACTGTGGTAGGTTGAATAATGGTCCTCAAAGAGAGTGAGGTCCTAATGCCTGCAACCTGTGAATGTTACCCTCTATGGCAAAGGACACTTTGCAGGTGTGATTAAGTTCGGGATCTTAAAATGGAGAGGTCATCCTGGTTTATCCGGAGGGGCTCCAAATGCAGTCGCAAATGTCCTTATAAGAGGAAGGCAGAGAAGAAGACACAGAAGGTGACAATGTGACAACTGAAGCAAGATGCCATAGTGCTGGCCTCAGGGGGACCACAAGCTAAGGAATGCAGGCTGCCACTGGAAAGCTGGAAAATGCACGGAAATGGAATCTTCTCTAGAGCTGCCAGAGGAAGCTTGGCCTTTCTGACACTTTGACTTTGGCCCAGTG
Organism: Lutra lutra; assembly: GCF_902655055.1. NCBI lineage: Eukaryota > Metazoa > Chordata > Mammalia > Carnivora > Mustelidae > Lutra > Lutra lutra. The sequence continues at coordinate 63,808,539 of NC_062290.1, forward strand.
TAACTAATTTCCAGACTCTGACCTCTAGAACTGCAAGAAAATAAATGGATGCTGTTTCAAGTCACCAAGTTTGGGGTAACTTGTTACAGCAGCAATGGAAAACCAATGCACTATGAAATCATCTTTGATTAAAAAAGCAAGTCAGGAGCACTACTGTATAATTCACCATTGGTCTTAGACATTTAAAAACCAAACTATAAAATATTTTTTTAAAAAGGTGTGTTCTCATTGCAAAGGACTAAAAGGAATTTAGACTCTGAGTTCTAAAGGACTCTAAACTCTTTTCAGAAGACAAATGGGGCATTTAAAATTATTTTTTAAATATACATAATAATTTCCATGTAAGAAGGAAAGGATAAAGGATAGAAGGCAGATAATATAAACCCATAATGAAAACAAAGAAGATTAGATCAGTACAAACAAAACAAACAAACAAAACAAGGAAAAAAGAAAAACTTGACATCTTGAACAAGATGAGGCTTTAGGGGAAGGTGGAAATTAATCATTCTAGATAACAAACATGGCTCTTAAGTTATGGTCTAAGCAAAAAGAAAAAACTAACAACAAGGAAGGGACAGGCCCAGGGTGTCAACTAACAATGGCAAAATCACTCAGCCTGTGCTGTGCCTTCCTTTTTTCACAAAAAAATGATCCCCAAATACCAAAAAGAAGAAAAGATTACCAAAATGGAATTAGTGTCATGATAAGATAACTGATATTAAGAGAGTTCCTCATGATAAATCTACCCATCCATCTGTCCATCTATCCACACACCCATCCATCCATCCATCTATCCATACACCCATCCATCCATCCATCCAACAAATATTTATTTAGTGCCTAATACATACCAGGCATTGGGACAACCACAGAGAACAAAAAAAGCCAGACCCCATCTCACAGTTACAGTTCAGCAGGAAAGGCAACATTACAATTGAATATAAGAATATATCATTACAAATTGTACAAATATATCATTACAAATTGTAATAAGAACTATGATGAGGGGCGCCTGGGTGGCTCAGTGTGTTAAAGCCTCTACCTTTGGCTCGAGTCATGATCCCAAGGTCCTGGGATTGAGCCCTACATCGGGCTCTCTGCTCAGTGGGGAGCCTGCTTCCCTCCCTCTCTCTGCCTGCCTCTCTGCCTGCTTGTGATCTATCTGTCAAATAAATAAATAAATCTTAAAAAAAAAAAAGAACTATGTTGAAAGGAAAAAGTGAAATGAGATTGTATTAAAGACTCACTTTACATTGAGGGTGGCAGAGGAGATAGTTAAGAGAAGTTTCTCTTGCGGCAGCACTCGTGTCGTCCAGCTGAGGTGAATACGCAGAGCCTGAAAGAACACACAGGTGTGACTGCAGACGCTCAGACACTAACCCTAAAAAACACAGAGAATGCAAGAAGGGAGGTAGGAAAATGTACCCATTTCCAAAAGTGGAGGAAATGTGGAGTCTAGAAAGTACAGAACAGAAAATAAAAAGCTGTGAGTGTGAGAAAAGAAAGAGGCTGATCTAGTGAGCTCACAGAGAACGAGGCAAGCAAAGGAAACTCAGGCAGGCACTCGCTCCTGCCTTGTTCTGTGCAAATCCCCTAGCTCACTCTGAGTCTCTCACTGCCTCAAGCTCCTAAGATGTGCTGCTGAGTTGGGTATGTTTAAAGGCTTCAGAGCAACTCAGCGTCACAAATCCCCGTAGGTTCCTTTCATTTGTCGCCTGTGTCTTCTCCAGCTGAAGAGATTTTTAAACCCTACATTTACGGAAGGGACAACAATTGACTTCCTTTTCAATCACTCTGTTTCCACCAGAAATGTTCTGCCGTGCTGTAGCTGTGACTTAAATCCTCTTACTTCATGGAAAAGAACCACACAGTTGGTATAATCCTGCTGGTCTGAGTCCAAACTGCAAAATGACCTTTGACCAATAGATTGCTTCACTTCCTCATAACTTTTGTGCTCTCTGATTTTCTGATACATACATAATTTAAAGTTTTCTAGTAGCTATATTTTTAAAAGTAAAAAATAAAATGAAATGGATTTTAATAACGTTTTTCATCTAGCCCAATTCTACAGACTGAATATGCCTCCTCAAAATTCATATATCAAAACCTAATCCTCAGTGTTGGTATTTGGAAGGTGATTAGGCATGAGGGCAGAGCCCCTCATGAGTGGAATTAGTGCCTTTATATAAGAGACTCCAGAGAACTCCCTTGACTCTGCCACATGAGGTTATAGTGAAGAGCCCGTCATCTACAAACCAGGAAATGGGCCCTCACCAGACATCAAATCTGCTGGTGCTTTGATCTTGGACTTCTCAACCTCCAAAACTGGGAGAAATAAATTTTTGCTCTTTATAAGCTACCCGGTTTATTATATTTTGTTATAATAGCCTGAGTGGACTAAGGAACTAGATAGATCCGAAATATCATTTCAACATTAATCAACCTAAAAAAAACCACTAGAGAAATATCTTGCATTCTCTCTCCTCCTCTCCCTCTCTCTGTCTCTCTCTTTTTACTAAGGTTTTTAAATCCAGTGTGCATTTTTTACTAAGTGTACATCTCGGTACTGGCCATGCTTCAAGTTCTCAATAGCCAACCATGGCTAGCGGTGGCTAGACTGGTCAGCACAGTTCTCAACTGTAGCTTACTTTTATATGCTAGAAAACTCTACAAGTCAAACGTATCATGGTTTTTAAACAAAAGTATGGAATGGCTTCTTCCAAGCAGAATCCTGAAGATCTGGCTCATAGGAAAATGCAGGCCCTCTCACTGGGCAAAGAAAGTCCTCTGATAGACCACGTGGTTTCAGGCAATGCCACCAGCCTGCACCAGGCCAGGACCTGGCCGGGGTAGAGCCAAACAACCACCAGAAGCCTGATTTCAGGGGTGAGAAGACAAGCCACCCAGAACAAAAAGTTACCCTGAACACAGTGTCTTGCTGCAAAGAAAACTCTGCATTACTCTCTTCTTTAGTGCAACAGATCGCAAATGTCAGTCACAAGGCAAGTTTTACCTAGACAGTTTATACGTTAAGCTGTCATCAGCAAGCAAGGCATGTCTTTAAATTTCTTCATCAGATTATACACTCAGTTTTCTAGGACAGAGTAACATTGCAGGGTAATGTACAGTTTTTAAGTATCTTTCTACCATTATCTTATTTAATCCAAATATAATCAGACACTCATGCACTGGGAGAAAAAGACAAGAAGGCAGTTAAGTCTTGAGAGGAGTACCAGATCACATGACATCTCCTGGTTCTAATTAAATGACAGACACATGAACCGCCATTAATACAAACTTTTTTTCCTCCTTCTATACCAAGGTTTCCAAACTAGAGGGAAGAAAATTTTCTTAGCTCATTAGCACACATTAACATAAAATAGGCATTACTAGGTGGTTTTATTTTCCTGCCAATGTTCAAAAAACAACCTTGGTGACCAAAGAGAAAGCTAAAAATAGGGGAAGTCTCATTTTTAATAACATTAAAGTTGAAAGTCTCTCTCAGAGAAAGTGGACATTACTGACAGTCATTTTTACTTTCATCAAGACTGTGGTTCTAAAGTATTTACTCTTGTGAAGCAGGTAAGAGTGGAAAGCTTTGCGCAGATGCTATATTCATGAGCTAGAAGCCCCTGTTTTCTCTCTGTCACCATTTCTCCATCACCTATTATTGGAGTGCTTAGACTTTTGACAAGGGTGTTATTTCACTAAGAAACCTTACAAAAGGGAGGAAGAATATTTCAAAAAATATGATGAAAACATCCAAGGTCATTGTGCTCCTCATTTCTTTGCCCTGAATTTATTTCCTTTTGGTATTTTGCCATGCATGCAAAAAATTTCAATGTAGAAGAAATTCAAAAGCTCCCCTCTCCCCCAAAAGATAAGATCTTTAAAAATCATATCTTGCCCCGGTGCTTTAATTTGTTTGAAGAAAAACAGAATCAAATGTTAAAAATTCAGTATAAGGGCATCAGTCATAGAAATCAGATTTAATAAAAATTATGTATGGTAAATATAGCACCCACATTTAAGAAGAAGATCTAGTCAGCAGAGAAGAGCTACCATCTCTTAAAACTGTTATCACCATATTCATAAAGTGTCTCGCTAATATCTGTACTTTTCCTTTGGGGCTCAGTGTATCTAGCTACATTTGTACTACACACATGCACCCACATGCACATGCATGCACTTTTCTTAATACATACATTTTGAAAGCTCCTGTTGACCATGGCTTGAGCAGGGAAGTAGTGAAGGATTTCCTAATGGAGCTGCCCCTGAAAACAGAGAGACATGAGGGGTTCGGGACCAGCAATCTGCAAGAAAACCATCCTTATTGTTAAGTGGGGAGCAAAGCAGGGGAGTCAAGCATCCCCAAAGTTTAATTTGAGTGCATTGCCAAAATGGTAAAAATGGAAAGACAGTGAACATATCAAGACAGAATAAAATGAAACTAGCTCAAGAGCAGGTGAGTGAATAGTAGTCAGTATGGGAATGAATCTGGTGCACACAGCCGGTCTGCCATTGTATCCTTTAGGCATGGCTTGCCACAGGGCTGGACTGAGGACATGTCTATTAGAGCAGTACTCTCCAAATTGAACTGGGCATAGGTTTCCCTGAGAAACCTGTTAAAATGTAACATCTGATCGCTCTGATCAGTAGGGGTATTGTCAGGTAAAGACTCTGCATTTCTTACAAGCTCCCAGGTGCTGTTGGTGCTGCTGGTCTAAGAGCCACATACTGAGTAGCAAGGGGAGAATCCTGTCCTGAGCCAATAATGACTGCTGTAGGAACACCTTTTGTTGCTTGCATCTTTGCTCTATGTAACTCTAATAGCAATTTTATAAACTTTCTGATCAGTGCTCTTTAGGGACCATACATAGGTAAACGAGCCAAGACCGTGCTTTGGACAAGCATCAGGATCTCTGCCAGCCAAGAAACTGTGTCACCAAGGAGATTATGATCTATAGAAAAAGTAAAAGGGACTTTTTGAACTTCTTCCTGTTTCAGGAGTGACCCAGGATACAGAGGGTGATATAAAAATGGCCAAAGACAAAGCCTCTGTGATCTTGAAAATGGCATGAGAGAGCCAACTCTTTAAAGTGGGTTGGCTCCAAGTTTCTGCTAAAGAGCAACTCCAAGAAAAAAAATAAAACAAGAACAAAAAAAAAAATTCCAGGAGGAATGGTAGTCAAGGAGCCTGAGTTAAAACTCTCAAACCAAACACCAACATTAAACCTAACTTCATAGAACTGAGAGCTTTTACTTTGAATATTATCAAAAACCAATGATGCCAAGGTTGTCTACAACCTAAAAGCCTTTAGGAAAGAATACGGGGGTTCCATGCCCCCTTGTCAAAAAAAAATCATCAAATAGTAATGATTATTTTATTTTAGCATTTACTGATTTGGGCACAACATGTGCTCTATTATCTTCTTTAATTCTCACAGCAAACCTGTATAGAGCTTCCACTCTTAACCCCATTTTGCAGGTGAAGGGAGCAAGTTTCAGAGAGATCAAGTGACCTGCCAAAGGTCATTTTGCTAGTAAGAAGCAAACTAAGGTTCTAAACCAAGACTGATTAGAATGTTTTCATAAAAAAATTTTTTTTTAATTAAAAGACTATATAATTCTAAAGCCAAAATGCGATTAAAAACCATATCTACCCAGGCTACCACATATGGTATTTACAAACTTCCAATGAAAAGATTAAAGATTTGAAAGTGCTTGGAAAATATCTGTAGCAAAACAAGAAAGACAGAGAGACAGAAAGAAAGGAAGAAGCTGGCAAACAAAGGTACTTTGTGAACTATAAAGGATGAGTTTAGTTGCTGATGTGATTTATCATTTTTAGATCCCAAGATTGTGGACCCAAGTCAAGGCTGCAAACATAAATCAAACCTTCTTCAAGCTTCAGGAGATAAAAGGACCTCTTTGAACTCTAAACTTCAACTTTTCTTGGCCTTGGTATCACCCTGTGGTAATTTATATAAATGAAGACTAATTGTGAGAAAGATTATTTCTCTTTACCCAAGGAAAATCTCTACCTCTTTCTCCCTCTCCCTCCTTCTCCCTCTCATTCCTTCTCTTCTCTTTCTCCCTCTCTCTCCCTCCCTTACTCCCCCACATACAATTAGATCTAAGACTTAACTTCCTCTTCTTATGAAAGCAAAAAACTGAAATCCAGGGAATAGTGATAAGCCCAAGGTCTAACTACACAAAAGAAGAGTCAACATTTTAACCATCCATTCGACTCCTTACCATATCTTTTTGAAAGGAAACTGGAAACAAGTTATGGAATAAATCACAGGGACAAAAGTTACAGCAAAAAAATATATAGTCAATGTCACTGTAATGACGTTGCATGGTGGCAGAGGGTAGCTACACTTGTGGTGGGCAGAGCATAAGGCAGGGAGTTACAGAATCACTGTGTTCTACACTTGAAACTAATGTAACCTTGTGTGTCGACTATACTTCGAAAGGAACTAGAAGCAGGATGGACTGTATTTTCCTTCCTGGAAATACACTGCTTTTCACTCATTCATAATTCAACACGTGTTTATCAGAGCTCAACATTGAGCATGGTATCAAAAAGGTGAATGAGGCATAGTCTACACCCTCATGAAGCCAGAGTCCAAGACCTTCTCTGTGCCAAGCACAGCCTTAGCCACTTTGAGAACACAAAGGTAAGTCGGAGCCAGCTCCTATTCCCAAGGAAAGTGGTAACGAAGTAGGACCTGGGCCTAGAATTGTTTGTTTGGGAGACAAGTTGTGAGGAGAACTCAAAGAATACCAGGGTTTGGGCTTCTTGTTGGGGAAAATAACAATTCAATCACCATAGTAGATCTGAGGGGAAAAAATCGATGTGCCTAATCAAAGATGTGACTGTGGTGGAGACTCCTGGAAATAAAGAACCCATGACTGGACAGATTGTACATACCTAATCCAGAGTTAAGCATCCTCCCAACAAAGTACATTTTCTTGGATAGGTGGTTTTTCAAGGCATGTTCTGAGAAGTTCCAGGGGTTGGGACCAACAGCATTATATTACAACCAGGAAGCTATTCTAATACCATTAATGACTTTTCTGATTCATTTTATTCAATGCTTAAGAGAGCACACATGCTATCCCTCCAAAATACAATCAAGCTTCCCATTCATTTTTGGGAGCCCTCTAGGACCTTCTTTTTTTATTTCCATAAATTCCTGCTTTTGACTGTTTTCCTAGAAACAACAACAAATCCAGAAGAAAGTTCTAATTCCCCCACTCCTGTCCCACCTACCCACATTTACAGCTCCAAAGCCTGCCTTTAAAACTTCAAGGAAGGAAATTCCAAACCTCTCTAGTAGAAGATCCTAGATCTTGACTGACGGGCTTCCATACCTTGAATTTTCTTGAGCCAGAATCCCTCCCCTATGGTTAAAGCTCATTCCTGCTTCACAAGACTTCATAAAGATAGCTGATCTTAATCCATCTCTTAATGATTAATCAAACCTAATGCTATGATCCAAGGAAGCTCTGACTTGCTCCTTGTGTTGATTTCTTCATTGGCATTAGGTATTTCAGGGCACTTCCTATATGTCAGATCTGTGCCAGAGACTGGAGCAGATACAAAGAGAATCAGACATGGTTCCTGTTCAAACACCTTGTCTTCTAATATGGAAACCAGGCACCGGAACAAACTACCGGAACAAAGAGAAAGATGCTCAGAGGCATTAAGAGAGAAATATAGATAAAGTGCTTAAGAATTTTAAAAGGAAGAGATTCCTTTCATGTGGGGGACAAGGAGGCTCATGAGGAGGCTTTGTGGATAAAGTAGCACTTAGGTGGGGATGGAAAGATAAGAAGGTGGACATGCGGACCTGGAGAGGAACAGAAATGGCCAGTCTCTTGAGCCAAAAGACAGGACACCAGACTAACTTGGCTGAGAGAGTTTAAGGGAAAGGTGGAGCCACTGAACGGTGGTAATACTCATGGGATCTGCACTAGGGAGAGAAAATTCTTTTTAGTCATACACGGCACAAATTCTGTGTGAACCCATGAAACTTCTTCTGTCTATATCCAATCATGTGAACCTGGATTCAGAGGGAAGATACATAAGTTTTCATTTTAGTCTCAGTAGAAGAAGTCACCAGCAGGGAGAAAAAAAAAAAAAAAAAAGTTTAACATGATAAGGGAGAGCAAGGATAAGCAGATTTGCTCTTACATCAAAAGCATATCATGGCATAGACCCTAAAGTTTGATTTACATAGCCATACCAAGAAGGTGTTTGGGTAAAATATCATCTTTTAGAATGAAGTGTTTCTTAGAAGTTACACTGTGTAGCAACAACGTATGGGGAGAATGCCAGTGTAGTCAAACAGGGCAACAAGCAAATCTCCGTAAAAAGTGAATGTCAGGAAATGATCATCCCCTTCTCCACCCTCCCCCCCACCCCGCCCCGTTTGCCAGGCTGAGTAATGTGCCCGTAAATTTTACACAATAGATCCTCAAAAGAGAAAAAAACACAGAACAATGAAATTAGGGAAGGGTCTGGCAATCAGATTAAAGACTCATGGGTGAAAAAAAGTCCCCAAAATAAATGTGTTGGAAAACCCATTTTGCTAATCATGCCAAGAGCTAAGCCCTACTTGAACTACTAAGGATGTGTGAACCTCCCTTAATGTCATTTTTAAGAGAGTACACCTAACAAATGCAAGTTTCCCTGAGAGAATCACAGTAGGGGAATGGCATCTTCCATTTGGTTGGTTAAAATGTCTTTTTTGTAAGTCTTTTATTTGTATAAGGGGCTTCTTTTTGTCAAGATCTGGGGTCTTTTCTCCACTTCATGCAACTCTGTATGTACAAAAGGGGGGGACATTTATTTGGGGGTAGAATTAAAAGTAAAAAATTAATTGTCTTAAACTCAGGTCAATTTGATGGTGAATATTTTAAAACCCAGCATAGCTTATTAGGAAATACGAATCAAGGATTCTTACAAAAGTAAATAATTTTCAGAAAACTAACCTTGGCTGTTATGAAAACAGAGTTGCATTTTCATTCAGCCAGCAGACAATTTCTAACAAAATGATCCTATTTGGGAAATACTGGTGAACCTCACTGAACTCAACACAACTAAATAAGGGGGTTTGTTTCCCCTGCCCAGGGGCAGTAGAGCAGCAAAGCACTAATCCAACTTTTTAAATGAAGGATAGTCAGGAAAACAGGTGTCTTGTTCAGAGAAAGGTATGGAACAAGGCTACACAAGACCCTGTAAATTTATAAACATCGGCATCTGCCTTTCTGTAAGGAAATGGAGACAGAAAATAAAGCCTTTTCATTACGTGAACTGGCTAAAATGAAAAAGGGAAGAGAAACAGTAAATGTAACCAGCTCCTGCAAAGGATGACAACATGCATTTTTGTTTGAAGGTACTAGAAAAAAAAGGTGTGATCATCAGCAAGCTATATGAACTCCAAAGGGGTTCAGAAGGCATGTTTAAAATGCTGGTACATATATACCTATCTCTCTCTCTCTCTTTATCTCTTTCTCTCTCTCTCTCTCTCTCTCTCTCTCTCACACACACACACACATGCACGCACGCACAGCAATCTGGAATTTTGAATGCCTATGTCTTCCCTACCCTTTTCCTTAATAAATGAGTCCATGTAACCAGAAAAAACATAGATCTCAATCCAAAAATATAATTGGGTAGAGAAGAAATATCAGGAAAAAATAATACTAAAGAAAAAGAATGTCTTTATTCTTTAAAACTTTATTCATAGATAATCTTAACTATTGCACCAAATTATGACTCCAATGAATGTTGCGTTGGCAGTGGGTAGTGTCCACTTTCCCTGACTGAGACCAGCCCACAGTTTCATTTTCTCCTTTCTCCTCATTCTGAATAATTAGAAGGGCCCTTGTATTTCAAGCCACTTGAAAGGACACTCCTCCAGTTGTGAAGAAACTTACAACTGACTTACATAAAAGAAATTTGCTGGCTTTTCTGGCTCTAGGGAGTACCGATCTGCAAACACTCCATCAGCAAAGCACAGTGCCCTCCCTAATGTCCTTCTCTTGACTGTACTCTGGATGCCAGGGCTGCTTTTCTGGTACAACAGGAAAGGAAGACAGAGTTCTCAAGAGGCCCTGAGCATCTACTGAGGCATTGTTGGTTTACCTTATATAGCATTCTTTAACTCTGTAGCAAGTGTCCTTTGGATTAAAAGTACTGCATCTTCCTTGGCTTACGTGATTGTTTTGGAAAGTTTTTTGATCTTGCAAAGCCCCAAAGAGCAAAAGTCAGTCTAAGTGCCCTTGGGGGAGAATAAACTGGTCAAATACTAGAGCTGGGACTTAATCCCTTAACAACCAGGAAGGGATTAGAAGATTGCAATTGGGAGCACCTGGGTGGCTCAGCTGGTTAACCACTGGGCTCTTGGTTTTGGCTCAGGTCATGAGATTGAGACTCACAGTTGGCTCTAAACTTACTATGGAGTCTACTTCGAATTCTCTCTCCCTCTCCCTCCACCATGACCCCTCCCCCCCCACCCAAATAAATAAATAAATAGAATCTTTAAAAAGAAGAAGAAGGCAATCATACTTGAATGGAGCAGAACAAGAGCATTCCTAAGTTCACCAAGAACAAGACAGAACAAATTTCATCTGCCTTCCTCTACAGAAGACCACATATGAAATTTTATATCTCACGCAGTATTTTATCTGACCAAGTGCTTCATAATATACTTATGTACCAGAAGGAGAAATACAGATTGGTTGATCATTTGGCTGCCCAATAAATCTTGGTTAATGTGCCAAGGTCAACCAGGAGGGATATCTCCATTGGTGTAGAAGATTGTTTAATTAGCTTCAACTCCTAACAGCTCTCTCAGACTGTACACATGTGGCATCAACCTGGGGGACAGGGACCTATATTTACAGAATTTTTTCCTAGTGTTTATAAGAAATTCTCTATAATAGTAGTCTGAACCACTTTTGTAATTTAAAAGAAATCATCAAATATCAGCAATTTCACATAGTTCTACATAGGAAACCAAATCCAACATCTTCTAGTAATTCATTGGAAATTATCACAGTCTGGGGGGAGAAACTTTAGTTTATACAAGTCTGTGAAGATAATAGAGAAAGGCATTTGAAGCAGGTATCACCACTAATGTTAGTTCACAAAAAAACATTAATTGGAAAAAGGTCAATAAGCTTCGAGCACGTTTTCCTCCTTCTCTTTACAGCTGTACTCCTGAAGATGGTTTTATCCTTCTGCTTGACAGAGTAGAGGCCATTAATTCCCAGCAAACTTGAGGGCTTACCGGGCAGTACTCTAATGTTGATGATTTTCTCCATCTTCAGTTTTTTTTTTTTCATCTTCAGTTTTTTAAGGCTTCCTATAAACAGACTAAAACAAAGAAATCCTCTCTTCCTTAGAATTTAATAGCTGGAAATTCCATTTAGAGCAAAAGTGAAAATATGCAAAAGTTAATATAATCATTCCATTTGTGATTATTAGTAAAGAAATATTAAGTGAAATGTATCAAATAGTATTGTAAATGAGGTTATGCATAAAATATTTCATATTTGTGAACAAAAGTAACTTTGTAATCTAGAAAACTAATTTTTTAATCTAGTCCATTTTAGGAAATGCAGCCCTGTATACCTTCAAAGATCAGTATTTTTTTTAATTTTTAAAAAATACGTATTTATCTTAAGTCTAGATTCAAGTTGTTATAAAGATTCCATCTCACAAGTCTGAATTATAATTCATAACACTCTGTCAATGAGCTCCCAAAAGACAGACCTATGTTATGATAGGCTGTGCCTTGCCATGAAATGTATTAAATATAATTTGCCCCCAATTAAAAAGAAAAAGAATTATGGCCAGATGGAATAAAATGTAAATATCCAAAATGCTAAACTATTTATAATATATGACCAATTAGAAAGATGGGAAAGGGGAACTGAGAATATGTTGCCAAAACGAAATATGACTAAAGGGAGATTTTGATAATTTTTTGCTAAGTTTCTGAATTTGATAATTTTCATTGTTTCTGGACATTGAAAAAATATGAAAGCACAATTTAATGAGTCTGTAGAAAACTTAGGAGTGAAGAGATGGGAGGGAGTGAATGGAGATCTATGTTATTCCTAGAATGTCCTATGTTCACCGTTTTTAAAATAGCAAAATATCTCAGGGGCATGAGACACTGAACACTCGAACACAGAAACCAAAGAGGATTTCTAGAAGCCCGGATTCTTTTCAACTGTCCTTTCTCATCCTTGTGTCTAAGAATCTGTGACTTCAGCAGAGCAGTTCATTGTGGTGGGGGGGAATGAATGTGATAAGAGGTGAAATTACGACACTGTCCATCTCCAACCTCGTATTCATTTTAGCAGCTATTATTTCATCTTGCCTAGTTCTGTAAAATTCTCTCATAAAAGTCCCCGACTCTCACCAAAACAGTCAGGGCCTGATGGAAGAACTCCTTTTTTGAGTTTGTGACTCATACGGTTAAAACTTCACTTGCATTCTCAAGAGTTTCGGTTTTAAGTTCCCTTTATTATGCCCTCTGAGGATGTAGAAAGTTAGAAGTTACCCAGACATTTCAGGTAGAAGAAACAGACATGGAATAGTATCATCAGTATCAGCAATGGGTAGAAATAGAAATTACCATATAAATTATTGACCCGCCTGGTTGAATTTGTCTGCACTTAACTAAACAAGCCCACCACTGGGCAAGACACAATGCTAGGTGATTCTGTGGGTTTAAAAAAAAAAGGTCGTTTATCTATTTGTTTTATTCCTGCCTCATTTCACAATGGAAACACAAAGAAATGCTTGCAGTAAAATTGGGAAAATATAAGCTAAAAATAAAACAGGACAAAGTAAAATATAAATAAGAATTATAGGCCAGGGAAAGAGAAGCTCGGATAGGCAAGCCTGATGACCTCACATAGACGGTAGAGTTTACTCCAGTCTTCCAGAATGTCACAGCGAAATGGCATTATTATTTGCAATGTTGAAATGTAGCTATCGCTCTAGAAAAGGAAACCTTTTTTTTAATCACTTACCTCTAAAATAAATATCTCTAAATTGAGCAATGTGGTGTAATGCTCTTAACCACGGTGCTAACTATTTTCTATTTTTCCTCTGCCCTCAATCCACTCTCTGCCTTTCTCTTTACTCTATGCACAGGAGGCTCACCCCGCAGACTGTCTCTCCCAGGCTTCTTCCTGGAGGACTCCAGGTTGGGTTCGGATGGAGACTGACAGTCAGGAGAAGAGAGAGGTTGAGGAATCCCTTCCCTGCTCCTCTCTGCTTTGGTCACATCTCTGTTAGAGGCTGCTTGCATTCGGGACCGCAGCTCTGTTGAATAACGCTTGCCATGACTCCAATAACACACCAGCCCAAAATGGTAAGAGCTTCCCACTTTGTTAAACTCTGGCTGCCTCGACACTTTTTGTTAGTTCTCTAAACTCTTAGCCACACTTTGCTGTCCTTGAACACTCGTCCTTTGAAGGAATGCCACGGCTTCCCTTCCAGGACCCTGACTGATACAGCTGAAATGTATATTTCAAAAGCCTCCTTCTCGAAAGAAAGGTCAGAGCATAACCATTGCCCTCAAACACATCTCAGTCAAAACACCTCTACAAGAGTCAAGAAATTATTGTTCAAGTACACCAAAAACTAACAGTCTACAACAGCGCTATCCAATAAGACTTTCTGAAGTAATGGGAATGTTTTAGATCTGTGTTGCTCCGTACAGAAGCCATTAACTCTACGTGGCTTTTGAGCTTCTAAAATGTGGCTAATGAGATGAAAAAAAAAACAAAAACGGAATTTTTAACTTTATTTCATTTTAATTAATTTACATTTAGGTGGCCACATGTGGCTAGTGGCTACCCTGTTGCACAGGACAGGTCCATATGAAGCCAAAACCTAGAGACTATCCAAATATATGGCATAAAAATAAGTACAGTCCCTGCTGATCAAGAGCCCATAGTCAGTACTGATGACTACAGCAGGAGGAAAATTAAGGTCAGTAGAATAAAAAGGATAGAAAGTCTAAAAGAGGAAAAATTCCTACCAATCACAGGTATCAAGAAAATCTTCACAGAGGATATTGAGATGCGCCTGGACAACTGAAGAGATTTTGTATTAGCTTTCTATTTCTACTAACAAACTACCACTCACTTAGTGGCTTTAATACAACACAAATTTATTATCTCACAGTTCTGTAAATTAGAAGTCCAACCTGGGTCTCCCTGGGCTAAAATCAGGTGTCAGCAGGACACCTTTCTGGAGGCTGTAGGGGAAAATCCATTCCCTTGCCTTTTTCACTTCTAGAGACCACCAACATTCCTTGGCTCGGGGGCCCCCTTCATCCATGCTTCAAAGCAGCAACATTTCAGCTCTTTGTTGTCTTTCTTCCACAGAAGAATTGTCCCTGGGACCACAAACAGGAAAGGTTCTCTGCTTTTGAGGACCCATGTGATTACGTTGGGTCTGCCTAGATAATCTAGGATAATCTCCCTAACTCAAGATTTTTGACTTAATCACACCTGCAAAATCCCATTTGTCATGTTCACAGGTTCTAGAGATTAGATTATGGATCTCTTTTGGGGGCCAGTATTCTGCATACCAAAATCTACCAAAGATTTTCTACCATAAGGGTTTGGAGATGAAAACAAAGGGATACCAGGAGGAGAGGCAGGGCAAGAGCAAGGCAGACCAACAAGAATGGACAAAATAATCCCTAGAATCTGTGAACCAGCTCACCTGATTTACCAGCATCCTCCCTTCTTTCTGTAAGCCCTATTGTAACATGCTGGTACTCAGGGCTGGTAGACTACCCTGAAACATCTGTTCACATCTACTTCCACCAGATGAGTTGTATGCCTCCCATGAGCCAGCTGTGTTTCTTGCTGAACCTATTTAGGCCAGATGTAACTGTCATTGTAACATATAATTTAATTAAATAGTACATAAACCAATATGACATGAAAAGAGAGCTGTTGTTTCCATGCAAATGAAGTTGAATGTTCTGGAAGGACTCCTTAAAGGTAAGGGGCTAAAAACTTGTGCTAACAATATAGATGTGGCCACAACAACTACAAAGATTTTGGAGAAAATAGTAAAAATCCACAAAGATCTATAATCAGATTGTCTTTTAAATAGGTTTAATATATACTATGCATTATGAGTTAGTTTATGCAAGAAATGTTAGAAAGAACTTCAGTAAGATGACTCACACTTGAAGAAATATTCTGTCCCAAGGTGCTTGGATGGCTCAGTGGGTTGAGCATCTGACTCTTGATTTCAGCTCAGGTCATGATTTCAGAGTTGTGAGATCAAGCCCCAGTTTGGTTCCACACCTCCCCCTCTCCCCGTCTCTCTCTCAAACAGACAAAAAAGAAATGTCCTATCCCTTCCTCATATGAATATACAATATATCTTCTAAGTATAAAAATAAAATGTTTGAGGTATATGTAATTTTTATACTTTACTTTTTTAGAGAGAGAGCACAAGTAGGGGAGGGGGACAGATGGAGAGAGGGAATCCCAAGCAAGCTCTACACGCAGCTTGGAACCCAACAGGGGGCTGATCTCTTGACTCTGAGCCAAGACCTGGGCCAAAATCAAGAGTCCCATGCTTCACCCACTGAGCCACGCAGGCACCCCTAAGTTTATACATTATTAAGTCCTTCTTTCGATGACTTCTTCCAATAAACTAGTTAACTAAACATGTTACAAGGGAGGACTTCTGTTGTATTTTAAAAAACAGAGATGGTACAATCGCAGATGAAGGGAGAATGGAAAGAGAAAACACCATCAGTACAGGTCAAATAGACACGGAGAAGGACTGCCAATGTCACACCAAGGAATCCGGATACTCCAACATGCAATAAGGGAAGAGTAAAAGGATGTTGTTCTTGTTATTTGATAGTAAATGTTTCTGAGCAAATCAAAGGACATGCTAAGATCTTCCTTTTGTGAAATTAATCTGGCAGCTAGCAGGCTCCCTGCTTCCAGTCCCCAGAAGTCCAAGTCATTCCTCCCCTAGCAAAGGCTACTGGACTCCCACTCACAAGCTGAGTCTTGCCCTCTGGGCTCTAGATCTGTGCTATCCAATAGGGGAGTCACTAGCCATATATGGCTATGAAGTGCTCAAATGTGGCTAGCCCAAATTGAGATGTGCTATAAATGTAAAATAAATTTCACAGACTTAGTATGAAAAAAAGAATATAAAAATCTGATTAATAATGTTTTACTGATGGCATGTTAAAACGATAATATTCAGTATATGTTGGGTTAAATAAAACACATTATTAAAATTCTTTTCATTTATTTCTGTATACGTTTTTTAAAATGTGGCTACTAGAAAATTGTTGAAAAGTATATATGTAGCTCAAATCTGAGACCTGCATTATATTTTTCTTCTGGACAGCAATGCTCTAGTGCTAGATCAGTCCTGGCATGAGATCGAAAGTTTAAGCCACCAGGTCCCCGAGCCCAATGCTTTGGGACTCACATTCCCATAACTGGATGTCTAATTTGAAATCAAGAGTCTCTGTCTCAATCTTCTTTCTCCACCTTGAGATACGATCTGGTTTCCCTGATTTCTGCCTTACCATGCATAAGGCTCTTCTCACTTCCCATCATTCCCAAACCTGTGTTTCCTCCCTCTAGTGACTGTTTGCTTCCCCTGGAGAAGCTGAGGCTTCTGGGAAGGTGGAGACCAACAACAGGACATTGAATCTGGTGGTTAGGGGATCATTACTAACCTTCAAGGGAAAGACCCTATCAACAGTTTGAGTGGACAGCTGAGCAGTTGTCATGACTGCCACACCAATGATGTTATGGGCATGAAGACCAGAAGAAGAACCAGCAATGATGACAAAAGCCCTTGGACATCCCTGACCCAGGCTTCATCGACTGGTGTAACTAAGACTTGGGCCTCCTGCCTATTATTTATTAGTCTGAAGTAGAGTGTTATCCAAGTGTACCCTTTTAAAAAGGATCCTGTTAGACAGTTAGGGATCATGATAAGGTTAAAAAGAAAAGAGATTACTTTGCAGCCCCAGGACTATATTCAGAAGGGAGAGGCACCCCCACCAATCACTTCACCCTCATGCAAACAATGCTGAGTACACCCTGATTAATTTTCCCATCCAGGGAACTGGCCAGATTTTTTCCCTAAAACTCTGGAAGGCAGTCTTTGTGTTCATGTTGCCTGCGGACGTGACCTGGGAGAAAGCATCTGATTCTGTCTCAGAGGCAGTTCTAATTCTCCGGGGTGCTGGGGAATCTCACCAGAAAATGTTTCAAGACATAGGAGCACACGCCTATCTGAGGATATGAACATGTACATCTGTCTCGTGTGTGTGCTCATGTCTTTATGCATGTGAGCATTTAGCTGAGCTCGTGCAATAGGTACCTAAAAACACGGCACACACACAAAATCAAAACTTATAGACTATGACAATAATGTCAATGAAGTTGGATAGGTATATGTTTCATTTTTTTTTTAAGTTCTACATTAAACTGTGTAACATCTTACATTTTCATCCTGAGGTATTTCATAACTTCTGGTTTAAAAATAAAAAAAAGATTCCTTCTAGGAGTACCTGGTGGTGTTAAGCATCTGACTCTTAGGTTCAGGTGATGATTCAGGGTTCTGAAATGGAGCCCCACATCAGGGTCTGCACTCAGCTGGGAGTCTGCTTGAGGATTCTCTCTCCCTCTCCTCTGCCTCTCCCCTCACTCTCAAATAAATAAAAATAAGTCTTTAAAAAAAACCAAACTGCTTCCTTCTTATTTTTCAGACTTGTGGAGTGCTCGATGATTTTGCTATTATAGTCTGGAAGAGTTTAAACTTCTAGCATTCTGGTTCTCAAAGAGATTTCCCTGATGACCAAATGGAAGGCAGTACGAGTGGTAAAAAGAGTCATAGGCAATAAGCTAGAAGATACGGGTTCAAGCCGGAACCCCACCCACTGTGAATCTAGGCAGGACCCTTCACACCCCTTAGTCAATTTCCTCATTTATAAAATAAGACTATGAATCCTTGGCCTGTCTTTCTCATGAGAGTTTAAAAAGAGTATCTGAGCATTGGTTTTATAAACTTTAAAGTGCTAAGTAGAGGAACGAATAGGTTTTATTATCACTGCAATTGTTAAACTATGTCTCAGGCCTAAGAAGGAGCTCCAGTGCTCAGTTCCTTGATACAGCAAGTCGGGAAGGAAAGTATAGGATTCCAGCACACACACACACCTGTCCTGTGACTTCATTCATGAAATTCAGGGTAGAAATTTAAAATGTTTTCCTAGATTCTATTAGAACCACATTGGCTTCAAAGGAGGTAAAAGTCGAGATGTAACAGAAATTTTTATTCTAATTTGTTCTGAAATACAGGTTTTCAATCATCATGACTCCTTAAATTAGAATGGATCTGCAAAAATAGATACATGCAAACATTTTTGCCTAAAATTTTTTCATGTAAGAGTATGCAGCCTGCTATGTAATGTCACACATTAAAATAACACTGGCATAGAATGGGAGTAAAATCCTTTCTCTGGAAATAAGCATATGTTATTAAAATTATGTATCATTTGTAGCCAACTACTAGAAAAGAAGCCACATTGCAGAGTTTCATTTTCGGACCTGGAGGACTGTGACATTGTGCAGTAAGCATAGGACGAGGAGGCAAGGGACTTGGGTTCTACTTCCTGATACTCCACTGGTGAAGCTGGGGACGCAAGTCAGGCATTGACTTCCATGAGCCGTAACATCCTCATTTGTAAAATGGATTAACAGCACGTGCCGACTTGCCTATTTCTCATAGAGTTCTTAGAGGGATCAAATGAAAGGATCTACAAAAATGGCTCTATAAATGATAAAATGGTGTAGCAAATAATTAAGAAAATGAGCTTCATAGAAAAGTTCTTACAGCATGGGACGCCGGGATGGCTCTGTTGTTAAGCATCTGCCTTCAGCTCGGGTCAAGATCCCAGGGTCCTGGGATCAAGTCCCACATCGGGCTCCCTGCTCAGTGGGGAATCTGCTTCTACCTCTCCCACTCCCCCTACTTGTGTTCCCTTTCTGGCTGTGTCTCTTCTCTCTGTCAAATAAATAAAAAAAATCTTAAAAAAAAAGTTCTTATAGCATAATATAGCTGTTTACCAGTTTCTTTATCATATGTGTAACCCACAGAGATACATTGGTAATTCTGTTTTTCATACATTAGCTTTAACAATGTTATAATAATCTTGACCTTAAAATAGTTAAAGGAGAGTTAAATATGCTCTTCATCCATCACTCCTCTCCAAAGTTTAACAACAGAGCTCACCATCCCCCAAGTAATGCAAACTTTAGGTATTCTGACTAAGTTGTATACAGAACAAGCCACAAAAATTGCCATTATGAAATTAATAACAACAGGATGAACAAGACCTTTTAATGCGTAAAAGAAATCCTATAAACATAATGCATTTACAGAAAGATAATTAAGAATATAACAGCAGATAATACAGAAAATGGTGTCCTTGAAAACTCAACACAGCCATAAGTAACTCTTAGAGGAAAAAGTCAGGATGTTATTCATCTAAAATTAAAGAAAATCAGCTGAATATTTTAAAGGATAAAAAGGTGACCCAAACAAAAACAAGAAAAGGAAAAATAAAATTAAACAAGCATACTGGAAAATTGAACAGATGTGTAATTGAAAAATAAAATCATGATCTGACTTGCTAAAAACAGATAGATCAACAGCAAAAATTTAATCAAAAGTAAAATGCAAATAAATTAAATAGAAGTGAGAAAGAATACTAATCAAAATACAAAATAAAATGAGTGAATACACAGTTGTATGAAAATGAATTTCAAGTAATGAATAATTTCTTTTTACAAAATGTGACAAACAAAAACTGAAAAACAAATGGAAGATAAGATCAAAGAAAGCAGAGGGATTATATGAGTTTATAGATAAATTATCTAAAATGATCAGGGAATAATATCAATGTATTATAAACCACCTTTGAACATAGCAAAAATGGTAAGACCACAAGTAAACTATGATCTTGGCTCTACAGCGTGATAAAGATAATAAAAAAAAGTTACAGGCCAATTTCACTTATTAATATGCATTCAAAAATGATAAAATATTAGCAAAAGAATTCAGCTCTTCACTATAAAAAACAAACAAACAAACAAGAAACCAATGAACAAGTGGGAATTGTCACAGGAATTTAAGGAATATTCCACATAAGAAATAAGAAAAATTATCAAAACAATATACCACATTAATAGTGTAAATAATAAGAACCACATTTAAATATACACCCAAAGGGCTTCCAAAAAACATTAGAACTTATTTATAAGTTTTAGACATAAAATATAGGAATAGAAAGCTATTTCCCTTTGACTTCACAAAATGTTATTAAATCCTTACTATGTGGAAAGATATTCGATGCAAAGGACTATCTACTTAAAACCACAAGCTAGCATTCTGTGTAACTGAGGAAAACATTACAGGTATTCTAACACCAGAAACTAAATTTAAATGCCATTGTCACTGCTTACTAATTAATACTGCATTTTAGTTTCTCACAAATGCAAGGACACTTAAATAATTCGAGATGTTAGAAACAAACAAGAAAATGTTAATTTCCAATAATCTGATTGTATACAAAATTTTTTAATCAACCATAAAATTACCAAAGTTATTAAAGGAGCTGGACAAAGTAGTCAGTGATAAAGCACACACCTATAGTATTTCTCGATACCATTTCCATATCATTAAAAGTAGTCAGAAATTAAAATAAAAACAGTGTATTCATATCAACAACAAAAATGTAAAATAGAGATTTTTAAGTACAATTTATGTTAGATTGTGAATTAAAATTCCAAAAAGAAAAGAATAAATATCATAAGAATGAAAACCCAGGGTGTATGGGTGGCTTGGTTAAGCAGCCAACCCTTGATTTTGGCTCAGGTTCTGATCTCAGGATCTTGAGATGGAGCTCTGCACTCAGTGGGGAGTCTGTTTCAGGATTCTTGCTCTCCCTCTCCCTCTGCTCCTTCCACCTGCTTTCTCTCTCTCTCTCTCTCTCTCTCTCGCTCTCAAATAAATAAATAAATCTTTAAAAAAAAAAAGAATAAAAATCCTCCACAGGTTAATCTGTATATTAGAGCAACTTGAAAGTGAACCTCAACTATTCCTAATATAACTTGAAAAATTATTTTTAAATTCATTTGCAATGGAATTCCTTTTTAAAGAGGAAGCAAATCAGCAATCCCTGATGTAGTTACTTCCAGCAGCCCAGTAAAATTACCAAGAGAGGAGAAGTCCAAAATTAAAAACAAGTCTGAAAACTGAGACATGCAGCAAGCTGGTTGCCAGAATCTGAGAGGAATTTTCAGTATCTACAAGACCTATGGAGCTGGATTGAGAAAGACAACCAGTGGCTTCCTTCTGCTTCGGAACACCAGTAATAATAAATAAAAAGTCCAAACGATGTGAAATAAAATATGAAGGCACTTGTCTCTCATTCACAATCTCTTCCCTGGCTCAGAAAACTAGGATCAGGGCCAATCAGATTGTTGAGCATCTATTCCTCTGATATTATGATATTCCTTTTCTATGACTTTTCTTTCAACCCTCTCTTCTTTCCACATTCATTCAGAGAAGGTACTTCTAGGAAAAGATTGCTAAAAGGGGGAAATGATATTTCACGAAGAAAGCAAAACTAACAGTGATTGCATGCTGGAATGGAAATTCTCTCCTAGGAAAGAACAGTAAGCAGGTGCAAAAAAGAAAGAGCCCTGACACCCTACAGCTCATTTGGTGGACTGTAGCTTGTCTTTTATTCCATTGTTTCAAAAGCATCAACAAACCAGAAAGAGAAAGCAGAAGATAGCACTTTGGTGAGCAGAACCACACTACATGAACACTGGACAAATACCTAGAATTGGGCTCAAATTTGCATGCAACCAACTGTAGATCTAAGAAAGGATTTGGCATAGGAAACAGAAGAAGAAGCTGTGCAATCCCTCTTTTGTAAAAACCTCCATATGATACCTCTCTCATAGGAAAATGAGTAAATAACATACAAATATACAACATGAGACTTATAAAAAATAATGCAGAAGAAAGAATTCTATTATCTTAAAAATTAAAAGGAAAAAATTTTGAAAATAATCTTCTGCAAGAAGCAGAAGTCATCATCAGAAAATTTTCTGTGATATTTTGTTCCAGTGCAAAAACTAGTTTTTTGAGAATCAGAGAGTAATAAAAAAGAGGGAAAGAGTAAAGCATGACAAAAAAATAAGAAATAAACTTAAATCTCACCACAATCATTCATTCAGGAAATTGGCATATCCTCCCAAATATTGCCCAGCCCAGTTGATTTTATTAGGTACGTTTTTTTAAAAGAAGGCCCCATGCCCAGTTGAGAACCCAACTTGGGTCTTAAACTCATGATCCTGAGATTAAGACCTGAGCTGAGATCAAGAGTCAGATGCTTAACTGACTGAGCCATCCAGGTACCCTGATTTTATAGGTGTAATTTGCCAAGCTTTCAAAAAACAGACCATCTTTATCTTACGTGAGTTTTTCCAAAAATATAGAAAATAAGATAAAACAATTTAAATCATTACCTGAGACTAATATAATCGAGCTTTAAAAATGGATGAAATTGAAACAAGCAAATAAAAATGCTGGTCTGGTGCCTCTACAAATATAGATGCAAAAACTCTATGGAATAAAATAAATAAAATATTAACTGAATTCAAAAATATATTTTAAAATTGTATATCATAATCATAAGGATTTTTCCCTAGGAATGCAAAAGAAATCTATCATTGTAACTCAAAATACTAAATAACAACAACAAAAAAAATCATGAGTATTTCAATGGATTTTTAAAAAGCATCTAGGAGAGACTGACTTCCAGAATGATGAATTAAGAACCTCTGAATCTTCCTCCATAAAAGCAACAAGAAAACCAGGGAAGAAATGGAGGGGAGGTACAAAATCAACTTTTTCAGAACCCTGGAGAATAACCAAAGACGTACAACAATCTAAGGATGAGTTTATGTCCATGGTAGCCTTAGAACCAACCTTGAGATCATGGTAGATAAGAATACCAGCAACCTTGCACCAACTAGAGGAGGCTGACGTGTTTGGGGCTGCTCAGAAGCCCCAGAACCAGAGAACTGTTGCCATTAAAACTGTCTGGCAGTTTCCCTAGTAAGCCCCATTTGCAGAGCTTATCTTTATACAACCTGAGTCCAAGCTTGCTCAATGAAAATTGAGCCTTTTCCCTGAGGTATTTGTCTAAAACACTCAGTGGCCACCATTTAAAATGGGGCTGCCTATAATGTTGATAAGAGTAGGGGCCAATAAGAAGGTGACCTTAAAAACATTAAAAAAAAAAAAATCTGGTTCTGGTCCATAAGGGGCTTTGAAAAGCTCCAACATATTCCTGTAATCCAGAAAGCCATGTGCATACACATAGCAATGAACACGCCCAGGAAAGACCTCATTTATCACCTCTGACCTGAGACTCTGTGCAAGCAGGAAGTGAAGGCTAAGACAGAGTTGTAAACTACCTGCCTGAATGCTGAAGGAATGCCCAACACACAAATAGAGTCCATTAGTGTAGGCTTGAAATATTATTGGTAAAACATTTAAGGCTAAGAACAAAGGAAAACCCCTAATAAGAGACATCAAAAAAGATTCAAGTAAAAGGAGTGCTATGCCAGGTTCACAAAGAGATGACTAACCTCATCAATTCTCCCCACTTCATCTATGATCACAAAGAACATTTCAGCTTTTTAAAAATATTTAAACAAACCATACAAACCTGAAGTTATAAAAGTCCTCAAATAGCTTGTAAAACTTTGAAAAAGAGAAGGGAGGGAGTGATTTCTTCCAACCAGAAATGACATACTAAAAATCTACTATAATTAAAACAGTAGGGTACTGGTGAAGGTCAAAAGGTCAATGAAACCAAATGGAGAACTCAGAAATAAACCGATGTATGTATAGAAACTTGGTATATGATAAAGAAGCATTTTAAAATAAGGAGAAAATAATTTATCTAGATGGCACTGGAAAGAATGGCTCGCTATAGAAATAAAGTTGGACTCCCCCTGCCTGACATCATTTACAACGGGAAACTCAGAATGGATTAAAGACCTTCCTGTATAAGATAAAATGGTAAGGCTAACAGAATAAAACATGGAAATAGCTTTGTCACCTTCGGGATATGAAAATCTTCCTTAAGATCCATAATACACAAACCATAATGTAAAAATATATATACATATACTGTTAAATTTTACCATATCAAAATAAAGAATTTCTTAGGGATAAATCTGAAAGAATGTGAGCAATGCTTAATACAAAACACTACTGAGATAAATGAAGGGAAAATAAATGGAGAATTATACCTCATTGAGGTTGTAAGACTCAATTTTGGCAAGGGGTCAGCTCTTCCTCCACTGATCTATAGATTTCAGCAATCCCAATAAAAATTCTAGTATGCTTTTTTCTAGATATTGACAACTCAATTCTAAAATTCATATAAAAATGCGAAGAACCTAGACTGGCCAAAACAAATTTGAAAAAGAAGAACAAAGGTTGAAGATTAACATTGCCTGATTTAAAGACTCATTATAAGCTATAGCAATCAAAATAGTGTATTATTGGTGAAATGATAGAGAACTAGATCAATGGAACAGAAGAGAGTCCCGCAATGGGCCCATACATTCTAGGCAATTAATTTTTAACGAATTAGATTTAGAGGCAATTCACTGGAGAAAGGATCACATTTCAACCAATGGTGCTATAACAATGAAATATTTATATTTTTAAGATGATCTTTGATTCATATTTCACACTGTATTCAAAAACTAAGTAAAAATGGATCATAAATATAAGTGTGAAACCTAAGTCTATAAAATTTAGAAAAGAAAATATAGGAGAAAATCTCTGTGACCTTAGTTTAGGCAAATATGCCTTATATAGGAAAACAAAAGCACAATTCCTAAAAGGGAAAAATGCTAACTTAGACTTCATCAAAATTCAAAACTTCTTTAAAAGACATTGTTAAGGGAATGAAAAGACATATCACAGACTAGGAAAATATCCTTGCAAAGCACTTATATTAGAGCACAAATACAAGTATACAGAAATACAAGCATATTTTAAACATAAGTATATGTAGGATATGTAAATGCAAAATCTATATGAATACAATATATGACAAAGGACCTCAACCTAGAGTATATTTAAAAACTCAGAATTCAAGGAGCACCTGGGTGGAACAGTCGGTTAAGTGGCTGTCTCTTGGCCTTTGGCTCAGGTCGTAAACTCAGGGTGGTGAGATCGAGCCTCATGTAGGCTCTGTACTCAGCACAGGGTCTACTTAAGACTCCAGGGAGACAACACGGAGAGTTTTAGAAGAGGGGGTGTGGGGGAATGGGTAAGCCTGGTGGTGGGTATTAAGGAGAGTACAGATTGCAAGGAGCCCTGGGTGTTATACGCAAACAATGAATCATGAAACACTACATCAAAAACTATGATGTACCGTATGGTAACTAACATAACACAATAAAAAATAAAAATAAAAAAATTTTTTTAAAAGACTCTCTCTCTCTCTCTCCTTCTGCCCCTCCTCCTTGCTCTCTCTCACTCTCTCTCAAATAAATAAACAAATCTTTTTAAAAAACCCTCAAAATTCAAAAATAAGAAAATAAAGAACTCAATTTAAAAAATGGGCAAAATATTTGATTAAAGGAGATATGTAGAGGGAAAGTAAGCACATAAAAGGATGTTCAGCATCAGTCATTAGAATAAATGATACCACCCCTTATCTATTAGAATGGCTAAAATTAAGTAAACTGACCACATCAAGTATTTGTAGGGATGTGGAGGAACCGGAATTGTCATATATCCTGCTGATCTGAGTGTGAAATGGTACAACCACTTGGGTAAAGAGTTTGTCAGTTTCTCATACAACAATATGCACTTTATTTGAGGGGGGGGGTGTGAGTGTGTGTAGAATCTATATCTATGCTGAGTCTATTAAAGTTTATTGGTTTTTATCACCACATAATATTTTATAATATCCATCCAGTATATCTCATTTACTCATCCTCTGCAGGAAGAAAGTCAAACATACCTTCAACTTTCTAGTACATACTTATCAGCTTCCTTTTGTCCCTTTGTAGGAATTTACACCTGGAGTGGGATTGCTGAACCATGGGATGTATGTACACTAAATACTGTTATCTTGCTTTCCAGGACAGCTGACAAGAGTAAATTCCAACCAGTAGTGTACAAGAGTTTCCATTTCCCTTCTTTTTGATCATTGCCAAATGTTGATCTTTTAATTACATAATTCTTTCTACATTTATTACTTGGCATATAAGGGAGAGCTTTTCAATCTCCACCTGTTCATTTTTTATTCATTTATTTATTTAATCAGTGTGGGCTCACAGATTTCTATTTTATTCAAGGGATTATAATCAATCAAAATCATTATTTTGATATTCATATTGTCCCAGAATGGGAGGCACTTCAAGCTGGTACCTGTGTCCTTTTGAGTAGTCCCCATCATTTTTTTAATAGACTTTTTTTTTTTTTAGATCAGTTTTAGGTTTCTAGAAAAATTGAGCAGGAAGTACAGAGAGTTCCCATATACCCCTCTCCACACAGTTTCCCCTTGAGGTCAGGTAATGAATTAAATTTACCCTTGAGTCCTCAGCACAGCAGTTGCCACATAGTAAGTACTCATTATATATTCAAAGAAGAAATAATCAATTCATAAATCCAGTCTGAGATAAGCTACCACCCCTCAAGTTTTCAGAGATTCTAAATATCCTAATAAACAATAGAGGGATAAACACATTCTCAGAAATGGAATCTTTCCAGCCTTTTGTTGCCAAAATGTTGCCTCATATAGGCTTTATATCGAAACAATGAACTCCACACTCCATCTTATGCCTGGAGAGATCTTCACAGCCTGAGATCCTTCCTATCATCCATCCCTCTACTCACAGAGAGAAAAACAGAATGTTTGGAGCTATTTCCCCATCCCCTGAAGATGTGTCCCATGCATGTCGTCCCTAATTTCCACATATCACAAAATCACATGCTCATAGAGCCACAGAGTTAGAATATCCAAAAAAATCTTTTGCATTCACCATTCTGTAGATGGGACAATTGAGGCCTAAGAAGGTAAAATTACTTTCCCAAGGTCATAAAGCAAAGGAGCTGCAGCACTAACTCAAGTCTCTTGGTTCCTAATCATCAGTCATCTTACTGATGTTACTACAGTAATAAAAATTAATTCTCCCACCCACACAGAGGAGCATTTCCGCCACCGGTTCACTTATAAATTGTCCCAGGATCATTGTTAATAATGATTACTAAGTATGAGTAAGTCTGGATACTAAGTTGTAAAATAACAGACAAATCCCCCCCCCCCCCCCGCAACACACACACACACACACACACACACACACACACACACAGAGTTGTTACTACTGATACAAAACTAAGTGACATGGTTGACCAGTGTCCCACCTAATCAATAGGTCCCTTTGGTTTGTTTTCGTTGTGTGTATGTGTGTGAGCGATTTTTCTCCTCCAATTTCTATTAGCCCTGTACAAAAGGGAAAGTTGGGAATGTGAAGGCTCCTATTGTTCTGCAGGCATGTGACTCTTGTCTAAATGGCATTACAGCCATTCAGACACTGAAAGGAAAGCAAATGTGTGTATATCTATCACATTACATAGGGAAACCAATGTAGGCTGAGTTGCATGTCACCAAATGCCCCACATGTGACATACAGGGAAAATGACATAATCCAAGGATTCGGCAAAAGCAGCCCACAGTAACAAATGCATCATTTCTGAAGAGGAAGAGAGAGCAGATGGCTCAGTAAGTGACTGTAGAATAGGCAGCTTCCCCCTCCGCACCTCCCAAACCAAATTGCCTCCCGGTGTCTCATCCTAGGCCCGGGGGAACCTCAGAGGCACAACATTCACATACCACATGAACAGCAGCCCTAGCAGAAGGAGTCTTAGGTCATGGCGCCCTGGGCTTGGCCCCAAAGGACCTGAGTTCACAGCCATATTCTGCTTCATACCTTCCTTGTTGCCTTAAACAAGTTACTTAATGTCTGAATTTTATTTCCTCATCTATAATGAAGAATTAGGGCAGTTCTAAAGGAGATACCGAAATAAAAATGCTTCGTTAAATACAAAGTACTCAGCAAATGTTAAAGTTCATTAATTAAAAAATGCAGGTTAGTTGAAACTAAGAGTTAGAAGCCAACCTGAAACCTAATAACATGTATTGTACACAGTGTTCACTGGGCTCCAAGCCTAGTTGGTCACAGCTTCTCGGTTCCTCTTCAAGAATGGTCAGTGAGTGAATTTTGGCTCTCTCTGTGTTAAAAAGTCACCACGATTTTATTCCTCTCACAAGAGTGGAATAAATCTCTTTTATTCATTACTCATTCAATAAATATTTACTGAGCATCCACTCTAAGCCATGCACTTGCTAAGTGACAAAGATAGAGTAGCTGAGGCTCTTGGGCCGCTAATTTTTTTTTTTAAGATAATTATTTCTTTTTCTTTCAATGCTATTTCTTAGGGCAAGCATGGTGGAAAACAAAATAAATATTTACCTACATCAAGAAGACTAGAGACAGACATTTCTGAATGATTTGTTTATCAGCATAAGAAATAATGACTTACAGGGCACCTGGGTGGCTCAGCGGGTTAAGCCTCTGCCCTCGGCTCAGGTCATGATCTCAGGGTCCTGGGATCGAGCCCCGCATCGGGCTCTCTGCTCAGCAGGGGAGCCTGCTTCCTCCTCTCTCTCTGCCTGCCTCTCTGCCTACCTGTGACCTTTGTCTGTCAAATAAATAAATGAAATCTTTTTAAAAAACAAACAAACAAAGAAATAATGACTTACATCCCTAGCATCTTCTAAAAACTTATTCCATAGATGCTAATTCACTTAATCTTCACTTAATCTTCCTCTATAAAGTAGGAATTATTTCCCAGTCTTTGGAGGCCGAATGCAAATCCAGCTCTTTTGATTCCAAGTCCAAAACGCTCCCCACTATACCACACTGCCTCTCACTTTAACATCAGGGTGGGAAGGGACATTAGAGTGGGAAGAGAAAACTATCCTCTGGCAAGATAAATCATAATTATTTTCAGTACCGTAGTGTAGGTTGTCGGGGCAGTTTCCTAGGACCCTACTGTCCTCACACTTCATAAATGGTAGAAAAACAGCTAAAACGAGCATTAGCAAAACCATACAAATGAGACTAAGTAATTTCAATAATCCCTTTCACTACTGTTTTAATCCCACACAATACATTTATTTTATTTGTTTATTCACTGACATTCTGCTAACTGCAGAAGAAACTCCCGAAAGCTGAGACTAGACCAAAATAGTAGAACACTGCTAATTGGTGGATCAATAAAGTACTCCATTCTGTTTGCATAAATAGACATTTTGATGGCAATCCTTTGCTTTGATGGCAACCAAAATAGATTAACTGGATCTTTAATAGATGTATATAATAAGAACGGCAGACAATATGCCCTGAAGATTCTCATTCTTGTATTCAGGCAGATGGTAGAAGTGGAGGAAGGGGAAAAGAAGGGAAAGAACATTCCTGGAGCAGCTGTTGCATGTGGGCACCATGCTGGGCATTTTACATATTTTAACCCTTTGAAGCTTCGTAATAACCTGAGGTGCAATTTCACAATCAGGAAACGGAGGCTCAGATAGGACCCAGTCTTATCTCTCTGCCCCACAGC
The DNA here is from genome assembly GCF_902655055.1 of Lutra lutra. Taxonomy (NCBI): domain Eukaryota; kingdom Metazoa; phylum Chordata; class Mammalia; order Carnivora; family Mustelidae; genus Lutra; species Lutra lutra. Next base: position 63,838,381 of record NC_062290.1, read on the forward strand.
CTTACACTGTCTTCAAAAGTGACCTGATGTGGGAGGGCCAGAGCACGTGTGTGTTACAGAGGAGCACCTGACTCCTGACGCTCCTGAGAATTCGAATGTCATGAAGTCACAGGTGGTACACTTGAGATATCTTAGCCTGTGCACAGAGCTGTCCCAGAGAGGGCTAAGGGCAAAGGGTGGAGCTTTAGAAATGCAAACTGGGGAGCTAGGGAGGCAGAGAGAGAAATGCAAGATCTGGAAGAACTAGAAAAGTACAAATCCATAGAAGTCCAGTTATGTGTTAAAAAAAAAAAAAAAGAAGTTAAGACAATAAGAATAAAGGCTAAAAAATGACCTCAGGATCAGGGACCAAGTCTTTATTATCCTGAAAGACAAGAAAGTTGGTAAAATGGCTGAATTTATTTTTTTAATGATTATAAAACACAATTGTGCGTCTTACAATAGAAAATTTGGTGAGCACATAAAAGTATAAAAAAATTGGGCGTAGGCAGAGCAGGGGCAGGGCGGGCCGGGGTTGGGGGGGGAATCACCCTAATTCCACCCTGACATGATTAACATTTTTCAACATTTTAGCCTACTTTCTTCTAAACTTCTGGGAACTTTTTACATCATTGAGATCACGCCAAAGTGTAATTTTTATGTCCTTTTTTTTTAAGTGTAACGTTTTCATTCATCTACCCAAGTCTTTACAAACTCCTATAGCTGCTTCCTGTTGCATTTCACTGGACCACAGACATGGAGGGTTGGGTCAATGTTTTATTCTTTTTGTACATTTCCATAGAACTCAGCACAGTCATTCACAGACAGTAGGTATTCAAAAAATATTTACTGAGTGGAACATGAACACCAGTGCACTGTAATCAGCCCTTAATTTACCAGTCCTCGCCCCCTGTGTCTATTGCTCATTTTATGGTACATTGTGTCTGCTCTCAGGCTGTTTGATTTTCTGTTTCAGGCATGGATGCCACCCCTAACTAGACGACAGTCTGTCCTGTGAGAAAGAAATCCATGTGCTGCAAGTCCTCTTAAATCCTCTGTTTTCCATCTTTACCAACAGTGCCTGCCCCTGTGTTCCTTTTACAGGAGACGATGTAATCTCATTAAATTAAAAACAGATTTTAGCTTTTAAAAATCCAAGAACCAGGGGTGCCTGGGTGGCTCAGTCGGTTTAGTGGCTGCCTTCAGCTCAGGTCATGATCTCGGGGTCCTGGGATAGAGTCCTGCGTCTGGCTCCCTGCTCAGCAGGGAGTCTGCTTCTCCCCTCTCCCTCTGCCTGCTGCTCCCTCTGCTTGTACTCACTCACTCTCTCTCTGTCAAATAAATAAAATCTTTATAAATAAATAAATAAATAAAATAAGATAAACATTCAAAGAACCAGAACAAGTTTGTGTTGGTGATACTTCTCCTAACACCAAGAGAGCCTTGATTTTTGTCCTAAGTTTCACTCCCTAGTATCAAATCCTCTTTACGCCTTCTTTTTCCCCTACTTTTCCCCTTACAAGTAGACTGAAACTATATATTGGTGTGTGTGTGTGCGTGTGTTAGACCTGGAAAATTCCCATAGCCATAAACAATGTGTAAATCAGAAACTAGAACATGATCTTTCTCTCTCGGGATAATTCAAACTTGGGCTGAATAGAATCAAGTACCCAGAACGAGGAAGGAAATATTAGGCTCTGCTATGAGGTGTCCAATAATCCTAGGAATACTGTATTCAGTTCAAAAGACAAATACTGTAAAGGAAAATTAAAAGGAGAACAATGTCCAAAGTGAAATGGCCAGGAAGGCGATGGGCCTCAAAAACACAAGCAATTATCAAGGGAGCTGGTTTTCATGTAGAAGATAGATTCAAGGACATAGGAACTTTTAAGTCATGGAAAAGTCCTTGACTTTTCCCTAAAGGAGCTGGAAAGTGAATTTTTTTTTTTTGGAAAGTGAATTTTGAGCAGAAGAATCACGTGATAAGACTAAGATTTTTGGAGGATCACTTTGTGAGAATAGATAGATTATAACAAGGCAAGAGTAGAAAGTAGACTAAGTAGGAGGCTATTGCAAAAACCCAGAATTTATGACTCCAAAGGGTAAAACCTCCACTGAGTGGAAGTCATAGGCAGGCATATGGTATGGGCTGACTCAGAAGGCTCTCTGCCATCAGAGGTGTACAAGCAGAAAACCACTTGGCAAAGATATTGCAGAGGTTGGCCTTATAACCTAAAAGTCAGTTTTAGCATCGAGACTCCATGATCATTGCTTATAATCTACCCGTACCCTCAGACAGTCTAGTAACTCCACAACCATGTTCACAATTTATTTCTTATTGTAAAAGCACAATATATTCATTGTAGAAAATTAGACATGACAGATAGAGGTAAACAAAAGAAAAAGAAATAAAAATACAGTCAACATCCAGAGACACTCACTGTTAGAACCTTGGTATCCTATCCCTCCACTACATTTTCTTGGCATATGTATCTTTAGGTAGCCAGATGATAGAAAGCACAGGGTTTTGTTTTGTTTTTTTTTTTCCCAAGTAAATGAGATTACTATCTTTATGGTTTTTTATAATCTTCTTTTAAAATTAAATATATGGTGACTATGTTCCCCTGTCAATTTATATTTTCTTCCAGATTCAGAAACCCCCTATAAATAGCCCCTATAACAGCCTTCAAGTAATGGGTAATATAAATAACACAGAAACTGGCAGGGTACACATAGTCTTAGGAGATTTTAATGATGAGATAATAGCTTCCTCATGAATGTCTCCCACCTAGGTTTAAGAGAGAGATTTTCAGCCACCTCCATTACAATATTTCACAATCCTCTCCCAGTTTCAACTCCTTCCTTCCATCATCATAACAAGCTATATCCCATGTCAAGTGACAGGAACATCACCAGAAGAGAGTGAAGGAACACCCATCATCCTAATTGAGCCTCAGAGGTCTTCTCTGACTTTTCCCTTGTTACCTCTGGGCATCTTGTGATATTAAAGCAATCATTCATCCCATGAGCACTTAAAAGTTTCCAAATGACCCTGAACTTTATTCATCACCTTAGCACCAAGAGTAACATTTTGGTAGTTCCTCAGATATAACATTCATAGATTTATTCAACAATGAATATTTATTGAGTATCTAATATGTACCATGCACAATATTTGGGATGAGCCAGTGAACAAAAGAAGAAAAATCTCTGTCCCAGTGGAGATTTCATTCTTGTTGGAGGAAACAGATAATAAGAAATAATTAAGTCTGTTAGATGGTGGTAGCCACTATAGAGGGAAAGAAAGCAAGGAAGAAGACAAGCAGAGACAAGAGGGAGGAAAGGGATTGTGATTTTAAATAGCATGGTCAGGAAAGTCCTTGACACAAAAGACTGACACAGTGGAGAGGTGAACCACGAGGGCAGTAGAGAAGAGCATTCCAGGGAATAGCCCTGAGGCAGGAAACTACTTGGGCATATTCTAGGAACACTATGGAGGGAACAATGTGGATAGTACAGAATAAGAAAAAGAGGGATTGAAGAGGAGGTCAGAAAACATAGCCAAAGGCAAGGTCACACAGGGCCTTGTATATGTATCACGGAAAGTCTTGAATTCTTTTCTGAGGGAGAGATAGAAACCTTTGGTGAATATTGAGTGGAGAAGAGGGACTCAAGCTTGGGGTTTTGGATAATTATCTTGTTAAAAATAGATTCTAGAGGCAAGAGTGGAAGCACTGAGACCAAGTAGGAGGCTGGAACTATCCAGGATACTGTGGCTGGAACCAGAAGGTAGAGGTGTGGGTGGGAAGAGGCAGTCAGATTCTGCAGAGGTTTTGAAAGAAGATACAGCCTCAGGATAGGGTGACAGTTTTGATATGGGGTATGAGAAAAAGAGGCGCATGAAGAATGTCACCAAGGTTTCTACCCCTGGAAACTGAAAGAATAGCGCTTTCGTTTACTGACAAGGAGCACTGCAGAAAGAGCAGGTCTGCAGTGGGCATGTTGTAGGAATTCAGCTCAGGACATATGAATCCAACAGTCACCAAAGTGGAGACCTTGAACGTGTTCATCTGAGTTTTGGGGAGAGGTCATGTTAGGAATTTGGGTTATCGATGCAAAGATGGTATCAAGAGCCATGGACGAGAAGAGATTACCGGTCAGAGCCTATGTGGAGGAACCAGTGAGGAGGAGGAGGCATCAGATAAATGCTGATATGTATAAAGTCTTCATCTTAACTCCAGAAGAAGTGTAAGTAAAAACTTCTAAGAAAAGGGAAGCTACCCATTATCAGCTTGGTAACCCTGAGATACACAAGATGACATAGGACTGTAACAGTGTCCAATCCTGGAGAATAAGTGAAATATTGACCAGAGCAGATTTGATCCCTACCACTTAATGGCAACTTCAGAACAACTCCATTAATCCCAGTTGAAGTCACTTCCAACAGCATTCATATGCAATGTATGAATGTATGAACAATGTAATTTTAATGATTGCATAATATCCCATTATATGACTATATAATTATTTCTTTATTGAAATAAATTCTAGGTTCTGGGCATATGTTTTTATATCTCTTGGCTATTTAAGTAATACTTTAATGGACATCCTGGTAAACACTTCTTTGTAGACAAATTATTTCCTTAGAATACATTGCTATAAGTGTAATTACTACATTAAAGTTGGTGCACATTTTAAAAAGACTTTTAATATATATTTCCAGATTAGCCTCCCTAAAGTTTACACTGATTTACATTCCCACTAAGAGAGTATAAGTGTCTTATGAGTGAGACATAATAAAGCTAGTGTGTGAAGCCAACAACCTAACTTTTACCAGAATCTTTATGGATAGGCTTTAACTGACTTTTTTTATAGCTTCTGATGTCTAGACACCCCATTGGTTCTTATTCTGGCTTTAGACCCTGGACTTGAGCTTTTAGGGTCTCCTCACCACTCTACCCCTGATTAAATTGTTCCAGGGTTCTTTCCAGGCCCTGATCTTCCTTAACTTTGGTGACCCCATCCCTATCCTGGATGGAGTACAATCATATTCCTGTATCAGTTCAGCACACCTCAAGGTTTTGCCTCATTCAAGCTTCAGGAGCAACAGAAAGAAAACCCACCCATCTAAGTCCCCTCACACTGCAAATGGGGAGAGGTAATTGGAGACCAAAAGTCCCGATTGCTCATCTTCCGTGGACCCCTTCCAAAAGCCTGTCCACCCACTAAAACCTTTCTTTATTCCAGCCCAAGAAGGACACCAATGTTCCCCAATCCTGTGAACCTGCTCACCTATGTGACCCAGGTCAGGAATAACAAGACAGGGTATAACCTCATCAATTACCTCATCTGAGACTCACAACCACCCTGTGAAGGACATGTATTCAATCATATCACACGCACTCAAGAACTAAGAAAAGCTTCCACTTTTAAACGTCTTACTCCTCCTAAAAGAACAGTGCTTATTGAGATAAATGAAAAGAGGGTGGTTGTTTTAAATCAGTATGACTAATGTTAAAAAACAGCTGGTAAGGAATCCTAGGTAATCACATACACAGAAGCTACCAACTGGGAACATTACAGTGTCATACCTACCATAATTTAGTTCTCCCTCCCCACGTAGGCACACAGAGTGGCAGCTGTGAGCCTGGGCTTTGCACGTTAGAGACCATTAGGCAAAGCAGCATGATTCATCATCTTCTGCTTGTGTTATTTTAACTTAGTCATTTGGGGGCAGATCTTCTGAGGCACTAACAATAGTCTGAGACTAGATTGATTTTCTTCCTTAAATAACTGGTGGGTTTTTTTGACTGTTGAAATTTCTGCCATTTCAGAGAAAGGTGCATAAAATCTTGGAAGTGGAAGGGAATATGGAGGTCACCTAGAACAATCTCTCACTCTCACCCCACTGTACTTTATAGTATTTCTGGCAAATCCACAGATGTTCCTTGATTTCTTCCAATGATAGGAACCTCAATACTCAAAGAGAGACAATTTTGATTTTTCAGATAGCTCTCAGAATATTTTCTTTAATGTGTTCCTTTATAAGGAATCATTGTTTTTTTTTTCATATTTCCTTCTTGATTAATCCAGGAAGAAATTATTCCCTTATCCACATAATACCTCTTCACCTGCATATGGCTTTGTCTTCTCATTTCTGAGATAAGCATCTGAAGCTTCCCTTAATTTACCTTTAGAATTCTCAGTACCCCAGATACTCACCTTTGCTTGAGTATCTCTCTTGGAAAATGATGTAAAAATTTAACACAAGTCTCCAGATGTGATCCAACCAGGGCATAGCACGACACGACTCTGTGGGCACAATGCCTCTATAGATGCAAATTTAGCCTTCTTAGAAGTCATGTCACACTATTGATCCATCTGAATTTACAGTCACAGATGCTCCTGGGGTCCTTATCAAACACTCTGCTTTACTTTCAGTGTGTCCCTGATTCTCTAACTCAAGGATTTGCTTCCTAACCTAAATCCACTATCTTATACACATTTAGAGCTACCAAATTTTATCCAGTAGACCATAACCCAACATTTCAGCTACAAAGACCACTTAAGTGTATCTGCTGTCCCTCCCAAATTTTCATTTCCAAAATATGAGGAGTATCTTCTATGGTTTTATCTTTGATGATTATCCTGTGTATCCTAGAATAGAGCACAGCATTAAAGACATCAATCCTTTAATGAATGATCTTTGGAGAAGTTTTATAAGTCAGTCTGTTGAGCTAGAACCTAATAGGAAAAACATTCTCCCCACTACCAGAGAACTGCATATCTTTTTTTTTTTCTTTTTTTTTTAAATTTATTTATTTGACAGAGAGATCACAAGCAGGCAGAGAGGCAGAGAGAGAGGAGGAAGCAGGCTCCCTGCCGAGCAGAGGGCCCGATGCGGGGCTCGATCCCAGGACTCTGAGATCATGACCTGAGCCGAAGGCAGCGGCTTGACCCACTGAGCCACCCAGGTGCCCCGAGAACTGCATATCTTAATGCCATTCTCATGACCCCTGACCCCCAATTTCCCATAGAATTTTCTTTTTTTTTTACATAATAGTGCTTTGGCCCACAAAAAGGTACTTCATAAGAAGCAGCCCATGAAACTCACCACTGCATTTAATGTGAGGATGTACTGAGCAGATGGTTTACTATATGACATATGTCCTCTTTACGAGAACCCACAGAAGTTTCTCTCTGTTCTTGGTACTGTTTTTCTTTCTTATAGACACTTTTATTTATGATGTTTCCTCTTTACATGAACTATTAGGAAGCCCACAGCAAAATCTAAAAACCACCTCTAGAAAGTATACAGAATATGGAAGAACAAAATCTCATGGCATACATCTCATGGACCAACCACACATTTGTGGTGTCATCTTATTCTCCCCTTTTTTCCCATTTACTCTAATTTCCTCACTTCTTTATTTTGAGGGGGAGGAAAGCTCATCTTACCGAGTTTTTTTGTATTGTTAAAGCCACAAAAGGTCTTTTTAGAACAAAGGAAAAGATAGAAGATAGATAATCCAGACCGCTTTTCTGTATTTTATCTACAAGGGTACCATGAGGATTTTGCCAGAGGCTTTCCTGCTGGCATCAAAATATACCATGTCTACAGCATTGATGTGATCCACAGGACTTACAATATTTAGTCCTGGTCCTAGTGAATCCACACTAGTTCTTAACAATCATGGCTTTCTATTCTAAAAACTTACAAGTCCTAAGTATAGTCGCATTTTTAGAATTTTTCCAGAGGTTCATATCAAGACAGGTACTCTATCATTTGGTGGGGTGGGCAATGAGGGTACATATTTTGTTCTTCCTTTAGAAGTTTGGAATATCTGCTCATTCCAAACTTTTTGGAATCCCTCCTATTCTCCATGTCTTATCAAAGATCACCGATAATAGCTGTGAATTATTAACTGTCAGCTCTCTCAGCATTCTGGGACAAATAATAAATGCAATGAACTTTATAGTTAAGCCCAAGAAAAATGAGGCATCATTCTTTTGAGAATAAGGTTTAAAGTATGTTACAAGCTGTTAGAGTGGTTAAATTACAATAATTGGTATTTTGTGCAAATGATTTTACCCTAATTAGAAGCCTCAAAAAAGAGGAGTAGGAGATATTGAGGAATTAAAATTTATTGAGTACTCACCATGTACCATTACCAGGCTAGGTGGCCCATGTATTTTAATATTTCATATACATAATAATCTTACAATTTCAGTTATTGTCCATTTTACAGATGAGAAAACTAGGTTTTGGAGAAGTTAAATAGCTACCCTAGATCACAAAGATAAATTGCAAAGCTGGGTCCTGAACCCAAAGCCCATGTTTTTCCCCCGTATCAGACATGTGAAATTATGAGAAGTAACATAAAAATGGTTAGCCAGTCAAGGCCTTCATATGACTGGAAAATGACAACCATGAGTTTTGTACTTTCCTTGGCAAACTTGTTCCTTCAAGACAGTCTTGTGCCTTCTGCAGCTAAGAAAACCTACATGAAGGATTAATTTTGCATTCCTAAGAAAAGTAAATCACAAAGAAAATATTCTTTTACCGAGTCCTAAGAGCTGGCAAGGTGATTCATACCAAAGGCTGAGCGAGAAACTCTGTTAATAACAGTTAAGCATGAATGTCTAAGTATGAGAAAATAAGACAATGTCCTCAGAGCAGAGTGAAGAAAGCAAAAAAAAAAAAAAAAAAAAAATTAGAGGTTACATCAGGCAATGACAGATTATGGTTAAAACTTAGTTAAGAAAAAGGTATCTGTACTTAGCTGCTTATATTTCTTTAAATTTGCTTTAAATTGCAGCTGAAGCCATAACATTAGGGTGTAGAGAAGATACCAGGGATCCAACAAACTGGGGTAGGCTCCAGATTATCTCTCTTTTCAATAATTTTTTCTGGCTAACTCTAGTACACGACTCCAGATGTGAAGTTTGGGCCATTGATTTTGTAAGCCTGCTGTTTTAGCTGCTAGGAGTAAAGCAAAGGAAAGATATTTTCTAAAATAGAGATTAATAAATAATTATTATATAACAGTTTATGTAACTTTCTGTAGAAGTAACCCATCTTAAAAACATTTTGTAAATTATTGCAAAGAAGAATAATACGGTTTCCTGATTTCCATCAAACACCAGAGTATTTCCTGAATTCACTCAGGGCGACTAGATTACATTTCTAGGAAGACCTGACAAGAATGAAACAGAGGTAAAGACAGTGACAAGTCCAATCATCCTGTAACTCATCTTGTACACATTTACTCCAGATAAGGGACAAAAGAATGAACTGGGCCACAAACATCAATTTATCAATTTTTATCAAGCAGGATACAAGCAAGATGTTTCCATTATAGTTGAGCAACATTAATTCCTTACATAGAACCATACCTACAACAAAAGGTAGAGTCCAACGAAATAATTCTGCCTGCCAGAAATAGTCCTTTAAGCATACAACTTTCTGTTCCAATTTTTGTCCCTTCCTGTTCCAGCTATTCATAATAATGTCAGCACCCCCAACAGATCCAGGCCTGGTGAGACTTCGGCAGTGCCATCCCATTGGCTTTAGTCCCTGTGGAACCCTACTGTACGCCATTCAGTCCCTAACCTCAGGGTCTAGTACCTTTCCTCACCTTTTCCTTATAGCAGCTACCACCAGAGAAGCAATAGCCCTTATATTTTGAGTATCCACAATGTACCAATAGGCACTGGGTCCAGCCAGTTTCATAATTAATGTCAATTAAACCTTATCACAATCCTAAAAGTTCTGTTAATATTCTCAATTTAAAGATGAGGAAATTGGGTCAGGGAACCAGTATGTGGCAGAACTAGAACAGAAACCCAGGTGTGTCCAATTCTAAAGCCCCCACTCTTTCCAACATGTCACGTTGCTCCTCTAACCATAAGCGAAGCATCCTCTTCCTCTCCAGCACCCAGTCATTTCTCTGATCTTTTCCCAGTGGTAATAAGCACCTTGAATCTACCATAACATATCTCTCCAGTCAGTCAGGATTCTTGTATTGTCATGCTACAGTTCTAAGTACTAATAAACCTAACTCGAACTGGCTTAAACATGCAAGGGGGGTTATTTAGTTCATGTAACTAGAAAGTCCAGCGGTAGGGAAGTAGCAGGCATGCATCCTCGGAACTCCCTTCCCTTTCTCTGACATTCTGTTGGCTATGTCTGAATCCACAGGTTGGCTTTGCAAGATGGTTACTAGCAACAGTTTCCTTGCTTACATAGTATCACTTCAGACAAAAGTACTAAGGTTCATTCTGATGGAACCACCCCCACCCCCATCCCTCCACCCCCCACCCTACTTAAACTAGTTTCAGTGGCCAGGGGCAGGGATACACTGTGGCTGCCATGGGTCTATATGCTTCATCTCCAGAATAATTCCTGAACAAAACATCCTAGCAAGAAAAGTAAGAGAACCCATTGGTTCTCAGCCCTGGCTGCACATTACCGTCATCTAGGAAGCTATGTAACTGCTACCAATTCTCAGGCTCCAACCTCCATCGATTCATCTCTAAGGGTGGATCCCTAGTGTCTGTAATTTTGTTAAATTCCCCCAGTAATTGGAATGTGCATCAGAGTTAGAAGCAATGGGTTTACATTAATCAAACCCCACCAGAGTTAGGAGTCAATCCCACTCACACACTAGCACCTCCAGAAGTGGGATGGGTGAGATGAAGGGGGAAGAGGCAGCCTCCAGCCCTCTACAACATTTACCATGCCGTGGTAGACTGCTTATTTTAATTGTGTCTCTCTCCCTCTAGACCATGAACTCCATGTCATAAACTGAGTCAACATTACTCATCATTGTATCCCCAGAACCTAGAAAATACTTGGCATCTAGGAGTAAATGACCACTGGAATTTTTTCATGAATGAATGAAACTCAGACTCCAGTGGACTGGCCTTGTAAACAAGCCCTACTATCTTTCAGATGAGTCAGACATCTCCTGCAGATTCAGCTCTCAGTGTTCACTGTCAGTGCCCACCCCCCCAACACACACACGTGAAACTCTCAAGGGTTCTCCTCTGGCTTCCTGGTAACCTTCCGCAACTTTGCCATGTGCTAAAGGTTCTCTACAGTTTATCCTTTATCTGCTTCTCTGGTCTCATCTCTAAACACTACCTGCACTTAGGAGAACCCCATCTTGACTGAATTCCTCTCAAACACATCCTACCTACAAGAGGCTTTAATTTTTTTTCTTTTTGTCAACATAGAGCATGGCTATAAAATAACCTGTTTTTTTAATTTAAAATCAATTTAATTAACATATAGTATATTATTAGTTTCAGAGATAGAATTTAGTGATTCATCAATTGCATATAACACCCAGGGTTCATTACATCAAGCACCCTCCTTAATGCCCATCACCCAGTTACCCAATCCCCTACCCACCTCCACTCCAGCAATCTCTTACATTGTTGGTGGGAATGCAAACTGGTACAGCCACTCTGGAAAACAGAACGGAGGTTCCTCAAAAAATTAAAACTAGAGCTACCCTATAGACACAGCAATTGCACTACCAGGTATTTATCCAAAGGATATAAACATAGTGACTCAAAGGGGCATCTGCACGCCAATGTTTATGGCAGCAATGTCCACAATAGCCAAGCTATAGAAAGAGCCCAGATGTCCATCAACAGAAGAATCATAAAGAAGATGTGAGATACACACATGCACACACCAGAATATTACTCAAAATCATTCAAAAAGAATGAAATATTTCCATTTGCAATGACATGGATGGAACTAAAGGGTATTATGCTAAGCGAAATAAGTCAGAGAAACAAATTTCATATGATTTCACTCATACGTGTAATTTAAGAAACAAAACAGATGAACATAAGGGAAGGGAAGGAAAAATAAAAATAAGATGAAATCAGAGTGGGAGACAAACCATAAGAGATTCTTAACTGTAGGAAAATAACTTATTTTCATTTAAAAACTAAACTGATGTTCGGTGCAAAGCAGTCTTGAATTGTGTGAAGGATAATAACAACAATAAAAACAACACTAACACTTCTGCAGCTCTTGTATAAGCAAGGTAGTACTCTTAGCGCTTTACATAGAAACTCATTTAATCATCCCAGTAACCTTAGGAGAGGAGCATGAGTATGAGCCCTAGTTCCCCAGATGAGAAAACCAAGGCACAGGAGACTATGTGACTTACCCAAAGCCACACAGCTAGGACGTGGCAAACCCAGGATTTAGACCAAGTCATCTGGCTGCAAAATCCAGGAATTTAACTGCTACAACACTGAGGTGCCCCAAGAGGCTAAACTAAGATGATAGGTGTGGAAATGAGTAGAAAGTGTCATCTGTGTATTCACTAAGAGCTACTAGAAAGGAAAGAACAGTGAGACTTCAACAACACCATGGCTTACTGCTGTATCATGAAAATATAAATACCACTGGATAGGACAATAGATAAATCTTGGCAGAGTATAGGCATCCTCAAAAGATGAGCTTTTAACCAGATTTTATATGATCTGAAGACTAATAATATCCAGGGGGCTGCCTGGAAATGGTGGGAAGGTGAGGGTGGCTGGGGTCAGAACCATGAGAGAATCTGAGAACCAGGGTCTCAGACCTACTGTCTAATACCTGAGTCAGACTGAGAACTCAAAAATAAAAAATTCAACAACAGAGTCAAGGTCTCAGAGGCCCAGCCCATGTGGCATGCGTCCTCTTGAGAGAGGCCCCTGGATTTCAGAAGTCTAGAAATGTGCATAGAGAAATAAGGCAAAACACAGCAGGTGTTGCCAGCTGGAACCTCCTCTGTTTTATTCATGCCTCATTGGCAGACGGCTGGTTCCCAGGAGGTGGCTGAATCTCACAAGGTTCAGATGTTAAAGGAAACAAATAACTAATTGTGCTAAACCCCAGCTTGGATTCATTCTGGGGTGTGGACAAGCGTTTGTGTCTCCAGAGCTTGCAGTGAAGTGGAAAGCATGTATTAGCCAGCTTGGTGATCTGAATTGAACAGAATAATTGAACGGTTGCCAAGTCTGTGGGTGACTAGATGTCTTGTGTGAGCCTGGACAGTCCTGAGAAATCGTAGTAATTATCAACCGTGGCCTACATTTGAAAGATAAGGCATACCCCTCTTTTCCCCGGTAAGACCTTATGCATCTCTCTAAACTTCAATGCAAGTTTGGTTAAATTCTCATAGGACCTATGTGTATTTTCATCTTCTACATTCCATCTAGATAAGTAACAGGTTGACTCCCTGACTATAAAAGAACACTTCCCTTTTATTTGCTTTAAAACTACTTATTTCATGTATCAAGTCCTGCCCTCCTGTTCTAGTTTAATTCAGAGAGGCCAGAATTAGAGCCGCAGTTTCTGATCTCTCTCCTAGCTGCAAGATCTCATGCTCTGAGTTGGACAGGTAGATAGAGTGGTCCCGGCCTTCAAGTAACTCCCAAATCACTGGGGATCCAGACACAACTTTCTTATAATAGGAATCTATGATAATGGTATGATTAAAATAACATAGGAGTTCAAGTGGTGATCCCATTCATTATCTGGTAGGAATGTGAGGAAGCTTCCTAGAGGAGGCAACTCTCAGATTAACCTTGAAGATGGAGTAAAATTTCAACAGGAAGTGAAAATGAGAGTTTGAATCCTCTGAGATTCCGTTAGAAACAAGGTGTGCTATAGACACAAAATAAATATTCAAATTGCAGGATGTGCAGAAGTCTCTATGAAGACATACAGGGTGTAGTTAGAATTCAGGATTGCAACCACAGACATGGAAGCCACATACCTACAGAGAGAAGCAAAGCCATGGAGGTGTCTATGGAGAGTCAGAAGAGAAAGCTGAGCTCGGAATCTTGGGGGGAACACCTGAGTTTGAGGCAGAGACAAAAGTCGAGCTAGCAACATGGGCTGGGGAACACTGGTCAGAAGGAACAGTAAGTTAGCAGCATATCAACAGAAAAGGGCTTCTGAAAAAAAAAATCATGGAAGATCAAGATTGGGAAGAGGTCATAGCATTTGACATGGAGAAGCCATTGTCAACTTTCTTAAGAGTAGTCTCAGTAGAGCAGTGGATGTGGAAGTCCAATTAAAATGCAGTAAGAAATGAAAGAAAGATGAGGGAGTTTTGATAGGTTTTTTTTTCTGTAATAAGTGGAGTGAAGGGGAGATTGCATCTTGAATAGAAAATAATGGCTAGACCTATGCATCTCAGTTGAACCAAATGATTCCCCACATCTTCAGGTTTTATAGTCTGAGGAGAGAATTACAACAGAGAGTACCAAGGCAGGTAAGTTACACAAATGAGTAAGTTATTTATGGAAGTCAACATGAGTTATGGTTTTATAATTTTAGTAGGTGCTGTGGATTTTTTATTGTTTTCTTTGCCTGGCTCTTCTTTAGGAAAAGCACACCTCTTCTTCCAATGAAATAGAACTGCTCTACAAATGATGCCAGAGAAGACTACCAATCTTAGTGTGCCCACATATAGGTGTTGGACCAAGTGATGAGTATGTAACCAACCAAGCTGATCAGAGTCCTTCTTAGGATTTTTCAAGCAGGAGCTTATAGAAGAGACTAAGTCCCTCTCATAAGACAAAGTCGGAACATAAGTCTGGAAGCTTCTAGTAGCTATGTTTCATGTCTAGTGGGAAAAAATTAAGAGTGAGAGAACAAATCCAACACAGAATGAAAAGCAAAAAAATAGTTAGATAAGAAGAAAGAAAGAGAGACCCATAGACATGCAAGTCCCTAATTCCAGAGGTCCTTAAGGCCCAACTCTACCTCCACCCTTCTTGCAGTTTTGCAAACCTCCCAATAAATTTCCCTTTTCATGTAAACTAGATGGGTTCATATTACATGCAGTCAAGAGGCCTGACTGTTATAGAAAAATTGGTAAAGGGTGAAGAATTTTCATTTCTTATTTTTTAATTTTTTTATAGGTTTAGGGCTAGGGAATAAGGATTGGAGGTCAGGGTTAGGGGTTAGAATATATGCCTGGTACCCTGTAGTTTAGAGACCTCTCCAGAGAATAAAACCCCAGACTTCTGCTGGGATGAGAACAGACATGGGACCCATCTACTAAGCTAGGGCAAGGAGGGGGATTTGGAGTTCTAAATAATCTTTAAACAGATTTTCAACTGGTCCTTCTGTTTTTATCTCTACCTTCACAAGGGGTGATGAATTTTTAGAAGTTGCCAATTGCAGGAGCCTAGCTGGTGCAGTTGGTTAAGCATCAGACTTTTGATTTCCACTTAGGCTCTGATCTCAGGGTTGTGGGATGGAGGCTGGCATGGCACCCCATGCTCAGAATGAAATCTGCTTAGGTTTCTTTCTCCCTCTTCTTCTGCCGCCCCCCCACCATGCTCTCTCACTCTCTCTCTCAAATAAATAAATAAATCTTTAAAAAAAGAACTTGCCAATTGATCACAATATTTTCAAGATTTTCTTTTTTAGTTGACAATTGTATAGTAAGCTGGAGTTGGAAGAACATAGCATAGACAGAATATGACTTGGTAGAAAACTTGGAGATACTATTAGGTATATAACATTCACTAGAAGGCACTCAGTACATGTTTGAAAGGAGAATAGAGCAGGTTTATGTACACAGACTTTGGAGCTAGAACGCCTGGGGTAGAAGTTTGCCTTCACCACTTACCAGCTGTGTGATCTTGGGCAAATTTTTTTTTTATTCTGGTAAAATACACACAATTTAAATTTGCCATTTTAGCTACTTTAAAGTACAAAATTGAGTGACATTCAGTACATTCATGATGTATAACCATCACCACTTTCTAATTCCAGAACACTTTTATCGCCACCAAAGGAAACCCCAAATCCATCGAACAATTGTTCCCCCATTTTTCCCTAATCCCAAAAGCTAGCAACTTCTAATCTGTTTCTGTTTCTATCGATTTGCCTATTCTGGTCTTATCATGTAAATGGAATCAGATAATATGATGTCTTTTGTGTTTATAGCGTATTTTCAAGATTCATCCATGTTGTAACATGTATCAGTCCTTTATTCATCTTTATGGCTGACTAATATTTGTGGCTGAATAATAATGCATAGATACTATCCATTTGGTTTGTCCATTCATTATCTGATGAGCACTGGGGTTGTTTTCACCTTTGACTACTGTGACTAGTGCTGTTACACAGATTTGTATACAAGTTTGTGCTTGAACACCTGTTTTCAAATCTTTGCTTTGTAGTATGATAACTATATATCTAACTTTGAGACATTGTCCAACTTCTCTCTACAGTGACTGTACTATTTTACATTTGACAGTATTTTAAGAGCATTCAAATTCCTTAATATCCTTCCCAACATATGCTATTTTTCATGGGGATTATGATTATGATTATGATTATAGCCATCCTAGTAAGGGTGAAGTAGTATCTCATGTATTTTTATTTGCATTTCATTAACAATTAGTATCACTGAGTATCTTTTAATGTGCTCGTTGGTTATTTGAGTATCTTTTTTGGAGAAATATTTATTCAAATCCTTTTCCCTTTTTAAAATTTGGTTGTTTATCTTTTTGTTGTTGAATTGTGAATGTTCTTTATAGATTCTAGATACTAGACCCTTATCAGATATGTGATTTATAAATATTTTCTCGCTCACATTCTGTGGGATGTCTTTTCACAGATAGCATCCTTTGATAAAAAGAATTTTCTAATTTTGGTGAAGTCCAATTTATCTGTTTTCCCCTATTTGTGCTTACAGTGTCAAATCTAAGGAACCACTGTCAAAACCATGGTCATAAATATTGAGCCCTGTTTTCTCCTAAGAGTTTTATGGTTTTATCTCCTATATCTAAGTCTTAAATCCATTTTGAGTTAATATTTGTATATGTATGTGGTGTGAGGTAAGGGTCCCAAGCAAGTTTTAACCTGTCTGTATCTCAGTTTCCTTATGTGTAAAATAAAAATAGTAACATACCTACCTCATGGAATTTTATGAGGATAAATTATAAATCAATAAATTAAGATTTGTGAAATACTTAGAATGGTGCCTAGCACATTCAATAAATAAATATTCACTAGTGTTAATCATTATTTGCTGTTGTTTGTTGATTGTGGTATGAGAGAAATCATCTGAATATGTGCTAATAAAATAGAGTGGAAGAGAAGAAAAAAACTTACTTCTCTCAGTAAAACAAATGTTGTAGATGACTTAAGATCAAGTTCCATCATCTGTGCATTGTGGGTTTTTTTTTTAATAAGCTGGTATTATCACTGCAGTAATACTGGTATAGAGTTCTTAAATAAAAGGAGATGATAGTCCTTTGTTATCCTGGGCTGGTCAGAATACAGAATCTTGTGCCTATTTTTGAGTACCCTTAAAAAGAGATTTTGATAACCCAATTTAAAGCAGGTAGAGCAACTTAGTTGTAAGAAGTCTCAAAATAACTAAGTTTGGAAAAGAGTTAAAATAACTGAGAACAGAGGGAAATTTTCTATGAGACTGATGAAGCTTAAACTTCAGGGCTCCTCTGTTGCACAAACTCCTCCAGGCCCTAATTTTATATTCGTTTTCTTAAGAGGAGTCCAAAATTACATACACTTTGGGACCAACAAAATCTGTGCCACCTCTGACTGAGAATACACAAAATTGTCACCATCTTATTATCTCATTGTTGTAGGTAGTTGAGCAGAGGCTGGATCCATGCAACTGGTGACCTGCAGAAGGAACTGAGTCTAGAACTCAGCAGAGAACAGAATCAAGGACTGGAGGGTGCTTTCTAAACACTATGGTTCCAACTTTTAAAAGCTTCACCCTTTTTCTAGGGAGCAATCTTCAAGGATTTTATTTACCCTTAATTGTTATTACAATAGTTCTTAGCCATTATAATTAATAATGATAAGTAGACAGATGATGGATGGATGGATGGATAGATAGATAGATAGATAGATAGATAGATAGATAGATAGATAGAATCAAGTTATATTTGATTTTTGACATATAACTTCAGTATGAGAAAATGTTGGTTAAAATTTTTTTCAAATTCTAAGCCTAATTCTACCACTAACTCACTGTATGTTCAATTTTATTCTACCTTTCAATGGATGTAATTCTTAGACTAAATAGAAATTTTTTAAACTGTGTGTCTGCCCCCAGCACTTTTATTTTTAATTTTCTTTATATTCTTTAATAAAAACAGTTTATATCCACTATAGTGTCTCTAAGGTTTTGGTATAATTACTCTGTTAGCTTTTTGAAATTAATTGAAAACTTTACCATCTGTTTATTAAGGAGCAGTTTATACATAGGAATTAACCATTCATTGAAAGTTGTTAAGAGAGTGTCTGTAAATCCATTTAGCCTAGGGCTTTTCTAGGAGTTGGCTCTTTTTAAATTATTTTTATAATTCACAATTATAAATTTATAGTTTTTTTAGTGGTTACAAATGTTCAGGTTTTCTAACTCTAGTTGAAGTCATTTTGGTAATATATATTTCTTAGAAAAACAATTTATTTTATCCAGATCCTTAAAAAACCTTGCCATGGTATTCTTTAATAATTATTTTAATAATATCTTTATATAATTCTTTTAAAATTAATTGTTTTTATTAACATATAATACATATAATGTATTATTTGCCCAGGGTACAGGTCTGTGAATTGTCAGGATTACACACTTCACAGCACTCACCATATTATATATAATTCTTCTTTTCCTTGAATACACTTGCCAAAAATGCATACCTTTATTGTTTCTTTAAGAGCGGCTATTTAGGGCTGCCTGGGTGGCTCAGTGGGTTAAGCCTCTGCCCTTGGCTCAGGTCATGATCTCAGGGTCCTGGGATCAAGTCCCACATCGGGCTCTTTGCTGGGCAGGGAGCCTGCTTCCTCCTTTTCTCTCTCTCTCTACTTGTGATCTCTCTCTGTCAAATAAATAAAATCTTAAAAAAAAAAGAGCAGCTATTTAATTTATTGATCAATTCAACAATTTATCCATTTTATAATTCATTATTCTATTTCCAAATTTCAACTTTTCTGAACTTTGACTATCTCTTTCAATAGATGTCAAAGACATTTGGCAGTGGCCAAAGAGAGGATTAAGTTGAAGCATCGTTGTAGTTGCCACATACATGTGATCTTAGCCATGCATGGAAGGTATGTTCATCCAGTTGTTACCTTGGATGAGTTAATTACATTGACAGCCCAACATGATTTTAAACATTAAGCTAAAATGAGATTCAAAATATCATATTGTGTAGCAGCCCTGAAATGAAAAATTTGGGGTATGCAAATGATTTTCTGTCTCATATAAGGCAATACAATTAAAGGTAGTCAAAATTGACAAATTTCTCAGACAGAGAATAAAACTTCCAAAGCTAGGCATAGAAGTGTGACCAATGCTGGATGATTTTCTAGTGATGCTAATTGTCACCCAGCTATATGTACTTCAATTAAGGGGAAAAATTATTAGTTTAACCCAGCAGAAAAAAAAAAACAAGTGAACCTCTTTCAGTGTGCTTTCAAATTAAACTGTCAACTCTAAAGGTGAATAGTGGTTATGTTCAGAAAGACAGGAATAAAAAGCAGTGTGTCACCATAATGTTAGACAAAAGTAATGAGGGCAAGAAGAGATGCAGGAGGGATCTTAGACTTAGGAGTACAAAGAAGTCTCAAACTAAATTGGTTATAACATGGAAAAAGAAGGTAGTATGTAGTTGTATTGATAAATATGTACTATATGTATTTATTTGTAGATCACATGATTGTATATGTAGAAAATTCTAAAAAAATCAGCCAAACATTACAGATAAAGGGTTGATAGCCACAATCTATAAAGAACTTCTCAAAGTCAACATCCAAAAAACAAATAATCCAGTCAAGAAATGGGCAGAAGACATGAACAGACACCTCTCCAAAGAAGACATACAAATGGTTAATAGACACATGAAAAAATGTTCATCATCACTAGCCATGAGGGAAATATGAATCAAAACCACAATGAGGGGACGCCTGGGTGGCTCAGTTGGTTAAGCAGCTGCCTTCGGCTCAGGTCATGATCCCAGCGTCCTGGGATCGAGTCCCACATCGGGCTCCTTGCTTGGCAGGGAGCCTGCTTCTCCCTCTGCCTCTGCCTGCCATTCTGTCTGCCTGTGCTCGCTCGCTCTCCTCTCTCTCTGACAAATAAATAAAATCTTTAAAAAAAAAAAAAACACAATGAGATACCACCTTACACCAGTTAGAATGGCAAAAAATTAACAAGACAGGAAACACCAAATGTTGGCAAGAATGTGGAGGAAGGGGAACCCTCTTACACCATTGGTGGGAATGCAAACTGGTACAGCCACTCTAGAAAACAGTGTGGAGGTTCCTCAAGATGTTAAAAGTAGAGCTACCCTATGACATAGCAATCGTACTACTAGGTATTTACCCCAAAGATACAGATGTAGTGAAAAGAAGGGGCACATGCACCCCAATGTTCATAGCAGCAATGTCCACAATAGTCAAACTATGGAAGGAGCCAAGATAGCCTCCAACAGATGAATGGATAAAGAAGATGTGGTTCATTTATACAGTGGAATATTACTCAGCCATCAGAAAGGATGATACCTAGCATTGACATAGATGTCATCTAGCATTGACATAGATGGAACTAGAGGGAATTATGCTAGGTGAAATGAGTCAAGGGGCACCTGGGTGGCTCAGTGGGTTAGGCCTCTGTCTTTGGGTCAGGTCTTGATCTTGGGGTCCTGGGATCGAGCCCTGCATTGGGCTCTCTGCTCAGCAGGGAGCCTGCTTCCACCCCGCCCCCTCTCTGCCTGCCTCTTTGCCTACTTGTGATCTCTCTCTCTGTCGAGTAAATAAGTAAAATATTAAAAACAAACAAACAAAAAACAAAACCTGCAACAGTGGCTGTAAGACTTTAAAAAAAAAAAAAAAGAAATGAGTCAAGCAGAGAAAGATAATTATCATATGGTTTCACTCATATGTGGAACATAAGGAATAGTGCAGAGGACCATACAGGAAGGGAGAAAAAACTGAATTGGAAAGAATAAGAGGAAGCAAACCATGAGAGACCCTGGACCCTAGGAAACAAACTGAGCATTACAGAAGGGAGGGGGTGGGAACATGGGGTAGCCAGGTGATGGGTATTAAGGAGGACACATATTGTGATGAGCACTGGGTGTTATACACAACTAATGAATCATTGAACACTACATCAAAAACTAATGCTCTACATTGGCTAACAGAACATAATAAAAAATCTACCAAAAAACTACTAGAACTAAGAAGTGAATTGAACAAGGTCAAAATATACTGCATAAATATAGAGAGATTTATTGCTTTTCTGTTTACATAAAAAAAAAAATTACAGGGGGCCTGGGTGGCTCAGTGGGTTAAGCCTCTGCCTTCAGCCCAGGTCACGATCTCAGGGTCCTGGGATCAAGCCCCGCATTGGGCTCTTGCTAGACAGGAAGCCTGCTTCTCCCTCTCTCTCTGTGGGCCTCTCTACCTACTTGTGACCTCTCTCTGTCAAATAAATAAATAAAATCTTTAAAAAAAAAACAAATTATAAACTAAATAAGCAGAATCGATTATGTTTCTATATAGCAGCAATTGGAAACGAAATTTTTTTTTTTAAAGATTTTTTATTTATTTATTTGACAGACAGAGGTTACAAGTAGACAGACAGGCAGAGAGAGAGGAGGGGAAGCAAGCTCCCTGCTGAGCAGAGAGCCCGATATGGGGCTCGATCCCAGGACCCTGGGATCATGACCTGAGCCGAAGGCAGAGGCTTTAACCCACTGAGCCACCCAGGCGCCCCTGGAAACGAAATTTAAACAATATCTTTTACAGTGGTATCAAAAACATATAATGTAAACAAAAGATGTGCAAGACCTTTACACCAAATATGAAAATAAACACCTAAGAGAAACTAAAAAGAGCTAAAACTACACAAAGATAAATCATATTAATATAAAGATGTCAGTTCTCTCTAAATTGAATTTGGTTTAATCCAATTCCAATAAAAACCCAATGGCCTTTTTTTAATTGACAAGCCAAGTTTATGTGGAATTGCAATAAATCTAGAATAATCAAAATTATCTTGAAACAGGAGAACAAAGTCAAAGAATTATAACATCTACATCTAGTTATTATCAAATTAATTTATCCATTATAAGTCTCCTTTAATAATCATTTTGACATCTGTATTCAGTTCTATAGGTTTACAATAGTTACTTTTGAGCAGTGATTTTTAAACTTTTTTCCACAGAGTCCTAACATTTGAAGAGTCACAGGTTGCCTAAGGATAGGCCTCTTAGTTCTTTATATACTCTTTAACCAGAGAAAGACAATTGTAGCTGTCTCATATTTGGAATTTTCAAGGGAGATTTCTTCTAAATAAAGAATTTAATGACTGAAAATCATTTGATAAGCATTAACTGGACATATCTCTATCGTAACTGTTTTCAGACCAGAGGACAATCCTTTTCTAGCCTAAGTACTCCATTTTTAGGCTTTTCCAATTGTTTTCAAGAAGGGTACATGTTTCTAAGTCCTTGCCTATCTGAGATGTCTTTTTGTTATTTCACAAGTTAAAGATAATTAGGCTGGGTATAAAAGCAATAACTTACAAACTTTGGTTCTCAAAACTCTCTGTAAATACTCTATTTTCTTCTAAATTTAGGCTTTCAAAATAAAGGCCAAAAAACAGCCAGATTTTTTTTAAGGTATTGGTTTCTTTTGCTTAGATGTTTGAAAGTTTTTTCTTAACTTTATGAACTAAAATTCTTGCCAGGATATATTCTATGTGTGCCTTTGTGCATTGGCTTGTCTGGAATACAATGACTTTTTTCAATATGGGTCTTACTTCCTCTCATGAATTTTTCCTGTTATATCTTTGGGGGGAGGATGAGATTATTTGTTTGGTTGTTGTTTGTTTGTTTGTTTGTTTTAATTCCTCTATAGTTGACATACAGTGTAATATTAGTTTCATGTGTGCAAAATAGTGATTCAACACTGCCATACATCACTCTGTGCTCATCACAACAAGTGTCCTCCTTAATCACCATCACCTATTTCACCCATCCCTCCACCCACTTCCCCTCTGGTAACCATCAGTCTGTTCCTTACAGTTAAGAGTCTGTTTCTTCATTTCTCTCTCTCTCCCTGTCTTTCTCTCTCTTTCCCTCTCTCCCTTTTTCTGTTGTATCTTTAATTATTGTTTTATTTTTCCATTAGTTTAAGTGTCTTCTTCAAGAATACCAATTATCCATGTATTTGCTCTCTGCTCTTTACCGTCCATATGTTTTGTATTCTATGGAGGAAGCCAAATGCTTCTCTGAAATCTTCCAGTTTCCAGACCCTCCAGGAAATCACTTCAGAGATGTGCTCTTACTTTGGGTCTTCCAGATACTCTTTCTTCTCTTGTAGTAAAGTCTTTTCCACACACTTGATATGGTTTTTACTTCTTCCTTATATATCTTTGAACAAGTTGAAATCTATTCATATTGGGTGTTTATCAAAATGCAGAGAAGGTAAAGCACCCTTGGTTCCACTCCATTTGTTAGATGTGCACATCATCTGGCCTAACACCTCGCCTAAACCCATTATGGCTTCCTCAAAAATTAATTCCCAGCATTCACTGTTACTGGGGCTTTGTTCATGGTGGTTTGTTTTGTTTGTGACCCAATCTAAACCTAAAGAGCTTTACCTTTTAGAAATTTTCCCCTGAAAATGCAACATACCTCCACCAGTCCTGCAACTCAGCCAAAGCTGACCTTGTTTTCTCAGTATCCAGTTTCTTTTCTGAGAATTTTAATTTCTGTAATATTGAATGATGTGAAAATATTCTCAGCCTCACAAAACACACCTGGGTAAAACCCCAACTGCAGGGTTGTATTGATAATGAACAAGACAGTGAAGGGAACACAGTAGATTCACCCCTGCCCCATTTCAAAAGGTTTTTTTGTGTCATGTCATAAAGCCAACTCAGTGTGCCTTAGAAAGAGACTGGGGTAGGTTTGTTTCAATATTGTTTTATAATTAGTAGAGATTCTTCCCCCCAATTTGAGACTATCTTGCTCATTGTTTTTATTTTTGTGTTCAAATTATTATATTTTTTCTTTGTCTTTACAGGCATCTTAGAAGGAAATTTGGGAAAGACTTCCCCAGGGACTTCTAGCCAGTCTCCATGTTTACCTGGAATTCCTATAGCTTCTTTTTTTTTTTAAGATTTTCTTTATTTATTTGAAAGAGAGAGAGAATGAGAGAGAATGAGCATGAGAGGAGAGAGATCAGTGGGAGAAGCAGACTCCCTGCTGAGCAGGGAGCCTGATGTGGGACTCAATCCTGGGACTCTGGGATCATGACCTGAGCCAAAGGCAGTTGCTTAACTAACTGAGCCACCCAGGCACCCTAGAATTCCTAAAGCTTCATAATGAATAACTAAAACATATCTGGGGAGGCTATTCAGTAACTAAATCGATGCTAGAGACTATTCATTAAAGATATGAAATCTGGGTTTCTCAATATGAAAAGAGGAAAATATTATTTTTCAGGAGTGAAATAAAATTCCTAATAACTGACTAAGATTCCTTGCAGAAATGATGACAAAGAATGGTATTCCCAAAATAAAAAGCTTATGCTGAAGAGCTCAAGTTGCTCTTCACCCAAGCAGAATTAAGAGTACCATTCTGCAGATTTGGGATTAATGTCACCACATCAAGTCCTAGCTATAATGCAGGCAATAATGTTTCGTAAAAAAGAACACCATGTGGCGGCCTTGCTAATCTTCTGGATGAGAATCAGTTGGAAGTTGGCAACATGTATTGACATGCCTTGGACTAAAAGGAGTTTTTAACATGACACTGCAGTTTTCAGGGCTATTCAGACATAAGAGCTATATGGTCACATATAGTGTGGAATATGGGCAACTGTAAAACAATTGAATACTAAGCACTTAAGTCAAATGAAATTTTTAAAATTTAAGACAGTTCAAACAAAAGCCCACAGGTAATTGGAAACCACAGTTAGTAGTTGATGTCTATTTGAGTGGGATGTGAGAACAGTGCTGCCAAATGAGGGTCCACTTAAGGTTGAATCTTATCATCCTTTTTTAAAAGAATTTAGGTTAAGTTCTTACACTTTAATGAAAGAACTTTAATAAAGAAATGGGTAGATGGCTCATTCTGGGAGTTGAAGCTGTCTCCACTAAGAATAAAATGTTCCCCCATGAGAAATATGAGCTCTCCATGGCTGGTGCCCTAAATAAAGGAGGCCCAATCACCTTTCTGAGGTCAATGTTAATATCCCCAAACTTCCAAGCATTGAACCGCTCCAAGTTCTTCACTAGCCAAATGAGCAGAATTTAACAAGGCCTTGCCTTTACTATGCTAAAGAAAGGCTAAAACTATGCCTACTTAAACCTAATTTCCCAAGTAAGAAGTACCATGAAGCAAGACAGGAACAAGGATACAGAAAGGGGATAGAAACTGAGCAGCTGAGACTGGGATGGGATCAGGAGGTGGGCAAAATATTTTTAAAAGCAGAGCCCCAGTACTCTGGCAACACATAACAGGGAAACATCTTGTTTGAACTAGTCTGTCCTGTCCTCCCAATAGGAGGGGCCCTGCTAATCCTTGGATAAATTTATTTTAGAGCTGAAAGAGAATTTAGAGATTATCTAGTCCACTCCCCTCACTTGAGGACACTTAGGCCCCAAGGCATTAAAAAAGACTTGCTGGGCTCATGTGGTAAATACGTTGCAGAAATGGAATTATAACCCCAAAACTCCTATGTTATTGTGAAGTTCCTTCCACAACAACACCAACCTCCTCATAGCCCTTTTTATGGGAATTTTAAGAGAGGCAGTATATTACAGTGGAAAGAGAAGTATATCAACTATAAGTTCTGAGTTTTAGTCTTTGGCCTCCTAGTTTGAATGACAAAACCCTGTCATGTCAAGACTTCATGTAGTTCAACCTGCCACCGAGAGCAAGAAACCCCCAGGAACTATCCATGAACAACTGTGTGGACAGCCAGGTTCTTGTTGATTACTTCTTCAAGGGCAGATATTTCACTACCTAGGTGAGAACAGATGTGACTCACTGACTTGAAATCTGCTTCTCTAAAATTTCTATTCTGATTTCCAAGAAGGGGCTTTCATCTCTTCATCAGAGCATGATAACACTGCTCATTTAGCTCAACAAACATTCACTCAAAGCCCATACTTTCTAGATTCTGGAGCTATAAACTTAACATTAAAGAATGCATAATCTAGGGGCGCCTGGGTGGCTCAGGTCATGATCCCAGGGTCCTGGGATCGAGTCCCGCGTCAGCCTCTCTGCTCACAGGGAGCCTGCTTTCCCCCTTCTCTCTCTGCCTGCCTGTCTACTTGTGATCTCTGTCTGTCAAATAAATAAATAAAATCTTTAAAAAAAAAAAAAGAATGCATAATCTAGCCAGGGAGATGATCCTTAATCACTATTAAATATGATAATGCATGCCTACTAGTGTCAGGCACATGTAAACACTCGATAAATATTAGAAAATATCCTTATTAACTAGTATAAGTTCTTCCATCACCTTGTATTCAGACTGAGTCTCCACTTTCTTCAAGCATGAAGCATAGAATGTGGCCTATAGATCAGAGATCATCAAGCTTTCTTCTGGGAAGGGCCAGATGGTAAATATTATATGTTTTGTAAGCCATATATCACTGTCACAACTACTCAATTCTGCATTTCTAAGACAAAAACTGCCATAGAAAATATGTAAATGAATGTGTATAGCTATATTCCAATAAAATTTGGCCCATAAAAACAGAGGACTGCCTGGATTTGATCCCAGGCCATAGTTTGCTAACCTCCGCATTAGATGCTTTGCTATCTTCACCACCCATTTTGTTTGTCAATGTTCCTTTCAAAATGCGTCACTGAAAGCTAAACTCTGCTCTAAGGAGGGCAGAACCAGTATAAAGTATAATAGGATTATTAAATATTCATGAATAGGATGCCAAAATTCAATTGCTATGGCTCAAGATGGTCACTTTTTTTTTTTTAAAGATTTTATTTATTTATTTGACAGAGAGAGATCACAAGTAGTCAGAGAGGCAGGCAGAGAGAGAAAGAGAGAGAGGGAAGCAGGCTCCTTGCTGAGCAGAGAGCCCGATGCGGAACTCGATCCCAGGACCCTGAGATCATGACCTGAGCTGAAGGCAGCAGCTTAACCCACTGAGCCACCCAGGCGCCCAAGATGGTCACTTTTTAAATAAGAGTAGTTACACTAATTTATTTTTAGTTTGCAGTATGCTTTCAGAATTAATTAATTTTACTTGCTGCATCCCTCATTGGCTTATATTAGTTTTAAGACCAACTAGAAATCCTGATTCCAAACAGTGAGGATAAGGTGCCTTAGTAAAATAAAGGGAGTAAGTGAAAGTTGCCATTCTGAACAATAAGGAACCTCCAGCCCCCTTTTTCCTAATCAGCTCTCAAAATTCTGAGAGGGAGATTTAAATCTTCTATTCACCACCATGGCCAGAGATTATCTGTTTCTAGGGAAACAGATAGACCTAAAAAAAGACCACTTGAGAATCCCCAAATAATGAGCTGGTTTCTCTCTGCATGGACAGTAAAGTCCATTCCAGCAATTCTCAGGCTTTGCCCATGAATATATAGTTTTCAATCAGTTTTTCAGTGCCTCATTTTAAAATATGAACAGATAACCAAGGATCACCAGACATTTCAGGAAAACTATCAATTAATATTTAAGACAGAGACCAGTATAAACATGTAAGAAGAGGAAGAAGAAGAGGAGGATGAGGGGGAGAGGGGAAGGGAGAGGGGGAAGGGGAAGGGGAGAGAGGGGAGGGAAGGGAAGGGGAAGGAGGAGGAGACAAGGAAGATGACAAAGGAGGAGGAGGAGAAGAAGAAGGAAGAGGAGGAGGAAAAGAAGAAGGAGGAGGAGAAAAAGAAAGGAGGAGAAGAAAAGGAGGAGGAGAAAGAGGAGGAAAATGAAGAAGGGGAAGGAGAAGGGGAGCACAAGGGGAGGAGGAAGGAGGCAGAGAAGAAAGGGGGAGGGAGGAGGGGGAGAAGAAGGAGGAGATGCCAGCACTGCCTGGAGAACTGGAAATAATACAAGGATTTAAAAAGAAACCCTCCATATCAGGCAGAGGACCATCCTGCCCTAGACATGTGGGGTGGGTCATGTGGGGTGGGTGTCTTTATGATAATCACCTGTGACCAACAAAGAATAACCAGCCCTTAAAAAGGAAGTAAGTCATTGAAGATATTATCAATAGAGATATTAAAAGCATTTAAGTTCTCTGGTTAGCTTTCTATAAAAGACCAACCCTATAGGCCCTCTTTGGCAACCCAAAGCCCATATGGTCCATAAGAGCCCAACACAATGTGCACATCCCCTGGCATGTTATAGCCCAAAGAGATATATTTCCCCCCAGACTACAAAGTGTTTGCTTCTTAGTAATCATAAGCCTGGTTCAGATGATTAACTTGCCCTTTCATGACTAACAGACTCACTCCTAGCCCCAAGTATTTGGTAGAAATTTAACTTCCCTACCCAAGAAGTTTCTCCCTTACCCCACTTTTCTGAAACAGGTTGTTGTAAATAGTTATGCTTTCTTGCTATAGTCCATCTTGACAACCGACCTTCCCACAGAGTTGGTATATAGTAGAAACCATGACAACAACAACAATCAGGATATACATCTGCTATCTCAAACTCTTTCTGGAAAGAAATGGGATCTTAACAAACCAGTGAAGATAAACAGATATATAACATTCAGTTTAACACTTTACTGGTCTTTTTCACACATTAATTCCCTTTACAACCCCATTTAATCCTCTTTACAGCCTTGTGAAGTAGACACTCTTGGCCATTTATGGACAAAGTTCAAAGGGGTTAAATAACTTACCCAGGGGCCCACAGCTACGGAATGGTACTGCTGGAGTCACTTGCAGGTCCTCTGACCCAAATCCCAAATTCTTCCTTCCATTGTACAGATTTAATTGCATAACGAACGCCCCTATTTGACTCCCCTCACATATACACAGAAAAAAGCCCAGCTTGTGTAAAGCAACATCTACCACAAATCACCTCCAAAATTAATCATTAGCAATCATGAATCACAAATTAATCTCTGAATTGGCACAACAGAACACTTAGTACTGCCAGGAAGCATGTATGGCGTACCAAGCATGTACCCAATCTGAGAAAGAGAGCAAACTGTAACAGAAAGCTCAATGGTCCGATGGGTCCGATACCAGCCATCATTCTGTCTCACATTTGGTCAGATCATGTAACCTCCCTGGACTGACTGATCCTTATCTATGAAATGAGAGATTGAGACTAGATGGTGCCGATTCCCTCCCAGTTGTAACACGACCTCTGAAAACACAGGACTTTAGTCCTTATTTAACTATATTAGTAAATAATAAACTTATTTATTATTAACTATATTATTAAGTAATAAACACAAAAAACTGTTTCAACTCACTAGTAATCAAAAACAAATTAAATCAAGAGGCCAATTTCTCTATCAAATTATGAGATGTTTTTAACTTTTAATATTTCTTTAATATCCAAGAAATAAAATCCAAGAGGGAAAGTTAGAAACAGAGATATGAAAATGTCACTACCCACAGTCCTATGAGTCAAATGTAACTACCATTCACATTTGTCCATCAAAAGCAATGTCGTGTTATTCTTTTGGTTTCATAACCAATTACCCCCCAAAATGTACTGCAGATATGTTCCCATTTCAATACAGAGCTACATCAACCTTTTATGGGGCTGTATCATCGTTTATGGAGCCAGTTCCCTAGCACTGGACATTATTTGTTGTTATTTTACTATTATAAACAGCACCAGGGTGAACATCCTTGTAATACACAACTTGTCTGATTATCTCCTCAGGCTAAATCCTTATTAGTGGAATGTCTGGTATGCAAATATTTAGGACTTGTGGCAATGTTTGCCAGAGTGTCTCCAGAAGTACATTTCACTTTCCTACCTGCCCCACAGGAAATTGCCTATTTCCCATAGTTTCACCAAGATGAGGTATAAGAATCTTAACTTTTGCCAAACTGACAGGGAAACCTTTTTAACTTGAAATAATTGTTTTTTCATACATTAAAACTTTCCATACATGGCTATCAAAATTTTAAAGTTATTTATTTATTTATGGATGGTTATATCCTCTGCCTGTTTTTCTGTTGGGCTTTCGTGGCTGGTGAGATGGTAATTACTGGGTCCCCATGGAATGTTTCACATAAGGAATAGTTGAAGGAAAAGAAGTTTGCTTAACCTGAGGAAAAGACTCAGGTGAGATATGATTATAAGCTATAAACATTTGAAAAACTACCCTTGCTACAGAAGCCTGTGTAGGATGCAGAGTGTGGACTGTCACTTAATAAGTGTTTCAATAGGACAGCTAGGATTTCTACAAACCAAATAGCCTGAGATAGGTCCCATGTTAGTTTGGATGTCATTTGGGAAGGGGGTCTCCCATCAGTTCGCCTTGTACATGGATAGATAGGGACTCTAACCATCTTCTAACCCAACTCACAGCAAGGGTCCAGGGTGCAGGACCCCAGGCCTGCACAGCTAGCCCAGAAAAACGGGGACAAGTAGAAGAGGAATTCTAGTTTTGAATGATTACCACCGTCATGAGATGTCAATCATAGCAGAACTGTGTTTGTCCCATCTCTTACTACAAATAGTATCATAGAACTGGGATATTGCAGGACAAGTGAACCTTAACCACAAATTTTTGCCAATATATTTTCAGAGGCCTTGAGCCCTACTTTCAAGAGAAAGTACACCCTTTTATGTTGGAATCCATTTGCAAGTACAAGGATAATTTCACACTCTCAGATGATGGTAGACAACACCATGCTCTGACATCACCTACACAGAGTCCACTTGGAAGGCAGGCTGTGTAGTGATCTTCGAGACCTACTTGAGTTCCGGAAACAGTATAATCACCCCAAGACAATAGTCCTCAAGCCAGGCTGGACCTAATACTCAAGGTAAAATGGGAAGTAGGGAATTCAAATATGAACAGTTCCATGTGACTTTCTGCCTGGTCATCCAGAGGTAAAGTCATCTACATGGCAAGCTTTCCCAGCATCCACTGATGCATTCACTTTCCTACATGGGATTTCAGCCATGTTAAGAAGCTACATTGGTAAGCTCTACTGGTAGTCTTTTAAATCTGGTCAATATTCTATAGTCCATCACAGCCATGATCAGCAGGCCAGCCGCAGAGTTTTATCATTCCAAAGCCAGTGGAAACACTTTAGAGTAAGATGTCAACCACAAAAGAAATGAAGACACAAAGCTAAACCTCATCAGTGCCTCCCTTAGAGGACAATTCAAAAATTACCCAAAAGCTATAAGTGATCAAGGAGGCTGAGATAACCACAGCATAGACAAAGCATCATTCTAGTTTCCAGCAACAAACATTTAAACAGGAAAGAATCCCTCATGCTGCCTGGCTTCTAACTCATACATGGCCACAGACTATGCCAAGACCCCAGCAGGTCTGACGAGCTGGCATAAGCAGTGGTCATCCTATCTTTTTACCAATTACCATACACAAGGAGTCAAACTTGGACAGACATCCACGCTATCTTATTTTAAAAGGATCTGACAAGGCCCTTCAAACATTTGGCCCTTCAAACAAATACTATTGTTTGGATGTTAATACCTTAACACCTAAGGTATTAACATCCAAACAATAGTAACATCCAAATAATAGCTAATGTGATCCCCTCGCTCTCTCTCTCTCTCTCTTTTTAAAGTCTCCACAACCAAAGATGATAGACCTACTCATGCCAGGATGGTGTATATTCACTACCGAACTCCTACCACATAAAAAGTGTTCCCACACATGGGATTTCTTTGGTTTGCAGGTGAACATGACATTTCTCCACCTTCCAATTTAAGAAATACTAACAGATTTGGCTACCTGATATTTTTAAATTCTGTAAATAAAATCATAGCCAAAATAAAAATGCAAACAACCAACTGGGAATAATATTTGCAGCAGAAATGAAAGATAAACAAATCATATCTTGGTAGTTTGAGAAGCCGATTGATCAGAAAAACACAAAGTCATAAAGGCAATTAACCAAAGAGAAATATATAACTATTATAAACACACACACACACACACATGCACTGACCATCAAAAATATTCAAACAAGGCACAACAGTTTATTATTACTTGACCTCTCAACATTGAATAACAATGAAACATTGATTAACATTGAATGTTTTCAATGATATTCCTCAAAGCCTCAGAACTATCATTTCCATGTTCCTGAGCATGACCATGGGAGCTTCTAAAGACCCCAGGACAGCTAGGATTTAGAGCTAGAGTATGCTCTTTTAGAAGGGATTATCGAGGGGCGCCTGGGTGTCTCAGTGGGTTAAGCCTCTGCCTTCCGTTCAGTCATGATCCCAGGGTCCTGGGATCAAGCCCTGCATCGGGCTCTCTGCTCAGTGGGGAGCCTCCTTCCCCTTCCCCCTCTGCCTGCTTCTCTGCCTACTTGTGGTCTCTCTTTCTCTCTGTCAAATAAATAAATAAAATCTTAAAAAAAAAAAAAAGGAGGGATTAGTGACTGAGCAGCGATTTAAGCCCCCTGGAGACTCCTACCACCTCCCCCGTCCTAGGCCACTATCTCCTTCATTTTGTCCTCTCGGGCCATCCTAGGAGTAAACTCACATGAGCCCTCAGAGTCCATAGACCTACTGTGACACATCAGATCTATCTATAGCTTCATTTCACCACTGAATGCCCCCATCTCTTTCTCTGGATTCTTTCATGATGAGCCTAACAAGAAGGAAAAGAGTTGGGAGATGAGCCACTTCATACCTGAAAATATATTGGCTCTTTCATAAAGAAAGGTAAGTCTAACTGTATAGCAGAAAACAAGCACATCAGAAATTGGAACTGTGTGAACTTGTTTACCAAGGATACAACTGAATTTAAATTACTAATTCACACTGTGTAAGAGATGATCAAGGAGCATAGAAGGTATATTGCTGGCCTAGGACCTATCCTGGCTTTCACACTTTTCACAGTTTTTCAAAACACAGGAATTATTCACTAAATATTGACAGGAATGTAAGTAGAACAGAGGATTCACTAGAAAAGACAAATTTGTCCCTGACCTTTGATTGCTCTATAAGCAGGCCAGTGGATTCCCTGGCTATGAGCTTCAGCAAACCTCAGGCAGCTGAGAACCACTGAAGAAGAGCTGACCCTTAGAAACAAAGAAAGAAGCTTGGAGATCAGAATGTGTTCCAAGAAGGCGTTTTTGACTCTAGACAGAGTAAGTCATCGGGGATTAGAAATAAGTGCCCACCCTAGGCAGGAATCTTGAGATTTTAGATTGCAGAAGATCTACAAGGATATCTTAAGATCCAAGTACCTGTGCGATGCCTGAGTGGCCTCTACAGCATTCTGGATCGTCGTTCCATGTCCTAAGCTAAAATCTCCCTTCCTGTAAACTTAACTTTAGACTTGGGAGGTGTTGCTCAGGTCACTTGGAAGTCAGTCCTGGTTGCTTCCATCTAATACGGGATCTGAGAAGGCAGTATACTCTGAGACAGTGTAGGGGTGAATGGAACCTGAGGAGTGGAACTCAGCTTCACGTATCCGATCCCTCCTCCCTTCCTTCCCTTCACCTCAAAGGAAGGGGTTCTCTCAGTCAAAAGCTAATCTTTCCAGAACCCCAGGTGGCTCAGTCGGTTAAGTGTCTGTCTTTAGCTGAGGTCATGATCCCAGAGACCAGGTATCGAGTCCAATATTAGGCTTCTTGCTCAACAGGGACCCTGCTTCTCCCTCTGCCTGCAGCTCCCTCTGTTTGTGCTCTGTCTCTCTTTCTGCCTCTCTCAAACAAATAAAATCTTTAAAAAAAAAAAAAAAAAAAGCTGATCTTTCCAAAGAACTCTACCCCCAGTGATTTTCAAACATTAAGGCACATCAGAATTACCTGGAGGGCTTAATATTGATTTTGGGCTACCACCACAGTTTCTGATTCAGTAGGTCTGGGTGTGACCCAAGAATCTGCAGATTAGATTAGATTTTAGAATTCTCTAAAAGTCTTTAGAGAATTTCTAAATTCTCAGGTAATGCTGATGCTGCTAGTCCAGGAAGCATGTTTTAAGAACCACAGCTCTAGAACAGGGGCCAAAAGCCTTCTGTTAAGGGCCAGATAGTAAATAGGTTAGGTTTTGCAGGCCATATGGTCTCTTTTGCAACTACTCAGCTCTGCAGTTATGGTGTGAAAGCAGCCAAAGATGATATGTAGGTAAATGGATATGGCTGTGTTCAAATAATAATGCTTCCACAAAAACAAACCATAGCCTGGCCTGTAGGCTGTCAGTTCCCAACTGTTGCTCTAGACTCTCTTGCTGCTCAGAGTTCTACTGTCACCCCTAAATTTATAGGCCAGTTTCTTGAACAAGTCCACAACCTTTGTTTCCACCTCCTCACTTCCCATTCTCTCTGCCATCCCTGTAATCGGGCTGCTGGCCACTCCACTGCACTGAAACGGATCTCAGCAAAGTCATCGGGCCAGTCATATTGGAATGGTCCGTTCTTTTTGTGTCCACACTTTTCTCTTGCAACGGCTCTGCTGACTTCTCCATCTCTCTTAGAACATCTTCTTCCAGAAGCTTCTTTGACACCATTCTTTATAGCTCTTGTCATTTTTTTTTTTCTGTTGCTTCTGAGTTTTCCCTTTCTCTGGCCAGGTTCAGCTTCATGGAAGTGAGTCCAGGGCAATTGTATAAGACCCAATGTTCAGAAAGGCCTCTGCTGGGGATTTCACATACTGCAGTCACTACCTTGAAATTCTTAATAATTTTCCCTATGAATTTCTGCTTTGTAAGTGAAGTCCAGTGGGACACTGGAACATACACTGGGCTTGGAGTCTCAGCTCATGTTCATCCTGCCTCATCTACCTTCCAGAGATGGGTTCTTGCTGTTCACTGGCACGCCACCTTGCATCTCAGGGTCTGCCTGGCCTCCCCCACTCACCTCCATCCCATGATTCTTGCCACTCTCTGTGCCTAGAAAGGACCTGGACACAGTGCTGGGAGGATCAGTATTGGGTACCCATCCCATTCCTGTGCCACCCAAGCACATGTGGCACATGATCAACTGGAGGCTGTCTTGGTCCACAAACCTCTTGGCTACCCCCCACCCGGGTACTCAGTGTGTTGTGGTTTAAAGTGCTGAGGTTTAAATATCTCTGGGGCCACCCGTTGGCCATGAGTTAGGGCAGTAGACCATGGTTAGAGAAAATGACTGGCTTCACATCCCCAAACCCATCTTTACCCAGAGCTTGGTGTGGAAATTCTATGTTGACAGAAAGTAAAACCTAGCAGCCTTCAGGCCCAAGCAAATGAGTATCCCATACATGGGGCAGAGCCTGTACTTCCCCCACAAGCATTTCCTGGCCCAAAAGTATTCTTTCAGCCAGTTCAGTGGGAGGATGGGATGCAGGAAGGAGAATCCTCCCTCTTTCTCTTTCATCCTTCCTGGGGTTGGCTTGAATTTGTTTCTTCTGTCCAGGTTGAGGCACCCTCCAGAAATTAGCCGTGAAATCCGAAATGTGTCATTTCAGTAATTCCACATACTAGTTAAATACTCTAATATTTGCACTCAAAATGGGCACTGTTGGAAGAAGCCAGTCACAAAAGACCACATATTGTATGATTCCATTTATATGAAATATCCATAGACAAGACTATAGAGAAAGAAAGTAAATTAGTGGTTACCTAGGACTGGCATGGGGAGGGAGTTATTGAACTGCCAGTTGGGCCAGGGGATTTCTTTCTGGGATGATGAAAATGTTCTGAAATTAGATTGTGGTGATGGTTACATAGCTCTGTGAATATACTAAAAGCCACTAAACTGTGCTCTTGGAATGGGTGAATTTATTGTATGCAAATTATATCTCAGTAAAGCTGTTAAAAAACTGACATTACACAATATAAAGATGAATGATAAAATTTACATCAATAATCTAAAGTTTCAATTTTTCTCTCTTGGGATGATATTAAATAACAAATAAAAGCCACCAAAATGTCAAAAGAGAGACCACAAAATAAAGGAAAAGCTTTGTAATGTAACTACAATAGCACTTTTTTCCTGTATTTTGAGAAACTGGTCCTGTGTTTTCATTTACCTTGGCTCTACCTTTGACCTCCTAAATTTTAGTGTTTCCCACGCTTTCACCCTAAGCCTTTTTTTCCTCACAATCTCCACAGGCAATCTCATTCAAGACCCAAATTTCAGCTACCATATGTTTCTTCATGAGTCCCAAATCTTTATCTCCAGCCCAGAAAACTTAAGACACAAATATCCAAAGGCCCAGTGAGTATCTCCACAGGCACTTATATCCCAACATATGTACACGTGTACCCATAATCTGCTTCTTCTTTGCATTTCCTATTCTGGTGAAGGACGTAACTATCCACAAAACTGCTCAAACCAGAAACACTGGAGTCCTCATGTTATTTCTCCCCACCCCCTTTCATTCAGTCATTCACTAAATTCTATAAATTTTAACCCCAAGTATCTTCTAATCTAGACCTCCTTTTTAATCTCTGTTTCTGGGCTGATTGCTATCTTCATCAGATCTCAGCTAGACTATCCAAATAGCTTTTATACAAGTCTTTCCGTCTTTAATTTCAACCATCTAGAATTCATCTTTCACTTTCTAAAATGCAGAGCTGACAATACTTAGCTCAAAATACTGATATGTGTCACCATAACCGTAATAAAATGGAAACTCATCATGGCATGCAACACTCATGGATTTGTAAAGTATTTTTTTAACTTTCATCATAATATTTTTATAGTAGAAAAACACTGGTAACAAAGTAAGTGTCCGGTGCTTAAGTAAGTTGTGGTATATCAAGTTGATGAATGCATTCATTTGAAATGTTGAACTATTAATTGTAAAATAAATGATGATAGAGTCGCACGGTACTTTATTAAATTGTGCTGTCATTTAAAATCAGATATTTAAAAAATAATTTCTGGTAGTATGGTACACCAATTGCCAAAACTAACCATCATTTAAGAAAAAAAAAAAACTAAAACTGAAAGATAAAATTTGTATATCTTCTTAAATTAATATATGATAAGAAAATAAGATACCCAATCCAAAAACTAAATAAAGGACAAAACTCAGAGAAGAAAACAGAGCACAGAAGCTGACTTTAACCATGAGAATATCTGCCAAATCAGCTCAGTTTGAGTTTTATTTTTCACAACCTCTTGAGGACTAGTCAAGGTGGGAAAACTAATGGGCAACTCTTCCCATAAAGTTGAGATCTCAAAGGGCTATGCCCCCATAGTAAGGATGAACTAACAGAAATAAACTGACCCCCACTGTCAAAGAACTTATAAAGAAAATGTCCTGTGCGGGATCTTCATTATGAGTAGAAGTAACAAAATTTAAATCTGCCCTGTGAAGTTGTAATGACAACCAGCACTTACAAGGATTTGCACCCAAAACCTCTATAATTTGATAGGTTTCAAAGAAATAAACTTAAAATCTCAAGCTGATAATTAAGCCTAAAGTGTCCCAGCTACACACTGATGTTACCCACCCCAGCCCTGCAGCAGGCACCTGACAGAAACAAATGCAAATTCTCTCTGAAAGAAACCACCTCAAGCAGGATCTCATACAGAGGTTGCCCAGGAAGACTTCCAAGGTACAAATCACAGATAAAATTTAATAAAATAAGATGAAACAACATGCAGCAGAATTAGAGCTGCAAATAATTAAATATTGGAATTAACAGACCAAAACGAAGAACATTTTAATATTTTTAGGAAGTAACAAATAGATTTGAAAATATGAGTAAACTGCAGATTTTTTTTTAGAGAGTAAAATGAATATCTAGACATGAAAAATGTAATCTTGGAAAATAAAATCTCAGTGGAGGTGTTTAAGAACAGATTAGACATGGGGCGCCTGGGTGGCTCAGTGGGTTAAGCCGCTGCCTTCGGCTCAGGTCATGATCTCAGAGTCCTGGGATCGAGCCCCGCGTCTGGCTCTCTGCTCAGCAGGGAGCCTGCTTCCTCCTCTCTCTGCCTGCTTGTGATCTCTCTGTCAAATAAATAAATAAAATCTTTAAAAAAAAAAAGAAGAAGAACAGATTAGACAAAGAGAATCATGAATCATTAGACAGATCTAAGGGAAATATCCAGCATGCAGGGCAGACAGACAAGCAGAGGAAAAGTGTGAAAGGTTAAAAACATAAAATATATGTAAAAGTCTAGCATCTATTAATTTGGATTTATAGTTCTATAACCTTTTAAAATTGGACTAGTCTTACAACCATTAAAGCAGCTGATTCAGAGATACAAAGTTTCCATATCTGGAGAAAGCTCCAGATACAGAGGCTTCCCGAGCAAGTTCTACCAAACATTCAAGGAAAATATAATTCCAAACTCATGAAAACTCTTCCAGAGAACAAAAAGTAAGGGAATACTTTTTTTCAGTTCATTTTCTCATTTTATAAGTCTAGCATAGTCTTCATTCTAAAACCTGACAAGGACCTATGACAAAGGAAAAGCACAGACCAATTTCTATCAAGAATTCTGAGGCAATGATTTTAAACAATATATTAATAAATTAACAACACATAACAACTATCCATATATAGAAAGGATAACCTAGCCATATCAAGCTGGATTTATGCCAAGAATATATTATTAGTTTAACACTAAAAATCAATGTAATTCTCCATGTTAACAAAGGAGAAAATAATGTGATTTCTTCTTATAGATGAAGAAAAAAAAACTTTTTAAATTCAATATCCATTCATAATTTTTTTAAAAACTTTTGATGATCTAAAATTAGAAGTGAGATTTAACTTGATAAAGGATATTAACAACAAATATAAAGTTACAGAAATATCACAATTAAGAGGGAAACTGAACATTTTCCCTTCGTCATAGGGAATAAGACCCACGAACCCCACTTTTATAAAACATTGTACTAGAAATCCAAATCAGTGTGGTAAAGGAAAAAAAAGAAACTAGTGATATAACAACTAGAAAAAAACCTGAAATTGTCACTTTTGGATATGATAAAATCCAAAACAATTTACAGGTAAGTGACGAGAATCAGAAAATTTGCATATTTTTCTGTATACAAAGTCAATTTATAAAAAATCAATTATATTTCAATTACAGAAGAAACAGATAATTAGAATATGTATTTTTTAAATAGGCTATTTTCAATAGCATTAAAAAGAAACTTAACAGGGACACCTGGGTGGCTCAGTGGGTTAAAGCCTCTGCCTTCCACTCAGGTCATGATCCCGGGGTCCTGGGATTGAGCCCCACATCTGCTCTCTGCTCAGCAGGGAGCCTGCTTCCTCCTCTCTCTCTCTGCCTGCCTCTCTGCCTACTTGTGATCTCTCTCTGTCAAATAATTAAATAAAATCTTAAAAAAAAAAAGAAAGAAACAACGAAAGTGCAAATCCTCTATGGATAAAATATTTTTAAGAATTACAAAAAGCATTCAGTAAGACCTAGATAAACAAAACAATATTCCACATTCATTGAAATAGAAGACAGTATTAATGAGATTTCCATTTCCCCTAAATTAATCTATAAATTCAATAATACCCTAAATAAAATCCCAGCAGTTTTTTTAATTGATTCTGCCAAGTGGTTTGTAAAATTTATATGGACCAAAAAAGGGCCAAGATTAACCAATACATTCCTAAAGAAAAATTAGGAGATTTGTTTACCAGATATCAAAACTTCAAATAAAGATGACATAATTAAGAAAATGTGAAATTGGCATAATGACAAACAAATTAACCAAAGGAGCAGATTATAGAGCACAGAAATTGACCCACTCACAAATGGAAACTTGGTATATCGCAGGGTTAGTATTGCAAGCCAATGGAAAAAGAGCTAATTTTTAATAAATAAATTGTGCTGAGCCAATTGGTCATCCTTATTTAAAAGGAAAAAAAGAAATAAAGAAAACATGCCTTTACCTCACATCACACACCAAGTCCACGTAAGTTAAAGCCTAACTGGAAGACAGAACTATAACATTTCCAGAAGAAATGTAGAATATCCTTAACACCTGAAGGAGGAAATTTTCCTTTAGACACAAAGGGCACAAATTTTAAAATAAAATTTGATACATTTGACTACATTAAAATTATCTGTTTACCGCTAGATGCCATAAAGATAGTGAGAAAAAGAATGGGGGAAGATAATTAAACCTATATAACCCAAATAATTAATATCCAGAATTTCTACAAACCAGTCAGGAAAAGAAAACTCAAGAGAAATATAAGCAAAAGATTTTAACAAGCTCTTCAATAGAAGATAAACCATATGAAAAGATCTTCTGTCTCATTACTAACTGGAAAAATATGCATTTGAACCAAACGAGAAAGCATTTTATAGCTACCATATTAGCAAAAATTATGCTATCTGGTAATATCAAACATTAACAAGGGGGTAAAACAGCCAGAATTCTTACATTTAGCTGTTGAGAAAACAGTTTGGGATTACCTAAGTATTTAAAGAAGAGTCGGTCTTAGATACACATTGCAAAGAAACTCTTAAATAATAATTACAATAGGAATTGTGTATTATAATGCTCTTTGCTCTACCATTTATAATGGGAAAAAATACTGGAATAAGCCCGAATATTCATTATGGACAATAAGTTGTAATATAATCATATACTGGAATACTTTAAGCCATCTGATTGAACACAACACATGATGACATGGAAAAAAACACAGGTGTTTAATATTGGGTGAAAAAAATCACAAGAGGATGCATCCGATATGAATCCATTTCAATATAGATCAAAAAGTATTTACTAAACAATATGCTGTTTAGAGAAACAACCAAATACATATAATAAAATTATAAAGAAAATCAAGTGCACAATAAACACAAGATTTAGGATAGTGTCATGTGACCTTCAGGAGGTAAGTAGGGATGAAACAGGAAAAAGGCACATAGGGACTTTCAAAGATAATGGTAATGTTCTTCATCCTAAACTGAATGATAAGCATATGCATATTGATAATATGTTCATTCATTACAGCTTATATGTAATTTACAAATTTTTGTAAATATTCAACATTGAATAAACAGTTTCAAAAGACTCTCTACTGACATGAAAATGCATATTTGTTCAAATGGTCATAACAAATTACACTACGTGGCAACATAGAAACATGCTTTTTGATGTATTAGTTAAAATTAGAATAATAAATTATGGATCAAAAACTATGGCTATAACTACACACAAATTATGGCTATAATTGAATACAAACTGAATATAAGCAAGGGGAAAGAAAAGGCACTTGATTTCTAGTTTAATTTCCCTTCTTTATTTTTATTTTCACTAATGTGATCATAAGTCTGTGCCAAAAATAAAATGATTTAATTAAGAGAGAAAAATGATGCTTTCAACAGGTCTTCTATGAAAGCTATTTGGACTCTAGGTCCATAACCAAGGTACCACCATTCACCTGGTGGCAGCCTATCTCAATGGCAAACAAAGTATTCAAGAAAAAAAAAAATCAATCTCTTGATTGCTGCACTTAGGAACCTTGCTTTATATAGCAACAAAAACATACTTCATCAGCCTTCTTCATCCATCTTACCTTAGACCATAATCCTGTCAACCATAGAAACATGATACCCAGACAACTGAGACAGGACACTGCCACAAAAATCTATCCTAAGGACAACTCTGCAACCCAATGACCTCATTTTATAAAAGACATTAGAAGAGAGAGATAATGATCAATTGACCGCTTGTTACTGGGGGACGAAGAAGAGGGAATATGACTTCAGGAAACTGTACCAGGTTCTGCTTGATTTGCAACCCAAACTGCTCCTACTTTCTGCATTTAAGTATCATGAATAAGCCAAGGTCATCAGAAATACTTCACCTCAGTCCTATTAAGCAAAAAATCAAAATGTTCCTCAAGGAGATATAAAAAGGAAACTTGAAGAGCATTAATACTTACTCTCGGACCCATCCAAATATCTAAAGTTTGTGAAAGAATAGAAAATGAAGTACAAACTAGTGATGGTATTGACATGACTTTAAATCACAATTAAGCGTTCATACCATCAAACTTAGGGAAAAAAAGCCAATACTGCTATATTGAAGTTAAGAATAAATTAGAGGCATGTAAAAGTCTGGAATAACAATATGCTATAAAAATTACTGATATAAAAATATGCCATTTAACAAATTTGATACTACAGAGGCATAAAATTCTACATAGAGTCTGGAAGCAACCATGTGAGCATAAGGAGGTAGCTGGGGTAATGCCAACATGGTTAATTCAGAAAGAAACTCAAATTTATAACTGGTTAGGTTTAATTTCTGTTTTGAAGATAAATTACATGCCAGAAATCTATGTT
This sequence comes from Lutra lutra, assembly GCF_902655055.1. Taxonomy (NCBI): domain Eukaryota; kingdom Metazoa; phylum Chordata; class Mammalia; order Carnivora; family Mustelidae; genus Lutra; species Lutra lutra. Next base: position 63,880,815 of record NC_062290.1, read on the forward strand.
TCAGAAATTTTTCTACTGATATTTAAAGGTAAAAGCTGGACAGTATAAAAAATATTTTTCAGCAAATATCTCCCCTTTTTTCCTCGAATCTCATAAACTCCTCAGTTCACACACATGTATGCACACACTCTCACACACACTCTCGTGAACAACTCCTAAACTCGATTTGCAGTGATGAACAATTCTAGGTTACCAACCATCATGTAATATATAGGTATAAAACATTGTTATTGTTTAAAAACTTGTTGTATACTTTTGGTGTTCAAAGATTTTTAAAAGAAATTGATTTAGGAAAAGTTGGAAAGGAAGCCCAAGTTGATTGACAGTCTGGAGTTTGTGTTTCCACCATCTGAGCATAGCCAAATGCAAATGTGATTAAGTTCTGAGAGACAGGAATCTGCGAAGTGTCTGCAGCTTATTAGAATCTTCTCTCTAGGTACCATCCCACAAGGGCATCAAGGGTGACCTCCAGCTTGTTGTCCTAGGTGCCCCTTAGATTAGGGAAGAGAAAACAATCTTTATTCCATGTATCAAATATAATCCATTGGTGGAGTTGTTATTGGAAAGAAGGTGCTGAGTTCATGCCCAGGACCAACAGGAAAAAGACCTGAAATGATCTCTCTGCTGTAAGCACACAAGGAGAAAACGGTGGCACAGGTGCTGCATGGCTGCAGTCTCTGCCCTAAGCAAATTCTACAATCACTTACATCATTAGGAGGTTAAACACACACACATACACACAGGCTACAACAAGTGCATTTCCTTATGCCATTGTTTTTGTAAACAGAAATTGCATAATTGCAAACCTATTTTGTGTAATCACTCAACAAAGACATTTTAGAGTTCATTTAGAAAACCCATTTTCATGTATCCATTTAACAAACAGAGTCATAATTATATGTACCACACATCATTGTAGGTACCTGGAGATATAGAATAGGAAGAACAGGTTCCTGCTCTGAACAAACTCACGATCTAAACGAAAAGATACAAAAATCGTCATCATATACCATGCGAGTGGAGAAAGGTACAAAGTAGGAAGGAGACACAGGGAAGGAGCAGCTAACTCTTTCTAAGGGAACTCATGAGAGTTTTCTCAGAGGAGGTGACATTGCTTTTGGTCTTGACAGGCATTTGTCAGGTGAGATTGGTCAAGGCATTCCATTCATCACTTAATCAACAAACAGGGTCCTTTATTCATGCCAGAATCTGTGCAAATTGCTGGGAATAGAAATAAATGCCAAGTCATACCCTCCTGGAGCTGTGGTCTACAAGTTTGGAGGCAGATGAGTAGAATCCAATAAAGAAACAGATTGGAGCGGTAATAGGGATTGGAATGGTAATAGGGATTGTGATTCCAAGGAATATTACAAAAGATATTTTACCAAGTGAAAAATGTCTTTATAAATCACCCTCTTGGGAATTCTGTTTCCATTTAGAGTACAAAAAGCTGGAAAGAGCTCAATACGAACCTAACAATAAAAAGCTGGGTGGACTACAAATCATAACTTCTCTTGAACCGTTAGAGAGCTGCTATTATAAGACAGCGTAGTAACCTGAATTCTAAGGAAAGATGGGCCTTTCCAAGGAAAGCCAGGACAGGAGCACTAGCTCATCAAAGCCAGGGCAGTGAAGGAAGAGATCCTGGGTGCTATGGAAGTGGTTAAGAATAATTCAGCTAAAATGCTTAACCAGTTGCAAAAGGTCAAGCATGGGATATCTTTCAGCTCTCTCTGCTTGTGACAGCTACACTGCAAACTATTTGAAATAATAGGCTTGACTAAAAAGGCACTCATTTATTTAGTTTCAGGAATAGTTGGTTTCTCCAACCCTGACAGGCCCTACATTTCTAGACTTTTAACTACTCCCTCTGCTTTTTCTATCACATCAGCTAATTCTTACCTGAGCTCATTCATTCTTGAAAGATGTTTCTACAAGCAGAAGTAAAAGCCAAACACATCAACACTTTGGCTCTTTGTAACCACGTTCCATAGAGTACCCACGTGAGAATCATATAAATGATTGTGGAATCACTGAACACATGCACAAAAATCTTCAGGCGGTCAAAGATGCTTACTATGGGACTCCTGCACTAATTTATAAACCTCTAGAAACCCAAGACTCTCGATCCATTCCTATTCAAAATCATTACCAATACTTAGAAACCAGGTCTGGAAACAGAATAAAGAGCCCAGAAATATGCCCATTCACATCTAGTCAAATGACTTTTGACAAGGCACCAAAGAATTTCAGTGGAAAAAGGAAATCTCTTCAACAACTGTGTTAGAATATACCCATACCAAAAGTGAGAGAGAGAAAAAAAAATCGGGATGCCTGGGTGGCTCAGTTGGTTAAGCCGCTGCCTTCGGCTCAGGTCATGATCCCAGGGTCCTGGGATCGAGTCCCGCATCGGGCTCCTTGCTCAGTGGGGAGCCTGCTTCTCTCTCTGCCTCTGCCTGCCCGCTCTGCCTGCTTGTGTTCTCTCTCTCTCTCTCTTTGACAAATAAATAAACAAATAAAATCTTTTAAAAAAAAATTACTTCACACCATACACAAAAGTCAATTAGAGATGGGTCATATACTTAAATGTATATAAAGGTAAAACAGTAAAGTTATTAGGAGAAAAAAATCATAGGAGAAAATCTTTATGGCCTTGTAGTAGGCAAAACTTTTTCAAGACAGATAAAGTATGAGCCATAAAGAAAAACATTGATAAATTGTACTGTATCAAACTATAAAATGCTCATCAAAAGACACCATCAAGAAAATAAATAAGCAAGCCATAGCCTGGAAAAAAATAATCACAATTCATATATCTGACAAATACACTGTGTTCAGAACATACAAAAAAATCCTGAAAGTCTGTAATACAAGGAACCAAAATTTTTAAATGGGCATAAGACTTAAACAGCTCACAAAAGAAGATGTACAAATGACCAATAAACACATGTGAAAAGTATTCAACATCATTAGTCAGCAGGTTAATACAAAGTAAAATACAACAACATACCACTGCATAAAATACACACACACACACACACACACACATACACACACCTGTAACTGAAAAAATACTAACAACACAAATGGAGAGGATGTGAAGAAACCCAAATTTTCTTTGGTTCTGGTGGGAGTATAAACAACTACTTTGGAAAACTGTTTAGCAGTTTCTTAAGTAGTTAAACATACATCTACCCTGTGACCCAGAAATTCTATTTATAGATATTTTCCTAGGAGAAATGAAAATGTATGTTTACATAAAGCTTTGTATAAGAATGTTCACAGCAGTTTTATTCATAGCAGCCAAAAACTGGAAACAATCCAAATGTACGTCAACAGAATGGAGTTTTTAAAGACTGTAGTACATTCAAAGATTGAATGGTACTCATTAATAAAAAGGAATGAACTACTGATATGCTCTATGAATGAATCTCAAAAATATTATCCTCAGTGAAAGAAACAAAACACAAAAGAACACAGACCGTATGATTCCACTTATAAGAAATTCAACAATAAACAAGACTAAGCGATAGGGATAGAAAGCAGAGCAGTAGTTGATGGATGAGTATGGGGACTGACCAGTAAGATGCATGAGGGAACATTCTAGACTGATGAAGATACTTTATGTCTTGATAGGCAGTTGTCAAAACTGATGGAAGATCTGAGCATTTCACTGGACACAAATTATACCTCAGTTTTTTAAAAAGGTTAATAAACATTGCTACAGGTTTAGATTTCAGGTGGTACCTCCCTATACCTAATTGATAAAAATGTAAACTTTTCCTGGCTTTGCACCTTCTTTTGATATACATAAAGTTTGATATCTTTTGATATCCATAAGGCTCCTACACTTAGGTTAGAGGAGTGGTCACCCCTATCCATCTGAAATGTTGGCCTCAGATCCTGGAAGAGTGAAAAAAAAGTAGCATTTCAGAAGAAACTCTGAAAACAGGATGGGAAGCACCTAAGGGACACTACAAGAACAGGAGCCCTGCCAACCTGCTGTGGGACAGTGACTCAGAGCTGACTCACCAGATACAAAACCACATAAAGGTGGTCATCGGGGACTGATTCTTCACACCCACCCCCTCTGTGCATAGAGGCAGAGCCCCAAGGATGTCTTGCCTTATGTTTTCAACTAACCATATACTGAAAATTTACAGAAACCAATTACCTAATCCGTTGGCTTAAACTTTTTCCATTTTGTAGTCTGAGTACTCAATTTTTTTAAAAGATTTTATTTATTTGACACAGAGAGAGAGATCACAAGCAGGCAGAGAGGCAGGCAGAGAGAGAGAGAGAGGGAAGCAGGCTCCCTGCCAAGCAGAGAGCCCAATGCGGGGCTCGATCCCAGGACCCTGAGATCATGACCTGAGCCGAAGGCAGAGGCTTTAACCCACTGAGCCACCCAGGCACCCCTGAGTACTCAATTTTGAACATAATCTTGGCTGGATGAAGCCACCTGTACTTTGATCTCACAGAAGACTTTCCATAGAAGAGAACACACAACGGACTCGCACTTAAGTGTTTTGTCTTGTAAGTGCTTTAAGGCATTGGTGCCAGCCTCAAGTTTGTTTCATGGCCAAAAATAACCAATTTGGTCCGTGATTCCTGATAACAGCTGGCACAAACCAAGCTACCATCCTTCAGAGCTGAAGTCTTTGGGCGTACTCAAAGTGGATGAAAAAGTTTCAGCAGAGAAAGTTGATAACTTTATTTTTAATGTGCTTATTCAATGTTGAGACAAGTGTTAGTGGATTTTAGAGACATTTGGAATAAGAATGAAAGTTTGGTGTTCTTTGGTCACAGGAACACACTGTGACTTCTCAAATATAGAAGCAGATTACTTTTTTTTTTTTTTAAGGAAACAAAAGCATCTTAATGATTTTAAGAGGCTATTTATTTATTTACAAATGAATGGGTCTTACAGAATCTGATTCTGGACCACAATATTCACTAGCAAAAACTACAACCTAAATGTAGTTTAGGTTAAACTAAATGTAGTTTATCTGCCTGTGACCAGTAAATGCAGGGGTAGGGAGGACCTGGCCTTAAGCCTGATTTGCAGCCATCCTCAAACATACTCTGAAAGCAACCATATTATGTAACTACAGTGTTGCAGTCCACAGAATAATTTCTTCCTGATGGATATCTATTGTTGTATAATTCAGGGAAATATATATGAGGTTGTATAAAAAAAAGAACTATGTTTAGTGGTTACATGTTTGATTTTCTTATAGTAATACCCTTCTATTGCTGTGACTACCTCTTTGCTAGGTGCACCCTACTTTATCCACTCACCTAACCCAGTGGTTCTGGTCTATACAGTGCTTGTTCTATACAACTCCTGAACCCTCATTATTTTTCTTCACTATCCGCCCACTTGCAGATTCCTCCACTCACCTCTTAATCACCATGACTTTATTGATAGGTCCCAATCTTACAACTACAGTTCTTTTGTCTTTTCTAAAAATTTTAATCCTGCTGCTTACTTTTCACTTGGATAATCCAACATACCCCTGACTCTGCATGTCCATCCAGCTTCAACCCCACTTTCTATAATGTCCCTTAAAAGCCCTTCCAGGCTGCAAGACTCCCATATCCAAAATCTTGATTATTGATTGCTTTTTCTCCTTTCTTCCACATCCACATCCTACCAGTCCTCAAGTCCTGGCAAATCTTCTCTCATAATTTTCTCTCTCCGCTACCCTTTCCATTGTCCAGTTGTCCATTGTCCAATACACCAAGATCCCTCTTGGACTGCTGCAATAGACTCTTCCTAGTTTCCCTGAGGGTCCACCCTCCATCTATTCACATAACAGCAAGAGTAGCCATTTCAAGATGTAAACTGAACATGTCGAGTCCAGGTAAAGACTATTCCAACGTCTTCTTATTGTTCTCAAAATGAAAACAAAGAATTCAGTATTATCTGGCCCCTGCCTTTCTGTTCAGTCTCAAGTCAGCACCCTCTACTAGTCAACTTTCACTTTTTGAATGCATGCTCCCTGCTACCACAGGGCCTCTGCATATGCTATTCCCATTGCCTGGAATGCTTTTCTCCTCTTCCTGGCTTCCCTTGGCATAGCTCAGTCCTAGTCACCCTCAGGCTAAAAAAAAAAATTTTTTTTTGCATAGAAAATATCCCTGACTTCTATCTACTCAAACTAGATCAGATTCCATCCTGTTACACATTCTCATATCATCTTGTACTTTTTCTTCATAGTATTATCTTAGTTTGTAATTAATCTCTACGTGATTATTTAATGAATGTCTGATTCCCTTACTGGTCTATAAACTCTCAGATGGCAAGAACCATGTCTGCTTGGATCACTATTAATTTAATCACTAACATGTTCTAACTCATGTCCAGAGCCTCACTCACCTCCCTTCCGTAACTAGACATGGTGACCTGCATTCCTGAATTCCTATAATACATATTATCTGTGCAATTCCCTTGATAATATACTATAGGCTACATGATGGTTTTCAACTTTTCTTGTTAGTGGGGTGGAGTGGAAAGAGTCCTGGAAATGGAGTCAGAAGACATGCCTAAGTCTACTTCAGCAACAGCAAGGGCACGTCAGACAACACAGTTGGGTAAATTGATTAATTTCCAGAGCCGCAGTTTCCTGCCTGAACAGTGGGAATAACAGTACCTCACAGGCTGCTGTGAGAGTTCTTGAAGGACCTAATCCCACAGGCTGCTGGAAGAATGATTTGTCTGAAGGCACTTCGCAAACAATGAAGTATTTTGCAAAGTGATTCCTGCCAGCTGGTAATTACCTTCCAAATTAGACTAGAAACCCCTTGCCAGAAGGGGCAAATGCATCCCATTCCTGGTGTCTCTCAGAGTGCCTAGTAGAGTGTCCTCCACATGATAAGTGGTCAATAAATATTTGTTTTAGAAGGAGTGAAGTCAGCCTGGCAGCTGCAGGCAACAGATGACAGTATCCCACAGCTCTGCTGCTCCTGGCTGCCCTCCAGTCGCCCCTCCCCCTCCTGCGGCACTCACCCCCAAGCCTGTGTATCCCGCCTCCACGGGCACCAGATTCTCCATCCACAGCCTGGAATCCAGGGAGCGGCTGTGTAATATGGAGTCAGTCGTTTTTAGGTACTTTTCACTTTTTCACTTTCAAGACAAAGAATGGGAGCAACAATTGCACGCTAACACTAGAAACTCTGCTGTGACACTTTAGGTACCAAGGAAATTAGTACAGAGAGCTCTTTCCTGAGGTCATTCAAGTCTCTGGGAGCATTATGCCCCTGAGAATGTGAACGAGAAATCACAGCTCAGTCTAATCAATAGAGACTGTAACGAGTTCTTACACAATCATTGAAGAGTCTATATCTCCATCAAGAAAGTAGGGCTGGGGCGCCTGTGTGGCTCAGTGGGTTGAGGCCTCTGCCTTCGGCTCAGGTCATGATGGTCCCAGGGTCCTAGAATCGAGCCCCACATTGGGCTTTCTGCCCAGCAGGGAGACTGCTTCCCTTCCTCTCTCTCTGCCTGCCTCTCTGCCTACTTGTGATCTCTGTCTGTCAAATAAATAAATAAAATCTTTAAAAAAAAAAAAAAGAAAGAAAGAAAGTAGGGCTAAGGGGTGAGGACAGGGATGGATAGGCCATCCAAATGCACACAAAAACATTTTCCTGGAATCTTAGAATTGAAAGAGATCTTAGATGTCATTTAGATCAAATGCCAAGTCAAATACAATAATGTCTACTCTGATATGTCTCATGGCCCTCTACTTAAACATTTCCAATGACAGGAAACCCACTGCGTAGGAAGACGGCCCACTGACAGACCAACTCTAAATTCCACTTCAGAGCACATCTCATCTAAATTCTGATTTCACAGATTATGAAATTGAGGCCTACAGAGTGGAGAGACTTAACACCACATAGTGATTTAGAGGCGGGACTAGAACAGAAATTCTTCGCCCATAACAGAAAGTTAACACACTCCTGCACCCCCACGTCATCCCCTGTTATTCCTACTTTCTGCTCTGGGTTCTGTCTCCAGAGCAACAGAGACTCTGTCTAATTCCTTTCCCACATGACAGCCCTTCAGATTTTTTCAAGAAAGCTTTATTTCAGCTCTCGAGTCTTTCTGCAAAGGAAGTCATATTCTCTCTTCCAGCCCTTTCCACTTTTCTTCACTTGGCATGACTCTACACCTTTCATCACCTTCAGCTCTCCATTGCCCACAGAATGAAGACACTTTTTAAATGAGGGACACCCTAACTGAACCAAATCCCAGCAGTAAGGAGTACAGTAGGCTATGAGATTCCTTGGATCTTGACACCTCGTTTCTATCATTGTATTCAGAGATTGTTTTACCTTTGTAGCAAGCAGATCGCACTGTTGAACTTGTTATAATAGTTTTCTATTTTATACTTATTATGTCCCAGGCATTGTTCTAAGTATATCACATGTGTTTAATTCTTACAATTATTCCGACAATATTAGCTAGAACTGACATTATCATTCTCATCTCCCAGGTAAGGAAGAGAAAACAGACTTTAAAAAACATACCCTAGGGGTGCCTGGGTGGCTCAGTGGGTTAAGCCGCTGCCTTCGGCTCAGGTCATGATCTCAGAGTCCTGGGATCGAGCCCCGCGTCGGGCTCTCTGCTCAGCAGGGAGCCTGCTTCCTCCTCTCTCTCTGCCTGCCTCTCTGCCTGCTTGTGACCTCTCTGTCAAATAAATAAATAAAATCTTAAAAAAAAAAAAAAAAAAAACATACCCTAGATCATATAGCCAGTAAGTAGCAGAGCCAGGATTCTAACCCAGGCAGATGGCTCCAAAGCCTGCACTCTTAACTTAATGCCACACATGACTTAATGAAAAATAAACCACTTCATAAAAATTTGTTAATCCTATTCATTTCTGTCAAGGGAGACCTCTCACAACCTGTGAAATGGGATATTTTGCTTTATTTTGCATCCATCCCTATTAAATTTCAGATTGTGAGTTTGGGCTTCTCCTTTTCAACTTCCATTCTATAATTCACTATACTAGCTTTTTTTCCTCCTCAGTTTGTGTCATCTTCAAATCTGATGACATGCTTTCTAGCTCTTCATTTAAGTTGTTGATAGAAATTATCACCAGTGGGGCGCCTGGGTGGCTCACTAGGTTGAAGCTTCTGCCTTCGGCTGGGGTCATGATCCCAGGGTCCTGGGATTTAGCCCCACATCAGGCTCTCTGCTCGGCAGGGAGCCTGCTTCCCCTCCTCTCTCTCTTGTGATCTCTGTCTGTCAAATAAATAAATAAAATCTTTAAAAAAAATTATCACCAGCAAAGGGCCTGGTGATAAAAAAAAAAACTTGACTGGCCTAAAAAAAAAAAAATCTGAGGGTTGGCTCTTCATTGCTCATGTTGCTTGGCCTCTCAGAAAGCTACTACTCTAGATTCTGGCCCACATTTCTTCATCCCGTCAGAAGAATATAATAAAGAAAAATTTTTTTAAAGATTTTATTTATTTATTTGACAGAGAGAGATCACAAGTAGACGGAGAGGAAGGCAGAGAGAGAGAGAGAGGGAAGCAGGCTTCTCGCTGAGCAGAGAGCCCGATGTGGGACTCGATCCCAGGACCCTGAGATCATGACCTGAGCCGAAGGCAGCGGCTTAACCCACTGAGCCACCCAGGCGCCCCTATAATAAAGAAATTTAACAAATACTGTATAAAAAATCAGGATATACTAAGACTTCGGTATCCCCCAAACCTATGCGCCTAGAATGTCATTATGGAAATGAGGCTAACATGGTCTAATGTGTTCTTTGTGAATCCATGTTATCTCTAAAGCACTACAACTTTTGCTAAATTACTTAAAAATCATGTTTAATTGTCTATTTTAGAAATGGGGCCTACAGTTCTCATTAAGCTTACTGGTCTATAGTGTCTAATATTCTCCTTTCATCCTTCTCAAGGTTTATCAGAACTATGGTTTTCTCACTCACTCCCCATCCATTCTCAGGACCCCAGTAAAAGTTTCCAGCAGTGCTACCTCAAACACATATGCACATTCCTTTAAAATCATGGGCAGCTGGTCATTGAACCTAGGAACTAAAACATATTTTCACAGTACCAGATTCTTTGGTCATCTGCCTCTGTGACATTTTCATTTGGGCATCTATGAAGTGTTTCTGATTTAGTATGTATCAAATTGAGCTTCTAATTGTCACCCCAGTCCCAAATTTGCTCCTTCCACAGTCTTTCCCTTCTCCACACATGAGTAGGCCACAAACCCTAGAATTCATCTTGATTCTTCCCCTTCTTTCACATTCTGTAAGCAAACCATAGCAAGTCCTAGGGGCCCTGCCTTCCACAGTTTTCTAGAATCCAACCACTTCTCAACACCTCTGCTGTTATATTCTAGTCCAAGCCACCTCCATCTTTCTTCTGTGGCATTAGTCTCCTAATGGGTGTCTCTATTTCCAGCCTTATTCCATCTAGAAGATGCTGTTGGTATGTTCATTCAGGGCCCCTGAAATCCCTTCTCTCAGTGTGGTTGGTGAGCCCTCTCCCCAGCTGTTGTGAGAACCTCCATGAGAACTGCCCTTCAGCAACAGAAGCCACTCCACCCGGAGGTGCCTGGGATTTACACTCTCCATCCCTCTCCCCAGAGTCTTTAGCCAATAACCAGGATGAAGGTAAAAAGCACCTCTGCCTTGCCTCAGGTGAGAAAAACTCAACAGTGAAATTTATACTCCAGAGCTCCCCATAGGATCAGACTGAAGCTTCACAACACCCAAAACCATTTTCTTGCCATTCTCCTTCTTCACTTCGACCCTTCTTCCTTCACCAGCTTCTTCATAAATCATATGCACTACCATCTCAAGCTCCACTTGTAGGGAACTCAGCCTAACTTACTCCCCTTGCAGCAGCCACAGTGATCTTATTAAAATGTTCACATCACTCCTTTGCTCAAGACTCTCCATTGGCTTCCCATCTCACCAAGAAAAAAAAAAAAAAAAAAAGAACCAAAGTCTTTACCTTAACCTAGAAGACCCTCTATGGTCTTCCCCAGCTAACTTTCTGACATGCTCCCTTTCCCTCTCCCCTTTATCCATTCCCTACCTCCAAATGCTGTGTGATCTCCTCTCTCAAGGCTGTGTACTCGATTTTCCTACACCAGGAAATCTCTCCCCCCAGGTATCCACGAGGCATCGTCACTTCTTTTGAGTCTTGGGTCAAGTGTCACTTATTATAGAAGTCTCTTCTAATTGCCCTATTATAAAACAGCACACATGTTCCACTTCTTGTCAGTCCCTTCATTGTCCTACTACCACCACGAGAATATAAATTCCCTGAGAATGGGAGCATTGCTTTGTACATCTGTATCCCACAGTGTCTGGCATATATTAGGCATGAAATAAATTTGTTGAATTATATGTAGCCTATCTTTTGACTTCCTATACACAACCCACACAAAGGTAATCCAACAATTACCTTTGATTTCAGAGCCCTATTAACACTATTTGTTCTATTTTTTACAGCTTGGGAACCATTACCTGTGATGGCCACAACAGAAGCAAAATAGAAGTTGAGTTCTTATGATTTTTTGCTGTAATCTATTAATGTTGTTCCACTAGAAGAAAAAATGGATAATATGTGGAAGTCTAGAAACAATAGAGCTTTGCAATCCAGAAAGCTTGAGAATTGCACTCTTAGCTCAAATGGCTCATAGTCAAGTTGCTAGGCAGATAACTCCAAAATATGGAGCATGGTTGCTATCATTAGTGAAAATTAAGGAACTGAAACTTAAAGTTAAGAGAAACTTATGTAACAGAGATCATTGATATTTAAAATGAAAGAAAGTCCTGTAACTATTTAACCATATAAAGAGTGTATAAATTTCTCTTATTACTCATAGAAAGGCTTTTGTGGTAGGTTCTTGGAATGGACAAAAACTAACAGAAAAGAATTTTGATTTGTAACACATGGACCATGGAAATGAAGCTGAGATGTTTAACCTATAATTTTTAAATGTATAAAATTGACCCTGAGGCAAGAAGTATTGATGGTATGAGAGGCACATGTTGATCTATGAAAGACTGTCACTCTGCTTAGGTCAAATCATAACTCAAAAATCTAGGAAAACCTGTCCTTACCCACAGCTTAGAACACTTTCCTTCTGTATCCCAAATTCCTTTAACACTCCTCTTATTCTTCCAAACAGATGATTTGATCAAAAATGTCATAAAAAGGGGCGCCTGGGTGGCTCAGTGGGTTAAAGCTTCTGCCTTCAGCTCAGGTCATGATCCCAGAGTCCTGAGATCGAGCCCCGAGTCGGGCTCTCTGCTCAGCAAGGAGCCTGCTTCCTCCTCCCCTCTCTCTCTGCCTGCCTCTCTGCCTACTTGTGATCTCTATCTGTCAAATAAATAAATAAAATCTTTTAAAAATATATCATAGAAAGTCAATGTATATATTAGATAAGTGACCTCAAGGGAGTATTCTAGCTTGATTGCTGTGAGTTGGGGGAGTGGTTGGCTCTGGGCTTCTTCCTATACCAAGCCCTACAGAGCCTCTCATACTTCCTCAGCTTCCTGGATTTCTGACCCCTCTAGGATATGCCTGCTTTATCCTGAGGTCTTCTCACCACTCCCCTCCAGTGAGATCCCCCAGAAGCTGCCCATGTCTCCTGCCCCTCCAGCATAACTGCCCACCCTCACGTCTACCCATGTGAACATTTCCCCAGTGTGCTCCGTGCTTTCTGAAGCCAGGCTTGACAGCTCTCCCTCCTACCCTCTGCTCTCTCAACCACCAGGTCCCTGGCTCTGCGTGTTTGTTTGTTTTAATTAAAATATAATTAATGTACAGTGTTATATTAGTGTTATATTAGTTTCAGGTGTACAATGTCATAATTCAGCCATTCAGTATTCATCATGATAAGTGCACTCTTTAATCCCCATTACCTATTTAGCCCATCCCCCCACTCCCTCTGGTAACCAATAATTTGTTCTCTATAGTTAAGAGTCTGTTTATTTGTCTCTTTTTGATTTGTTCCTTTGTTTTGTTTCTTAAATTCCACATATGAGTGAAATCATACAGTATTTTTGTCCTTCTCTGACTGACATTTCATTTAGCTTTGTACCTTCTAGGTCCACCCGTGTCATTGCAAATGGCAAGATTTCATTCTTTTCTATAGCTGAGTAATATTCCTTTGTTTATATATACCACAGCTTCTTTATCATTCATCTATCAATGGACACTTGTGCTAATTCCATATCTTGGCTATTGTAAATAACAACACTGCAATAAATGTAGGGGTGCATATATCTTTTCAAATTAGTGGTTTTGTTTTCTTTGGGTAAATACCCAGTAGTGAAATTATTGAATCATACAATAGTCTTGTTTTTAAATTTTTGAGGAGCCTCCATACTGTTTTCCACAGTGGCTGCACCAGTTTGCATTCCCACCAATAGTGCATGAGCGTTCCTTTTTCTCTATATCCTTGATAGCTGTCTCTGTCTACCCTCTGCTCTCTCAGCTACCAGGTCCTTTGCTCTGTGTCGTTATTGATCCTAGTGGGATAAACCCCTCTCTCTGATAGAATCTTCACTGCTCCCAGAGGATGTCATTATTTATTTCCCAAAGGCACCTCTTTTACACTTTGACCTCCCTCCAACAGCTCCCTCTACAACCTGTTACAGGGCCTTTCAAAGAGTAGTCCCAGTCCCCTGTGACAAGAGCTTGGGTCAGAGCCAGAAATTCTCAGTGCGTCATGTGTCATTTCTAACAAGCTTCCTAGGAGATTTTGTTACGCATGTAAGTTGAAGAACCACTGCATTCAGGTACCTTGAATGAGCATCTCTGTAAATCTCCCTACTTCTCTCAAAGAAGTCTCCACACCTTCCCATGAGTGGCATCAGAGAAGGAGGTGGCCTATGGTCAAGGCCTCTCAGAGGCCGGACCACTTCTAGCTTCTGAGAACGACAATATTTTAGAAAATGAAAAAAAAATGTCAAAACAGCATTATAAAAATTGACATATTTTAAATGTGTGTACTCAATAAATATATATAGCACAATGTTATTGGGCGATTCACAGGTTTATAAAATATACTATTTATAGTGCCCAACAGCTAATGTGAGCTGGTCATAGAACACAATCTTAAAGTCATATGTAATGACTTTTGGGGGGTGTATGTGTGTGTGTGTGTTTAGTAGATCACTGTATGTCTTTGGCTATGTTAACCCCATTTTGAAATAACACCAAATTTGAGGCTGTTCTTAAACAGAGGCCTTGGCAATATGGCCCTCCTGACACTCACGGTGACTGGCCCTCTCCCTCGTCTCTTCAAAAGTGGCACAAACCCCCTTCCTGGGACATAGTCCTCGGTTTGCTGTGTGGTGAAAGAAACAAAGGTCCCTTGAAGGGTGAGTGCAGCCCACACAGGAGTAGATCAAGAATCAGCTGGCGGATTTGCAGACATTCACAAGGTGAGCACCCCCCAGATGCGCTCTTTTGTTCCAGCGAAACCCAGCAGACATCACCGACCCAGCCTAAGGAGCGAAAACCGCCTCTGTGGAACCAGGTCAGGGTGCACTTTCCACTCTGTGGCCGGCACCTGCTCGTTACCCCAAACCTTTCCCCATCTCAATCCTTTCAGCCTGGTCTCCACCATATTACAGGAAATCAGGATGGGATACTGTGTGAGCCTGCGTGACCCTCCTGATGGCTGCTGAAACAACTAGTGATGGAGGGAGATTGGTGGGGGATGGGCTAGATGGGGGATGGGGTCCAGGAGGGCGCTTGTTGGGATGAACACTGGGTGTTGTGTGTATGTGATGCATCACTAAATTCTGCTTGAATCCCTAAATTCTATACCTGAAACCAACATTGCGTTGTTATGTTAACTAACTGGAAATTAAATAAAAAGCTGGGAAAAGAAAAACTAGTGAGACATTCTCAAAGAAGAATGATGGCATGGTCATGGACTCCTCATCACACTTCCCAGTAACACCCTGGGGGCCTGGGATTTGGTTTCAAGAGGTGAGATGATGGAGTTCATCCCAGTTACATAAGTTAAATTTTCCCTCCACACTCACCTTGCTTTAATCAAGAAAATCTGAATCTTTACAACCAGTGACTCTCACTAGAAAAAGGGAGTTGTAAAGGAAAGAGGTTTAACGTCTTCTTTTGGGTATCATTCCCACTTTACGCTGTGAAAACCTGGGACTGAAATTTACACTACTTGGCAGACACTTGGAGCTGAGGTTGTTCTGTTTCATCCATTTTCTTCCCAGGGAAAAATAAAAATCCTTTCCACACCTGAAGGCTTTCTGCTTTCCTACCATCATACCAAAGTGAAGCATCATCTCCTTGGCAACTTGTGCCCAGGGTGAGAAAAGGTAAGCCCCTGGGCGCATGGGTCCAGTGCCTCTGTGGGAGAGGGGTCTCCATAAACATATTCCTTCCTCTTCTCAAACAGACGTTCTGGCCTTACATTCAATCCATAACTGTGTGGATTTATTTAGCCACAGTGTTATCTCCATTAAGCCACAAGTAAGAGACAATTCTCTGCTTTTATTTATAACCTGAAGGGATTATTTTTGAGTTAAGGCTTTAAGAATTCAGATCTATCAGGAAAGAACAGCTTGTGTAATGAACTTCCTGTTTTCATCATATTTGGACACCGAGCCTCCTTGTTGCCTGTTATTATTACCCAGTTAATATGAACTGCCTGGAGTTTATTTTTAGCTGTGTTGACTCTATTGTAAGGACTGCATAACTGCTTTCAAAATGAGAAAATGTAATTACGGGATCTAACACTAAGTTGGGGATATTCTTAGGTCCTTTCACAAGGCAGTGGCTTAAAAAATGAAAATAGACCATTTTAAATGGCTAAAGAAAACACAGTTATTTGATCCAAAATAGCCCATTGATCCTTTTACAAACTAAACACTTACTTCACAGAATAAAGTCTCATTTTTGTTTAAGTGACCTAAACATATGAATTTATTTCCAAGTTCATAGTGGGGTGGGGGGAGTGGGGAGGAGAATTGAGACGGGAAGGGTTTAAGCATCATTTACCAAAAGAGCACAAGTTTAACACTGTGCTGAAGGCACCTAAACTCGTACCAGGAGGGTTTAAAAGTTGAGGGCTGGGGAATGTGACTCTCGAGTCTCGGCACAGCTTGGGTCACCATATTGCGTGCATAAAGTGCCTCACGGAGCTATGTTGGGGGCAGGGAGGGACTCAGCACTCCAAGGGCTGCACAGGCTTGCCTTCCTCACTCAGGGGTCTGGAATTAGTCCCTTGCATGGCCCACTGCTTCCACACCCACCTCCTCCAAGATTCCAGGTACTTGCACACCACTACCTATCCGTTCAACAAAAAGGTGCATTTCCCCCTTATTGGGGGATTAGTTCATAGATCCCCCATGGATGCCCAAATCCCCGAGTCCAGAACTATATAGATACATGCATATACACACACGTACCTATGATTAAAAGTTTAATTTGTAAATTAGGCACAGGAAGAGATTAACAATAGTAATAGTAAACAGTAATAGTAAAATAGAACACTTATAACAATATACTGTAATGAAAGTTATGTGAATGTGGTCTGCCTCTGAAAATATCTCACTGCATGGTACTCACCCTTCTTTGAGTGTGAGAAATGATAAAATGTCCTCATGGTGAGATGAGGAAAATGACATGGGCGTTGTATCATTGCATGAGGCAACATCACACTACGTTGGAAGAGGGAGCATCTGCTTCCCTACCTCTGTAGTCACTGTGGACTGCTGACCATGGGAGGGTCAACAGAATCTGCAGACAGTGACACTGGATAGAGGGGGAACACTGTATTGTGCACTCGGAATGTGTTGGGTCCCACGAATGAAATGGGAAAGAAGACATTGTCTTTGCTCTAAGTGTGACAAATGCAATGGTAGAGAGAAGTCCAGGGGATTCTAGAAGCACTATTTGTACACCTATCCCAGCCTGGACCAGAGGGGGAAACCTTCTTGGAGGAGCAGATGTCTTAAGCTGAGTCCTGAGGTACAAGCTGGGCTTGTTCTGAAAAAATGGCATTGTAAGCAGAGGAAGAAGCTGGGCAGAAAATCCAGATGTGAAAGGAATTGTGGTAAGGTCAGGTAGCATGACTGAAAGGAAGAGTGTAGAGAAAGAGAAATAGAATGAAAGCTGCTGGGTTAGGGAGTGGGGTGTGATAAACCATAGTAAATTCTTTTAGGTTTCTCCTGAGAGTAATGGGGACAAGTTACTATAAGGTTCCAAGGGGGATAATATATAATAAATATCACTGTGGTTCCATCGATGTATGAACGGCTAAACAAGATATGGTATATACATACAATGGAATGTTATTCAGCCTTAGAAAGGACAGGAATGCTGACACATGCTACAACATGGATGAACTTTGAGGACGTTATGTTAAGTGAGGAAAGCCAGTCACAAAAGGACAAATACTGTATGATTCCATTCATATGAGGTCTCTAGAGAAGTCAGATTCATAATCACAGAAAGTACAATGGTGGCTGCCAGGGGCTTGGGGAAGGGGGCATGGGGAGCTAATGTTTAATGGGTACAACGTTTTGGTTTTGCAAGAAGAAAAGTCTTCTGGATATCGGTTGCATAGCTTTATGAATGTACATAACACCACTGAACCATACAAGTTAAAATGATTAAAATAGGCCATTTCATGGTGTATTTTACCACAAATTGTTAAGTTTTTACTCAAAAAAAAAAATATATATATATCACAGGGTGCCTAGGTGACTCATTCAGGTAAGTGTGGGACTGTTGGTTTTGGCTCAAGTCATGATCTCAGGGTTGTGGGATCAAGCCCCAAGTGTGGCTCCATGCTCAACGTGGAGTCTGCTTGAGATTCTCTCTCTCTCCCTCTCCTTCTGCCCCTCCCCTCTCACACACACTCTCTCTCTTTCTAAAATAAATAAATAAATGAATCTAAAAAATAAGTATCATTGTGGTGGCTGGGTATGTGTGTGTGTGTGTGTGTGCGCACGCGCGTGTATATACATATATAAATGTATAGACGTAAATATGCATATTTGTTATCTTATAGGTATATATCTCTGTGTATATATACACACATGTATATACACATACAAATACCTATATATGTATGCGTGTGTATATATGTATATATACATATATAGGTATGTATATATACGTACATACATACACACACACACACATTGCAGTAGCCAGATTAATATATTGTTATCTAATATAGATATATAATATGTATTATCTACATATCCAGCTACCACAATGATAATTGGCCATATGTATGTATACAGACATATAGCCAATGATAGGTAGATTGATGTATGTGAGTACATCTGTATATGTGTGTGTATACAGAGAGTTAGAGAGAGAGAGAGAACTGAAACGTAGACGTGAGGACACCAGTTAGGAAGCTGTTGCAATAGTACAGGAAGTGATCAAAGGGCCTGAATTTTAGGCTGTGTGAATAAAAAGAGAACAAAATCAAGGTTCATTTGGGCAGTAGAATAGGAAGATTGAGTACTGATTGTAAGTGAGCACTGAGGGAAAACTCATTTGCTAGATCTTTTCAAGGAACCCCTCCAGCATGAAAAGAGACACAGATGCAGATAGATGTGTAGATCTCTCTCTCTCTCTCTCTCTCTATATATATATATATATGTATGTATTTATGTATATATGTATATATAGAACTTGTTGCTAGTGTCCTTCTTAAAATGTAGTACCACAAGTATATTAATATTTGATAACACCATAGTATATTGTTTATATAAAATAGTAAATGTAGTATTAATTTTGAGTTGAGATTTATGTTATCAAACCATCAGCACTTGGACAGCTCAGATTTAATCTGTCCAAAGCCAAAGTCCTGATCTTCCTCCCACAGTGGTCCTCATCTAAGATATGGCAGCTCCAACCTTTGCATTCCTTAACATACTTGCTCAGACCAAAACCTCATCTTTTTTCACAACTTCTATCCTATCAATCACCAATCCTGATGGCTGTACCCTCAAAACAGATCCAGAATCTGACCACTTCTCCCCATTCTCCCTCTTACAGACCAAGTCCCACATCTCCCTACTGTCTATTTTGCACAAAGCAATCAAGTGATGTTTTTAAAACATGTCAGATCCTATTACTCCTCTGCTCAAAACCCTCCATGTGTTCCCTGTCTCATTAAAACCCCTTAAAATGACCTACATGATCTGGCTCTCTCCTCCCTCAGTGGCCTCCCAACTACCGTCTTCCCGTGTTCCATTCCAGCCATGTCCGTCTCCTTGCTTTCTATGAACACGCCAAGCACACGCCTGCTTTGGGGTTTTGCACAAACTGTTCCCTCTCATCGGAAACTTTTCCCAGAGAGACTCACATAGCTCTCTCCTTCCAATCTCTGCTCAGATGCCACCTGGTCACACTATTTAAAATAGCAATTCTACCCTCACACCCTGTGCCCCCTATCTCTCCCTTACCTACTTGACTTTTCCCCATAGCACTTATCACCAACTGTCACACCATGCATTTTTTTGTTGTTGTTATTGACTGTCTTCCCCCTCACCGCACTAGAATGGAAATTCTGTAAAGGCAGAGAGTTCTGCCTGTTCCATTTACTGATATATCCTCGGCCCCTAAAATTGTCCTTGGACTATATTAGACTCATATACTGATGACAGAAGGAATGAATGAATGAATGAATGAATGAATGAGTCTGTTCACAACTAGATACACTGGGGTCAGACTTACAAAAACAACTCTACTGTTCTATTCACCATCTTTCACTAATTTCTTCTTAGGATTTGGGCAAAAGGTATTGGCTTAATTTGATTATGAACCTTATGTCATAATTTCCTTAAATAGTAGAGCTGTAGATGCTATAATAAAATGGATCTCTTCAAGGCTTAAAAAAACCTATGAAGAACATTCTCATCTAATTTTGAATTTTAATGGATAGTTATAAAGATGAGTAATTAATTTTGATATTTATAGAAAATGAAATGCATTTCTTCCTTTATGAAAATCTAGCACTTCAGGAACAACAGATTCTTGAAGAAAAAATCCTAATGAGATCATTAAAGTTGGAAGGATTGTACCAACCTAAGCCATAACAGACACAGCAACTGAATGGACACCAAATGGTACCTTCCTATTGTGCCCAACTTTGCTGTCTGAGCTCATCGATTCCTCTAATCTGTATGGAACTGCCAGTGAAGGAGTCCTAGGGGTAAAGCATGAGTTCCCTGGTACCTAAGGCACAAAGAGAAATGCCTGGTCTCTAACCCATGTTACAAGCAAAGAAAAGCTCATGTCGTGAATTCCACAACAGGAATATATATCACATATATATTTTTATAATAAATTTTAGGTGACATAAGGCACAACATCCTCAACAATGACATTTGCTGAAAAATGCAAAAGCATTGTTCCACTGGACAATTCTTGTATTGATTCTCACAAAGTCTCCAACAACTGAATTTTTTAACCCAGTGCAAGCATTTCTATCAGGTACAGAGGTAACCCAACCCCAATATGTTGCTTCCCAGTACCACAATGAATGACAAGAACAGAGATCAGAGTTCCTGGAAGGAGAATGGAGAGACCACCTATTTTAAATTATCCCTCTCCGATATCGTGTGTCCTAGGCGAGCCTTTGGCAAGTGCACAGTTACAAGTCGCTTCAGGATTGAATTTACTGACGAGTGCCTGAAGTGCCGATAGTCTATGCTGTTGATTATCCATAAGCTTTAAACACCAGATGTGCAGGAAGTGAGGCTGACATTCTCTTGTCAAATTTTTAGGAACCTAACTTGTATTCTTGCCATTCCATTTCTACACAAAGATAAGCTGCGGGGCTTCCTGCAGGTGACAGGTGACAACAGGATGTCCTTCCAAATGGAGCTTGAATCCAATCACACACTTAGACACTCTTTGGAGGACGCCGAGGTCCTTTTGAGGACCATGATATTACAGAAGATGATTCGGTCCAAGGTTGTTCTTAAAGCAGGTATAACCAATCAATCATTTCAACTATTTTTTAAAGTAAAATAAAATAAAACAAAATGAAACACCCTCCTTGTGGACCCAGTTGAACCAATATCTGGTAATCTCCTATGCCTGTCCCAAGGAGTTAGCATAGGGAGGAAGGAAGAAAGGAATGAGGGAGGGAATGAAGGAAGGGAGGGAGGAAAGGAAGAGGGCAAGGGAGGAAGGAGGAAATGCTCCTACCGACCAGTGGAGTTGACTTCTTGGTTAATATGTTATCTGTATTATCTGATGTCAAGAAGCATATGCCAAAAGCAGCATTTTCAGCTCTGATAGAGTTGATGCTAAGCTGCTCTTTCTAACAATAATTAGTCAGCAGGTTCAGCTGCTTCTTTTATAGTATTGTTTATTACAAAACATTACAAAAACATTGACAAAACTCAAAATAAAAGAAAGAAAAATCCACCCAAAATCCTGCCATCCTACAAACCAAACTGTTTACATTTTTTTCATGCTCCCTTTTAGTCCCTGTCCATATGCAGACAGAATTTTTGCAGTTGTAATCATAGCACAGACACAATTTTGTAGTCAGGTTTGTCTCAATTAGAGTTTTTAAAGCATTTTTCCAATTTACTCCACCATCCTTGTTTCCACTACTAGGAACACTTCACCCCTACTATCCTTACTGACCTCCTGTGGGATCCTAAATGGTGAGGAAGACTTTAGAAGAAGAAGAATCAACAGAATTAGGGGAAAGGGCTATTTTTAAATTCTCTGTTTAAGGATGGGGGGTCTAGAATGAAACTTGTGTAAAAAGGAATTCTCTCACCCTTTGTTTGCTCCCATCGCTGGAAACCTTTATGAAAATAACTCCATTTCCCCCACCATCAGGCGTGTTTTTGTTATCTTAAGAAAGAACCCGTGCAGGTATTTCCTCTTTACCTAGTTTGTTTTGAAGCCCTGCTTAGTATTTAGGACATAGGCGTGAACAGACATCTTTTCCTCCATCTGCTATAAGAATTTACATAACTTGGAATTTAAATGTGGACACTAGATACTGAATCTATATGACCATGAGGGGAAATCCTCAACTGTCAAAATGTTGAATACCTGGATGCATCATTTCACTTTTTCCTTTGCAGCTTTGCAGTCACTGGTTTCTACCCCAGGCAGCACCGTCAGGTCACTCATCGTGACCGGAGCTGGCAAAACAAACAAACAAAAAACAGAGATAGATCCCAAGATTCACCCTTAACTTTGTGAAGCAGAATCTCTGGGGCTTGGCTACGGACTGATGTTTAGTAACATCATACTCCATAAAATGTCAAAGGTCTCTCTTTCTTAATAATAGCTCTGATTATCATGCGTTATGGATTTTTATGGGGATGGAAGGGAAACTAGCTGTCGGGATTTTGAGAAGGGACGGTAATAAGAAAGATGAATATGGACTATAGAAGCTTTGTTGAAATTTCCTTCTTTGAGGGGAAGCTCCATGGCCCAGTCACTTAAGTGTTTAACTCTTGATTTTGGCTCAGATCATGATCTTAGGGTCATGGAGCCTGCTTAAGATTCTCTCTCTTCCTCTCCTTTTGCTCCTCCAATCTCCTACTGCTTGCCCATGAATGCTTGTTCTCTCTTTCTCAAAAGAAAGGAAGGAAGGAAGATAGGTAAGAAGAAGGAAAGAAAGAAAAGAGGTTTCTTTCTTTGAGGCAGGTAGACCTAAAATGTGAATTACAGGCTCCAATAATCCTAGCAAGCATCACAAAGTCCCATGTTTTAGTCAGCTAACCTAACCTCAATTTTTTATACACAATCCCGAAACCCCAAAGGCCAAAGGATATCTGTTGGTGAAAATGCTGGGACAGCTTGTATCAAATCTTTGGGTGTTTTTTTTTTTTAAGTATAATACTTTAACCCTGGAAAGCTTTCATTTTTAATTCTGTATTCTATATTGTTTTAATTTTTACAAGCATGGATTCATGTATTGAATGGTTGATTTTTTTTAAAGATTTATTTATTTATTTATTTGAGAAAGAGAGTGAGAGAGAGCATGAGAGGGTAGAAGGTCAGAGGGAGAAGCAGACTACCCATGGAGCTGGGAGCCCAATGCGGGACTTGATCCCGGGACTCCAGGATCATGACCTGAGCCGAAGGCAGTTTCTTAACCAGCTGAGCCAGGCGCCCTGATTTTTTTTTTTTTTTATTGAAGAATGGGTTATACAATATGTGGTCCTTTCAAAAAAAAAAAAAAAAGAAAAGAAAAGAAAAGAAATTGTTATACCTGTGGCCCAATCATTGTCCTGGAATCCAATTAGCAATCAAGCAAACAAACAAGTTAGCAAACAAAGAAGTCAGAGGAAAGAAGGACAGGATATTTTCCTCTCTACCTACATTAGACAAAGAAGGAGAAAAGGTTTCCAGGAACAAATAACAATAACAAAAAAAAAATCAAGGAAGAGAGGTACTACATAACCTAATATGTACAGTTTGTGATTGACCATTCAACTCCTATCTACAAACCAGGGAGCAATTTTGTTCCCGGGGAACAATTAGCAATGGAGTTATTTTGGGTTGTCATACCCAAGAGATGGGAGTACCACTGGCTTCTAGTGGGTAGAGGCTAGGGATGCTGCTAAACATCTTAAAATGGCACAGGATAGCCCTACCACAACGAAGAATTATCTGGCCCAAAACTGTCAGTAGTGCCAAGGCTGAGACACCTGCTGAGTGTGAAGTGAATGGTAAGTAAGAAATAAACCAGAGAGGCTCATACAAAACAGATCATGGGAGGCCTTGAATTTTGTGTCAGGGAGCTTGCATTTTTTTCATTGTATTTTTATTTGTTTTACTTTATTCTCACTATGAATGATGGAGAGCCACTGTGGGGAAATTACCTGATTGAATTTGGATTTTAAGTATATCACTCCAAGGGCAATCTGAAGGGTAAATTGGAGGCCATAACTGGAGATAGAGAAAGTCCTTAAGATGCTGTTATAAAGGCTCAAAGAAAAATGCATGGGCCTGGGCTAGCACAGTGCCAGGAGGGACCAAGGGAGAAAGGGACAGCATACAACCAGAATGCAAGAGTCAGCAGGTGTCAGGAAGTGAATGGGGTTGAGGTGGGCAGGGAGGACTCCAGGATAACTCCCAGATTTCTCTTTCAGATGACTGGATGCGTAATGGTTAGATAACAGGAAGGAAATTTTATGGGAGAAAAAAATAACATGTCTAGATAAAAGTTTCACAAAATTATTATTTGGAAGAGATAAAAGAGGCAATAGAATTGACTCGTTCAACAAATATTTTCATAGCCATTATCTGTAGAAAATAGTTGTTACCTAAAGCTCGTTAGCTCCTTATGCAAGAAAGCTATTCGAGTAAGCCTTAAGTCTTTCAATTTAAGAAGAAATTTGATGTTATTTTGAGGAAGTCTCTAAGAGCCTTAATGGTTCTCTAATTTCAGGAGCTAGAGAGTTTCCCTTTTTGAACCTAGAGTCAACTACACTTAGGGTTCATCTTGAGGGAACCATACCTGTGGAGTTAATTAAAGTAAATAGGTTGGCAAGGACTTCAGCCAACTACTCAAGCAAGATCAAAATATTTCTGTCAGCAAAGATTTTCTTCTGGAGCTCCTTTCAGCCTTGAAAGACTGGACTTTTTTAGAGTTGATGAAAATAATGGAGTCTGGCTATGGAGAATATTGGAGACAACAAAATGCAGAGATACAGAGTTGAAATTGAGATGATTGGTTTAGTACTCAATCTTTGCATATGATTTTGAATTTCCTTGTACTGAAGTAACACCAAAGATAAAGTCACAAATCCATATGGTTGGTGTCCCTGAGGTCGAGCACAAAATATTCCAGAATAGTTTATGTAATTTAATTTTTGTAAAGGATATGTTGTTTTTAGAAGAACTGTAACTAAAATGAGTCTTTGGATGACTTGGTCTCTTGTTCTATTTGAGATAATATCTTGACAATATGGCCTGGAATTTTCTTCTTTCTGATCTCTTTTATGAAGCAAGAGATAAAATAACTTCTTCTTGCATAGTCCAGCAACATAAATACTATAACCGTAGTTTGTTAATATTATAAATAGTTATTTTTTAAGACTTGCAGAATAAAATATGTGCTATAAATTCTTTGTTATCATAAATTTACTTACTCACTTCAGTTTAGCCTTATCCCTAAAATCTCACTGATTGAGTTATGTGTAGGGACAGATACAAGGACAATTTTGAAAGTTCAGAGTAAGTTTAAGGGAAAAATATTTACTTTCCACCAGTCTAAAGTATCCAACTCAAGGTTGTAGATAAGCTCTGAAGAGCTAATTCTTCAATCATCAATAATGCTGCCTCTGGTTGGAAATGTGAGTGAAAGTCCACAGATTTATGCCTCAGCCTGCCATTTACCATTATTGGACTATGATTATAAATGAGTTTGACCAGATATTTTCCTCTTTGATTCAGACAGTTATTCCTGGAGAAGTGCCTTAAAAGGAAGAATCTGACAATTGCTGTTTTCTGATAGATGGAGCGCTGGTGGAACTGTTGCCAATCCTGGCATTCAAGTCCCCTGAAATTATGTCAGCTAACGCATACTTAGAAAACATAAAGTTCAGAAGGCTGCCAAATTACCGTATGATTTGAAGTATCAGTATGTACATTGTAGGAAAAACGTATGTGTTAAAACCCAAACCAGCCTTGCCAGGAGCTGGATTAGGCCATAAATGCCATAGCCTATAAATTTAATTTTTACTCAGTAAGTGCCTTCTATGGGCTGGCCACCACGTGAGAAGTTTTCATTACAAAGTATCTCTATTCATCTCTGCACCAATCCTTTGAAATAGTCACTGTGGTCTCCCGTTTAGAGATGAAGAAGAGCTGAAGTCCAAAGTCATCCTTCTAATGTTTGTTGGTGCCAGGATTTACTCCAGGTCTTCTGACAATAAATCTACCCTTTTGGCATTATACCATTCTCCCTCCTAAAACTCCAATTTCAGGATATCAAACTTGGTGTGTTGATCTGAGTTCATCATTTTCCTTCCCAATTTAGCTCCTTCTGTTGAAAACTCACTGTCCCTCTTGTCTCCATGACCAATCAACTGTCAGCTCCTATGAATCCTGTCTTCAAATTCCTTGCTATTCAGTGTGCTCCTTGGGCCAGCGTCATCGGTACCACTTGGGATCTTGTTATAAATGCAACATCCCAGGCCCCACTCAAACATACCAAAGCAGAATCTGCATTTTTATAAGATCCCCGATGATTCATATAATGAAGTTTGAAAAGTATGTCTCTAGGCTAAGTGGCCCCTCTCCATTCCTGCTACCACCATTAATCAGCAGGTTCCAGTGTCTCTGATCCAGAGTGTTTAATAATCCCTTAACTAGTCTTCATCCCTTTGGGTCTCTCCCTAATTCTCTACCACCCAATTCCTATTCATAAACCACCAACACGTTGACTTTTGCAAAGAAAAAATTGAGTCACTCTCCTTCATCCCCTGACTCAAAAGCCTCCATTCACTCCTCAGAGCCTATGAAAAATAATAACAATATTTAACAATGACATACTTTATGCCATATGTATTATAAGTCCTTAACATAAACTAACTCTGTTGCTCCTTACATCAACTATGAAATTGGTACTATTACGTCCATTTTAGAGATGAGAAAACTGAGACTGAGCAAAGTTAAATAACTTGCCCAAGGTCATAAAGCTAGTAAAGAGCAAAGGTAGGATTAAGCCTCCCCCAGACTCTTCAGGCTGGAGTCAAACGTCCTCCACAGTTACATTAAAAATGAAGGAGGATTTCTGTCCAAGCATCCACTCTTTGCCAGAAACTTAGCTAGAAATGTCCACTTGACTATCCCTCACAACAGCTACACAGCAAGGTTTTTGATGTTATTATTCCAATTTTTACAGATGAAACTAGGAACTAGAGAAAATTGAACCAAAGTTCAGTTAGCTCCAGGCCAATATAATTTCTACTCTATAGCTTTACTATTCCTTCCACATTGGAAGTGTTCCCTATATCTCTGAGTGCCCAGATTTGACTATCGTTTAAGACCAGTATAAATCTTACACACAAATTTTTCCCTTTTCCTCCAATTTAGAAATACTCTTACCTTCCTCTGAAAACTTAGTATCTCTTTACCTCCTTTTCCCTTTGGTGCTACTTTCTATTTTTTATGGTTATCTCTGTATATGTATAATGAGGTTTATGCGTGAGCATTTTTAGAAGACTGGACTCTACTTCCATTCAGTAACTCTGATTATTGTTCCTGAAGTTTTAGATGATTAATCTAAGGAGACAAATTAAATTAGAACCATGATATCAATAAAATTTACATAAATGCATGAACAGAAAAAAATATAAGTGTGATCATTCAGAGTTGAAATAAGAGTTACTATCCGGGATAAGACAGAATTTGAGAAACAGGCAAAAATTTACATTTACTATTTAATCTCTTCCTACAAAATTAAGCAAATCCCTGTTATGAATTGATTTTCATGCAAGATGCTTTCTGGGTTTTTCACCAACTCATCAGTTATTTTCTGTCTCTTTGCTTACATCTTTCATTCTCTTTTATTTTTCCTGACAGCTATCACCTATAACAAACAATCCTTTCAGATAGTTCCATTCTGATAATAATTCCAAAATTACCTCACTATAATTCCAACCTTTTCTTAATACCTGACATCAGTCATTCCAACAAATAGCCCACTTTAAATTAAAAGAGGTATGAAGGATAGACATTGGGGACGGTATGTGCTATGGTGAGTGCTATGAAATGTGTAAGCCTGATGATTCACAGACCTATACCCCTGGGGCAAATAATACATTATATTTTAGTAATAATATAAATAAATCAAATAAATAAATAAATGAAGGGTATGAAGGGAAGAGGAGAGACATGGCTTAAATATTCTCTTAAGTACTTTTGTTGTAGAAGTTCCTGCAACACTAAAAATCCATTGGCAAGTAAGTTTAGAAGTTTACCAACCCATGTTAATTATATTGGAATTTTTTAAAAAAGTTTATCAACCATTATTTTTCCAAGATATATGTCATATACTAGATTGTCAACCAAATAATAAAATTTACACACTTTGCTATTTATACTTATTTATCATTATTACTGATATCCAACAAAGAGCTTTATAGTCCAGAGCTGAATGTACTTTTATAGCTCAATAAGTATTAGTGTACTGGCAACAACCCAGAAACTTTCATTTCCTCTTTTACTGATGTTGACTCTCAAATCTAAATAAAGGTCAGTCTTAATTATTCCAGTAATTCCTTTTTTTTAAAAATGTACTTCAAAAAGCAGAGCTCTGAAGTGTATTTCCAAAGGTGTTCTAAGATTTACTTTAAGAGGAGGATATAGGTGGCACCTGGGTGGCTCAGTGGGTTAAAGCCTCTGCCTTCGGCTCAGGTCATGATCCCAGGGTCCTGGGATCGAGCCCCACATCAGGCTCTCTGCTCAGCAGGGAGCCTGCTTCCTCCTCTCTCTCTCTCTCTCTCTGCCTGCCTCTCTGCCTACTTGTGATCTCTGTCTGTCAAATAAATAAAAAAATTAAAAAAAAAAAAGAGGAGGATATAGTATGCAGCTTTAACCAAAATCCTTTTCAGAAAGAGCATCTTACACTTGTTTCCATGGAACATCTTATAGAACAAACTGTAAGGTATTTGTTTTAAGCCAAAGGAATCCTCAAAAGCCAAAAGCAAACTTCAGACATATTGCATTTTTTTCTATTCTGCTCAGAAGATAATTGGAGCTAAGTGAAGTGTCATACACAGTGTCATAAACCACAGAAGGCCTTGGAGTTTATATCATTTAATGGCGCTAGAATATATATCCCAGGAGAGGGGGCCCCTTGACTTTTATTGTTCACTGCAGATGGTCCAGCATCTAGCACAATGCCTACAATTTAATATTTGCATAACAAATACTTGTTGAGTAAATGAACAAACTCCCTTCATTTCACAGATGAGGAAACTGGAAGCCACACAGTCAAATGACCTAACCCGTGGCACAGTAACTTTGAAGCTGTCCCAGAACTAGAACTTCAGGCTACAATCCCTCATTTGGTATCATTTTCACTGGTTGCAACTTAAGCAAATGCAGGTGTCAGGTAGAAAGAGAAAGGATTGAAAGCATGAAAATAAAATAGAAGCTTGGAGACTTTTTTCAAATATTTCATCAGAGGCCAAAAACAAAGTTGTAATTGTAAATAGCATTGGGAAGGCAATAATTTAAAAAAAAATTTTTTTTTAATTAAAACTCTGCCAAGACCAAACAAACAAAACCCCACCTGTCTGATTGATGGCCAAAAGAGCAATTACAGGGATTTTTTTTAAGTCAGTTTTTAATAATAGAAAAGTAGTCCATATAAGGAAACAAGGAAGCTAACAAACATAGCAAGTTAGCTATAAAACTGAAAACTAGACCAAATATAATTTGAGAAATACTTTGAAAAGGACTCCAAAGGCAATAAAACACTTTTTATAATACGTTTTTAAAAAAAACTAGGCTGAAGAATCTGAATAACAATTTAATGATCAGGGTCTAAAATAGGTACACTTGTCAAAAGATCAGATAGCAAATTGGGTAAATGAATCTCTTCTCTTGGTCTTCCTGAGGGGGAAAAAAAAATTGCCGGAAGGGAGGTTCTTGCATCATAAATATTTTTGAAACATACAAGTCAGGCCTACTATATCAAATAATGGCAAATGTCAGTGAGTGAGCAGGAAAGGGACAAAGAGGTTTCAATGTATGTAAAGTACATATTTATGCAACTGAGGAGGAAAAGCTACTCCCAAACCTCTATCAGGACACCATACCTACACAGGGAAAGGACACAGAAATTCCCTAAAGGAATCTGCCTCGATGTGATGCTGCAGCCAAAAATTCTACTAAAATACTATTAAAGAGCATCAGGTAAAGGAAAACGGGCAGAAAACTCACCTATTTCTATTTAAAACTGTGGCTTATCCATGCTAGAAGAAAACATACATTTCTGACTACTGGTGTTAAGAATAATATAATTCTCTGGTGGCTTAGTTAAGCAACTCCCTTAGGCTCAGGTCATGATCTTAGGGTCCTGGGATCAAGCCCTGCATCAGGCTCCATGATCAGCAGGGAGTCTGCTTCTCCCTCTCCCTCTTTCCCTCCCCTCTGCTTGTGCTTTTTCTTTCAGATAAATAAATAAAATATTTTTAAAAGTATAATATAATAGAACTAGACTGGAAAAAGAAAAAAAAAAGAAGGACTCATGGTCAAAGAGACTATGGAATTAATGTAGAATATCAAGGCAAAGTTTATGCTCTTGAGAGTTGTACTTAACCTAGAAATTCCACAATCTCTCTGGGCAGTCTATTCCTGTATGTGGATGTAGCTACCATTTTACTAAGCACTTCATCACGTGCCAACCCTTGTGTTAACCAATTTATAGCCATTAAATTCATAATAAATTTATATCTCAAATCCATACCTCTTTTAAACTTCAAACTAATATGAACATGGAAGTATTATGATCCCCCACTTTAAAGATAAATAGACTGAGGTTTATATAGATTAAAAATGTGTCCTTTTCATGCCACAGATAAGAGCCTGGATATGAACTGTGACTGGTCAGACTTCTATATCGAGGTTTTATCCAACCTGCCCTCAGTTTTCCAAAGCAGCACCAGGTCTTCCACACCAGACCCACACAAATCTTGCTAACATCATGTCGCCTGCTCATGTTCTCTTCTGAAAATGGCCCCATCTGCTATGCCCTTGGCAGGAATCTATCCAGAGTGGATCCACAAGTATGGCAGTGTGCAAGCAGTTACAGCAGGAGCCAGCACCATTCCAAAGTGGTTCCTGCCCCAGGGAAGGGGAAGATAACCACTCACACCAGTTTGTGGCTCCACCAGTGAGCTGGGGGCAAACATCCAGTCTGACAACAGACCCCACCCACCAAAGAAGTCTCCCATGGGACAACACAGTGAGAGCACTCTGCAGGTTGGTGCAACCACAGTTCTGGAAAACAGTTGGTCTAACCCAACTGAAGCCCAAGGTCACCCCAGATGCCCATTAACAACACAGGGACCAAACACCATCCATAAGAGGCAAATAAAGCCATTGTAGAAGACTGGACTGAAGGCAAATGCAGCTCAGCCACAATAGTAGGGTGCATATAACACACACACGAGACCCCTGAAGCACCAGGTTCTGGTGAACAGGGGATACTGCACTACAGGCCACCACAGGACCTCTTCACCATAAGGCCACTACTTGCAAAAGCAGGAGATGTAGCTGACTTTCCTAATACACAAAACAGACACAGAGAATTAGACAAAATGAAGAGACAGAGGAATATATTCCAAATGAAAGAATAGGATAAAAATCACAACAAGAAAGCTAAAGGAAACAGAGGTAAGAAATATGCCTGATATAGAATTTAAAGTAATGGTCATAACATACTCACTGGACTTGTGAAGAATGGATGACCTCAGTGAGACCCTTAACAAAGAGAAAGAAAACATAAAAATGAGTCAATCAGAGGTGCTTGGGTGGCTCAGTCTGTTAAGCATCTGACTCTTGGTTTTGGTTTAGGTCATGATCTCAGTCAGGGTTGTGAGACCAAGCCCCATGTTGGGCTCCACGTTCAGTGAGGAGTTTACTTGAGATTCTCTCTCTCCCTCTCCTTCTGCCCCTCCCCCCACTCTCATTCTCTCTCTCTCTTAAGAAAAAAAAACAATCAGAGATGAAGAACTCAATAGTGGAAATCAAAAATACAGTAATGGGAATAAGTAATAGACTACTGGAAGCAGAATAATGGATCAGCAACCTGAACAACAGAGTAATAGAAAGCAATCAAGCTGAACTGGAGAAAGAAAAAAATTAATTAAAAAGAGAAAGAGAGGGGCGCCTGGGTGGCTCAGTGGGTTAAGGCCTCTGCCTTCAGCTCAGGTCATGATCCCAGGGTCCTGGGATCGAGCCCCACATCGGGCTTTCTGCTCAGCGGGGAGCCTGCTTCTCCCTCTCTCTCTCTGCCTGCCTCTCTGCCTACTTGTGATCTCTCTCTCTCTCTCTCTGTCAGATAAATAAATAAAATCTTTAAAAAAAAAAAAAGAGAAAGAGAGAAAGAGAATAGATTAAGAGAACTCAGTAACACCATCAAATGTAAAAACATTCACATTATAGGGATCCACAAAGGAGAAGAGAGAGAAAGGGGGACAGAAATGTATTTGAAGAAATAATAGCTGAAAAATTCCCAAATCTGGGGCAGGAAACAGTATACATGGAAGTATATACAAAGCCAAGATAGCAACATTTATATTGGACAAAATGACTTTAAAACAAAGAAGATAAGAAGAGACAAAAGAAGGACACTACATAATCATAAAGGGAACAATCCAACAAGGAGATAAAACAATTGTAAATATGCACCCAACACAGGAGCACCCAAATACATAAAGCACCTATTAACAAACATGAAGGAAGTAATTGACAGAATTACCATAATAGTAGGGGACTTTAACACCTGCTTATATCAATCCATAGTTCATTCAAATGAACTATGAAAATCAATAAGGAAACAGTGGCTTTGAATGCTACATTGGACCAGATGGATCTAACAGATAGAGCAAGAACATTCCATCATACAACAGTAGTATACGAT
The DNA here is from genome assembly GCF_902655055.1 of Lutra lutra. NCBI lineage: Eukaryota > Metazoa > Chordata > Mammalia > Carnivora > Mustelidae > Lutra > Lutra lutra. The sequence goes on from NC_062290.1 coordinate 63,913,462, forward strand.
TCTTTTCAAGTACACATGGAACATTCTCTAGAATAGATCACATGTTAGGCAAAAAAGCAAGTCTCAACAAACTCAGAAAGACTGAATTCATACCATGCATCTTTTCCAATCACAACATTATGAAACTAGAAATAAACCACAGGAAAAAAAAAATCTGGAAAGAACACAAATACATGGAGGCTGGGGTACCTGGGTGGCTAAGTCAGCTAAGCATCTGCCTTTGGATCAGGTCATGATCTTAGGGCTCTGGGATCGAGTCCCATGTCAGGCTTCCTGCTCAGTAGGGTCTCTTCTCCCTCTCCCTCTGTCCTTCTCCCTGCTTGTATGCTCTCTCTCAAATAAATAAAATCTTTAAAAAAAAAAAAATACACGGAGGTTAAATAACATGCTACTAAACAATGAATGGCTCAAACAAGAAATCAAAGAGGAAATTAAAAAAAAAACATGGAGATGAATGAAAATGAAAACTCAAAGGTCCAAAATCCTTGGAATGCAACAAAAGCTGTTCTAGGAGGGAAGTTTATAGCAATACAGTCCTACCTCAACAAGCAAGAAATTTTTCAAAGAAATTTACATCTAAATAACCTGAACCTTGAACCTAAAGGAGCTACAAAAAGAAAAAGCAAAACCTAAAACCAGTAGGAAAAAGAAAATAATACAGATTAGAATAGGAAAAAAAAGAAAGAAAGAAACTAAAGAAACAATAGAAGGGGTCAATGAAAACAGGAGCTGATTCTTTGAAAAAATCAACAAAATTGATAAACCTTTAGATAGACTCATCCAAAAAAATAAAAAGAAAGAAAGAAAGAAAAGAAACAGAAAGGAAGGAAGCAAACAAGCAAGTGGGCTCAAATAAACAAAATCAGAAATGAAAGAGGAGAAATAACAACTGATGCCACAGAAATAAAAAGGATTTTAAGAGGATATTATGAAAAACTATGTGCCAACAAATCGGACAACCTAGAAGAAATGGATAAATTCATAAAAACATATAGCCCTCCAAAACTGAATCCAGAAGAATAGACAATTTGAGCAAACTGATTACCAGCAATCACATTGAACTGGTAATCAAAAAATTCCCAACAAACAAAAGTCCAAGACCAGACGTTTTCACAGATGAATTCTACCACAATCTATTCTTCTCAAAGTATTACAAAAAATAGAAGAGGAAAGAAAATTTCCAAATTCACTTTATGAGGACAACATTACACTGATACCAAAACAAGATAAAGTCACCACTAAAAAAAAGAACTACAGGCCAATATCTCTGATGAACATAGATGCAAAAATCCTCAACAAAATATTAACAAACTGAATCCAGCAATACACTAAAAAACTCATTCACCATGATCGAGTGGGATTTATTCCTGGGATGTAAGAGTAGCTCAATATTTGCAAATCAATCAATTTGATACACCACAAGGTGTAGCAACAAGAAAAAGGATAAAAACCATGTGATCATTTTAACAGATGCAGAAAAAGCATTTAACAAAGTACAACATCCATTCATGATAAAAACACTCTACAAAGTAGGTTTTGGGAGAACATACCTCAACATAATAAAGGTCATTTATGAAAAACACACAGCTAACATCAACCTTAATGGGGAAAAACTGAGAAATTTACCCGTAAGATCAGAAAGAAGACAAGGATGTCCACTCTTACTACTTTTATTCAACATAGTACTGGAAGCCCTAGCCACAGCAACCAAACAAGAAGAAATAAAATGCATCCAAATTGGTAAGGAAGAAGCAAAACTTTCATTATTTGCAGATGACATGTTACTATATATAGAAAATCCTAAAGGCGCCACCAAAAAACTACTAGAAATTATGAATAAATTCAGTAAGGTTGCAGGATACAAAATCAATATACAGAAATCTGTTGCATTTCTATACACTAATAATAAAGCACCAGAAAGAGTAATTAAGAAAATAATTCCATTTACAATTACACCAAAAATAATAAAATACTTAATAGTAAACTTGACAAAGGAGGTGAAAGACTTGTACTCTGAAAGCTATAAAACACTGATGAAAGAAACTGAGGATGACACAAAGAATTGGAAAGATAGTCTATGATCATGGATAGGAAGAACAAATATTGTTAAAATATCTATAAAACACATTTAATGCAATCCCTATCAAAATACCAACAGCATTTGTCACAGAATTAGAACAAATAATCCTAAAAATTCTATGGAACCACAAAATACCCCCAACTAGCCAAAGCAATCTTGAAAAAGAAGAACAAAACACAATCCTGGATTTCAAGATATACTGCAAAGCTGTAGTAATCAAAACAGTATGTACTAAGACAAAAATAGATACATAGATCGATAAAAGAGAATAGAGAGCACAGAAGTAAATTCTTTTTTTTAAAGATTTTATTTATTTATTTGACAGACAGAGGTCACAAGTAGGCAGAGAGGTAGGCAGAGACAGAGAGGGGGGAAGCAGACTCCCTGCTGAGCAGAGAGCCTGATGTGGGGCTCGATCCCAGGACCCCAGGATCATGACCTGAGCCAAAGGCAGAGACTTAACCCACTGAGCCACCCAGCCGCCCCTAAACTCTTGATCATATGGTCAATTAATCTATGACAAAGGAAGCAAAAATATACAATGGGAAAAGATCTCTTCAACAAATGTTGTGGAGAAAACTGGACAGCTACATGCAAAAGAATGAAACTGGACCACTTTCTAACACCATGCATAAAAAAATAAACTCAACTGAACCACTTTCTAATACTATATACAAAAATATATTCAAAATGGGTTAAAGACTGAAATGTGAGACCTGAAACCATAAAAATTTTTACAAGAGAGCACAGGCAGTGATTTCTTTGATATCAGCTGTAGCAACATTTTTCTAGATATGTCTCCAGAGGCAAGGGAAATAAAAGCAAAAATAAACTATTAGGACTACATCAAAATAAAAGCTTCTACAAAATAAAACAAAGCTTCTGCAGAAGAAACAACAAAGGAAATAATCAACAAAACTAAAGACAACCTATGGAACATGAGAAGATATTTTCAAATAAAGTGTTAGTATCCAAAATATATAAAGAACTTATACTACTCAACACCAAATAATAATAATAATAATAATAATAATAATCCACTTAAAAATGGGTAGAAGGCAGGTCACCTAGATGGCTCAGTCAGTTAAGTGGCCAATGTCATTATCTCCACCCAGGTCTTGATCTCAGGGTAATGAGTTGAAGCTCATTACTACAGGTTGAGCTCCACACTGGGCATGGAGCCTACCAAAAAAAAAAAAAAAAAGAAAAGAAAAGGGCAGAAAACATGAACAGAAATTTCTCCAGTGAAGAGATCCAGATGGCTAACAGGCACATGAAAAGATGCTCAATATCACTATATCTCTAATTATCAGAAAAAATACAAATCAAAACTACAAATAAGATATCACCTCATAACCGCCAGAACAACTAAAATCAAAAACACAAGAAACAAAAAAGGTGGCGAGGATATAGAGAAAAAAGAACACTTGTGCCTTATTGGTGGGAATGCAAACTGGTACAGCCACTATTGAACACACTATGGAAGCTCCTCAAACAATTAAAAATAGAATTAACATATGATCCAGTAATTCGACTACTGAGATTTACCCAAAGAATGTGAAAACACTGATTTAGAAAGATATATGCACCCCTATGTTTGTTGCAGCATTATTTACAATAGTCAAAATATGGAAGCAGCCCAAGTGTCCATCAATAAATGATTGGATAAAAAAAAAAATGTGATATAGGGTCACCTGGGTGGCTCAGTTGATTAAGCATCTGACTTTTGGATTTCAGCTCAGGTCATGCTCTCAGAGTCATGAGATTGAGCCCTATGCCAGGCT